>NC_141689.1:1819877365-1820477365 GCF_964263255.1 Lissotriton vulgaris | reverse complement strand
GCGCACAGCGGGAAAACCGCTAGCGCGCATGTGGTTAAACAGATAACTGAATGCAACACTGCTGAAAACCCCTTTCCATCATCCATAAGTTACTCCAGTCATGCGCTAGGCGTATTATCAAACACTTTTGGTCCTTCCAACCTCCAATGCAACATCTGCCTCCTTGAAACTTATGGCCACCTACTTGTAAAGTCTCAATGATTGGCAGATCACTTCATGTACTTTATAGAACGCCCATCCCAATCCTTAGCCTCTCTCCTCCACAGACCCTTCTTCTGCTAACCTCCCTCAGGAGGACAATTAACACTGTGCTACTTAAAAGCAGCAATTTCCCCAGGTTTTGCTGTCACTCCATGAGTTTTAGGATCATTGGTTGTAGGAGGATATGCACCCATACCATGCCTATCCAAGCCAGCCTATTGTAATTCTGCACACGAGAATGAGCTGGCTGACTTTGTGACCATGGTCAGTCTTACACTGTGCACACCCACTGTAAGTCTGCAACAGCCTTTTGGGCTGAGCATCAATAGACAAGCCAGTTCAACAAGGGGGCCAGTTTATCCACTCACCTAAAATAAAATGTCCCACCAGCTGGCCCCAACCATAGGCCCATCGGCCAACTTTGGATTTTCCTGCTCCTTGCCTATCTGAGCCTGGCCCCTTTCCCTGGGCTTCACAGTGCGCAAGTCTTGCAGGTTGATTTATTTTCCTTACCACTTCACAGGACTTTGCTCATTTGGGAAACTATTATTGACAGAGAGGTTTTTTGGTATTTCAATCAATAACCACTTTCTCTAAATCTTATCATTTTTAAAGAAAGAACTAGAATGGCTGGTGATGGTGCTTATAGGAAATGATTATTGTGACATACTATTTTGAGGTCCAAAACCTTTACCACCTCCTGAAGTAAGCTTTGACTGCTCGCTACTGCCACTCTGTAGAGACATGTTTCCAAAATGGAGAAATCATCCAAATGAAATGAAATAGTCTTAAATTCTGAAACAGCAATTCTAAACAATGGTATCCACCATGGATCCTGCCAATTAATCACCTACTTCCCGGACTCAAAGTAAAGGACTCCCAATAAACATCTGATTTTTTTCCACTGGATAAAAATACAGGAAGAGCTTAAAATAGGCCCAATACACGTAGTGACGACTGTAAAAAAAAACGAATCATAAACACATTGATAGGATTACTAGCAACACGGCAATTTGCTGGAGTGGGCAAACATCACCACTAGATGCGGTTGAGTGGTACATTTTATCAGGGAACTAGGAGACGTTACATAGAATCCTGGCTTTACCACTTTACCTAAATATGCTGAGAATGAATACTGGATCATCAATGTTGTCCGAGCCAACAACTTGGTGACATTTTTATGGGAAGGGTAGTCTCTTAGCGTTGCCATCAGAGTCATTGCCATGTAAACTGTGGTCCGGGAGACATGGTTTGTAATCTCAGCCTTTTTATTTGGCCAAACTGTGTGTGCTTTGGCAACCAATTTTTCATCTTATTCTTCTGCTACCATTTGGTACTAAGACTGGGTGCCTTTATAACAATCTACAAGCTTTTATAAGTGTGTGTAGAAAAGAAACCGTACTGAATATTACCTTGGGGCTTAGGGGTTTCAACATTGCCCAATCTCATTGTTTATTATCAAAACTGTAATAGGGTGGTAGTGTTTAGAGCATGACGTACTGTGTTGCAGTCTCAGGTCTCCTGCTTTATTACAGTTATCATAATCTCTGTGTGATCCCCTAATATGACAACATGTGAGCACTTTGATTCAGGCTTAAAGAAATAAATAAATACCAAAGACGTATTTCCAGGATATACCTCAGAAAGTTTTTGATTACCAAAAGCAGGGCCTTTAAGCGTAGCTGGTCACATTACGCTTTAACATCTCTAAAGACATCTGCGTCCCAGAAGATGCATGGCACAGGATCCCTCCGGTGCTGCAGCTCCCCCATCACAGCCTAGCAGTAAAGAAAAGCAAGCCTACAGGCACCTCTTCACAGTGCATGGAGGGTTGAAAAAGAGAGAGGGCCTCCCTGCCAGAATTCTCAAAGGCTCTTGATGAGGCTTTTTGTATGCTGCCCCGAAAACAGCAAAGTGCACGCCATTGAGTGTCTTGTCCACCACAAAGTGAGACAAACCAGCAGAACATGGAGCAGGAGACCACCCTAAAGTCTGGTCAAATGTTGCACCCTCGCTGTGAGTCCCAGAGGAGGCAAGAGTCCTCCACTGTGCTTAGCAGCACTGGACCATGGTTTCAGGTTTCAAGTTTATTTTATTTTGAGTGCATAGTTAATTAAAATGTTGCACTAAAAAAGTTAAAACAATTGTATTTGTATAAAATATTAAAGTGCTGGAAGAAGCAGATTATACAAGATACAAATGGCTTGAATGTGCAGTGTTGTACTGTATATAAAACAATAAAATACAGAAATTCTGATTGGTACAGGTGCAGTACTTAAAATTACTCAGCTTGAAGCTCTGCGCCTATGTGGCGGTCTAATCAGCTGCAAGAAGACTGCCCCCTCAACCATACAAAGCCATTGATCAGTTTAAAATCCATAATGGGCTGGTGCTTCATTGTGCTAGCACTTGAATCAAAGTGGCTGCAGTCAGAGTCTTATGCAACAACGGGGGCCGAACACCAGATCCAGTCCAGGTACATTGTCGCCTGCTAGATTGTTGCTTTTCAGTGCAAGTCTTGTACTAAAGTGAAAGTGCAGGCGGAATCTTTATGCGGAGGGCGGGTCACGACGTGAAGCCCCCATCCTGATAACTATTTAACGTGCTATTAGGCCGTGGAAAAGCTCCCCCATCAACTTCTCAAAAGCGGATAATCAGTTCTCGTCTTGTCAAGTATTTCACCAGCTTACAGTTTAGCTGAATGTCTGAGGAGTTAAAACAGACTGTAATGTTCCTCCTACACTGGCGCAGTACCCTCGTGTTCAATGCTGGTCTTAACATATCCATCAAATCCTCCAAGTTTGATTTACATGTGCAGATTTGGTGTGCTATAGTTTTCAAGGATTGTCCACAAAGTCTACTTGTCTCTAAACGGACGGGGCGTTTCTAAGGTGGCAAATGTAGAAGTGATGGCTGGACAGCTCAGGTGTTATTTCAAAAAAGATCTTTTGATCTGGGCTTTGATGCTTGCTCCTAAATGTGGTTGAGGTACTAGTTTTTTATAGGATTGTATTGTGAACCAAGCATGTTGTCACCTTGAAAATACCTACTTGACATACAGTAAGGCGGTGCACTTGATTCTTCTGTTTGTGGTGGCCTTGACTAGGGAGTAGTTGGTTACTGAGTCCCATTCTTGGTTTAGGCCAAGGGATAGTTAAGGAACAAAAACGTTTGCTCCCAGTCAGGGAATGATCTCTGCTGTTGATATCTTCCCAATGATCGATAATTCAGCATACCATTGTCGGCGTTGTCTAATTTGTGGCATAGTTTAGTGAATGATCCTTGCCTCAGCAGAACTTGTTTAGTTAGACCAAATTCTAATCATAATTGGGGTGGGGACCAGTGATGTGGTAATAAGACCAATTTAAAGAACCTGGTGATGAGTTTGTCCAAGTGAGAGGCATCTCTGCCTCTCAGTGCTTCACTGCCATAGGCCATAGTTGGTACCAGTTTGATCTGAGTAACTTTCAATAGAGGTGTGTACTTCGATGTTGCAATTTGGGGTGTTTGAAGGCTGCAGTGAGGGAGATAGATTTAAGCCGCATGTGCTCCATGTGTTGTTTAAAGGAGCATTGTCTATCAAATAGCATGCCTAGATATTTATATTCTGATACCGCCTCAATTTTCCATTCCCACAGATTCCACTGATGGGTACTCAAAGAAGATTTGCCTAGAATCAAGATTTTTGTAATCTTCAAATTAATTTCCATTGAGTTTGTTCTGGAATATAGAGTAGTGGCATTCAAGAGTCTCTGAAGACCGACTTTTGTGCGGCTAAGCCAGACTAGATTGTCTGCATATTTTAAACTTGGCAGCAGAATGTTTCTTAGCTTTGTGGCATGTGAATTTAGCTGATTGAGCCTGGAAGGAATATCATCTTAAAAAAGATTAAAGAGAATGCGGGCTCATACTCACTCCTGTTTTAAACCCTGAAGGTCTGGGTCTTTCTATATAGATGGACACCGTCTCCTAGCTTTAGTCCAACCCAGGTATCAGTATGGAGAATGATCAGGGCTTGCATCAGTGGGTGACGTATTTTCCAGCTGGCAAGTTTACTCCAGAGCGTGCCCCATCTACTCTATCAAAGGCTGCTTCATAATCTATGAAGCAGAAGTAGAGGGGCCGATTATTTTCCTTGTGCTGATTAAACAGTAGTGATATAGCCGTTAAGTTTAGTATTGTTCCCATGCCTTTTGCAAACCCTGTTGGGTTGAACAGAATGAAACACCTTCCAGGTGCTCATGATGATTACTTCTCAAGGAATATTTTAAGTCCACATCCAAAAGCGCTATAAGCCGGTAATTAGTGGGATCAGAATCATTGCCCCCTTTGTTGATCAGGGATATAGTGGAGCCTTTCCAAGAAGAGGGGACGAGGTTAAGAGTGATTATGCTCTCAAAGACTGGCACCAAGTTGTTTGCCCAGAAAGATTTGTCCTCTTTGAAAATAGCTGATGGAAGGCTACTTCGACCAGGCACTACTTCACGGATGCTTCTGTAGATTTGGCGTTCAATTTTTACTGGATGAAATTTCAGAGGGCTGGAGGCCTGCGTTAATCTGCTATCATTTTGAGACTCTTGTGAGGCCATTGACTGGTAAGTTGTAATATTTCTCTGATGCAACTTTTTCTCAGATTGGGCAAAATGCTTTGAGAGATACTCATACCATATGTTGGTTTTTGACAGGTCATTTAAATTGATCACTGTTTTCCAAAACTTCTCGTTGGTGGTTAAAGGATTGTGGAAGTTTGGCACAGAGGGGCATATTAACAAGCCGATTATCGCTGCTTTAGTGGCTGTTTTTGTCCGAAAAGCGGCGATAATGGCATCGCAGTATCAGCAAGGACACGCAAGCGCGTGTTTCCTTGCCGTAGCACCAGTTTTGCTTATGCCTTGCATCGTATCTCTAATGAGATGAAAAAAAAGGGGGCATTCCGGAGCCAAACCACAGGGGATAAGTCACCAACCGCACATCGCTGTACTTCCAAGGCCTGCCCTGACACATATAGGGATGTCAAAACCCGGGCTAACGGTGGTTATCGCTGAAAGCTAACGTCTGCTGAAATTCAGGCTTAGCTGTATAGGTAATGGGCGGTGGAATTTCAGGCCACAACCACCATGGACCAATTGCCTATCACTGCTGGAATATCACTGGATTTCCAGCGATATTCCTGCATTTCGCCGGCTATCGCTTGATTTTTATCGCCTGGGTGATAAGCGTTGTTAATAATGTGCTACCAGGGCGATAAAATCCGACAAGAGCCGGCGATATTTGAAATCGCGCTACTCACACATAGCAATATTTAGCGCCCGTTGTTGGTAATATGCCCCTGAGTGCGTTGTTAGCCTCCCTTTTTTGTACCCACCTGTATTTTCTATAGCTGGCCTTCACATTAAGCATTTTAACTTTCAATGGGTAGTTGTTTGGGGGTGTTTGGTAAGCCTGAAAAGGTTGGTTTAAAGAGTACTTTAATTGTTTTAGTTTTCTGTTTGCATTTGCCATTGTCACTCTGTTTTGATTACTAGTGCTTCTTCCTTAAGTCGTTTGTTGGATGACAAATTGAATGGTGAATTGGTCTCAGGTACTGAAGGTGGCATTTTTGTCCGACAAACGAGCTAAGACCATACTTCATCCTTAGAGAGACTATGAATTGTGCTAGATGTCCCTTTCAATCTTTTATTGTTTACCCTATGAGTGCTGCTGTGCATCACTCTGTCTGATAGATGGATATCTGTAATAATAGCAAGGCACAGTTCCTGTGGTAGATGGTCACTTTTACAACTTGATGTTATTGAGAAGCTGAAGACTAGATGGAAGGGGAGTGGAGAGCACTGTAAATTCTATCAAAGAGCTAGTTTTGTGATTATGAAATGTAAAGGAAGCAGGCCTGTCAGTCGGAAAGTGGCCAATATTATCTCTTAGATTGAGACATTTTATTTCCTTTATAAGCTCTCTGCCCTTTTTGTCGTTTTTAAAGGAGGGATTTTGGATATGCTCTGGAACTGACCAAAAAGCGTTCTCAGGGTTTAGAATCTCTTCATCTTCCTGTGTCCCAGGCAGATTCATGTTGAAGTCCCCCGAAACAATTATTTCAATTAACACGGACCATTCTTGGAGATCACAGATTTCCTTCTTTAGATGGTCGACAGTTTGTTTACTTGTCACGTTTGGAGGTACATAGATATTCATAAGTGCCAGATTAAGCATCATTGAGTCTTTCTGAGACTGGTTTGTACAATTTCTAGGCCGGACTGATAGAGCGCCATGTTATTCTGAAAATTGTAGGGGTGCATTATAATTGTCAGTAGTCAGCACCCGCATATTTAGAGGACCATGTTAATGTGTGATTATTAGAAATGTAGTACTAGGCCGAGAGTGTTGCAACATGTAGTAGCGTGCTCATATTATTTGGAGACTAATGTAGTGCTTTAACCGAGAATATGCCTTAAGTAATGCAGGAATTATTGCTTTTTGTTTAAAATGTTGCATTAGGAATAAATGTGCCATATTAGAAGTTGCATGTGTAGGTTGCTTATTAATAAAAACATGTGATGCTCTAACATGAGCCTTAGAAATATAATGAAATGTAATGCTTTGGAATGATTAATGCAATGCTTATGTTGTAGTTTTAGAAATGCATTTAAACGTGTAAAGTACTGAGACATGAAAAAGCCAGCAGAGGCCTAACTGTATTTTATTAGCTTAGCTAACAATGTAGACCTGAAATGTGTATTTTTCCTTGAGAAAAGGCTCCTGTTCGCAGTTGAATTTCAGATTGTAACTTGGAGTGTATGCAAGGTTGCTTCTCATGCATTTCTGTTTACAGGTGCAAGGACACAAAGCTTGTTAGGTAGAATAATCCATTGTTTAGGAGTTAGGTTGGTAGGAGTGAGAACGAAGGGAGTGGATCGGAATGCAGAGATGCTACATTTGGCAGAGAAGGTGCCTGTGACCCAAGTACACAGCAATGGTTTTTGGATGAAATAGAAGGTTTGCTGGAAAAACCCAGGATGAAGCACCTGCCCAGGGGGACTGTGCTTAGGGCGTGTTTACTGTGTTTGGGATTTTGTATTAGGGACAGCACTCCGAGGGTGGAGAGCAGACTTTAGAGCAGGTCTCGAGGCCGAATGTAGACTTGGAGCATATTTGGGGAAAACCAGGCAGGAGAGGGGTGTAGGAAGGAGCATCTTAGAATAAGCTCTGTAGCTTAGGCTACTTACCCATGGAAAGTGAGTGCACTTTTTAGGAAGTCCTCACTGCTGACACCTTTTCCTCTTGCCTGGGAGGGATGCTAAGTAGGGATGTCACCTTCGAGTTAGTGTAGGGACAGACTAACCTTTTCTTTTTTTTTTTGTTTAATGCAGTCGAGACTTCAAGCAGGAACTGTAATCGTGTGTCTAATGCTTCTTGAGCTTACGCTGATTTTTATCTGGAGTCGTCTGCGACTTTTGCGGAGGATCATGTTTGTATTAGTACCGGTTTATTTTCTGAACCTCTTACTGAGGTGCTTGTATGTCCAGTTATTTTTGGCTTTGTAATAAATCTTTTACATTTCATTTCGTAGTCAGTGGTCCTTTCCGAATCGGATTGATTCTTTCATTTGAAAATTGTCATGAGTATGAAATTAGTGATCTTCCCTTTACACTTCTTAGCAGACAAAAATATTCCTTCCACCGCGGATTCTAAAGATTGGTAAGATAAAATCTAGTTAAGAATCACAGCTGTACCAGCTCCATGCTGCTGGTTTCATTATGTGATAACCCTTCAAGGCTGCTTCAATGTAACTTGCCAGTCCACCACAGTGTCGGAAGGAATGGCTTATTTTGTTGCTGGAACCGAATAGCTGATGTAGCCATCTCTGTTCAGTTTCTTGAAGTAAGATCATTTGAAATGACGTCAGAAATTCTAGAGTTTCACTGTCGGCGAGTTTGTCTGACAGACCATTAATGTTCAATGAACAGATCCTAAAATTGCCTGCTGGACCATGGGTGCAATACCCAGTAGAGGAGACGCCTTTCCTCTGGGCCTTGCAGTGCCGGACCAGGGGCAAACCTAGATGCAAACTTCGGAGGTGTAGACACTTCAAACCCAGGTGGCAGAGACAATTTCAATGTCCTACTTAAAATTACTTGTAGGGTATTCCTTCTCTGTTGTGGTCAATGGGGAGTCATTTTTCTGGACAAATATGTGGTGAAACTGTGCATTTTAAAACACATTGGCCTGTCTCAGCATAACAGCACTTAACAACTGTTACAGAGGTTTAGGGCTCCACATCAACGAACTTTAGCAGAACAAATTGTAAATGTTGTATTTTTATATACTATGGGACAGTATTAGTAGTAGTGTGGCATATATGGTTCTAGTTGACAGTGGCAAATGATGCCTTTTTAAACACACTGGGACAAAGATACTGGCATCAGCCAAGTAGGTCTTCATTTACAATATATTTCGACTTCCCCCTTTTCCCAGGATGTTTTGTAAACTTGCAGGAAATAGTGCAGTTTAAGCACCCTTCTCAGGTTATTGCTCCATGAAATGTGATGAATGAAAATAATACCCTGACAGGACATCCTGGCGCTAAGTAATTTCCAAAGCAGAGGTGCAGACTGTTCTAATGTTGGGTAAGGTCAGTTTTAAATGTTTTTCCATAAGATTGGAATCATATCATAGCTCAAGACTGAGAGATTTCTAGGCCTGCACAAGTAAAAAGGAGAAGTATTTGCCTCCAATATGTGCCGTTATAATTTTAGGAAACCCAGGAGCATAGTTTCCCCAGAGTATAGGATTTTGGAATGAACTTAAGGGGTAATATGGTGCAGAAGAAAGAGAGCACCTTTTATGTAGTACGCAATGACCAATGGGTCATGCATGCAGATGGATCACTTTGGCAATGGGAAACCAAGAGACCGTAGGAAGGTGAGAAGAAATGGCATAGCGATGGGGCAGTCTTAGATTAGGAGCCTAGCACTGGTCTGAGTGGTTTGAAGGATACCAAACGCAAAAGGCAGGAATCTCCAGATATAGAACATTTGCATAATTAGTTGTTGGAAGATAACTGACTGTATAACAGCCTTACAGTGGTGAAAGGAAAGAAAAGGGATGATTTTATGTTCCTTATGGATGTAATAAAATCAAGTAGTTGAAACGCTGTTAATCTATTCAGATAGGCAAGGAAGATGCTGGAGAATTAATCCAAGATTTGTTTGCTGACGCAACCAGGATGGGTAATTGGCCCAGCTCCCTCAGTCACTAAACAGAACTTTGCATGGTATGAGGTCCCTTAAAGATAAGGACCTCAAATGTATTGCTGTAATGTTTTAATGAACTTCTCTTCATCCAGAAAACAACTGCTAGCATGTAATTCATAACATTTTCTTGGACATGACAAGATTGTCACTTAGGCAAATTATGATATGGGTATCAATATGTGTGGGATTTCAACAAGAAACCAAAGGGTTGTATTAGTAAGCTTACTGGGAAAGAAAAAGATTAAATAGTGGAGGCACAAACATATTCTACACATCAGAGGTCTAGTATGTTACAGAAAAAGGTGCTGAGTGGACTGTTTCAGACATATCAGATAGAACAGAGTAAAGCCACACCTGGGAAATAACTTGAATTCCAGGTTGTTTCAGTTTATTCATAAGCCCTGACTGGGATAGAGTTTTAATGTGGCACTTAGACTTAGCAATATTAAGCTCCTCTACCACCTTGATCAAGAATCAGGCACAGATCATCTGACATAGCAAGAAATGCTGCTTCTAACTCATAGAGAATCCAACTGGTTGATGAGTAAATCACTTTCGATAAAGGAGATTTGGTGGTAGGCTTCTTTTTCAAGGAAAAAGGGCAACAAAGAAATATGTCAGAGAATGCTGTGACATTTTGAGCCTGCTGAAGGGTTATTTGAGCAGAGGAACAACCACAGATTTTTCAGTTTTTCATATTGGTAGGAACCAATCACGACACAGGAGAGATATTCCAAAGCAAGGCAAGGACAGAAGCTATGATGTCAAGATTGGTTCTGGGGACATGAGCAGGAAAGGGTTCCACTGGGAGCTAGATTTAATAGAAATGTCAAAAAGAGTTACAAACTACACAAAGATCAAGTTGAAATGACACATACACATCAAGTAAAGAGCAAGCTCCCACCCCTTTGTGTAGGATAGCGTACATGTCTCAAAGCAATTACATTTTTTTAAATGTTTTACTTGGAAAACAAAGGGAGAAGGTAGTGCAAACGTTGTCAGAAGAGTTAATGGACATAGCAGCCCACGCATGTTCAAAGACATTTTTAATCCCTCCTATAGCCTATAGCTTTTTGCTGGTTCTGCCCACTGACATCCACCCCCATGCTCTACTTTTCCAGCACATTTCTTGCCCATCGTCTTATCTTGTCTTGTTCCTCTTACATCATCCTCACTCCTGCATGCTCTCTTCACCTCTCATCTCTCCTGCAGTCTTTTATCTTTTATCTTCAATTCTGCCACTCTTACATACATCTTTCTTCCTAATGCTTTACTCTTTACCTCTCAATCTTCCAGCCAGAATCTTACCTTCTCTTACTGGCCCATCCTCTCTTACATCCACTTCTCCCTTCCCAGCACCAATACTTTACCTCTCAATTATCCACCCAACTTTTATCTTCTCTGCTGATTCTGCCCTCCTAAATACACCCATCCCTCTTCCCTCTTCCCTTTCCCCTTTTATCTTCTCTAGATGGTTCTGCCCCTATTTGAGACATCTCTCTCCTTCCCTCTTTCCGCTTACCTCATCTTGCAAGTTCTGCCCCTCTTCGGCCTCTAACTCCCTGATCGATTCCTTATCTCACACGAGGCATTGAACTTTCTGTTGCTGGTTCTGCCCATCTAACATCCACCTATCCCCTCATGTCTCCATATCCAAACCTTTTACCATCTTTTACACATTTTGCTCTCTTCCACCCATCTCTCACAATTGCTTCTCTACCCACACTGGTTATGTTCTCTTTCTGTTCTGTCTTTCTTATTTTCATATCTGTAATCCATACACTACCCTTCACTTCTCATCTCTTCAAGCCTCATAACCTCTTTCACTTGTTCTACGCCATTTACATCAAACTCTTCCCTCCCATCCTTCTGAAGCACATTATCTTTTTTCATTTATTCTACCCCTCTTACATAGACCTCAGCCCCTCCCTGCTCTGCTCTTCTTGTCTCTCCCCAGCCTCTTACCTTATCTTGTGCATTCTACCCCTCTGACATCCAACTTTCCCCTCTCCCCCAGCTCCGTCCTTTCTCTTACTTGTTCTGTCCCTCTGATATCCACCTCTCTCCTCCAATCTTTACATTCATCTCATCTCTCCGCCTCTTACCATTCTTACTGTTTGAGCCCCTCTTACATCCACCTTTCATTATTCCCTTACTCTCCTCTCCACTTAAGATCCCCTGTCTCTCCATCTCCCACCCATGTAATACCCTTCACTTCTTATCCCTCCCTCCAACCACTTAATTTTTGTTGTTGTCAGTGTGCCCCCTTTACACCCAACACTTCCCTTTTACCATTCAACCTCTTACTTTGTCTGTTTCTACTTCTCTTACATCCGCGTCTCCCTTCCATGCACTACACTTTCTCTTGTCAGTTCTACCATTTCTAACAACTTCCTCTTCCCTGCCTCTCTCCCCATCCTCTTACCTGCTCTTGGCAGTCCTGTCCTCTTACATCTACCTCTTACAATTCCCTCTCCCCAAAACGTAAGCTCTCCTGTTGATTCTGTCTTACTTATATCTACTTCTCTAATTCATGCCATAATTTTCACCTTTTATCTTTCCCTCCAGCCTCAACATTTTTCGCTGGTTCTGCACCCTTTATATCCACCTATTCCCTCTATGTTCTACTCTTTACATTTCATACCTCCCCTTACTCTAACCTCCTCTTGCTCGTTCTGTCCCTCTACCATACATCTCTTACCTCCATGTGTTACTCTTCAGATTGTATCTCTCGCCTGCCTCTACCTTCTTCTCATAGTTCTGACCCTATAGCATTCACTTATCCCCTCAATGTGCTGCTCTTCATCATGTTTCTCCCCCAGCCCCTTAGCTCACTTCACTTCTTCTCATCCTTTACATCCACCTCTCCCCTTCCACCCTCCATCTGTCCCTAATTTTCATACATTTTGAGCAGATTCTGACCCTTTGCATCTCTCGGATTTGGATGCTATGCCTTCATCTCATCCCTCTCCCAGTGTTGTGACTTCCTCTAGTGCAGGAGGTGCAATCAGAGGCGCAACTAGAGCCAAATATAGGGGGGGGGGGGGGTGTTAGGGGCAACTAAAAATGTCAGGGGGGCTAATCCTTCCAACAATTGCCAGAGTGGAGATGAAGGGGTGAGAAAACAACAAAACTCATTAACAAGTAAATGGTCTTTTAAAGACCTGTGAAGTACTCGGGTGCGGCTGCGATAAGCTCAAATACTGTCTGCGTGTGTGCCCGGGAAGCTGTCTCAGCCCAGACTGACACACACGACGGGGGGGGGCTGAAGCCCTTTGAGCCCAATGGGCGTTGCGCACCACTTTCCTTGCTTGCACCATAGCCCATTTTATACTTGTTAAAATCCTGGTATCTCCCAGCCACACTGATTCTCCCCGTTACATCCACGCCTCCTCTTCCCTCACCTTCTTTTCCTAGAGTAATTTACTCATTCTTGGTGATTCTGACCCTCTTTCCTTCCTTCCCCACTCTCACCTTTAAGCTCTCGCACCTCTCACATTCTACAATTTGTCTTACTCCTGTTATATTCAGATCTCCCGCCATGCTGTGCTCTTCTCGCTATCCATCATCTTAGGTGAACAGTGACCATTATGATGCAACATCATTCTTTGTTTTGTGTGTGAGCCCTGCAGGATACCCTGCTTATCACTCATGCAAGGGCAGGGCGCACTTCAAGCTTAATGACACTTTGAGTACCCATCCAATCATTGTCGACATGCAGATACAGCAATTAGGCCCATAGAGAGAGGCCAGAAGGAAAAGCTACTGAAAGATGCTCAACCAATTGAACCACCAGCCAGAAGCCCAACCCAGTTCAGGGCACCTGGCTGGCTTTTGAAATCTTTTCTGTCCTTTGCAACATGCTGTAGTGTCCTGCGGGACACGTTCTAGTCTTTCTGGAAAGTGTAACCCACACTATACACCCACCCACCACCGGCGTTACGAGTCAGGTGACACGGTCAATAAAAGGGGGCCGAGCGCACGTGTTCGGGGCCAGTTACTACAGTACCTCGCCTGGTGTCTGTGTCCATCATTAGCATAATGTGGGCCTGAGGCCCGACATCATACTGGCGATGAGAGGGTCTTGACCCACGCATAAGAAGACAGCCGCCTCCTGTTTCCTACGGACACGCGCCTGCCAGTCAGCCTCTACAGTCGCCCGATGGCTTTCCCAGTGTCAGCCCTTCACACTGCTAGCCCTGCAATGCTCGCTCGACTAATGACGGGGGTCTGCCAAGACGCGCGCCAGGCCTGGTGAGACTCGGCCGCGTGGATGTTGTGAGACCGCCTGTGTGGGAGGGGGAGAGGATAGCACCATCCTCGGACCCACAGGATGCCCAGGTGAGACCCTACCTCACAGCTCCTGATGCAGGCCTCCACAGACACCTGCCTCCCTGCGCGACTGCTCACGGCCTCAAGGAGGGAAGGACAGTGCCTGCTGGTCAGCCAGCAGATTCCTGCACGATTATCACCCTGTAAAACCTGATAGTCCTCCAGGAAGGGTGAGCATTGTCACAGCCTGCGTAGACCCTGCGCAATGCCGCCAACAAGTCAAGTCACAGGGGAACACCGCCGGTAATGTGAGCCTAGCAATTGCTCTGACGTCCACCATGGAGCAGCACAGCCGGCTGCTGAGAGCTGCAGGGCGCCTGCAGTAGGGACAGTAAGGAAGGCCTGCAGGACCGCTCTCCGCGTGCACACCTCTCAAGACACCCGGAATACAGCGTGACCCACCACTGCAGCGCCACCTGGCAACCGTGTGGCCATAGTGCATCCATGTAAGGAAACCCCACACACAGCAGCTCCGTCCAGGACCGAGTTCCAGAACATTGCCAGCAGCCAAAACCCTCAGTGAAGGCTGTGTGCCTCCGTGGAGCCCCCTGGTTATACTGTGGTCCTGCAGAGCCATCAAGCAAGCCCTCTCTGCGCTACACTCGAATCCTTAATGCCCTGCTAATCCCATAGCCTTAAGACACCTGCCAAGACCCAGGCACAAGGTCGCACTTCCACCCAGTGCCCGCCAAAGACATTGCACCTGTACGGAATGGCTCCCACCTACACACAGCCTCATCCCATGCCTAAATTCCTCAGACGTGCTCCCTACTCCAGAGCACAACAGATGAGACATACACACAGGGCACCAGGTGCAACACTGGGGGAAGGAAAATAAAGAGCAGGAGAAGCTAGCAGAAGAGTACAGTTGGGCAGGTGACAGAACGTCCGCCGGCAATCCCACAGCCTGCTGGACTGCGTACAAGGGACACCGAAACCCAGGTCGGCACGCACGCAGAAGCCATCCCACACATTAATGGATGGCACGCAGGATGAGAAGCATTACAGAGGCCTAAATACAGCACACAGAACGCCCTACGTAGTGTCGAAAGACATACTACCAAGAGCAAGGAAACATCAACAACCATAAGACTGTCCCAGACTCACACTACAGGTGGCGACAGTGCCACCAGAAAAGTGCTTAAGAGCGCATTCAGAAACATCCTACGCATGTACAGGCAAAGCATGCTGAAGAGCCTGAGCTCTGCTCCCAGAGACACAGCTGAAATCAGCCGAAGGACGCCCCCAACAACTGAAAGGAGAGGAGCTCCAAATCCACAACTAACAAAGGGAAGCCTATAGCCCAAGACCACCACAACACAAGAACGTGCCAGGAAGCAAAAGGACTACGAAATCCAGCACAACGGCAAGCCCCGCAAGACGCACCCGAAGGTGGGGTGCATTGCACGCCACCCCAACAGACCGCTCAGACCTTCGAAGGGAAAGGACTGTTGCAAAGCTCTGAGCGCTCCACAAACTTCTGAAACTTCTCCAGCCAAGCAACGCCAACCTAGCTCAATCACTAACACCAAGACCCTACACCACAAACCCCCACTAGCAAGAGTGGACAGCCAGCCGGGACAGCAACGTCTCAAAGGAACTGCCCCAGCAACAGCACAAGAAAGACTGGTGCAGAGCACACACCACACGTAGCTGTCCAACGCCACCGCCAGTGAAGAGGTCGCATCACCCGCTCCTACTGGTGAAGAGACACAACCACAAGCCACACACAGGCACCCAAGTGCCAAAAGAAAGCGTCCAAGAACGAGAACAAGCACTCAAAGAGTACGCAAAGCCAGAAGCGCGCAGAAAGCAGCGCCAGTGCACCTGATTGCACAGAAAGCACCCGAGAGACCTCTCCACACGAAGCACTGCTGAACGCAGACAGGAGAGCGCCCACGTCTCCACCGCCACGGCGAAGCCCAGCAGTAGGCGGAAACCCACCTACTGTGTCATCCCTCACACTGCCTCAAGACTGAGTCGGCCGCGACCCAAGATCGACAAGAGGAGAGCCGCACACCCCATGTGGCAGGCCGTCACAGCACCATGCGCTCCAATGAACAGCGACACAAGACCAGACGTCACGTCGCCCAGCAAGCAAGGAGCACCTCACCAAGTGACTAGTCCAGACAAGCATACCAGAGCACAGGCAGAAGCCGGCGCCATGACAGCGCCACCTCGAGGTCCAAACACAACGCCCTCGAAGAAAAGAAGAAGAGTGAGAGCCGTGCCACCCTGAAGACCGGATGAGCACAGGTGGGCTGAACAAGCCAACAAAGGGAGAAGACCAAGCACTCACAGCCAGCCAAGAAGCACACCCTGACACATCAGACAGCTACCAAGACAGACCCACGTCCCTGGATACAGCCTCATGGATGAACTGAATGTAAGCCGTAGCAAGTGCCAACCGTGTCTCATCCTAACTCTTCCCCAGGCGACCGACCGTCCCTGAGCATCGGCAGTCTAAGTCAAGCGCATCCCTGCTCCTGTCCGCAGATGCCACAAGTGAAAATCAGCACTGAGTGCCCACCCTCACACCGCCTCAAGATGGAGTCGGCAGTGGCCCCACAACAGGCAAGCGAGGCGTCAAGCCGCCACAGACACGCCACCTCAGCAAGGCGGAAGCACATGGCTGCCAAGTCTCTCCGGACATACAACACTCCCAGCAAATCACCAACACCTGTCATCCCTAGCCACTACATGGCTGGCGACCACCATCACCCCAGCCATCAGCACCTGCGCCAAACAACTACACTGCCGCAGATCGGCAGAGTGGACTGGCAAGAGGTCCGAGAAGTTCAAATAAGACATGGTCCACGAACATGGACCAACGAACTTGGACATCATCAAGAACCAGAAGTAAAACTATCAATAGAAGAAGGACGCGGCGACCGGTCCAGTCACAGAGTGAAAAAGAAGACAGTGTCCTAGAGCCAGGACAAGACGAGAAGGAAATGGGCAGAGTGCATGCCGCTCGGAGAAGCCTGGTCAGGAAGACAAGAGCAGCAAGATGACCGGACCGCTTCGCGAGGAATAAAGGAATAAAGGAATCGAAGGGCATGGTGCCACCAGAAACAACAACGTCCTGGAGGATGTGAAGAGGTGTGGCAAGCCAACATGCACCAGAGGAGAAGGTGACACACGCCACCACACCAAATACAAGGACTTACTAGTCCAGGAGAACATGGGTAGCACTAGAAGAAGAACAAGCATCTACTTACAAGTCCTCTGACAACCTGTTGGGTGCAGGAGGGAACAGGCTGGACCATTGTCAACACCCACCTTTGGGATTGAGCGGAAGTCTGGATGCGGACGCTTAGACGTCCGGCAGAAGTAGAACTGACCACTCCAAACCAGCCCATGGTTATCCAAGGGGCAAAGGCCTCAGGGACACTGGTGGCAGAGAGTCCCGACAAGAGAGATGGATCCCCCGCCGTCCATCCTGCACGTCGCAAGAAGAAGAGGAACTTGTGCACAAAGGCACGAGTCAACAACCACCCTCCAGGTGGACCTACGGACCTTGAGGTAGTACTCTCATCGTCCCCTCCATTCACACCCAGACTGTGGAGTTGGAGCAACGCTGCGGAGAACGCCCGGCCCAGTGGAAACTTGATGAAGAGGGCCTCCGGGATGTTTCATGGCAGGAGAACACCCGCGAGAGGGGCGTCCTAGTGAGAAGGACGTCTTTCAACTACTCCCTATTTTGTAAAGAGAAGCCACGCTGCCTACACAAAAGAAACCAGGACTGATTGGTAGAAAACAACATCCATCAAATCTACTGTCTTGTCATTTGTTTGTCGTCACCCCAAGAGCGAGGCTGAAAATCCATAAGGGTACATCTACGGAGCACCAGGACGTCATGCCCATGTGAACTAGTAGTTCCAGCTGCAAGTTTTCACCGTCGTCATCCATCAAGCAGCTGAAGAGACTTTTGTAAAGTTGTGACCATAATATATTTGTGTTTCATTTTCTCCTGCAGGTTTGGACTTTTGTTCCTTTCAATTTTTATTAAAGTTTGGGAGGAATGTAGTGTCCTGCGGGACACGTTCTAGTCTTTCTGGAAAGTGTAACCCACACTATACACCCACCCACCACCGGCGTCACGAGTCAGGTGACACGGTCAATAAAAGGGGGCCGAGCGCACGTGTTCGGGGCCAGTTACTGCAGTACCTCACCTGGTGTCTGTGTCCATCATTAGCATAATGTGGGCCTGAGGACCGACATCACACACGCCCTGAGGGTGTGGTTCCCTCCCATGTACCTCGCAGCATTGAACCCCCACACCGGCTGTGAGGCCTGGGAAGGGGACATTGCATGTCCCATGGGACTCGTAACACTGGCGTCTTTGAAAAGGTGGGCTATGGTTGTGAGTAGCAGAGGAGCCCTGGGCAGCTGCCCACACTGCCCGTGCTTAGAGCTGGTCCTGCGTACAGGCACAGGAGGCATAGGGACGGCAGGAGGATGTGGTACCACACTATTTGCCCTTCTATATTTCACAAGATGTATAGAGAAGTGATCATGCACTGCTGTGATGTCACAGCAGCGTAAAAAGAGATGCCCACTCAATTTGGATGTACCCTGCTATGAATTAAAAACCCTGTGCAAATGGCTCACACAATAATCTCCCTTCATGCCAACTGAGTACTTGCCGAGGATGTGCTGCACATTAAGGTTTTATTTCCAAACCTTCAAATCGTCGTCACTTATGAGTGATGACCTAGTATAAATATGCAAATGAGTCGTGACCCGCGCGAGAAGAGCTGCTGAAACCTTACAGCGTAGTCATTTACATACTGGACTGCTCGTCATCTGAAGGGCGGGCCGAGTTTGATTTATTCAAGACACAGCTCACCTCTGAGGCCCAGTCTATAGTTGTTTGTGTTCCATTGGAAGAGCTACAAATGATGCAGTGGAAAGCTGTCCAGAGGAACTATCTGTAGATTAGAGATTTTGGGTCAAGCATTTTCATCCATCACTATTTAATTTTCTCACCAGTTCTGTTTAGGCCTGGCCCTTGTCCCAAATAGGACAAATAGGCATGAAAATGATTTTTAATAATGAGTTTTAAATATGAAAACATCTTATATATTAGTTAAATAGTGTATGCACTTGAAGACAGTTTGCCACTGTAACAGCATTTGGAGGAGCAGCTAAGAACTGGAAGTGTATATTCTTTGCAACTTTGACCAAAATGTCACAACGAAGGAAACTTATTTTTTTTCAAATTAGATCTTTCATTTTTTCACATCTCACTGAGTAAATACATGTTATACTGCACTATCCATTAACACAACTGTTGTTTATGGCAGATTGATTGAAGTGCTGGAAAGCTTTGCATGCATGTGTGTTATATTTCTTGTCACTACACTGTGGTGGTATTGTTACTTTAACCTTTGTGAAAAACGATAAATAACCAGTCTATGCATACAACTTAAAGCATATTTTCTTTGTTTATTTTTGAGTTTAGTAAGCAGACATGTCCTCTTCTAGCTACTTCAGAAGGGTTGGATTGCCCTACAGTACAATAGGGCTGTAGTAAGGCTTATAGGACCAATGTCGACATTTGTTAAGTTAGCATGAGCTTTGCTGCCATGAGTCGGCCTTGGCGCACGACACTGCATGCATATATTTTGCAAAACTCTTTTTGTGCTCCTTTCACATGAGAACTGTCTACCTCACAAGTTCTTTGCTGTGCTGTGAGGTTTAGTCTGCACATGATGTTCAAGGTTAAACAACATGCTACACACAGCTGCAAATCTGGAAATCGTGTACTTTAACATTGCACCCGCAACCTGTTTTTTACACACTTGGAGACACCTTTCAAGCAAGAAGAGTTGTGCTTATCCTGCGATGTGAACATTGCATCTAGGCCTTGAGGTATGGGGCCTGCTGCTGACAAAGCCCAGAGATCTTCCTTTTTATAATAACCTATTTTTTATCATGGGGAGGGTGGTCAGGTCATGTAGTCCTTTTCCACTGTTTTATAACATGTTATCCCCATTTGTATTTTATGGTATTGTAACAATGCTGACTATATTGTGTTTATGCATTTTGCTGCTAGTATTGGCCCGTGTACTACACCATAGAGCGCGTTAGTTGAAATAAACATTTGAAACTATACAGCGTCTCTGATTACTCACATTGTGGACAGGTATGAGTGTGTAAGCGAAAGAGGGTCTGGCTCCCGCGAGTCCCCAGGATAGAGTGCGTGCCGTGGGTTGTTTAATTATTGGTAGCTCTTCTGTAGACGGAGAACGAATGACACTATAGCTAGTCGGTTTGGGAGTTTGGGTACGGATGTGGTAGGTCGGTACACCACCTATTCACTGAGGTCCTGTTTACTTGTGCATAGTTCTGTAAATGTGCAGAATCCCTACAACAGGGCAGTGCCCGAAGGGCTTGTCCAACTGGTCAGTGTATGACTTTTTTTTTTACTGTTTTATGTTATGGTCTTGTGGGCCAGTTTTTAGTGTTGAATTCTCTGACATTACCACAAACATTGTTTGCAACAACCACAAACGCATGTAGTCTCTCATACCTTGCAAAGCACCTATACAGCTTGTCTTCACAAGTTTAATACTGTCCTGATTTGCAACTGTAGACCACTTTTTTAGCTCTCTGACTCACTAATGACTCACTAATGGGGGACCATTTTTAGGTCGGGCATTCGAGACCTCTTGTATATACTTTAGTATATACTCATATGTGTATGTACTTTCTGGGCTCTGGAGAGCAGCCCTAGGATTTGTCTGCTTCCGCTTAGGGACTTTTTTCTGTTCAATTGCTTCCATTTAACTACCTTGATAGAAAACGACCAACAGAGGTCAGAAAAATTCCAGAATTGCTATCTGCTGAGGGACTTTCTTTTTTTATTTTTCTGGCAACTGCCTCTATTTAACTTTCTTGATAGAAAACGACAAGCAGAGGTCAGTAAAATACCAGACTCACTTTAGCATTCTCTAGATTACAGTCCATAGAAAGTGTCTTCCACTAGCACTCGTAGACAATATTTTTTTCAAATCTTGTATTTTCATTGATATGACCACCGAAGGCCCTTATTTGATATTAAAAACACAGCTTTGGACTGTAACATTTCCCGCTGAAAGACAATATTTGTCTCCATGAGTTCCCATACCTGGCGTGTCAAGCAGTTTGGTGCTTACTTTCCCTCCATGTTAACCCCTTCGATGCTGATGACGAGCTTGGCTCGTCATCAGCCACGGGGGGCGTGTGCGGATGACGAGCTGAGCTCGTCATCTAACGCGGCTTTTCGAAAAAAGCCGCGTAGGGGAAAAATCACCGCAGCAGCGATGCGGTTAAAGAACAGTAGATGTTTGAGCACCCAGGCTAATTTGCTGCATAGCTAAATACATATAAGTTCCCAAAGATGAGACCGATTGCATTGCAAATGCTTGTTAATTTAGTCAGTTTGACCAATTTTCTGGTCCAGATGACCCTGCACTTAAGACAGCAGTTGCAATAGCATACTGTCCACTTTGTCAGCACAGTAGGTAATGATATTTGTAAAGAAGGTAATCATAACTTTGAACTTTAAGTTCACAAACCTGCAAGACCATTTTTATATAAAATATTTAAGAATCTTGGAGCCATATGTAGGTAATTTGTGTTTTGCGATTCTCAAATTGTGATTTTTAGGGAATCGCAATTAGAGATTTGCAAAACACAATGTAGGTAGAATTAGGAAAAAAAATTAGCGAATCCCACTTATTCCTTATTTGCGAAACGGAAATTGAGATTCGCAAATAAGGAATACCTTCTCATTCATTCCTATGGGCTAGAAGGCCCATAGGAATAAATGGGAAGACATTCTCAGTTTCGATTATCAATTAGAGAATCCCAAATTGAGAATGCAATTTTAGGGTTGTAAGGGTGTCAATAGGACACCCTCTACACCCCTGAAATTAACATGTGTGCACATGTGGCCCACATACATGCTCTAAGGGCATGTATGTGACCCACATGGCACTTTGAAAAATGCCAAAAAGTGCATTTTTCAAAGAAATCGCAAAATACCACCAACCTGCAGTTGGTGGTATTTTGCAATTACTTAAGCCAAAATTTGCACAACTTGGGTGCTTCCAACATTGCAATTAAGGAATCGCACTTTGTGATTCCTTAAATGCAATAGCAAAATAAGGAATCGCAAATTTTGCGATTCCTTATTTTGCATGTGGGTTTTTGTGTGCTACATAGCACACTGCCCTGATTGCGATCACAAATGCTGAAATTCTGCGAATTTCAGCATGTGTGGGTGCAATTAGGCTTCCTACATATGGCCCTTTATCTCTTAATGTGTAAAGGCACATATTATCTTTAAAAAATTGTTTTTTGAGTAATGTAGTTAATGAGTAATGCTAGAAAAAATCTTCGAAGTGAAAGGTAAGTGATGCATTTAACGATCTCTCAGAAGAATTGGTGTAGATAAAAACGAAGTGAATTTTAAAGCCAAGCGACCGTCACAGAGAAATATAATAAAACCAAAAAAACAAAGGTAAATCTTGGTACAATCTAGTGATTGCGGCAAATAAAGGATTGGTCACTTAGACCAGACAGCCCCCAAGTCTGCCAACTCAGCAAAAGTCCTGGTTAGACTCTGCTTCCCCAGCTTCCATCATTTATTTCCCCCCTGCCAGATGTACTTTTGCCGGTATGGAAGCAGTACATTTGTTATTTCTAGTGCAGCGCAGACGGTCATGTTTTTTCGGCCTGCTTGGCATTTCTTTGTCTTTTTCAGATACAAACCCTCGAAGTGGTGATTTTTTGGGGGGGAAAGGGTCTTGACATGCAGGTTTTCTACATATGCATAAGGCCCATGTGAGTTTTTTTTAATAACATTTTGCGTACCATAATAAGTCAGGGAAAAGCAATTCAAAATGTTTGTGCTTACGTAGTGCATCCCAATCATTGAGAGTGTACAATATGGGAAAAATTATAATATTAGTTGACTCGGAGCAGTAGGGCCTGTAGGTCTCAACCAGGGTTCACTTACTCCATATAAATGACAATGCCAGGCCGAGCCTATTGTCATAGCATCGAGCCAGCTCCTAACCTCAATCCACCGGAGACTTCATGCCTGAAGCATACACAGTTCCTCGTCCTTGTATGCCAACCAAGGGCCACAGATGGTCTCATATTTTAGGGGGCATCTTCTGGCTCTATACACCTCTGTTAGAACCGGCTGTCTCTAGTTGGCAGAGGTATACACTTCTGACAAATAGGGACACACCTTTTCTAGTCAGGGCAAGGGGATCACACCCTTTGAATAACCCCTGCTCACCCCCTTGGTAGCTTGGCAGAGCAGACAGGCTTATCTCAGAGGCTGTGTGTTAAGCATTTATGACCACATACAGTAATAAAGTGAATACACTACAAATGGACACGACACAGTAGAATTATAAAAATAAGGATTTTTATATAAGGCTTAGCACAAGACCAAATAACGACAAAAATATACCACAATCTTAATAAATACTCTTGGAAGGAAAAGTAATAGTTCAAGTGTAGTTTCTTCTTAGCACAAAGTCTTTAGTATCAAAAGCAACTCTTCTTCTTTAAAACACAGTTCTTGGCAACAATGTAACCCACACTGGAGTCACACGACGTTGAGGCAAAGTTAATCCAAGGGTTCGGCGTCGACCGCGAGGAGCGCTATGTCGACCCCGGAGTCGCACAGACCCCCACAACACAGTAACTTGGAAAAGCGAAGCACATGATGATCAGCGGCGTAGAGATGTCCGGCGTCGCGTCTCCGGCGTCGATCCGGCCTCGGAGTCTGGGCGACCTGCAGCGGCGTCGATAGATGTCAGGCAGGAGCAGAGCTCACAAGGCGAAGCAGGATACGGCGTCGTCGTCGATGTCGATGATGATGTTGCAAGAGTGAGCAGCGCTCACGGCATCGAGAGGGCACGAAGTCGATGCGATCAGCAGCGGTGCAGACACGGGGTCACTTGGAGCTGGAGCCGAACTCGCTACTCACTGGCGTTTCTGCTGGCGTCGATCGGGCCCGGCGTCCGGCGTTGAGGAAGCGGGACACTGGAGCCGTTACTCACGATGTCGAGCTGGATTTGGGGGCGTCCGTCGGCGTTGAGGTTGCTGGTTTCTTTCAGAGGTGCTGGATTTTCAGGTTCCAGGAACAAGCACTTTTAGCAGATGAAGTCCTTTAGCCCTGTGACTTCAACAGGAGGCTGGCACTCTTCCAGCCCTTGGAGATTTTCTTTAGCAAAGCTTGAGAGTACACACACAGTTCCTCTCTCCTGGTTCCTTGGCAAAAATAAAGAAGCAACTGCAGGATTTCCCCAACAAACAGCACACTGGTAGAAGGGGTAGGCAACTCCTTGGATCAGCAGGCTTCTTGTCCTTGGTTCAGGTTTCCTTGTCAGAAGTGATCTAAAGTCTTGGTTCAGGGGTCCTTCTCTTATACCCCTTTTTGGCTTTGATCCCTTTGTCGATGTAGGGGAATTTCCCAACATCCTGGGTTTGTTGTGGGTGTAGCCAGGCAGAGGCACCTGGCCTATTCACTGTGCAGGGCTTGGTCCTCAGACGCCCAGCAGGAGGTGGAGCCAGCATTGTCACTGGCAGGAGCAGAGCTATCGGCCTCCTGGTAGGAGGTGGGGCCAGGATCGTCCATGGCAGGCACAGAGTCATCAGTCGCCTGGCAGGAGGTGGAGCCAGCATTGTGTCAGGCAGGGCAGGCTATCAGGAACTACTCTCCCCCTACTCTCAATGCAAATGTCCCACTCATCCCACACTGACTCACTCAGACCTCTGGAGCCACCCAGCTCCTGTCACACACACACCAAACCAGCAGAAACCAGAAATAGTTAGACAAGAGTCCAAAATCCATCCACACAAACGGATGCGTTATTAAACCCTGAGTTCAGGGATACCAAACTCGACATTGCACCATGCTCCCCGAGCCAGCTAGGATTATAGCATTAATAATCCTGGCAGCCCATTCTAACTAATGGTGAGCAGGTTACCTTACAATAGTGAAAAACGAATATGGCTGTAATTCACTATTAGGACATGCCAACTTGGTCAGGCTTGTCCTACCTCATGCTTACAATGCACCCTGCCCGTGGGCCTACCATAGGGGTGACTAACATGAAGTTAAGGGAAGGTTTAGGGACTGGCAAGTAGATGTACTTGCGTAGTCAGCGTGACAGTACCAGACTGCACGTAGGTCTAGCAATGGCAGACCTGTAGACATACTTTTACTAGGCCGCTCTTGTGGGTGGCACAACATGTGCTGCAGGCCCATGAGCAGCATTTGTATTTACAAGCCCTGGCACTCCTGGTGCACTAGACTAGGGACTGACAGTAACTCAAATAAGCCAAACATGGAATTCAATCAATACAGCAATTTTACATAGGGAGCACTTGCACTGTGGCACTGATCAGCAGTGGCACAGTGCCCAAAGCAATATACCAGCAAAAACATCGTAAAAAGAGGAGGCAAACAGAAGAAAATGGAGGAGAGACTCAAGCCAATGATGCCAGGTCTAACAACCTCCCTCTCCATCAGGGAACAGTGACTCATTCCCTTCTTCCGTAATTTGAGGTTTGGGGTCTCATTAGTGCCCCATAATCAGGCAAAATTACGGTTGGCCACTAGACATTGTACCCCTTTTAACATTTGGCTGTATCATGAACTGCCTTCGTCTTCGATCAGACCCAGCAGTGCCATTTTTGGCCAGATGGTGTAGCCTCTCAGTCACTACCGCCAGAGTGCACTCTATACAGATCCATAGTTCTGGGCACGTACTGTTCTTTGGTACCCTGGTTCTTTTACACTCCAAAATACCAACCTACTTCTATTTGGCAGGATACTCAACACCATTGCACACATTTCACAAAGATTTTCTTTATACCATACCATTATAGTGTGTGAAGTCACAGTTCACTACCAGCAAAATAGACACAGTAGGGCAGGAAATGAGCTAGACAGCTATATCACTCCATGTGATCTGATTGCACAGAGCCACGTTTCAACGCTGAAAACTAACAGGACTATTCAGCAATAATCACCAAAAGCGGTGAGCTGCCATTAAAAAATGCCCGGCCTGGGATTAAGCTTAAGACGATGGCAATGCAGAAGGCGTTCTATTTTATAAGGACATCATGGACCGGTGTTGCTCTCAACTACTTTTGATTACAGCCAATAAACAAGTGGTTCCACACATCTTTCAAGTGCCTGAGCCTCACCCGATGTCCTAATGCGTGTCTGGCCTGGCTGCACAGGAATGAAACGGGGATCCACTCCACACTGAAAGGGAGATGGCAAATGCTCAAAATAGGTGTCCAGCCTCAAAGAGAACACCATTTATGACTTTCAAGTCCTTCAAAGACAGAGAAAAAAAGCGAAGGCCCCGTCAGGTCGCCGTTGGATTTGCCAATCTGGGACTGTGCAAAGGGATCAAGAACTGCAGGCGGATCGGAGCCTGGAGCAGAACTGTCAGCTGCGGGCAATACGGCGTTGCCCGCAGTCCCCGGGTTGTGAAGGGATTAGGAGAGAGGAGTGCTGTTTAGGAGGCCAACAGCGGTGTGGGGCAAGCTCGCTGCAGGCGTAGAAAAGACTTGAGCTCAGGAGGAGCGGGCAGCTGCATGTGTGGAGCGCTCTGCCCGGATATTGAACCCAAGGGTGCCTTTGAGTTGGCGAAGACGTTCAAGGTAGCGAGCAGCAGCGTGGGGGTGAGTGTTATGATCTGGATAGTTATTTGAGACTGGCAGTGGTGGACTAGATAGATGATAGTGGCGCCTGTTGCTATGGTGCTAAGGAGCAGGATGGAATATTTTGGTCTGTAGGAAAGAGAGTGTGAGAGGTCTGAGAATATGGGCTGCTGGCGCGCTGTCTGAAAGCTACCACTGGCACTGGTGCCCGCCGGGTGCATAAAGGCAGTGAGTCTGCAGTGCGTGGCGCTCAGTAGCTACCAGCACCGTCCCACTTTACAGATGGGCTGGTGACGGCGGCCGCAGTTGCTAGGTAACTGTCAGAAAGTTCATTATCTGCAGAGATTAAATAATGAGTTTGCTAAAACGCGTAGAGGAATTAGAGTTGCTCAGGCAACGCTGAAGAGGGTACAAAAGGGGGTGGTGATGGACGGAGCATCTGAATCAATCAAACACTCACACCCAGTCCAAAGATTTGGGTTTAATCCATCACCGTTCTTTAGCCCACTCTGCCACCCCAGTTCAGACATGGCTATATGCAAATCAGTCTGACCCTGTGCCTCATGGGAACAGTCCAGCCCGAACTGCCAAGCCATGTGTTCCCTGGACCGGAAACAAGCTTCTGAGGACCGGTTTCTGGCATTCCAGCCGTCTTCAGCCCGGCTTGCTTGATTACAGTGGCAAAGTGAGCAAGGGACTCACGTCTGAGCATACCCTGCCACACTTATTGCTCACTTTGCCACTGGATTCAAGCAAGCCAGGCTGAAGACGGCTGGAATGCCAGAAACCGGTCCTCGGAAGCTTGTTTCCGGTCCAGGGAAGACATGGCTTGGCAGTTCGGGCTGGACTGTTCCCATGAGGCACAGGGTCAGACTGATTTGCATATTGCCATGTCTGAACTGGGGTGGCAGAGTGGGCTAAAGAACGGTGATGGATTAAACCCAGATCTTTTGACTGGGTGTGATTGTTTGATTGATTCAGATGCTCCGTCCATTACCACCCCCTTTTGTACTGCTTTTGGCCGCCATAAGTGTGGCAGGGTATGCTCAGACGTGAGTCCCTTGCTCACTTTGCCACTGGATTCAAGCAAGCCAGGCTGAAGACGGCTGGAATGCCAGAAACCGGTCCTCGGAAGCTTGTTTCCGGTCCAGGGAAGACATGGCATGGCAGTTCGGGCTGGACTGTTCCCATGAGGCACAGGGTCAGACTGATTTGCATATAGCCATGTCTGAACTGGGGTGGCAGAGTGGGCTAAAGAATGGTGATGGATTAAACCCAGATCGTTTGACTGGGTGTGAGTGTTTGATTGATTCAGATGCTCCGTCCATCACCACCCCCTTTTGTACCGAAGAGGGTCTGGCGGCAGCGCTCTCCTCGGCCCAACACTGGAAAATCCAATCCAATAGCTCGTGTCACAATTCTGCCTTACCTCCAGCTCTTGCTCCTCGCTCTGCTCCAGCATCTTCCGGAAGCTCACTGGACTCTCTGCCATCACAGCCCCACACATTCTCTTGTGAGTGTAAACTGCAAGGAGCACACACTTCAACTGCCGATGTTGCACTTTTGACGTGCACTGAAACAAGGAGGAACTACCAGTGAATCGTGTGTTCCAAGCCTCTCTATCCTTAGATGGGAAGGTAGATGTAATGACGTAGGCAAAATAAAGTGCGAATGCAGCCAGCCAATCAGAGGGAAAAATTGTATTTACAAATGCAAAAGGAC
Organism: Lissotriton vulgaris; assembly: GCF_964263255.1. Lineage (NCBI taxonomy): Eukaryota > Metazoa > Chordata > Amphibia > Caudata > Salamandridae > Lissotriton > Lissotriton vulgaris. Next base: position 1,820,449,172 of record NC_141689.1, on the reverse strand, counting down.
TCGTATTTACGCAAGTCCTATTGCATTGTAAATAAAACTGCGGTCGCCCAAGAAGGCAGGAACGGGAGTGGGTGGGGGATTGTGGTGGGCAGAGAAGTAACGGACTGCTGGAAGGAACAGGGGGAGGCAGGGGAACAAAACAGTATTAAAAGTAAAGGGGCCGACAGCTATGGAAGGAGAAAAATGACGACATGGCCGTCAGGAGGCGGAATTAAGTTAAGGAAAACCAATTAGATTTCAGCATATAGGAATTCGGCCAATCAAAAAGATAGGCAGAAAGTGGGCGGAGCTTCCCCCACTATACTGTATACAGCATCTCTCGATGAGACAGCACATGCGCTGCCTAGACGAAACCTAAAAATATGTCAGGATGTACTCCAAAATATTATCTAAGTACCCTAGCAAAATCGAACATATGATCATTCTGAGTGTATATTGATGAATGAGGTCATTTGGCTATTTTGTAGCAAGTCATTCAGGCATAAAGTACTCCACTGGAAGCCTAAAGAACGTTAAAAAAGATGAAACTAAAAGGCAATGGTTGCATTTCAAAGACAAGTCGGTGAGGCCTTTAAACGTGTCCTCTCAGCAATTTCTGAACTTGTTCCTGAACATGGTCGTTTTTTAATATCACATTAATTTTATGCCCGGAATGTCCCTTCAAAATATAAATCCTTAAATGAACTTCGGTGACCCGGAATGGCATTCATGTGCATCCTGCTTTTCCTGTATATATATATTTTTTTTTACAGCTTCACTGTGGCTGATGTAGCCCCATGTCTGTTGCATACGGTGCTGGGGCGTACACAGAATAATGTAATAATATGTTTGAAAGGAGTGTAATGAAACCTGTTTTATAGCTCTCATTCTGCCGACTCGCTACTATAATGCACAGGTTTTCCTCACGCTAATATTGTGAATCCAATTTTCAGAATACTGATGTGTGAGGAGGCGAGGGACCTATTACTGTAAGTAGCGTTCGTATGCTGGTGTGAGTGTCCAGAATGTTACCAGTTACCACCCTGTGCAAGAGAGAGGGCGAGGAAATCGAATCAAATGTTTCTAAAACATGCAAATGCGTTTTGGTGAATCCTGAACTTAAAGGCTAGGTCAGAGCAAGCGCGTTTGAGCTGTTGAGTGGTGAACCAGAGAGGGACCTTGTGTAGTTACTGCCACATTCTGTGATGACCTACAAGGCGTGGCTCTTGTGTTCTAAATAAACTCTAGCATGTATACTACTAGCCATTTCTCTAGCGCAGTAAGAACAGATATGGCATACAAGCAATGGTTGCATCAGCATTGATAGAGGTAGGCTTGCCTACAGAAAAAGATTTTAAGTAGTTTGTGGCACAATAAAAGAGGGGGAGGTAATCTCATGGAGAGAGGAAGAGCATTACAAATAAGGGATGGAAACCACAAAGAAAGCTTGCACAAAATGTTTGGCATGGTAACATTTGGGAAATGGGACTTTTTCCTTGTCACTCCTAATCAGAGAAATACAGTGCCAAATACGACTGCTGCCTTTAAGTGTTTCAGGACAGGAAATGGGCAATTTGCAAGGAAGATTAGATTGTTGTGAGGATGGCATAGGCTAGATGTGGGAGTGCGGTGGGCAGGGAGCACAGCTTTTGAGCACAGTGTAGGTATTTAAAAGCTGGTTATTTGTAGTGTTGAAAGGTGTGAAATTGGTGCCATCACACCAGATTCCACTCTCCTCCGGTTACCAAAGTTACTTAGCCAATACATTGCCCATATATACAGACTTCATGTTTTCTGTGCCTAAAGTCTATTTTATGGTTAGTGATGAAACTGATACAGTAGGCAAAAACAATGGTAGCAAACAAATTGGCATTTTAATTATGAACTTGTATGACAAGTGGAAGATTTGGAAATGGCACTGGGCGGATAGGGAGTAAACCTAATCAACCTTTATACCAATGCAAGAGACAGCAACCTGTCTCAAGGTTCACTCACGTATCTGATTTGCTGGTTGCCACAATGACTGGAGCCTACGGCCATACCACCCTGGAAGCACCTGCTCTCGTCTGAGAGAAACAATGACTGGTAAGAGGTATGGTAAATAACCTTCTTTCTCCTCATTTGAGACAGGCAGGCTGGAACAAGAAAGATCAGAGCAATGAACCCTTAATATGGAGTTATTGTAAGACCAAATGTTATTTAGGGTCTGTGAGGATTTGGGTGTATTGTATGGTATGGCTGTGCGGCCTTACCATGTAATACATACGCAAAAACTGTTTTGGTTGCAGTCAGACTCCTTTTTAAATCTTAGGCTCAACCCTGGGTAGCTGTGACAGCAAGCAGCAAGGCTTAAACAGCCTTATACCACTTCCCCTGGGATCACAGCTTACTGGACTTTGGACGTTGCTTTGACTCGTCTACCGGTTTGTGTCCCCGTCGCCCTTCCCCTCCTCTTTCCATGCGATGTCCTTCATCCTCCCCTCCTCTTTCCCGCCTTCATTACCTGTCTACTTCCCCAGCTCCTTCCCCATTTCCCTGAATCTTTCCCTTTGCTTGCTTTTCCCCTTTCGTATTTGTGCTTATTGTTTATCTTGACCTTACAAGTAACTATGTTGCCATGCTCTAGTAACTGTGTAACCTTTGTAAAGATGTAACCTGTAACTATGATCTGATGCTCCTGTAAAGCGCTCTTATACCTCCTGGTATAGCCAGCGCTATATAAAACCTTTAAAATAAAATAAATAAAACCTCCCTCTTTCACTAAAATATGTTCCCTGTGAATATATATGAACACCTTATTGTTCCACGCAATGCATCTTGGGATTTCTAGTATCTTAGTTATAATTCTGATATCATAGGACCTAATCTAATAGGAACCGGCAATCCCCAAAACGAAATCTACAGATAAGAAATTGTACCTTCCAGTTGGATATTTCAAATGATGACATGTAAATGACCCTACATGAAAAATACTCCAAAACTTACAAGAATGTCCATACGACGCCTTTGTTTCCCTCTCGTCAGCTGTGACATATGTTGCATGCTTCTTTGTCTTTAAAATACAACACCCAGTTTTCCACCCAACAACAGTAAATTCATACATACATTGTGAAATATAGTCCTCTTGTGAAAAATATCATTATATATGTATATCGCCACCGGATAGTTATAGATAGGATCGTATTTCCATAGGAAATGCCTTTTTTGTGTTACTAATAATTTTGGTGCTTTTTATTGAATCTCCACGAAACCTTCCAAAAACGTGCTACTTGTTGACTAGTTTGTGCATTGAAAGCTTTGGAGTGATCTATCAAGTGGGGGCTGAGAAAAAAGTGGGGCCCCAAAACACATTTTCCTCATTCATTTTTCCAAAGAACTTTAGATACAGCTGCAGCCCAAACCACTGAACAGATTTACACCAGATTTTGCAGAAAGCTAGATCTTGGTCCAGAAGGTTTTGAGCAATTACGGCTCAAAACATTGTATATTTCACGCTGCAGAGGCTCCCCGGACCCAATATATCTCCTTCTGAGATCCTATTAGCTGCAACCACATCAACCAGGAAGTGGTGGCATCCCTCTTAGGACTCCCGGTTCAGTCATGTGTCCTAAAACAAGAAGCAAAAAATAAGACATAGAGGGCAGGGATCACCTAGGCTGTGTGGTTGTATCCCAAAGGGGCCCTGCCTGTGGACAAAAATGTTTTTCTTTAATTTTGCCACAAATTTGCAGAGAATCCACAAATCCACTGAAAATACAAAATAAAAAAGGGCCAGCTCCCATGTCGTAATAAAGACCTGTTGGGGTGGGGCAGGACCCGGAGGCAAGGCAAAGGTGATTCTTAGGGGAGGGAGGTGCATTGCCTACCCCCCTCCAAAAGCTTCAAAGAGGCCCCCCAGGACACCATTCCCCAGGGCTGATAATTTAATGAAGGAGTAGGGGTCCCTTTCCACAAGTCTTAAAAGGCCCTAAGGACCTCATTCACCGGGGCTGGCTCTATTACCCAGTCGGGGCGAGCCCACCCCCAGTACAGAGTAGTTTCCCAACCTGCTTCAGTGCGGGCAGGGAAACATATATTTGCTCCCACCTGGTGGAAGCATTTTTAAATTTCCTGCCAGACTAGAGCAAACATGCCTTCCCTGCCTTTAGCAGCACAGCCAGGGAAGGAATGTCAGCTCCCTCCAGTGGAAGATTTAAACATGCTCTAGCTGGGTGGGAGTAAATGTACGGGCAGGGAAACAGAACAGATAGTGTTCCCATCTGGAGGAAGAAAGCAAGCATAAGTATCTGTTCCATCTGGGCGGGAGCAATGCCGTCCCTTCCACTATGCGGGGAACCGGCTGGTGTTGTGACCACAACTTTAGGTTTGTGGGTGCACCGGAGCACTCACCTATGTCCCAGGGTGGTGGGAATCCCCAGGGTCCTAAAAGGGTTCAGGAGGGCGGCTGCATGCCCCTCTGCCACTAATTATGGAACGGGCAGCAGGGCCTAATAAGGCTCAGGGAGGCTGTGTGGCTCCTCTCCCCTTTTATTATGGATTTTGGCCCTGGGGAATGGGGTGTCCGGAGCCTAATAAGGCATGGGCAGGGGGAACATGCAGACACCTCCCCTTTATATTGACATGAGGGCCAGAGAATGGGGTCCCCAAGGCCTAAGACTTGGGGAGGGTGGTGCGGGCCCTTCATTTTTATTATAGATTATGGCCCAGGGATGGGGGACACCCAACTCCCCACCCCTTTAAAATTACATGAAGCCCCAGGAGATGGGTTCAACGGAGCCTAATAAGGCTTTGGGAAGGAGGCTGGACTGCCACCTCCCCATTTTATTGTCTTGTGGCCCCTGGGGGTGGGGCTACTGTGGCCACTTTTGGCTTGAGGAGGTTGGCTGCCTGGAGGGGGTTGAATGTAGGTTGCACATGTCCAACATGCAGTGTTTGGTTGCCTGCGGAGGTTTGGATCCAGGGCTTGGCCATAGGCTGGGTGCAGTGTGGGGTTGGCTGCCTGAGGGTGTGGGTGAGCCAGAGGGCCTGGCCATAGGCACACTGTTGAAGGCTTTATGTATGGTAACAATATATTACTTAACGTTAAAACAACCTTAGACATTTACTGAAAAAAACCAAAGGTTAAAATAACATTATAGTTAGGTGGGAATTTCAGTGACAACGTAAAGTTTTAAATGTACAAAACCCCTGAAATTCACCAGTTATAGTAGGCTCTGGTTACTATAACTTGTGTCTCGTGATGCCTTGCTAATTACCCCACATGTCTGACCATTATTTTTCAACCACTCCATGCAACCCCGAGTGATTGCTAGTGGTTGAGATTAATTAAGTCATTCCATCCATCTCCTTGTTGGTTGCATTTCAGTGTAGTTAAGTGGCAGTGCACATGGGCAGATTTACAGACACCACTACTTGATGAGCAAAATATGTGAGCTGAAGAGTTTCCTTCCAAGGATGGTCTGCTGACAGTCAGTTTGCAAATCTTAAATCTGAATAATTTGCAACATTTCTTTTACACAGCATTTGCATTTGTTTCAGCCCCAGGCTGAGGGATTTGCTGATCTTCCTTGCAACTTTTCAATGAGAGTAATGTGTCTGAAAGGATCTTTTCAAATTAATATGCAGTATTTCAAATACTGTACTTAAATTTGTAGCAGATTTTCTGAAACAGTCAGTGCCATATTGTGGAGGCCTTTTTAAACTGTCTAGGTCCAATATATTCACAGGAGTTATCTGATTTTAAGAAGTGGGTTCCCAAGTAATATTAGAATATTTCATGTGGTGGTGCAGGAAGGAGAGTCTGATGGAGACATAATCTGATTCATAAAGTAATGTGCACCTCTAAGTTCAATTTATGTGAATAAATAGCATGATTTATTATTATAGCGTATAATACAATGATATGGTGCCATTTTAGTAGTTTACATTTAGAACAAAGATTAACAAAGAACAGTTAATGAGAGACAGAAAGGAAAATTCTAATAACAAACCTGGGGATAAAGCATGACACTTTAAAAAGGATCCACCTATGGACCAACTCCAGTTTTTTTCACGTCAAAGGCAATTCTGGTTGCCGCTGCCGCAGCCTCAATATGTTGCATCAAGACAATATATTGGACACTAGGCCCAGAACTCGGAATTGCAGGAATTGAGGCCAAAGAGAATGAAGTTTTGCAACAAATCACAATTTGTAAAATTCAATGAAAAACTTTCAAAAGAAAAAACATGATTTTGTGACACCAGCAATCTGGAGGACTAAGGACAATGCAGTATATACTATCACTCCTGGGAGAAGGAGGGGTGCCTATTGACTGAGACAAGTACCAATCCCAATGGCTGACTTCATTCCTCTTGAGAAAAACCTTCTGATTTAGAAGGATCCAGTTTATGAAAATATACTTTTATGAAGCCTTGAATCATCTAAGGCACTGATTGAAGGATCACAGTGCCTGGATAGCCAACCACCTTGACGTCCACCAAGGTGTTTTTATCATCTACATACATGAACACTGAAATTCCAAATTCATTCAGCGGATAAACAAGAGCAAGAACTTATAGAATGAATAATGGAGGAAGAGCCAGACTCAATGGGACTGCCTATATACAGGGTTGGGCTGTGGCTTGATGCCAGCAGTTATCACAGATAGAAAGGATGTGATGCAATTTAGTGCTTTCTCTTAATGTGGAAATATGAGAGATGCTATATCAGGACATGGTGATTAACGGCGTTTAATGCTGCTAACAAGTCAAATAAAATTGGAGTACCTGCAACACTGACATCCACCATTGTCCATAGTTGATTTAGAACCGAGACCATTACAAATGTTCGTCCCTATATCGGGGTAAATGCCTGGTTTTCAGGGACTTAACAGAAAAAAACAATAAGTCTTGCAATTGACTTGTTACCACTTTCTCCACTTTCTCCAACAGTTCAAAAGGATATGTTAACTTAGATACTGGCTGTAAATTAGCTGAATCGTGTGGTGTTTGTTTCTTGAGGGATGGCTGTAGCAAAATTCTAGACTCCATGGAGGCTGTCTGCAAGCAGAGAAGTGTTTATATTGTTTAGAAAATGAATACTCAGGGTTTCTGATCATGAATCTTGGGAGGTAGGAATCATCAGTAAAGCCAAAAGCTTTGCCAGCAGAATGTAGCTAATTAAAAAAAACAGGTGTTAAGGGGCAAAATCCTATGAATACGGAATAGTCAGTAAACTCTACTCTCTTACGTGAGTGACTGGAATAAAACATGTTGACTGCTATAATCTCATGTCTAATGGCTTCCACTTTGTTATGAAAAAAATAAGATCATATCTCTATAAATTCGAACACAGGCTTAATTTACGTGGAATGTTCAAACCAAGGTTTAATTTGCGTGGCAGGCACATAGGATTAGCTAAAGAAGAAGTGCTATTTAGGTCATCTAATCAAATGAATACACTTTCAAAGCTGATATATTTAGTCCGTTTTAATCGGGTTTAGCCTGATGGTCTAGTGGGTGGCAATCTGCATCCAATGGGAAGGCTTAAAACTATGATACACAGTGAGGCCAACCCAATGTGTGGGATCTGACCACATCTCAAGGTTGAAAGGGAGCAGATCTGAAAATAATGTTTTAACTAAGGAGCCCAAACTAGTTCCTGCCCATAGATTAAAAATATCACGGATGAACAGTTCAATATAAAGGGAGAGGTACCATGATTCACCGCATCATGAAGCTATAATCTTTCAGAATGTAATAATTAGGCAAACACATCAAATCACTTATGGAAATGTATTCACTAGCTAGGGTTAGAGTGGCATGAATCTGTATTAATACCCGAACAACCTTCTTCCCAATTCGATGCTGTCTAAAGATTTGCTTATCTCCCAGCTAAGACGTACAATCCGTATTCCACCATGTCTCAGTGGCAAAAGTATGTGAAAACCATTGACTAGGATTTAAGGCCTGATTTATATCTTGCCGGTATGGACACTTCATTGCAAAGGCGACGGAGGATCCATATAACCAAGACTGTGATTTGCCTACCGATTTAAATGTGGGTGGACCCTAGGTGCAATTACGCTGGATACTACTCTGTAACCGCAGTGATTAAACCGCTCCGATGGCCTGACAGTGTAAGGGCCGTCGGAGGTTAACCTCTATTCTGCCCACCTAATTTAGATAGGCGGAATTAGAGGTATGTTTTTATTGCCCATCACTGCCAGGAAAACCCTGGCGGTAAGGGATGGTAAAAACGGCTAAATGCTTCACTCATCATGTGAGTTAACCCCATGGCAAGTGGGAGGATTTCTTTTTTCTTTTTAAAATTAAAAAAAAATTAAGTTTGATGGGCGCCTCCGTCTTGTTAATGTTGTCTTGCACCATACTTTAAAAAGCATTGACAGGAACAGCTCTGAGTGTGGTTTCTGCCAAAACTTTAGAAATGGCTGACAGCTTGGCGGTTATTTCGAAATCTAGTGGATAGAGTAGTCTCGGCTGGCGGGCGTTAAGTCCTCCAGCAGGCCAACTAAGATGACTATGTTCGCCAAAAAACTAAATTGAACCCATAGTCACATGTACGATGCCTGTTTTTGATCACAACATTTTTTTGATAAAGCCTGCATCCAAGGTAGATGAATGAAAATCTGTGGAAGTCCATTTACCATTAGGTATGTATGTGATCCAGTGCCAAGGGTGGCTTTTATCAAGCAAAGTGGTAAAAAAAGACGAGAGCGAGCCAAAAAAATATAAGTATAATGCTTTGCAGTAATCACTTTTTATTGCATGAAAAATCTTTTTAAAAACAGACTGCTATTGTGACAGTTGATCAGCGGTTTTGGGAATGTTTCATTATGCTACACTCTGTTAAAGCCTTGCTATTGAAGTAGTTGATTGCCCCTTGCTTCAGGGTGGATGGTTAGCCTTTTTTAGCAAATCACAATTCTCGGTTTCTATTTTTTACCCTCTCTTTCAATCAAGCTGAAATTCTTCTCCAGCTTAAAACCTCAACTTTACACACCATCACTTGTTGCCAAGTCTATCGCCCACCAGGCATTGCCCCAACTTTGAGTCTGTGCTTATTGGCCCTATTTAACAATTCATCTTAAAAAACACTCTAGAAAACCCAGACAATCAAGCTGATGCCTCAGTTAACATGAAACAGTTGCCAGGGAACCTCTATACTGATCTAACAAGCATTTGCAATGCAATCGGTCTCGCCGTTGGCACCTTACATGTATTTAGCTATGCAGCACATTAGCCTGGGTGCTGAAACATCTACTGTTCTTTAACATGGAGGGAAAGTAAGCACCAAACTGCTTGACACGCCAGGTATGGGAACACACTGACAGTAATATTGCCTTTCAGTGGGAAATGGTATAGTCCAAAGTTCTGTTTTTAATATAAAAGCAGGGCCTTTGGTGGTGATGTAAGATTTTTTAAAAAAATGGTCTACGGGTGCTCATGGACGACCATTTATATGGACTGGAATCTAGAGAATGCTAAAGTGATTCTGGTATTTTACTGACCTCTTCTGGTCGTTTTCTATCAAGACAGTTAAATAGAGGCAGTTGAACAAGTCGAAAGCAATACTGGTATTTTACTGACCTCTACTGGGCGTTTTCTATCAAGACAGTTAAATAGAGGCAGTTGAACAGAAAAAAGTCCCTAAGCGGAAGCAGACAAGTCCTAGGGCTGATCTTCAGAGCCCACAAAGTACATACACATATAAGTATATACTAGAGTATATACATGAGGTCTCGAATGCTCGACCTAAAAAGGTCTACACTGCCTATAATTACCGTTACAATCGTGTTTCTATGTTGGTCTCATCATGCACTTAACGGCACCCCCCCCCCCCCCCCCCCCAAGCGCCTTGAAACCCTACGGGTAAGTAGTGCGCTCTATAAATGTCTTTGATTGATTGATTGATTTTGTTATGTTTTTCGCTGAATGCAATTTCGAAGTCGACCGCCTCTTGATCTGGAACTTAGATGCTGTTTGGGTAAATTGAAGGCACAAAGCTTTTGCCATGCTCATTCCATCCTCCCATTCTTTCTGCTGATTCTAATGTAACCACCCACAGCTTTGTAAACTGGAAAATAATTGCTTTACATTTTGCTCCATTGGGCAAAATGTTCTCTTTGAAGCTATGCATCCATGCTACATGGTTTAATGCTGATTTTCAGCAACTTAAGCTGAAATGCAAGCAGGTTGAATGTTGCTAACTGAAAAAATATTACACTTCTTCTAGAATGCAGCATGTCAAGGCATTTAGTATTTAAAAAGTAGCAGTTTCTAAAGCATGTCTGCTCCCAGGTGTACCAAGCAAGCGCTCCGAATTGTTAAGGAACCCACAAATCCCTGCTCTGTCATACCTTACTCAGCTGAAATTTGTGAAGGAGATTCTACTTTTTTTCAATCTAAAGTACAGCAGACTATTGGTACGTCACCAGACCATAATAGTCTGTCTGTGAAATTACCATCTGTCCATAACTTAGGGCCAGATGTAGGTAATCTCGATTTACCTACTCTTAAATACCGAATCATACCGATTCGGTATTTAAGAGTGGGTAAATGGGATGTAGGTAATTTTACTTTTGAAATTACCGAATCGGAATAATTCGGTAATTACCGTTGCTATTGATTCCTATGGGCCTTGAGGCCCATAGGAATCAATGCCAATTACCGAATCTGTAAATACAGATTCGGTAAAATTACCGAATTTGCAAGGGGGACAGGGTGTCACTTTGACACCCTGTTGCACCCCTAAATTGTGCATGGGTGCACATGTTGCTGACACACATGCCCTTAGGGCATGTATGTCTGCAACATGGCACGTTTTTTAAAGCAAAAAAAAATGCTTTTTGAAGGGTTTTCATTATTTACCACCAACTTCTAGTTGGTGGTAAATAACGAATTCTTAAACCCTTGTAGCACTGATTACAGTGCTACCTACATGTTGAATTACAGAATCGGTAATTTTACCAATTCGGTATTTTACCAAATCGGAAAAATTACAAATTCGGTAAAATTATCGATTCTGTAATTTAACATGCCCCTACATCTCAATATCCAAATACCGGCCGGAAACGGCCGAAAATCAGTATTTTCGGCCGTTTCCGACCGGTATTTGGATACCTACATCTGGCCCTAAATCTTTCACTTCAGGATGGTAGGGAACTGATTTCTTATGAGTTATACCCCTAGACAAAAGAATTCCTCGATTTGTTTTGATAAAAATTGAACACTGTTGTCTGTAAATAGAGAGGCTGGATAGCCATCTCTCTCAAAAAGTTCCTCCAAAACAACAATTAAATACTTTGTTTCTACGAAATTCATCATCTTCACCTCAGGCCATCTTCAGTATAAATCTATACCACTCATAATATAGCGATTGGCTTTTGAAATTCTGATGGGACCAACTATATCAATTTCTTCCTATGGACCAAGGTGCAACTGCTTAAAACTAATGATTGCGGGTGACAGTTCAATATTTTGTCTGTGTTCGAACACTCACAGCACTCTGTTACTCTACGTTCCACCATGAAATCCATTCCTGGCCACCAGTAAGTTTCACAAATTCTATCTTTAGTTTTGGAAATCCCTGTGTGACTCATGAACTTTCTCCATAATCTCTAAGGCTTCTTGGAGGTACCAATCAAGTACCTCTAAATAGAATACCATCCTTAAAACTCAGTTCATCTTTTATGCACCAAAAAGGCTTATCACTTTCTCATTTTTCAAACATCAACACTTCTTCATCAATTGCAAGACCTCCGGCAAAGTGAAATCAATTTGCATTTCATCCAACCACTCTCCCTTGTATTATACGTTAGTGATTTCACACACTTTCCATTCATTTTCACAGAGTGCATCTTCAAACTCATTGTTTTCTGGTATCGTTTCCTCATCATCCTCCTTTCACAAGCTAGAAAAACAGACTGCTATTGAGTTGCTAACTCCAGGAACATACACAACATCATATTCAAATTCTTGAAGCGCAAAAACCCATTTGCAAATTCTGGTGGAAACGCTGTCAATTCTTTTGTTCAAAAAGATTTTCCTCAATGGCTTATGTTCTGTTCTTATTTCAAAATGATCATCCCATATGAATTTCCATAACTTCTTCTCAGCCAAAAAGATGGCAAGAGCCTCTTTTTCAATCACAGAGTATTTCAACTCTGCCCTTTTAATGCTCTCAAAATGAACAATGTGGTTTTCTCATGGCCATTCTTCTCTTGTAACAGTACTCCACCAAGACCTTTCGAACTTGTATCTGTCATTAAGATGGTCTTCTACCCGGTTCGAAACTACTCAAACAAGATAGACTTTGCAGCTAAGATTTTAGATCCAACTATTCCTTTCACACTCCTTTCCCCACACAAACTCCTTTCCTTTTTTCAATCAATCAGTCAATTAAGAGTTAGTAACGCACACTACTCACCGTTAGGGTCTCAAGGGTCTGGGGGATGGCGGGGGTGTGCAGTTCCATTGGGGTCAAGTCTTCAAGTCTTTCCTGAACTGGAGCAGTGTGGGGCTTTTCAAAAGATCTCTCAATTCTACCTCCAGATTCCTACCTGTAGTATTTCATAGCCTTAGCTTGCCCAGGAGGAGGATTGATGGATGGTTAAATGAGGAAATCGTGTAGAATGGCCCTGGCAAAGTGACAAAGTTGCACTGGGGAAGTCCCCTTATGGCCTTGATGACACTACCTGACGTCATTTCTGTACCTGACGTCATTTCTGTCGTCAAACAAGTCTAGTGCCCTCTACTGACGACTTGAGAGCTTTGAAGTTTTCCAGATCCAGACTACCACCTGGGATTGTTCTTCAGGTGAGGTATCTGTGGGTAGAAAGAGTATCCAATGGAAAGATGGTTACCACATGTAAGTAGCTGTTTCTTTCTGCAGGCAGGGATACATCTGGCACATCTAAACCATTTTGGTGGGTGCATGGATGCTTCAAAAGTACAGATTATTGTTTCTTGATGATATAGAGGGATACCAGGTCACAGACATAAGGATATGAGCATATCAAAAATTATAGTGAGCAAAAGGCTGCCTTTGTGCTCCTGAAAAGTCAATTTACCATGCACCAATGGACCTTTTAACTTGTCCTTTGTATCTCTGAATCCCTTTTTTCTAGGTACGCCTCATCTCTCACTCTCGTTTTTCACTACTTTTTCTGCTTCAAACATATCACCCAATCTTTCATTCTTATACTGTTTCTGCCCCTCACCAACATATTAAGCCTTTCTGTCTGTGGCACTCGTGTCCTCTACTCGGTGCTTAATTTGTTAAAGTATAAGTGCTGAAGCCCAAAGTTTTGCTCCACAGCTGGTGCCATCGAAGGTTGGGGTGAAGAATACCAAGACTGCACAGTCTTGATTCCATCTCATGCTTTTTTAATATACAGCCATACACTCCCTGCTTCTTTATCTTACACTTGCAAAACATTTTTCATCCCTGCTTTCTCCATTTGTTGCGGTTTTATGACAAAAGTGGGAAGAAGGAAACGGAGACAGACATTTCTCTGTCTTCTTCTTTCCCACTTTTGTATTTCATCTCTCTTGCTTTGGGTCAAGGTCGGCTGGGGAAAAATAAGTGCTGGTGCCAGTGGGCTCCACCGCTTCAAATTAAGTACTGCTCTCCACATTAGTCATTCTCATTTCTTTCTCAGTTTTCTTCCATCCCCCGTCATGTTCCCTTCCCAGTTGCCCGCTTGACTCTACATTTGCCTGTCTATTTCATCCAATTATTCTAGTTTCTAGTTCTTCAAATTTATGTCTCTCATTTCCATGTCTTTATCATGCCCCCTAACACCTCCAATTCTTATTCTCTCACATCTGTGAAAGACAGTTGTGCACTCTTCAGTATTAATTATTTGCACCTCCATCTCTCATTAGTTCACTCTACTTCTTCCAATTAGCAGCCTACCTGCAACTCTATAACTTTCATTCTCTAAACCTTATCTCTACCTATTCCATAGTAGCACATATCTCTTCGTTTCACTTTCACCTCACCTCTCATTCTCCCCTTCACACTCGCATTTGTCTTCAACCTGCACACCTCATGTTCTCTAATTCCTATACCATCCACTCTCCCTTTCACATTCTATCCTAGTTTTGCCCACTAAATATTTTTATTCAGTTCATCTCATACCTTAGACTTACTTCTCTCATTTTCTTACTGAATTCTGCTTTCATCACCCTATCTACCTCCGTAATCTTCTCGCTTCTGCAAGCCTAGTTTTGAACCTAACTCAACCTGCATCCCTCTTTCTCATTGTGTGAATCCAATCACATTGGTTTCCTTTATTTCTACCACTCTCACATTCCAGTATTCCTCTTATGTTTATTGTTAGATCTGGGGTTTCTAGTTGGCAATGGTATTCACCTTTGTCCAAATAGGGACCCTTACTTCTAAGTCAGGATGAGGGGATTACACTCCTTAATAACCCCCGCTCACCCCCTTGGTAGCTTGGCACAAGCAGACAGGCTTATCTCAGAGGCAGTGTGTTAAGCATTTGTGAATATACACAGTAATACAGTGGAAACACTACAGATGGACACAACACAGGTTTTATAAAAATAAGTATTCTTTATATAGACTTAACACAAGACCACAAACAACAAAAATCCACAATACCACACTTAAGATTGCTTTAAAGATGATAAAAGTTACTTAGTTCAAGTTGATGATCAATGCGACAAAGTTCTCAACAAAGTACCTGGATGCGTAACGCAAAGTAAACAAAAGGCTCGCGAAAGGGGAGATGCGTCAGTTCCGTGATCCGGGGGATATGATGCGTCGTGCCTCAATGCTTGCGCAGAGTAGGGGATGCATCGTAACCCTTACCGGTGCGGAGGTGATGCGTAGATTCTCGGCCTACGGGCCCGTTGCGGTGCGCAAGCTGGCGCCTCGATGCGATGATCGGTTGCGATGCGAGAAGATGGCGCCCTTGATGCGGCGATGCGATGACGATGTGTAGATGCCCTAACAGCCTTGCGACAACTCTGTACTTTGGAGCCGCAAGAAGCCCTGCGACACGCTTCTCTGGTGATGCAATGGCGACTCTCTCGATGGCGTCACCCTTCTACGGTGATGCGACAGCAGGCAGCTTCGATGAACACACGCTTCCAGTGAGATGCGGCGAAGGCTCGCTTCTCCGGCGATGCGACGATTTCAGCTGCGGCGGTGACACGCTTCGTCTTGATGGGTCGCGCTTCCAGCTCCCAGTGACATGCAAATGTCTGTAGATAGAATTCCCAGCAAGTAAATTCACAGGGAGAAACAGGCAATGAAGTCTTTTGGCCCTGAGACTTCAGCAGGAGGCAAGCACAGTTCAAGCCCTTGGAGAATATTCTGTAGATGATGAAAGTACTTAAAAAGTTCCTTCTCCATTCCTTGGCAATGAAGCAACCACTGCAGGCCAACCCAGCAATCAGCACACTGGCAGAGTGGCAGTAAAACTCCTGCAGCTTCCTTGGTTCTTCTCCTTGGCAAAAGGTTTCTTGTTCCAGAAGTGATCTAATTTCTTGGCATCAGGGTCCCAATATTTATACCCCAAAATCCTTTGTTCTCTGAAGGCAGAGAGGCCTCTGCCTAGTCCATACCAGTTCCTGAGCACTTTGTTTACATGATCCCTCCTTCCTTTCACTGTGCAGGGCATGGACATCAGCCAGCACAGGGGAGGGAGGAATAAGCTCTGGATCACTTTGTTGACAAGATTACTTCTCTCCTTTCACAGTGCAGGGCAGAGACATCAGACAAGCCACAGGAGGTGGAGCCAGCATTGTAGAGGGAAGGCCCAGCCCTATTCAGGTCCCAGGTGCAACTCCTCCCTCCCATCTAGATGCAGATCTCTCTATTCACCACTGGGCTTCCCCAGCCTGTCTCCTGGAATCCCCCAGCCCTGTCACTCACAACCCCAGACAAGGAATACACAACCTAACAGAGGCAGGCCTGGACAGTTAGGCAAGAAAATACCTACTTTCTATAAGTGGTATTTTCAAAGACAGAATATTAAAACCAACTTAAATAAAAGATGTATTTTATTATTCTGAGTTCAGGAATACTAAATTTGAAATCCTATCATGTTCCCTGAGTCAGTTAGGATTATAAGAATGTAATAATCCAACTGCCCATTCTAGCCTATGGAGAACAGGCAGCCTTGCAATAGTGAAAAACGAAAATGGCTGTGGTTCACTATTAGAACATGCTACACACACCAGAGCATGTCCTACCTTATACGTACAATGCACCCTGCCCTTCGGCCTACCATAGGGGTGTCTAATATGAAGCAAAGGGAAGGTTTAGGTACTGGCAAGTGGGTGCACTTGGCCAAGTCGACATGGCAGTACTAGACTGCACACAGGCCTGGCAATTGCAGGCCTTAGACACACTTTACAAGCTGCTTCTGTGGGTGGCACAACCAGTGCTGCAAGCCCACCAGCAGCATTTGATTTACAAGCCCTGGGCACACATGGTGGACGGTACTAGGGGTTGACAGGTAAATCAAATAACCCAATCATGGAATCACCAATTAGTAAATCAATTTAACATAGGGAGCACTTGCACTGTGGCACTGAATAGCAGTGGCACAGTGCCCAAAGCATATAACCAGCAAAAACATATCAAAACAGAGGAGGAAATCCATCAAAATTGAAGGGAGACTCACACCAATGATGCCAGGTCTAACATTTATCATTCCCAAGTTTATTTTCAGTGCACTCAACCTTCTGCTTCTTCCTGTGATCCTCTCTCCTTTACACTCCTTATTTTCCACCTGTGTCATTCCTTTCCCATTTCATCACACCACTCCTCCGGTTAAATCTGAGCTATTCCATCTGAGATTCTTATCCACTTTGCAACAAATCTCTCTCTCTACATTTCTTTTTGACTACCACTCTTGCACCGTCTTTCACTCATGGTGTCACACATGGCCCTCGGCAATATTTTTTTATACACACATTGGCTAAAAGCTCAAATATTGTTTTGGCCTCAAAATCCAAATTGGCTTAGTAGTCATTGGCATTGAAGGAATATTTTTCTCTTCAGCAATAGGTCTCTCTTGCCCATGTTTATGTTATCCTTGTATCTGAGGAGCATGCAGTCACTCAGTGAAGTTAGATAATGGCTTCTGTAGAGGAAATGAGGTGTTTAAGAAATCACCTCACTGGAAGAACAAAGGGTGTGTGAAGGGCAGCTCCCCGAGAGGCCTAGGTATGTGAAGGTCTAAACCCTAAGCAAATACATCCTCAGTGAGAGGCCAGCTCCCTGAGAGAAAACAGGATTTGTGAATGGTGTCTCCCAAAAATGACACAGGCTCTGTGAAGGGCCTACTCTGACAGTACATTGGGTCCTAGGCAGTGAAGGGGATAGCTTTCTATGAGGACACCACATTTGGCTAGTGTCCAACTCTAAAATATAAGTGAAGTTGCTATGCTGGTTGAATCAGCATATATCTTCCTGTTAATCCCTGCCAAACCATCCCTGGTGTTGTAATAGGCACAGAAGACAGAACACACACATAAACATGCACACATAGATACCCATTTGCAAATGCCGTATTTGACCCACTCTGTGCCCAGTCCAGTTCCTGTCTTGAATTCTCAGTAGCCCTTTCTCTAGGTATTAAAAGTGGCTACAAGACCCCCGATACGATCTGTTGATGTCTGTAGCCCATATCCAGAGATGTCCACAGCAATAGATCTATCTTGACCCAATCGTTGTGCCCCCACCTACACCTACCTCTTTATAAGCTTTGAAAGCACTTTTGCAACATCATATATCTTCTTGTTAATCTCTGCTTACCCCTCCTTGGAGTTGAGACAGGCACTGTACGCACACAAAACATGCGCACACGCAGATACTCATTTCCAAATGCCTAGTTAGGCCCCTCCCACTCCTTGGTCGGGCATTTCCTATCATGAATTCTCAGCAGCCCTTTCTCAAGACATTAAAAGTGGCCACAAGACTCCTGACATCATCCTCTGATGTCTGTTTCCCATATCCCAGGACCTTCACAACAATATTTCTCTCTTAACCTAAACTTTAGACCCCACCTTCACCTACCTCTTCATAGCCTTCAAGAGCACTTTTTTTTTTAATTTTGCAGGAAAATAAAACAAATACAAGCTTTCAAATAGGATTTTGGATAAATATATGCTGTTGCCAGAAGTTTCAGGCTGCCTTGTACCCCTGCCGTCTATAAATGGCTTCTAACTCCGTGCAACATCCTTGGTCACACATTGATCATCCTCTGACCCCCTGGATGTGCTCCTGTTAAAGCCCTTTTGCCAGAGCCATAAAGTGCCCCACTCCTTGAGATATTTCTTCAAGGTCCTCAGGAAATATGTACTTGTGAAAATACTGGCTGATGGGTGGGTTGTAGATTGTAGTAGAAAGTTGTGGATGTAGCCGAGTCTATAAGGATTGGTGGAATGAGGGAGTATTTCACAATATGTTGGGGGTGTGGCTCTATTTAGGTGGATATGGAAATCTAAATGGTTGAGACTGGCCGGTAGACCTGTACTGAAGAGTAGCACAGCAAGCAGTGGCTTAGCAATGGTGCCATTAGCCATTAGCCCAAGTGCGAGCAGGGAAAATGGCCCCATGTTGGGGTGGTAAAATACAGCAATAATCATGGTTTAGTGTGCCCTCGGCCC
Organism: Lissotriton vulgaris; assembly: GCF_964263255.1. Classification (NCBI taxonomy): domain Eukaryota; kingdom Metazoa; phylum Chordata; class Amphibia; order Caudata; family Salamandridae; genus Lissotriton; species Lissotriton vulgaris. The sequence continues at coordinate 1,820,430,542 of NC_141689.1, read as the reverse complement.
TCTTGGGCCCAAATGCTACTGCACCTTCTGCACCATCAATAGCTACGCCCCTGACAGCAAGGGTGCCAGAGGCCATGATTCAAGCAGGGGAAATTGCTCTTCCATCTAAGTACTTAAAAATTAACAATAGATTTAATTTGAATCTCTAAAGCCTGGTGCTGCTGCGCCTGCTGCACTATTGTTCACTACGTCCAGGCCTGGTTCTAGCGAGTAGGCCAGGCTCACCCAAACATAAGCCTGGCCTACCCAAACATGAGCCTGGCCCTGGCAGTGCAGTCTCAAAGGCCAGTAGTAAATGGCCACTTTCATTTAAAACGTTCTGTTTTTCTTCCTAGGAGTTGCGTGATTGGGCCTGGGCTCTCTCGCAGGCACCCCCAATCATGCATCGCCTTTCAGAAAGATGGGCTGTGTCCCTGTCCACTTGTGCAGGTACAATTGTGTCACAGGAAGGAGACGAATCATTTCTTTGGCACTGGGCAACCTTATCTGAAACCTTAACCCTTCTGCTGCCAGGACATTTGCTTTTCTATTCCACGCTGGACAAAAAAGTTTGTTTACCCTGATTCACCTTTCTTGGCCCCTCAGCTGCTTATCAGATGGGCTCTGAAGAGTCAACAGATAAGATAATGTATGGCTATTTGTTCTTCTTTTTAAAATCAGGGAAGGCCCGCAAGACACATACTTCACGTATGCTTCATTTACAATAAAAAATGTCCAGATAAATCTGGTGATTAATAATTCAGCTGGAAAGCAATCCTTTGTCTGGTGGTAGTTTTGAAATGCAGATCAACAGTATTTTATGTGGATAGGTTAGTGGGTTACTGCTATTTGTCAACGAGATTCTTGTGTTACTTGCAGTTCAGAAGTTACAATCGTATCATAGAGCTGAATGCAAACCTTTTTTTATGATATAGTTAGAATTTCCCAGGTCTTTCATTATTCAAATGTTGCTAAAAAGAGTTTGGTTGGGCAGATGTCAATTTTTATTAGCAAAGCCAACCCCCAAGCACTGAAGTACTCTATAAATCCTGAGATTGTGTTCCTCCAGACAAAACCCCCTTAAAATATACTGCCCACCAGTATGGATGACATGTGATTCCTACACCTTGTAATCCTCATTGTTTTATGTGACATTCTCTGTCGACTGATTTAAGTACTTGTATGATTCATTGTCACTGTATAATTTGTGCGGATGTAAAGTACTGTGACACCCTACACTACGAGTAGCGCAGTGGAGTGGTGTGGCTCACTGGTTAGAGGCGGCAGACCCGGAAGCAGAGAACGGCCCGGGACCAGGGTTCAATTCCCGACGCGGCAGGGTCGTGGACCAGGGTCAGCGGACTCGATAATTCTCCCCTCGGTGCCTACTCTAACCAGGGATCACACTCGGCAGCTCTGGGCATTAGCTTGCCTCATCTCTACAACGGCCCCCCACATTCGCCGGGGATGCCTGGTTTCACCTTGGAGATACCCAGTAGGGACCATCTCACAGGGATAACCAGGACGGGTTCCCCAGCGGTCTACAGCGCCACGACGCCTCAGGGCAGCAGTGCGCTTTACAAGACACATACATACATATACAACAAACAAAATGCATATGAGCAAGTCGCTTGGAGAGATTGGGGGCCCGTTGGAGGGTAGCAATGAAGGAATCCGAGGAGGAGGTCATGGGGGAGGGGCTACAGAGAGATGAGGGGCACTGGTCGGAGGGTAGCAGTGAGGGAGTCTGAGCAGCAGGTCATGGAGGGGAGGGGCTACGGAAAGATGAGGGGCACTGGTGAAGTGCAGTAGTGAGGCAGTCTTAGGAGGAGGTCATGAGGGGGAGGGGCTATGGAGCGATGAGGGGCACTAGAGGAGGGTGGCGGTGAGGGAATCCGAGGAGGAGGTCATACAGGAGATCCCGAGAAATGTCACTTGCCTGATACTCTCACCTCAGAAACCTCCTCTTACCAAAGGGACATTACATGGAGTAAAAAAACGCTTTTTGAGAGTGATAACATTTAGAAAGAGATTTGGAAAGAAAAGATTGTGTTTTACTGGCCCTTGTAAAAATAAGGAGAGAAAAAGTAGGGCCCTGAAGCAAGCCTGGCTAGACATCTTAGTGACAAATCGGGCCCGCAGTGGCCCACCCAAATGCACCCTTGGCACACCCAAATACAAATTCCCGGAGCTTTGCCTGACTACATCCCTGACAGAGATATGTGCAGGGTTTGAGTTGTGGCACATATGCTGCACATACCTTACACTGAATGCCATATCCCTTCCTTAGTTCTATCAAGCAGTAACATATCGATGAATTCGTTTTTTATAGTTACCTTTTCAATCCTGCAACACGTAGTGTGCTGCGCCTCACAGTCCCTCTGAGTTCCAGGGTGGGCAGAATTTATTCAAGTTCTCTCTGTGATTGGCGGAGCTCGGCCTGAAGCGTCACCTGCACAGTGCTGTCAATCAAACAGAATGTTTGTAGGTGTGTGAGCCAAGCCGCTCTTTGAAGCACATCTGTAAAGTAAGGGTCAGGCCTCCACATATAAGGGAGCAGTGGTAGCATAATTAACTGCACATCTGCTGCAGGTGTGTGTGTGTGTGTTTTTTTACAACTCTTCCCGAGCAGGTAAGCCTCATTCAGCCTGTCTTTCCATGCAACTTTTAAGTCGTTTTATTTAGTTTCTTTGCTTCATGTCAGCTGAAGCTGTGGGGGGCCCGCCTCTGACATGAAAGTTGTGCCCCCCCCCCCCACCTACGGAACCGCGGGTGTTCTCCGTTATGTCCTTGCAACAAATTACATTTTGAGTAACTAATGAACATTCATAAGCACCTACGCTATGTTCCTAGAAGTTAATGAAATGTACGAAGCGAAAGCAGGATAAAAGTCTTCATGTATATATGCAAATGCACATTATTATTTTATTTCCCTTTTTTAACATGAAACACGTTTTCTCGTGAGGAAATTCTTTTATCCACATTATCTGAGAAATGGGTATTTGTGACATGTTCTCACTTTTGCTGCGCCAGCTGGTCCTACCTGCAGTGGTTGGGTGACACGCTGAGACTCGGTGCTGCGCCTGCGCGCCACAGACTTTCTACTCTACAGCATCCAAGCCTGGTGTAAGTCACTACTACTCACAGAAAAAAAGCTCGAGGTACCGGGCTCTTAAAGCTCCTCGAAAAGAACACTGATGTTTTTAACACTGATATTTTTCCTTCAGCCACCGAACAAACATCTGTCTAACACGCTGACAGGGCCCACTTGTGCACCGCCGCTGCATGTATCAGATCACAGATGTTATAAGAGTGCTGCCTTGGAGAGTTAAGATATTGTCCTTTTATTGTAGGCCTTGCGTCATTGAGAAACAGTAATATGTCCTTCAGAGGCGTGGGGGCTGCCACTGCGAGGCTGTGACATGACAACTCCAGCTCGAGGAGGCAATATTCTTTTTGCTCAGTATATCCGTGTACAGGCAGCGCCGGAATATTAACCAGTTTCAATAAAAGCTTTTTTGTTAACATTGGGATGGTTCATGTAGGGATAGGTCGTAGAACTGATTTTTCACGAGTGCCCAGATGTGTGCTGATGTCTGCGAGAGCTTGGTGACCCATGACGCTGATATTGACGAAGGGCTTGTGTTTTACAGGTCAGCTGGAGGAAGCCGCCGAGCACTACGAAGCCTTCTATCGGCTGACATTGGGGCGAAAATGGACGGATGAGACAGGCCGCACTCAGAACTCACTGGCCTGCGAGCATCTCTGGAGGATTTACACATTACTGGCAGACAAAATGCTGGAAAATAAGGAACACCAGCAGGCCATCAAAAGCCTCATAAAAGCTTTTCAAATGGCAAAAGAAGGTGGGTGAAAAAGCAGCACTCTTCCGTACCATCTTCAATGCACCAGGGCTAGCATTCCCTGGAGAAAAGTAAAGGCTGGCTTCTATCTCAGCCCACGTCATGTTTTTCGAAATTTATAAACAGAAATAAATAGTCAATATTCTTTCTCCGAGCAAAACATGCTTTAACTACTTGAAAGCTACACTTTCTCGAGCACCAAGCCTTGATATAAAGCACCGTAGAAATACAAAATAAGACATGTTCTTGTTTTTATCTTCTTGTTGGGATTTTAGGTACATACGAAGCCATAATGATTAGTGATGTTGACGTTCTTTTTGTGTTCCTTTTTCAAGATGTCTTGTACATTAATGCTGGTGAACACCTTTGTATTAAAACGTGCATATCCTATTTCATCTCTCATACTCGCAAATAAAGGTAGTAATGGTGGTACTACAAATACGCAAAAGAAGAGAATATCGCTTGAGATGTTTTCGAGTGCAGTCTCAAAGGGACGTCAGTATTGGCTCTGTATAGTATACATTTTTGCCACAGATGATAATAATAATGATAATAAATGTTTATTGTTTAGTTAATTAAAACCGTAACAATTTATCGCATGAGTAAAAGTAAGTAATAAAATGTCTTCATTTTTAGAACGTAAAAGCTTTACATTCTCAAATGTTATAATTAATGATGTTCATATGATCCAAATGGGGTTCATAGCATGCAATTAAGATCTTACTAATTCGTACAATTTCTGCTTTCTACCACTCAGTTAAGAGTTCACTTTTCAGGCCTGATTGTGAAGTTACAAGCATTCTCCACTTACGTACCATGGACAATAAAGTTTCTTATCATGTAATAATTTTCTCTATCTACTTTGTAGCTAGCGTTTCAGTTTTCAGTGCCAGATCATGGAGGTTGAGAAATGTTGTCAGTTGACAGTTCATTTGAGAATCTGACTGGTCTAGCCCTGCTATTATAGCCGCTCTGCATGTCCTTATTCTGCTGATGTTTAGCGTTTTTCTTAATAAAGTGACTCGTGCTGTGTAAAGTTTGGGATATGCGCAAATTAGATGAATAAAGTCCTCTTTGTTACTTTTGCAGAGTCGGCATAGTGTCGGCCCTTTGTGGACCTAGGTTGGCTGGCCTGCGATCGATGGTAGTTTTCCGAAGCAAAGAGCCATCACTTGTCTTTTTCGGTAGATCAAAAATGTAATACTTAAATAAGGTGCCGGTGAAAGAATCTTATAATTTTTAATCACCATCCAGGTGTGCGTTCTCATACTGCAGATATTTTTGTCAACTAACAAGAGTGAAATTTTGTTGTTTTGTTTATTACTTGCTTGAAGGTTGAATAAGGCAAGTTGTTATTCCAAGTTGTTATTCTAAAGCTCGCCCGTACAAGTGGTTGTTAAGGCTTTTTGAAGGTATTGATTTTATGGTGATTTTTTGTCATTGTCTAGTTCCGCCCAAAGAGCTTTGCTGAGTGTGGAGTTAGCTGTATTTTGTTTCAGTCGATAACGAAGCTTTATTGTTGCATACATCCTCCCTTTTGTTTTGCTTATTAGACCAAATTCAAGTCTCACCTGTGCTGGTGAAGCAGACTGATGTATCTGAAAAACCATTTTATATGTTGTGACTAGTAGTTTTTTCAGAAGTTCAGAGTATTTGCTGTGTAAAGCAATACTGGCATATGTTATTGTTGGAAGCATTTTGGCAGCTATCACTGCAAGCAAAGGTTTGTATGATGGCCCCTTCAGTTTTTTTGCCAGGGTCCTAAAGGCAAACGTTAATGCAGTAGTTCACTGTGACATATGAGTTTTCTGCTCTCAGCGGTTTAGTCTGTTGTCCATATAAAACCCCAAGTATTTACAATTAGTTACTTCCTCTAACAGATTACCCTTGAGCCATATGCTCTGTATGGCAGTTGGGTAATTTCCGATAAGCATTTTTTTACTTTTTGATGTGTTGATTTCTAGTGTGTTGGTTGTTATGTATGATAACTTTCCCAGTTGCGGTGGATGAGAGTTGATCTTGTCCAGCCGATGGGCCAAGTCTGACATAAACAAATTAAAAAGGTGAAGATCCAGCACGCATCCCTGTTTTAAACCTTTGTTTGTCGTCACATTTCTTGATAGTCAGGAGCCATCTCCAAACTTTGTTCTCATCCATGAATGGGAGTAAAGTAGTAGTATTACTCCTAATATTCTCTCAGGAATATTCCAAGCTTTCATTTTTTCCCCATAGGATGTGAGGATCCACACTGTCAAATGCAGCCTTTAGATCTATAAAACAGAGGTGCAGGTGTTGTTTTCTCCGCTTATACCTGTCAGCTATAAGTGAAAGAGTTAGAATATTTGTAATCGTGCCGATCCCTTTTCTAAAACCTGCCTGGTTGACAGGAATCAGGTTAAGCTTATTTGACCACTCAGGTAGTTCTTCCAGGATCAGAGAGGCATAATACTTTGCTTCTACAACCAATAATGCGTTTAACCTGTAATTTGCTGGACATGTTCTATCTTCTCCTTTGTATATTGGTGTGAATATTGAGCCTTGCAGCGGACGCCTTCATTCACTGAGCCACCAGACCTGGCATACACATCTCTCTCTCTCTCTCTCTCTCTCACTCTCTCTCGCTCTCTCTCTCTCTCTCTCTCTCTCTCTCTCTCTCTCTCTCTCTCTCTCTCTCTCTCTATCTCTCTATCTCCCTCTCTCTCTCTATCTCTCCCTCTCTCTGTCTTTCTCTCGCTCCTTCCCTCTTTCTCCCTCTGTCTCACTCACTCTGTCTCCCTCTCCCTCTCTGTCTCCCTCTCTCTGTCTCCCTATGTCTGTCTCCCTCCCTCCCTCTGTCTCCCTCCCTCCCTCTGTCTGTCTCCCTCCCTCTGTCTCCCTCCCTCCCTCTGTCTGTCTCCCTCCCTTTGCCTGTCTCCCTCCCTCTGCCTGTCTCCCTCCCTCTGCCTGTCTACCTCCCTCTGCCTGTCTGGCTCCCTCTGTCTGTCTGCCTCTCTCTGTCTGTCTCCCTCCCTCTGTCTGTCTCCCTCTCTCTCTCCCTCTGTCACCCTCTGTCTGTCTCCTCTCTTTGTCTCCCTCCCTCTATCTCCCTCCTCCCTCTATCCCCCTCCCTTTGTCTGTTTCCCTCCCTCTGTCTGTCTCCCTATCTAGCTCTGTCTGCCCCTGTCTCTATCTGTCTCCGCCTCTATCTGTCTCTGTCTCCATATGTCTTTACCTGTCTTTATCTGTCTCACCTCACCGGGCTCTCACTCCCTGTTGCCTTCCCACCTCACAGGGCTCTCACTCCCTGCTGTCCTCCCACCTCACTGGGCTCTCACTCCCTGCTGCCCTCTGTCACCTCACCAGACTCTCACTCCCTGCTGCCCTCCCACCCCACCGGGCTCTAGGTCCCTGCTGCCCCCCACCTTGCCGGGCTCTCACTCCATGCTGCCCTCTGTCATCTCTCCAGGCTCTCACTCCATGCTGCCCTCCCACCTCACCGGGCTCTCACTCCCTGCTGCCCTCCCACCTCACCGGGCTCTCACTCCCTGCTGCCATCCCACCTCGCCGGGCTCTCACTCCATGCTGCCCTCTGTCACCTCACCCAGGCTCTCACTCCCTGCTGCCCTCCCACCTCACCGGGCTCTCACTCCCTGCTGCCCTCTGTCACCTCACCGGGCTCTCACTCCCTGCTGCCCTCCCACCTTGCCGGGCTCTCACTCCCTGCTGCCCTCCCACCTCACCTGGGCTCTCACTTCCTGCTGCCCTCCCACCTCACCGGGCTCTCACTCCCTGCTGCCCTCTGTCACCTCACCGGGCTCTCACTCCCTACTGCCCTCCCACCTTGCCGGGCTCTCACTGCCTGCTGCCCTCCCACCTTGCCAGGCTCTCACTCCCTGCTGCCCTCCCACCTCACCCGGGCTCTCACTCTCTGCTGCCCTCTGTCACCTCACCCCCAGTCTCTCCCCCCGCATTTAGGGAGACTGTATTTGCCTGCATATTGAAGTTCTCTCTTCCCTTCCCAGGAGTAGGACCCAGGTGGATCCTTCATCAGTGTTTTTGGTTTGTAAGGCCCAGCACGGGAAGCCAATGAACGAATTTCATCATTCTTGGGGAATGGATAAAATGAGAAGAATTATTGATTCGGCCAGTTTCCTGATTGTGCATTGCATGATATATTGAAACGGATATACAGGAAGGTCAATGTACAATGAGTAAGCCAGACCTAAAATTTAGACACATTTTCATTGTGAATGCTTATTCCTCATAGTTGTAGGCCACAAGTAAGTTCCTTGTTTGGGACTTACAATGATTCTGGGATTTATATTTTTGCCTGACTTACTGGCATTTCAGAGTACGCTGTGTGCAACATGCACTAATTAGTCATGATACACATTAAAATGTCCAAACATTACCCACACGTGTGTTTTGCTTTCAGTGCCGGGAAGCAAGGGGTGCCCGGGAAGCTGTGTCAGCCCAGGCTGACACACACACAGCCGCACTGAGTACTTGACAGTTTTTTAAAAGACCATTTACATGTTAATGAGGCTTTGTTCACCTCTTAGCGCCCCTGCAGCCCTACTCTGACTGTGGCTGGAATCGCCCGCCCCCCTCAGAGCAGTACCGGCGGTGTTTCCTGACACTTAAAAAAAAACAAAAAAACACGGTACGATGTCTCAAGGTCCGCGGGCCGCACAGGAAGGCTTGCCGGGCCGCTGCCGGCCCGCGGGCCGTACTTTGAGTACCCATGCTATAGAGGTTCTGGGAGGGAGGCCATGTTGCCTTCTCCCCTAACATTAAGAATTTCAACCCGAGAGTTGGGGTCTCTGGGGACCATAGAGGCTCTGGGAGGGGGCTACAACCCCTTCCCTTAATTGAATAAAATGTGCCAAGGGATGGGATTCACCCGGTCCTAGGGTTGGGGAGAAGGCCGATATCCCCGACCCAAGGCCAAGTATCATTGATAAACCCTCACTGACAAACATATAAACAGGCAAAGAGGCACAATGTCTCAAACTCATGGATCTGACATAACTGAAAGGGAGGCAAATCAGCAAAGTGGAGAGACAGAAGGCCAAGTGAGAAACTAAATGGCAAGCAGATTAGCCATACAACAAACTCATTCATTGTTGGACAGATAGAAACTCAAGCTGCCTCTAACTCAGAAGTGAATGCATAACCCGAAATTGAGAATCTCAAGACTGGTTAGTGGTCTAGTCCATCCTTCCTAGCCTCCATTGTACAGTCCTTCAAGATCTCCAATTCTTCCTTGCATATGGTTGTGAATTAGTAAGGGAAGTGAGACCGATTTCTGCTCCAATGTGCTTCCTACCCACAGTCTTGGCAGTACCCCATAACTCCCCTCCCAGAATCCCCTGCCTCAGACACAGGATTGGCTATTAAGTCTCAAATGAACACAAGAAGCAGTTTACCTAGAGCAGTTTGATACATCATACGCCTTCCAAGCACTTACATACAGTAATCTATAATTATGGATTATGAAGTTTAGGATAGCCCCAACCTGGGAGCACATTAGGACCTGTCGTACAGAGGGATCCCCCGCCATAAGGGCGGGGGTCCCGTGCCTGCCATTAGGATGCGCTCGCCACAGTGGCGGGCGCATCCTGCACCCCTAATATTGTGGGGGCGGTGCACTCAGCACCGCCCGCCACAATGTTATGGAGGCATGTTCTGCACTCCGCGTGGTGCCTGCCTTGTTGTGCATGGAACTGCAGGGGGGTATCATAGGTACCCCCCATGTGCACCCCCCACCCCCCGGAGTGCTTGGGGGCCCGCAACACCGCCATGGAAAGGCATTCCTAAACGCACATTGAAATATGGCTGGCAGTGTCTGAAAGACGGAGCTGCGGTTGGGGGCAGTACAGCGCTGGAATTCTCCTGCAGCAGGTGCTATTAAGCACCACGATCAAGCCGTTCTGGAGGCTCATGATGCTAAATACTAATGTGACAGCAAGGTCTCAAAGTAGACGTCAATGAATACATAAGTAGGGACATATTAGCCACTTGTTTAGGTACGCCAAAACAATTATAAACAACGTGAGTAAGGTGGGGATCTGTGCACCCCGTCCTGAAGAAGAATCCTAGCTTTGAAACATTTTGCCGCACACATGAGGTGTAGAACATTAATATACAAAATACCTCAAAATCACCCTTTTAACAGGGCCAGCACGGGGGCCCATTAAAGATTTTTAGACCCCACGTGCCAGGTACTTTTTAATGTTCACTCTTTTTCACCTATTGGAACCCACCACTCACTTATAAGCATACACAACCCCACACACACCACACATAGTTCAGAATCTCAAAAGTGCTCCCACGTATTCGTCGGTTAGTAGCACGCCGCATCCCGTAGAGGGGTGCGAAGACCCCAAAGATGAAGCAGGACACCAAGGGTCCTTTTGGTGTGTGAGGTGTATTTAAAGAACACTGTGTGCTCCCCACCACTGTAGGGACCACTCTAATAACTTTCTCAGTTGGATTCGTTTTGTTTATATGAAAGACACCGCCACCATATTGCAGCCTTTTCCGCCCCGGTCACAAGTCGACCGGGGCGGAAATGCGATGGACGGTCTTTCCATCCGCCGCGGACCCCCCAGCCATACTAATATGGCGGGGGTCTTTTCTACATGGATGGTGGGCGGATTGCCCCCGCCGGGCCGGCAGTGACTACCGCCGGCCTGGCGGGGGCAATCCGCCCGCCATTCTAATGGGGCCCCTAGTATTCTACAGACCCATCATTCGAAGTAGGTACAGAAGGCTTTCTTTGCATTGAACCACCAGGGTCACCATTGAGTAGTCTATCACAAGCTGGATCTTTTACTTATCATGTAACTAACACCTGACTGCTGTAGCCTCGACAAGCCTTACAAATGGAAATAGTTCCACAAATTTAGAAGTGAATTTAGAATGGGATGCAGGTATACACAGATGTTTTGTGGAGAGTCAACCCCTATCCTCCAGCTTGTATGAAGGTGCAGTTTTTTGATGAACATTAACTGCTTTCTTACAATCAATCTTGGTTTTCTATAAATGATGGAAAACTAATAGTCTTATTATTTTGATTCAAAATAACTGGGAGACTGAAGGCACTGCAGATGGTGCTATGGTCGGAGGCAGCGTATGAAGATGGAAGCCAACAGTGCAGAGGAAGGGGAAGTATCCATCGAACCATGTAGGGAGTTGTTGTACGCAAATGCAGCAAGATTTATTTACTATTTTATTTTATTTATAAAGATTTATATAGCGGAACATGACCCACAAGGGTATCAGAGCGCTTTACAATACAGTTTTTTGACATTAGGTGATTGGGGTAATATACATACATTCGAAATTCGCCATTCAATACAAAAGAGGTAGACATTGGTATATAGATAGCATAGCAGAGCGCCAAGAAACCTAATGGTGTTAGTTGCGCTCAACAAGTTCATTTAACATGTCTAGGGTGACTCCCAAGGAATTTGCTGAGTCAATGATGTGTGGAGCGCAGTCAAAGGAAGTTAGATGCTTCAGCCATAAGTCTATCTTGGGTGTATGATTGGCGGGGGGGATTAAAAGGAATTCCGTTTTTTTGGTGTTAAGCATGATGTGGTTACCAGTGAGACAACTTTGAGTATTATGCAGAATAGCATTGAGGGAGATGAAGTCATCAAGAGAGGAGATTTTCATATACAGTTGTGTCGTCCTCCACATACAGGTGATATTGAATGTTCGCAGAGTTTAGCGCGTTTGCTAGGGATTCCATGAGTAGATTAAAAATAATGGGTTAAAGTGCTGAGCCCTGTGGAACCCCTATGGTGACCATGGATGGTTCAGAAAGTGATTGCTTCATCTTGATTCTTTGGGTTCTGTGAATTAGGAAGGAGGTGAACCATTGTAACACTGGGCCAGTTAGGCCCATCCTTCGTTCCAGTGGGGTCAATAGATTATCATGCTTAACCGTGTCAAAAGCGGAGGATAAGTCGAGAAGTACCAATAGACATGATTTGTTATGGTCTAACATTTTTAGTATGTCATCCATTATGTGGGTAAGTGCAGATTCAGTGCTATGACATTGACGGAAGCCAGATCAGTGTTTTTCTAGGAGGTTTTAATTTTCGGTGTGATTGCATAATTGAATTTTTACACATTTTTCCAGCAGTTTCACCAAAGTGGGGGTGTTAGATATAGGGCGGTAGTTGTTGAGATCTGAGGAGAGGGAGTTGGCTTTCTTTAGAACGGGTGTGACCTGCCCTGCTTTAAGACCGTCAGGTATGCAAGGCGTTTCCAATCTTTGACTCTAAGTGCAGAATAGAGGTTTTTATAATTTTGAATTGGGAAGGAGGTAAGGGATCCGAGAAGTGATTGGAGGGGTCAATCGCTCTAGCTCTCCCCTACTTGAGGGACATAAAGGTAGCGAGGAGGCACCGGAATTTGCGGTAAGGGGGATGGTGGCAGCTTCCTCTCGACTCCGCTTGGCGCCTTAATTGAGCGCAGTGCTCCGCATTGTTTTATGTTAAAATACGGCTCCTCGAGCCTTCGAACTGATCGAATTTTATGTACAGGTTGCACCTTAAAATCTTATTTTAAAATTGCTGAAACGTTGCTCTTTTTATTAGTGACACACTGTGGTGTTGGTTTACACTTACTTGCACGCATTGAGGGATCTGCTCTTTACATCAGCTTGAACTGTGCCTGCACGCCTGGTCCGTCCCTTCAGCCTATCACGGGGGCGGAAGGCGGGTCAGAGCCAGACACACGCAGGGAGGCGAGCGGTTAGCGCTCTAGCTCTCCCCTACTTGAGGGACATAAAGGTAGCGAGGAGGCACCGGAATTTGCGGTAAGGGGGATGGTGGCAGCTTCCTCTCGACTCCGCTTGGCGCCTTAATTGAGCACAGTGCTCCGCATTGTTTTATGTTAAAATACGGCTCCTCGAGCCTTCGAACTGATCGAATTTTATGTACAGGTTGCACCTTAAAATCTTATTTTAAAATTGCTGAAACGTTGCTCTTTTTATTAGTGACACACTGTGGTGTTGGTTTACACTTACTTGCACGCATTGAGGGATCTGCTCTTTACATCAGCTTGACCTGTGCCTGCACGCCTGGTCCGTCCCTTTAGCCTATCACGGGGGCGAAAGGCGGGGCAGAGCCAGACACACGCAGATAGGCGAGCGGGTAGCGCTCTAGCTCTCCCCTACTTGAGGGACATAAAGCAACTCGTCGGTTCAACGCTCAGCGTTGACGCGCAGGGTTGCGCCTACTCCTGCGCCTAAGACGAGCCAAAGACTAGCCCGTCTGCGCCCGTCCGCGACAGGACGGGACTAGGGGCTGGGGCTATGGAGGATCATATTATTCGGCAGCACATGTCCCCCAGTAGTAGGCTACCATACAGCCGGCAGGCATTATTGGATATTGACAGGTATGCTCCCATATTATGTACCCATAAGGTGGGTTGCAATCTGGAGGGGCCCTTTTCATGTTTAGGTTGTCAGGAACAATTTTCCATCTGTTCTGATTCTACAACTCGCCTGTCTGAAAGACAGATCTTGACCCCCATTTTACATCAAAGAGGTCTGACTGACATCCCACTAAAGGACCCATCTTTAGACTGTAAAAACATACTATGTAATATCCGCTCCCTAGCCAAACATGCTACACAGGTATGGGACCTCATTACATCTGAGAGTCCACATCTGTGCTTCCTAACAGAAACATGGTTGAAGCCACATACCACACCGGCTATTACGCTGGGGGTCCCACTAGGTTACAAGATGGTGAGAATGGACCGACCAATTAAAACTGGAGGAGGGCTAGCCATTTCTTTAAACAGGAGCTAGACGTTACTATCATTGAGACAGTGTGTACTCCCCAGATGGAACTTCTAATTTTTAGACTCAACTCTAGCTCTAAAGAAAATAGAAAGGGAGCGGTAGTTTATCGCCCCCCAGGCCCATGTGAAAACTTCTCCATACTGCTGGTTGAGGCCCTGGCACCATATGTACAGGAGAACTCGGATTTTCTTTTGGTAGGGGATTTCAACATCCATAGCGAATTAGATAACTGTGTTGAGGCCAAGACCCTATTGACAGATCTGGACACCTTGGGGCTTAAAAAGATCAATCTGGGACCAACACACCGGGCAGGCCATACTTTGGACTTGGTGTTGTCTAATTCAAATGCTATAATATGCACACCTCCCATTCAGGTGGAATGGACAGACCATTCCATCATCAAATTTCATACTAGCATTAACCACAAACCGCGACCCACTCAGAGGGTGATGGCAGATACCAGGAGACCCTGGCATAAATTGACATCAATGGTTTTAGGGGGAAATACATTGAACCCAGTTGTGGCGAATGTGTAGCCAATGTAACCACTGCGTTATGTAACTTCGAGGAAGCAGTGACAGTGGCCATAGAGGAGGTCATACCTTTGAGAACTTTTAAATCTCGACCTGCTTCTAAACAAGAAGTATGGTTCACAGAGGACTTAAGATTATTAAAACTAACTACCAGAAAATTAGAAAAACTCTGGAGGGGAACTCACAAGGCAGAGGATAGGGTGAATTATAAGATCTCTCAAAATACCTACCACAAAGCCATCCGCGCTGCACGAAAACAACACATAGCAGCACATCTATCGGCAGCAGGAAACAACGCAAGGGTTTTGTATCAAGTTCTACAAACCTTCACTAAACCTGCTGCCTGTGAGACCATCGAGATAGCATCCCAGGAACTCTGTGACAATATATCCCAATTTTTTGATGATAAGATCAAGGGTATATATGACAAAATAATAGCTACCAAAGATAACACCAAAAATAAGAACATAGTGGACAACATGGTTCACCTAGCCACGGGAGTACATACGGATATTATCCACCCTAATAAGATGACAGAATTCCCTCCTATAACAACAGAGGAGGTAATTACTTTGATTAACCAGACAAAGAGTGGGTGCCCCTCTGATATCATCCCGGCACGCATTATGCCATCGGTGGCTGATGTTTTGGCCACAGGAATCCAGCATGTGATCAACTTGTCCCTGAGTTTAGGGGAAGTCCCCCTAGATTGGAAACGGGCACTGATAAAACCCCTGAGGAAAAATAACACCATCCCCTGGACTGAATTGACAAACTTAAGACCCATTTCACTCCTTCCATATTTTGGAAAACTGACGGAGAAGTTTGTCAATCGGCACTTATCAAATTTCATTGAAAGTGCAGGGGGGTTGGATCCCTCCCAGTCTGGGTTTAGACCTAGGCACAGCACTGAGACTGCCCTGTTGTCCGTCGCTGACGATCTTTGTATGCTACAGGATGCGGGCTTTTCCGCTATCCTGGTGCTTTTAGATTTGTCAGCGGCGTTTGACACGGTGTCTCATGACATCACGACCTCCAGACTAATTGACATCGGCCTGGGAGGCAGAGTGCTGTCCTGGTTAAGGAGTTTTCTCAATAACCGTACCCAAAGTGTCACCATGGGGACGTATCGGTCGGAGGAGGTGAAGATCTCTAAGGGGGTGCCACAGGGCTCATGTTTGAGCCCCACTTTATTTAACATCTATGTGGCCCCCCTGGCGAACATCATGAGATCTCACGGCTTTATTCCGGTATCGTATGCGGACGATACTCAACTCCTCTTTCCGTTTAAAACTCTGACATCTGAAGTGCGAAACTCCTTTGCCCGGGGTATGAACGAAGTGGCCCACTGGATGGCCTCGAACTACCTACAATGCAACGTTTCCAAAACGGAGGTGATGCTCTTTGGGGAAGCCAAATGCCTGTGGACTCCTGACTGGTGGCCACAAGATCTGGGCCCAGTCCCTGAACCTAAACAGTGTGTGAAAAATCTTGGAGTAAAACTGGATCAGGGGCTTTCATTGAAACAACATGGAAACCAAGTGGTGGGCTCCTGTTTCCATGTCATTGGGCTTCTCCGAAGAGTGTTCCCCCTGCTCCCTGATACCACTAGAAAAACCTTGGTACAGGCGCTTGTGCTGAGCAGGCTTGATTGCTGCAATGGCTTGCTGTTAGCTGCCAATGAGGGGGTCATCTCCAGACTGCAGGTTGTGCAAAACACTGCTGCACGCCTTGTCCTCAATGTCCCTGCACGTACTCCATCTAAACCCCTGTTAACTAAGCTTCACTGGCTTTCAGTGAAACAGAGAGTACTGTTTAAGACATGTTGTGTCATCCATAAGTGCCTTACAGGGAAAGGCCCTGAATACCTGACAAAAAAATTTAATGCCTACGATCCCTCCCGAACTCTTAGATCGGGAGATCAAGAACTCCTATGTGTTCCTAGGATTAAGAAGGCAAGGGGGTAGGGCCTTGTCAGTGGCTGGCCCGAGGCTGTGGAACATTCTCCCCAGAGAGATCAGACAATGTAGGGATCATCTTCCTTTTAGGAAGAAACTAAAAACTTTTTTCTTCTAATATTAGTTATACACCTTACTGTAATATCTCTACTTTGTAGGACCTGCTCTGTTCAAAGATGACGCCAGAGGCGCGGAGATACTCCTTCGGGAGTCGATTCCCAGCGCGGTACAAATCTGTAATAATAATAATAATAAAGAGTGTTATAGATTTCGTGTTCAGGAATGGGCGAGAAGGTGTCCCAAGATGCATTGTTTTTGGAATTTCAATTGGAATACTTAAATGGTCTGTGATCTGTGGGTAAAATGTAGACTCATGAGCACTAGTTTGTGGGAGGGCATTCTTAGATTGAATGTCGTATTCAATGGATTTTGTCTTTTCAATGAAGAAATTGGCAAGCTCATCGCATTTATGGGTAGCCGAGTTGCTTAGTTCCATCGCATAAGGAGTGTTGTGATTGTTGTTTGATGATTTCGAATAGTTTCTTTGGGACGGTTAATGGCTTGGTTCAGCTGGGTTTTGAAGAAGTCTGCCTTAGCCTTTAGAATGTTCCTGTTGTATGTATTCCTCAGCACTCTAAGGTGATATAGTTGATCAATGGAGGGTGTGAATTTCCTTAGTTTATCAGTTGATCTTAGCTTGCGCCGATCAGAGTTCAGGTTCTCATTGAACCATAGTTTGGGTATTTTGGAGGAAAAGTTTTTTCTTTGAGGGGCTCTATAGCGTCAATAATTTCAAGCATAGTGGAATTGTAGAAGACTGTGAGGTCATGGACGTCAACCATGTCTGTTGTGGGGATCAGGGCGGAGTTGCATCGGTTTACCAGGGCGATGGGTTTAATATTTTAGATATTCCTTTTACATTGTTTTGTTTTTGTAGGTTGGCATCTTTTTGGAATTACCTCGATATTGATGAAGAAGAAAATTCTGTAATGGTCGGTCCAGGTACATAGGGTTATGGATTCTAATAATACAGTGTTTGTTTTCGCTATGATGAGGTCTAGTGTCTTGCAGTAGATGCCGCGCTAACATAAGGAATAAATAGAATAGTTTACTATTCCAACACCTTTCCTAATGCTGCGTAGGCTGGAGTTGGAATAGTAAATTATACATTTTTTATGTTAGATCGCCATCTACTACAAGTCGATGTAATGTCTTGCGTAGTAATGGCATTGCATGGTAACATCGCGGTCGTTGTAACGACCGCGTTGTGAAGGCACGCGATGTAATGACTCACGTAGTAACGAGCCATATTCAGATTTCATGGGCCATGGTTGTTGTGTAGTGGGAAGAGGTTGTAACAACACTTCAGGTTTAGCAAGTGTGATCTTAGCTTCACCGCAATGATTGACGTAGTTGTTAAAAGTATTCAGGAGGTTTGGCCCACCAATAATAGTGAAGCCCTAACTCCTTAATCTTTCTTTCTCGGATATGTCCGTCGCCTGGAGAACAATAAACTAACTTCAAAACTGCTAATCAAGGACTTCTTCTGGAATAAACTAGGCTTTTTATAATATACTTAATTGTACTCCATCCTTCAATTTTTAATCTATTGGTATCCACGAGTCTAAATGTATCTTCTGTTGACCTGATTGGACCTTCTGTAAAAATGAAGAAACTTAATCCATTGGGGGTGCAGCAAGGACCAAGATGCTTGGACGGTCATACTCCATATGATCGTCCTTCACAGGGCTCGAAAGAGCATCAGTCATGCCATGTTAATTGCCTGGTCTGCATGTAAGTTGGTAATCAATGCAGAAAAAGAGAAATAACAAGCAAGCATGCCTTGCATTAGAAGATTTCATAGAGGTTCTGTATACAGATCCTTATGGTCTGTCCAAACATTGGACTTATGAGTATGCCGTTTGAGGTAATATCTCCAATTTTCAAAGGCTTCTTTAATGTCAAGAAGTTCTCATCATGGATGATATAATTTAGTTTGGAACTGGACCGAGCTCTACAGCTGAATGCAGCAGGATGCAGTGCTTGTAAATGTAAATGTATAGGCATTTATATAGCGCACTACTTACCCGTAGGGTCCCAAGGCGCTTCGACCGCTGCGAAACCCTTCCTGGCTTCCCTGAGAGATGGTCCCTTAATGGGTATCTCCAGGGTGAGACCAGGCATCCCCGGCGGACTGGTGGGGTCGTTAGTGAAGATGAGGCAAGCTAATGCCCAGAGTTGCCGAGTGTGATCGCTGATCAGAGTGGGCACCGAGGCGAGAGAATTATCGAGTCCGCTGACCCTGGTCCAGAAACCTGCCGCGCCGGGAATCGAACCCTGGTCCCGGGCCGTCCTCTGCTCTCGGGTCTGCCGCCTCTAACCAGTGAGCCACACTACTTCACTGCTGGAGGTGTTTCATTGTCACAGAACTGTGGCCTATGATGAAGCATCAGTCTCAACAATAAATGGAAGTTGTAAATCAGGATCGCTAGAAATGGTTGCAGATGTGACTGTTGCCTTTAAAGTCCTAAAGGCGAGATCTCGCTTTTCTCCTCAAAGAAACAATTACCTCTTCTTCGTGAAGTAAATATTGGGTCCACTCACTAATTGCCATACAATCCTCTATAAACTGCCTGTGAATGTTTACAAATTCAAGAAATTCAAGAAATGTCTGCCTCTCCTTAATGTTAGACAGACTGGACCAATCAAGAACTGCCTTCACGCTACTAGTATCCAGTCCGCTACAAGCACCTGCAATCTGAATTTCGAGAAATGAGGTTTCAGAGAATTTAAAAAGCCATTTCTCAGCTTTTGCATACAAAAAATTATTTCTCAGTATTCCCAGTACTTGTTTCATGTTAGCTCTATGTTGTTTACTCATTAATTAGGATATCAAGATATCATCTAAGTAAATCGCCATGAAGGTATCTAATGAATCATAAAAGGTGTTGTTCAGAAAATGATGGAATGCAGCTGTGCATTTCAAAGACCAAAGTGCCTCACCTGGTATTGATAGTATCAAAATCTTGTATCTAGAGTCATCTTCTACTCATCACCCAGTGGAATCCGGATCATATTGTATGCCCTTGTCAAATCTAATTTTGTTAATATCTTCGCTTTTTTGTTCTTGTCTAATAATACAGACAGGAGAGAAAAGTGGTATCAATTTTGAATAGTGATCGAATTCAATTCACATTAATCATCAAACTTTCTATTTGCCTCCGAAATGAAGAATATTGAAGCTTCCTTTGGTGAGATGAAATGGCGATTATAAATTATAATCCTTAACCAGGTTTTCTTCAGATATTCGAGTAAGACTTCATGTTTTAAAATTTATGGGTAAATCCTCGCATGAGGAATGACTGTATCTGAAATCAGGTCAAATATACAATCCTACTCTCAATGAGAAGCCAAGTTATCTGCTTCCTTCTTGTTAACACATCAGTGAATTCTCTACAAACGGGGAATGTCGCTATCTTCACTGGACCCTTCTTATTTCCATGGAAGGTACCTCAGTCGGTGATGTAATCTTCAAGTCTAAATACACCACATGCTGTAATTTATTTTCTGTAGGTCTCACATAGCAATTCTGTTGACAAAATGCTGAAGTATGCTCTGGTCTGCCACAGGTTTGTGCTGTTGCAGCCAGTAACTTCAGAGCATCTAAGACATCATATTGAATGTTTTTGCTGTGCCGGGTGTTCAGTTACTATCTTTAATGGTAAGGCTTCCCATTGAGCCTTACCAGAGGCAAGGGTTGTCCCATATACTGCTAATATCTCCACTCCGCTTTCTTTTTTTATTATCAAAATCTGTTTTTCAACTTAAAATCTATGATCTATAAAACATTCAGAGGCTCTGGATGGTCAGAGGACATGAAGGAGTAATTGTTGAGAACTTGAAAATATGCCACCTTTGTGACAGAACTTGTAAATAGTATGACGTATCCTCCTAAGCCTCTTTTCTACAAAAGAGCGATCTATTTTCTGGCTTTCAGGGGCATGGCAAAACAAAACGGCCACGCAACCATAATTCAATGAAAGGTCTCTTCTTATACCTCTGAGCTGCATTGGTGCGTCCTCACTGGAGAGATTACGATGATTGATGAAACCATAGCAGTGTATGTGGGGTACCATACGGGCGATGAAAGGAAGTTTAGATGTAATTGAGCTGAAAATGTTTAGAACTTAAATAGATCACCAGCGTATTACACCAGAGATGCTAAAGAGGAGTGCATTTAGTGAATGAAGTGTTTCTATTGGGGTTCACTTACCTAGTCATGTGAGGAGCCATCTGTTAGATGCAAATTGGAGAAAACATGGAACCAGCACTTGACAGCTAGGTTGCTTAAAGAGGGAAAAGCGGGGGATGCATGGACACCTGGCAATGTCAAAGTATTGGAAGGCTTGGCCTTATGTATGTTGTCAGCAACCCATTTTTTCTCTCCATAGGTTCTGTTTTGTCATGGAGATCAGGTTCGTGTTTTCTCTTGTGGTTTTGGTAGCATATTTAATATTAGCATGTGTACCTCTTCACTTCAATGTGTTTCAGGTCATATATCATTGATAAAAATGCTTTTAGAATCACATGCGTTTGGTCTGGAAGGATGTTTCATAGGGATTAAATAGTGGTTTACAGTAATTTGCATATACTTTTCTATGAAGAGATCTACAAATTCACAAGTAGCATAACATATTTAATTAGTAGATTGCAAAACCTTTATTTGAGTAAAATTCAGTAGAAAAAATACTGAGAGGGTTTGCGAAATTAGGACATAATTGTCAGAGATGAGTTTCAAATTAATAGGCCCCATACAAGACGCAGGTGAACTTGTTTGCCTTGGCCAGGAGTATTACTACAGTTTTGTATAAGATTGGAAATAAGGAGCTATCCCAGACACAGAAGGCAGGTAATTGACAGGTTTTAGTCTAAAGTGTACGGACTGGATTTCCGCAGAAACAATGGATGCCATCTCCTTTCTAGTAAGAATGGAGCGCATAGGGGCCATCGGAGCTTGAGGACGGCTGTCATGCTACATAGTTCTTTGCTGAGCTGAGCGATCCAGTAGGTAAGACTGGTGTCCATTATAGCAAGTGTGAGACCTGAACGATACACTTCCCAATTGTCATTCAGGGAGACTGCAGTTTTCTCTTCACCTTCTTGGCACCAAAGCTGGCTCTTGGGTGTTACTTCTGGAGCCCTATCCGCAGCGTCTTCTAGAATCATATCCCTTACAGGCAGTGTGGGACTCAGAAGCTGCTCTTTCCCGTCATTAGCCAGACAGACTGCAGTTGTGTCAACATCTTTCGGGTGCCATAGCCGGTTATTGAATATTGCTTCTGGAGGCATACCCACAGCGCTTCAAGCCTTAGTCGGCAGGAGATGTTAGTGAAAAGTTGGACCCTAATTTACCATAAACTTAGCATGTATTTGTAAAGCACACCTTCATACTGAAGGGTATCCTGGGCTGAAATAACAAATGATTATAGTACTTGTTTCAACCTCCCAGAAGAATGAAAGACTGAGTGAATCTGCCAGGATTCAAACTTGTGACTATGAAGTCGAACAAAGATTCTTGCAGTGGATGCATTAGTCCACCAAGCTACAGGAACCAACCTTCCATATCATTTTCCAACTACCCTGTAACATTTAAGTAAGACTCACTCTGCAGAAAAATCCAGTATTTATAAATTGCAAATACCATCTTTTTACGTTACTGCTGGGTGGTCACGGTATTGTTATTGCACTCTGACTTGGCTCATTATATTTGAACTGATGGAAGTTTGTGATGGTTCCACCTTGTAAAGTGACAATGTGTCATAATTAAGGAGTATGCGAGGTAACTAGAAGTATTGGAAAGTGCTTTCTTTTAGCACTCTCCTTATGCAACGTGGACTCTTCAGGAAGGGAGAGAAGAAACAGTCAGTTAACTGATAATTTGATATTATCTTTCCTCTTTTTAGAGTGTTGTTTGATATGAGTGTTTCTTCATCTAGAGAACAGCTTGGAATGCAAAACTACTCTATATAGTTTGTATTATCTTTTGTGTTGTTTATATAGTGCAGCAAGGTGAACGAGGTATGCGTAGTTTTCAGTGCCCATGGCATTCCTGCCTCAGGGGCCAGGCGCTAATTCATGGAATCTTGACAACAATAAAACAACAAAGGCAAAATCTTGATTGCTGGGCAACAAAAACTAGACTGAGCCCCAACGGGTGTAACCCTCGACCACACTCCCTTTCGCTTAAAACAGAAGAAGATAAGTAAAATCTAATTTATTTCACTCATTACAGGCGAGGGTTAGCTTAATACAGCTGCACTTATCCTACTATAAAATACTTTTAATAATTCACCCGCTAAACCTATATTATCAGTTTTTATTATACCCGTTTAAGATGATATACTGATTCTTGACAATGTTCTTGTGAGAAAATGTTAAGAGTTTTCATAGTGCTCCGGTTAGAATCTATTCCAATTTCCTCATCGCCCAGAAAAGCTGTGTGGGTTTGGGGTTGCCCAACCCGGTATTGGCAGTTGCCACATTACCCATGTCAGTACATGTGGTTGTTTAAATCTCTGTTCTTTATCACTACTCTTCATAATGTTGCTGCCCTCTGAAAGTATCAAGGTCGTGCAATGCAAAGTACGGCAAATGTTTCTTAGATGAGCTTCGACCCCTGAAATGAAGTGGGATGGCTGTTGAAAGGCGCTGAAAGATGTGCCCCCTTGCCTTTGTAATGTTGTGCCATATTTACAATCCCACATTGCCGACGGTAAAAATTCAAGCTAAGGCCCTTTTAGGCTCGATCAAGAAACGATAGCAATCTCTCCTAATGAACCACAAGTGATTCTATTTTAAAGTGATGTGACGACCAGGTTGGCTTCAATGACACAAAATGCTCAGGACCAGCTTTTTCTACGCAGCAACACAGCGGTTTGAAACCATTGTACCAAACCTTAATACATTTATTTTCCACCTGCCTTCAAAACAACATTATTAACAAACTGCAGCCTGCTCGCTCACACCCTTGTAATACAAGTGCAGTAAAACTCTTCTAGCATGCATTACTACTATCATTACATTGCTCGTCTATGACTCCGTAATGTGTGGTGGTGTTCCCCGACAACTAAAATATGCCATTATAACATCGTTCTGACAAAAGCTGCCAAGCAAACCACCTGGTCTCTGATTATCTAAAATCCTACATCATTTTCACTGACTTTCAGGCTTCAGAGCAAAGGAGTGATAATAAAACCACATTCATGAATGAACATTCGGTTTTTGAGTGCAGGAAAGGAGGGATCTCGAAATATGGCGGATAGTAATTTGCTGGGGGGCGAAAGTTCCTTTGTAGACTCAACAGTCTGACAGGATGCCTGCTAGATCCTAATTGACTCACTAAGTCTTAAACTCAGGTCCTGCCCCCCTAGGATAAGACAAGAATATGTTCAGGAGTTCTTCAGTTTGCCTCTGTTTTGTCTTCCCTGGAAAGGTTATGTGTTGAGAGTGACATACGCTGTATAAAAGTCTTTGACCACTCGCCCCATTCAGCATGACATGTCGATGTATTATAGTATCTCTTTTTTTTTTAAATTATTTTCATTAACACAAAGGAGATCAACATAATTCATAGCTAATTAACAAACAGCAAGGCAATGTAAATTCACATATAGGAGTTCATATCATACATATAAAAGGGGAAAAAATCATATAGATATATCGGGTACAGTAACTAAGGATTATATATTTGAAAGATTTATGGGAGTTTGTAGACAATTCTCATTATGTTGTATCAATCCCTAATCATTCTATGCCAAACAGCATTACATTTCAACAATGACAGTGTACCTTTGGTTTTAGCCAAAACCTAAGATCTCCACCACGATAGCCCACCGTTCTGCAATATTATTGGGTCTTGTATAGTTAAAGCTGGATCTAAGCCAAAGCGTACTTTACAGACGTGTCTGATTCCGTGTCAGAATGTCAGTAGCAAGGGGCATGTGGCGAACATATGAACAATATTTGCCGCATATAATCCGCACTTTGGACAATTCGTCTTATTACTAAAGTGTTGTCCGCCTGTCTCCCCCAGCTAGCAATTTTATCCGGAGTGTATTATAGTATCGCTATACAGTTGAAATGTGTTGTTAATGTATTAATTGTGAAGTTTTGAGTGCTTTGTGTCGTCTTTTGATTATGTCAGATTGATAAATTATTGTGCTTGAAGTATGTTGCATCATAAAGTCTTTTATTAACTTTATTTTTTGTAGGTGGTGACAAAAAGATGGAAGGTGCCTCAGCTTATCGGTTAGGATTAGCATATCTCTCTGCTGGACTGCCAGAAAAAGCAATAGCAGTAAGTTCTTTCAAAATAATATTTCTCTAGTTTTTAATTTTTTAAATATATTTGTAGTGGCTGGATATTAAGACTGCTTGATTTCAACAGTGAAGCAGCCTGCCTAGAAATGTATCATATTTCAGTTTTTTATCATTGCTGTCCAGGCATTGATTAGTGGTATGTTTGTCATTGTGACATAAATCTGTTGTAGACCCACACTAACATATATGAATGGTTTCTATCATTCTTTCATTCAAAGAAAATAATTAGTAGAGTGAGGCTATTACTAATAGACTCAATCACTCATCACAATTTTGATATATTTATAAGAGGAAGCCCATTTTCCCAGTTTTTGTGCTTTCAACCTACTTCCAGTTTGTGGTGGAAACAGGAGTGAAACCCATGGGGAATGTCAGAAAGCTATATATTTTTGAAAAGTAGACAACATTCTGAATTCAGTGAGGCATCATTTGTGTAGATCCCTCAAGGGTTTCCCCAAAAATAACAGTTGAGATCCAATAAAATATTGAAAGCAAGTAGTAAGAAACAGTAATTGTAACTTCTTGTCACAATGGCCGTTTTACAAAAGCAATATAGTGTTTTGCAAAAGCAGTATACCTATATGTCCAGTAGATCCTTCCCCTCATATATAAGGTTTGTAGGGTCTCCAAGAACCCGAGGTAGCCAGACCCAACAACTGAGCTGCACCTTACCATGGTTTTTCATAGTGTACAGACTATAGAGCAATTTATATGGTACATTATCAAGTTTGAAAAATGGGTATGAATGAAACCTTTGTATTTCTGAAATGTACACCAATCATCAGTTTAGGACCCTTAGTTATTTGTACATCTCTGAATTTGTGGGTACCCCTACTAGCATGAGTCTTCTTTCTTACACACTGGCTTACATTTGGAAGGCAAACCTGTGCCGGGCATGCGCCAAACCTGGGTTTGTGCAGTCCTGAGCGTGACTCTCATTGACCCTGGTTAGATTTGTGTCTGTTGGGACACTGGGCCCAGGCACTCAAGTCAGGTAGCATTTTATCATGATAAGTGGAGGTACACTGGGTGGTAGGGATTTTGTGGATCCCTCTGGTTTCCAGATATTAACGTCACAGACTTGCAAGGAAAATATGTGATTTTAGTTGAAGTTTGAAATTTGCAGAGCATAATGTGCAAGAAAATGTTGTGGGATCCATGTGAGACATACCCCCCTGGACTCCACTAGATGTCTAGTTTTCAGAAATGTTTAGCTATGGTAAGTTTCCCTGGGTTGCTGCCAAGCCGGGGACCAAACACCAGAGTGACCCCTATTGCTCTTTTCTTCGCATTGTATTTTGGGGCCATTTGTATTACAGATGCTAGACCCACCCAGACAAGTGGGGTAGCCTTTTTATCAGGACAAGTGGAGGAACGCTGGCAGGTAGTAATTTTGTGTATCCCTGTGATTTCTGGGAGTTGACGTCACAGAAATGGAAGACAAATGTGTGATTTTAGGCAAAGTTTGAGGTTTGAAGGTCATTTCTGGTAAGAAAATGCTATAGGAGCCACAAGAGCCACACCAGCTTGGACTGCATCAGGTGTCTAGTTTTCAGAACTGGCTGTGTTTGGTAGGTTTCCCCAGTTGCCAAGTGACCAGAGCCCAGACAGAGCAACCATTCAGCATAAAAGTAAGACAAAATTGGAACTTGGCCCCACTGTGGTACTGATATGTGTTGGACTTGGCCCTTTTGGCAGGTTCACCCCGAAACTTTTTGCATTTGCCTAGCCTGTTTCTGTAACCTGGAGAAGTGTGGCTCAGGGGTTAGAGGATGCAGACCCGGAAGCTGAGATCGGCCCTGGACCAGGGTTCAATTCCCCGTCTCGGCGGGTCTTGGGCTAAAAATTCCACGGTCTCGATAATTCTCGCTCCGGTGCCTTCTCGACTCACGGGTTCACGCTCTGCGACTCTGGGCAATAGCTTGCTTAATCTCCACAACGGCCCCTCGCGGCGGGATGCCTGGCTTTCACCTTGTGGATACCCTGCCGGGGCCTCTCACAGGGGAATACCAGGACGGGTTCCCTAGGCAAGCGCCAGGATGCCCTTTGTGGTGACAGGTTGCGCTATACAAGTATACCTACATTTTAGTGATTTTAGGCCTCAGCACACTTTTCCCTGTGGTCCAATGTAAAGTGCGTGTGCTCTCTGTGTATGTGTGGTGAGAGTGACCTGCCCTCCCATAGGAATGCATGGGGAATATGTGTGACCATGGTAGTTCCTGATGTGTGGGGAGTGCAGGGTAGAGTTTGGTATGTGCGAACTTGTGTGATTAAATGCTGCGCGATGATGTGCGCAGATTTATTGTGTCTAGTGTGGAAGTGTCACTTCTAGAAGTTGGCATGTCTGTGCAGTAAATGTGAATTGACTGTCTGGCTTGTGATTGGCTGGAGTTGGCTGGTGTGCCTGGCTCCAGGAGTCAGGATGGGTCTGCCCTGGTGGTGAATGGAGAGATCTGCATGTTGATGGAAGGGAGGAGTGCACCTGGGACCTGAATAGGGCTGGGACGTCCCTCCACATTGCTGGCTCCACCCCCTGTGGTGTGTCTGATGTCCCTGACCCATCCTGTGAATAGGCAGAGGGGCTGAGCAAAACAAAGTGCTCAAGAACCATTTGCATCTAGTTCGCCCCTTGCCTGCACCTTTGGAAACAAAGGATTTTTTTTTTTTTTTTTTTTTTTTAAGAACAATGGTCCCAAACTTTATTTAGTTTCACAGGTAATAAGGCAATTGATCACACAATGTCATAAAAAAGAATAACTACTACAAACGTTACCCAGCTAGTAGCATGTTTCGACATGTCGGTCATACATAAGTGAAAATAAACAGTAGCCAGGGGAGATGCATTAGTCCGCAAACGGCAGTGCCAGGAAAAGTCTCGGGTTGCAGTGCTCGTAGCCCGCAGCACTGCAAAAGGACCAAGGTGGTCATGAAAGTCAACAACCATTGTCTTAGGCCGCTTTCCCTGGTCGGCACAGAAGCAGTCAAAGGCAGGATCACATCCCATACTGTCATATGGGTCGCTGGGTTACAGTCTCCTGATCTTGGCAGTGTCCAACAGGCATTGTGTGAAGAGGAAACGGGGAGGGGAAATCGAACAGTATCATGAGTACAGCAGAAACAATCTCACTGCCAACCAAGAGACACAACAGGGAATGAAAAGAAGGGGAGAGGGAGAAACATTTCAACAACAGTTGGACTAGTGTTTGCCTGTACGGTAATGTATCAGTGATCCTAGCTGTGTATGTTGCACCCTATGTGGGCCGTGTGGGGGCGGGGGCAGCTGAGGATGTAGAGCTGCTGCGACCGTAGGGCGGGGGGGCGGGGGAGGGGGGGGGGAACAACAGCGGACTCCCCCTGTTGGGCATGATCCCGGTGGCCGGGGGAGGGAAGGGGGGGGTGGGAGGGGGGGGGGCTCGCGCCACAACCGGACGGTAGACGACAGGACCCTCACTGTTCCGTGTCGGGGCGGTCACTCTATACCGGCCTGGGTGTACGCCCGGTGGTATGCGGCCAGGGCAGTGTCCCAGTCTTGGGCTATTGGGTACTTCCGGAGGCCCGCGGTCTCTTCCCTGTGTAGAGACACACTCTCCGCGCAGGCCCAGTTGTCAAAAGAGCGATGCCAGTCAGCAGGGCGCGGGGGGGCGGCACTCTTCCATCGTTTCGTGATGAGTCGCTTAGCCGTAATGAGTCCTAGGTCCCAGAAACGTGCCCTTAGTTTGGTCTGTTTGGTTCTCTTGTAGAGCCCCAGCAGGCATGCTTCCCACGTCTTGGGGAGGGTATCGCCCGTGGCCGCCGTCAATGTGTCAGCGACCGCCGACCAGTACAAGGTGAGGTGGGCGCAACTCCAGAGTGCGCGCAGGAAGTCCGAGTTCAGGAGGCCGCACCTGGGGCACGCCAACGATGTGAGTCCGAAGTAGCGATTCAGTTTGTCTGGGGACAAATACGCGCGGTGTATTATGTAATATTGGATGATCTTAAATCGCGCATTGCGGGGAATATTTCTGGCGCCTGCCAATACCGCGGCCCACTGTTTGTCTGACCAGTCACTGCCCCGGTCGGTCGTCCACTTCTCCCTCAGCCTTTGGGAGGAGAATTGAGTATGACTGTTCAGCGCTTGTGCTAACCAATGCACTATATGGGATCCATCGCCCATCACATGTAGATACTGGATAACCATATGTGTGGATGGCTTGTGGGCCAGGTCACCCCATGCCTTCGTTAGCTCGCAGAGAAGCCTGGCGTGCGCCAGAAATTGGCCCACTGGCAGACCGGTGTCTGCGGCCAAGGTCTCGAAGGGCAACAGCTCTCCGTCACTATACAGGCCGCCCAGTTCGTCCAAGTCTGCCGCAGTCCAGCTGCGTAGCTCGGTTGAAGACAGCGCGCCAGGACCCAGGGGAGTCCCCAGTAGAGGCAGGTTCGGGGCATAGGGTACCGTGCCTTTGGTGAGTCTGAGGCTCCGCATAAAGCACTGCCTCGCGACCACCACATGGATCTGAATGGGGGGCCGGCCCCGCGTCAGGGGGTGGAAGAGTGTCAGCACCTGTACGAGGGACAGGGTAGTGTCGATCGTGGCCGTATCCATCAGGTTCTTACCACTCAGCCAGTAAGCAACCCATTGTAGCTGGGCCGCTAAGTAATATAGTTCCTCATTGGGAACCGCCAAGCCTCCAGAGTCCGAGGCCGCGTAAAGGGTCCTCAACGCTACCCGGGGGCGCCCTTTATTCCAGATGAGGCGCCTGGTAAGGGCTTCCAACCCCTTGAATATGCGTGCCGGTACATACACTGGTAGGTTAGCATAAAAGTAGAGGAGCCGGGGGAGCATTATCATCTTGGTTAGCGCCACTCGGGCCGGCACATTCAGTGGGAGGGAATTCCAGAACGTGACCTGGGCCGATAGCGAGGATATGGCTCTCACGAGGTTGCCCTCCAGGAGATCCATAGGGTCCTGATATATGAGGATCCCTAGATACCTGAATACCGTCGGGTGCCATTGGAGCGTCTCTCCCATCATGTGCACAGCACATTGTGGCATTGTGTCACTGAATGCATAAGCTCCCGATTTAGCCCAGTTAACGCGGAGCCCTGACATGTCCCCGAACGTTTGAAAGATGTGATTGCCGCGGGTATATGGGCGAGGTCTCTGATATATAACAATAAGTCGTCGGCATACAGTGACACCGAGTGGATGCCATCTGCCAGTGGGATACCCCAGGTGTCGCCGGAGGCACGGAGCAGTTCTGCCAATGGCTCCATCACAAGGGCGAATAATAGAGGGGAGAGGGGACAGCCCTGCCTGGTGCCCCTCCCAATCCGAATCCTGTCAGAGAACAATCGCCCGGTCCGGACTCGCACCTCGGGTGCCTGGTAGAGGAGCCCCACCATCTGGACATACGTGTCGCCCAGCTCGTATTTCTAGAGGACTCGGAGGAGATAGGGCCACTCCACCGAGTCAAACGCTTTTTCCAGATCAAGTATTATGCACCCTGAACGTGGCCAGGTGGGGGTCGCATACCGTTGGACTCTGAAAAAGCGGCGCAAATTGTAAGACAAGCTCCGGGTGGGCACAAAGCCGTTCTGGTCAGAGTGCACCAGCGTGGGGACTAATGGTGCAAGCCTCCGGGCCAATGTCGCTGCTAAGAGTTTGTAATCGGTGTTGAGTAGCGCTAATGGTCTGTACGAGCCGAGCTCGTTTGCCTCTCTACCCGGTTTCAGCAGGGAGATCACGTTGGCTTCGTTTAAGGACGCCGGGAGTTCAGCATCCTCCGATGCCGCCTTAAACACCTTCAACAGTTCCGGTATTAACACCAAGGAGTAGGCCTTGTAGAATTCAGCCGGGAGCCCGTCCGGGCCCGGTGCCTTGCCATTGGAGAGGGAAAAAATCACCTCCTGTAGTTCCTCGCTAGTAAGCTCAGCACCTAGCTCCGTCTGGTGGGCAGGAGTGGCTGTCGGAAGGTGTAGGGTCGCCAGATAGTCCGTGATCTCCACCACGGTGGCCCGCAGCCGTGAGCTGTATAAGGACTAGGCATGGGCGAATTTTGAGAATCTCGCGTTCGCGAATTTTGCGGATTTGCGAACTCGCAATCCGCAAAATCCGCGAATTTGCGGATTTTTTAATTTTTTTATGTTCACACGGGTTTCTGCAATGTTCACACGGGTTTTGTTCAATTTCGCAAATTGCGAAATTGTACAAAACCCTCGCGAACTTGCAGAAACCCGTGCGAACACAATGTGCCCAGTATGTGCCTCTTGTGTGAATAAAAGGTCAGAGAAAGATCAGTTCAGCAGATGAAGAGAAAGAAGCTCCTGGTCACAGGAACAGCACGGGTATTGCGCTCGTGAAAGTCAAGGATGCAAAGCCTATCCAGCATCACAGCTGATTTTCCACGGTAGATTTGGGAAGAAGGCACACCTGTCCAGCCTCGACGACGCTCACGATTGTTTTTGGGCTAATGAATGAGTCACTGAATTTGAGCATCAACTAGTTCGAGCGACCATGTGTGTGTTACTATGCAATCGCCCCGAAGGGCGCAGGGGTCCCTTGAGTGAGCTGTCCATCATAGTGGGTGAATGGCGGGAAGACGGTGCAAACCGCGAGTGTGTGGGCGGGGCCAAACGGGCAGGGCTACCATGCGAGTTCACACATGCTTCTAGTGTGTATAAAAGGTCAGAGAAAGATCAGTTCAGTAGATGAAGAGAAATAAGCTCCTGGTCACAGAAACAGCACGGGTATTGCGCTCGTGAAAGTCACAGATGCAAAAGCCTCTATCCAGCATCACAGCTGATTTTCCATGGTAGATTTGTGAAGAAGGCACACCTGCCTCGACGACGCTCATGATTGTTTTTGGGCTGATGAATGAGTCACAGGAAGGGCATGGTAAATATTTTAGGATGGCGCCGGCAAGCTGCCAGCGCCATCCTAAAATACTTACTAAATTAGCTTCAACAGGAAGCTCTAATAGATAAAATCGAGCACCTGCTTTATTTTATCTATTAGAGCTTCCTGTTGAAGCTAACTTAGTAACTATTTTAGGATGGCGCTGGCAGCTTGCCGGCGCCATCGTAAAATAGTTGCAACAGGCCAGGCTTGAACTTTTGCCCCCGGAAAAATCCGCCGCTCGCGGATTTGCGAATTCTCGGTAAATTCGCGGGAGTTCGCGGATCGCGAATTTACCGAAAACTCGCAAAATCCGCGAGTGGAACGGATTTTCCGCTCATACTTAATAAGGACCTGTAATGCGACGTGAACGCTTCGTGTATCTGTTTTTGGGTGTAGACTTCAACGCCCTGAGTCGTACGGATCGACAGCACCGACGCGGACTGGGTGTCTTGTCGAATCAGCCACGACAGGAGCCTGCCAGGTTTATCACCTGTGTTGTGGGTGCGTGCGGAGTGCGCCGCAAAATTAATATTCTTCAGCCTCTCCATCAAAAGAGCGTGATCCGCCCTGGCCGAGGCCAGCCGGGAGTCATCGCCCACCGCCGCCTCTCGTTCTTTGTCTAGTAGCGTCTCTTCCGCCCGCATCAGATCTCTCTCCACCTGTCTCCGTAGGCCCGCCTGCACGCCGAGGCAGCTCCCCCGGGTCACTGCCTTGAAGGCGTCCCACTCAATTTTCGGGGACGAGGTCGAGTCGCTATTGTCCTCGAAATACTGTATTATCCTTCTAGAAATCTCCTCCCGGAATGGGGTATCGAGTAGGAGATCCGGTTGTAGGCGCCATGTGGGTACAGGTGGGTGTGGGCGCCTCCATCCATAAACTAGAGTGTGTGGGTTATAGTCTGAGTGCGTCCGCCCTAGGTAGTCAGTGTCTGTCACGGAAGGAATCAGGTCGCGGGACATCATATATCTATCTAGTCTGACGTGTAACGAGTGGGCTCCAGAGTAGTAGGAATACACCCGGGCGGTAGGGTTTCTGACTCGCCAGGCATCTTGTAGGTTCCACCGCGCCGCCCAATCAAGTAGGGCCCTGGAGGCTGTCTGCACAGGGGCAATCATCGCCGGGGGGACGAGCGGTCAAGGGAGACATCTAGCACACTGTTGTAATCCCCACCCAACAGTAGGGGTACGTCAGGCCAAGGTGCAATCACTGCCGATAACCGTGTTAGGAATTTCCCCTGCTCGACATTAGGTGCGTAGATGGAGGCTATAACAATCTGCTGCCCGTCTAGTCTGCCCTGTATGAAGACATAGCGCCCCTCAGTGTCAACGTTGCTGTGTGTCAGTGCAAATGGAACCCCTGGCCGTACCCAGATCAGAGTCCCTCGTGCAAACGCTGAAAAGGTCGTGGCAAATATTTGCCCCCTCCACCTACGGCGAAGTGTGGCTACCTCAGCGGCGACCAGGTGGGTCTCCTGCAGTAGTGCAATCTGTATTTGATGTCTTTTAAGATAGGAGTACACCTGATATCTACGTGAGGGTGTGTGCATGCCCCTGACATTCCAGGTACAAAATTTAACCGTAGTCATCACAGTATCCATCTCGCCCAAGCACTCGCCCCCCCCCCCCCAACCCCCAGCCCGCCCCACCCACACACGCACAGCAGCAGTTATCAATGACCATTTTTCCCACCCGCCATCCCACACAGACCCAGGAATGCGCGCTGTAACACTGCAGTGCCAACACTAGTCTCAAAAAGAACAGGAACAGAACCATAATACCAAAAGGGCAACAACAAAACAAGTCGCCGCCCAAACGCTCTAACGAGCTCAATCAATCCGTGAGTTCAGTGGGGGGGAGACAAGGTACGTCACTGAGGTAAAACAAGTTAGTTCACTAGGCCAAGAGAACCGTGGTGACTCCCCTCCACGGGCAGTGGGCCAAATGGCATCAGAAGTCAATGGCAGTGCCCACAAACAGGGCCAGAGTGTCTAATGTCACATGTCTCGGATGTTTAGTTCCGGGGGGGACCTCATCTGCTTTTCCCCCGAGGGGGCACTCACCTCTAGGGGTCCGTCCACCCCTCCAACACAGTGTTTCTGGTGTTACTCGAGTGGAACGGCTCCGTCCCTCCTTCCCGGCGGCAGTGGCAGCTCATTGTTCATCCGGGAGGTGGGGGGGGCCGGAAGCAGAGCACAGGCCCCGGGGACGGAGCCGGTTGTGGTCACCGGAGTCTCTAGGAGTGCCGGTGGGGGCCCCAAAGTGGGCCAACCATGGTAGTGCGCAAACCGCTAAATGTCGCCAGCTGCAGTAGCCCGGCCAGGGCTAGGGTGAGGAGGGTCGCTATGCTATCAGGTCCGCCGTTTGGGGTGTGACATCTGGTAGGCCCTCTGTATTCGGGTCATCTGGCAGTCCGTACAAGTATTCATCGTCTTCGCTCCCGGGTGATCGTGGGCTGGCGTTGGAGATTAGGATGGGTGACTGTGATCCACTGATCTCAGCTGCTATCCGGAGGGCCTCTTGCTGTTCACTCTGAATTTGCTCCGGTGTGGGGCCTATCTCCGTGTTCGCGGCTGGCGAGCCGGCCCTCGAGGCGCGCCGGTGTCTTCGCCTGCGGGTGCCTCGATTCCTACGCTGCTCCATCGGTGCGGACCCGTGGCCCGTATCTACCCCAGAATCCAGCCAGGTCGCCGCCGCCTCAGGAGTATCAAAGAAGTGGGTCTTGTCCTGTGCCACCACCCGGAGGCGTGCCGGGAACAGTAGTGAGTACTTGAGAGCCAGACGCCTGAGTCGTTGTTTCACCGCTAAGAAAGATTGACGTTGTTGTTGGACCTGCACGGTGTAGTCGGGGAAGAACATCACCTTGGCGTTGTCCACCTTTATGTCTGATAGTTTCCGTGTTTCGCGTAGGATGGCGTCCCGATCACGGTAGTTCAGCACCCGCATAAGCATTGGTCTTGGATTGGAGCCCTCCGGGGGTGGACGGGACGGCACTCTGTGCGCTCTTTCCACTACAAAATGTGGTGACAGCGTGCCCTCCGGCAATAGTTCTCGGAGCCAGGTCTCCATGTGTTCCGCTGTCTCCCTCCGCTCCCATCGTTCCGGCAGGCCTACTATGCGTACATTGTTTCTTCTGGCCCGTCCCTCCGCATCCTCCGCCCTGTCCTCGAGGAACTCCACCAGGTTGAGTAGGTCACGTACGTGCTTGTCTGTCTGTGCCTGGCCTGGCTGGACATAGCGCACTGTGTGGAGTTAAGACTTTTTGGGAATATCACCGAACCAACGTGGTGGTAATTATTTGTGAACTACCTAATCTAGAGTGCGGACCAAACGTTGCACCGGTATTGATGCACCACAAAAGGGTGCCTTATGAGATT
Organism: Lissotriton vulgaris; assembly: GCF_964263255.1. Taxonomy (NCBI): domain Eukaryota; kingdom Metazoa; phylum Chordata; class Amphibia; order Caudata; family Salamandridae; genus Lissotriton; species Lissotriton vulgaris. The sequence goes on along the minus strand of NC_141689.1, from coordinate 1,820,395,775 downwards.
AGTTTTTAACCGACGTGCATTTTGAAAGTATACCCCTTCCCCCATCATCACGTCCTGATGAAGACCCGTTGTTGAGGACTTAAACTACCCGTTGTATTTTTGGGTCGAAACGTCGACGACATTCCCTCTTGGGAGCCTGCACCTATCGACCCCTGTCCCGTGCCCCATTTCCAAGAATCCCATTGCCATCTGTGCAAACTAAGGACTGCGGAATTGTATATAGTTTATGAGCGAGTAAAAAAGAAGTACATTTTTTACAAGCGTAATCCAGGGCAGGCTCGTTTTCCTTGTATATAAATGATTCACACTATGTTCTTCTGATCATCTTGATCATTCACTTGAGCACACACTTTACTCTTTCTCTGTGCACGTTCTTCTTTGAATATAGAAATATCTCTTGTTTTATGTAAATATATGTATAAAGATATGTTGAATTTCTAAATCTTGTTATATTGTACATTAAACAGATTGACCTGATTGGATTTTTCTCAGCTCTGATGGTTTGTTGGCACTTACTGTAAGATATCTTGTAAATGTGGGCTAGTATTACCTATTGATTTAACGACACAGATTCAGTCTTTTCTTTAAGAAGTTTAATTTAATCGAATGTTATAATTACTTTATATGTTATAATTATGTCAAGGACCAACTGTTTTCTATACTATTGAATACCCAGGTCCTTTGACTGCACTGGGTCAACCCCTGTTTTGATAACAATGTCTGTCTGTGCCAGCTTGGGCGAGGTCTCCGCCATCGTTTGTTCCAGGGCCGCGGTGCGTTCGGACAGTTTCTTGTGGTCCGCTCGGAGATGCGTCAGGTCCACCGCTACCTTATCGATCTTGGTCTCCAGCGATGTACGGGTCAACTGCATGGATTCCTCCAGGCGCTCCATGGCCGCCAGCATAGTGTCCAATTTGGAGGCAGTCTGGTCAGCCTCGGAGTTCTTCACCATCTTTCCTTTGTTCAGTGTCCCACCGGTGCCGGTCTTCGCTCTGGTCCCCCCTGACATGGGGCTGGTCGACGTTGCAAAGCAGCCGGGTGGGTAGGCCCCCGCAATGAACACTGTTGAGACCTGTGCGTGATGGCCGCGAGGTTAGGCTCTCTGCTCCACTCGTACCGGGCGGTGCGTGGTCAGCGGGGGGACCGCTATGCTGCCAGGCCCTCAGGATCTTGCTCTATGACACCGTCTGGGGAGGGTGAGATGGCGGTGACGTGACTGATGTGGGAGCCCTCATGCGCCGCCGGCTGTCACTGTGAGTGTCTCAATGGCGAACCGCCCCCTGGTTGCGCCACGTGCTGGTCTGCTAGGCCGGACCGCGTGGTCTCTCAGGGCGTGCCCGCCCCTCGGGCCTGGAAGGGCACGCTTGGCTGGGCGACTCTGGACACCGCCCAGCGCTGTGTGGGGCTCCGTGTGGCCCAGTGGGGGGTAAGTAGTGGTGATGAGTGCGGGGCCACACAGGTTCCTCACCCGCGCAGGCACAGGGTAGTCCCCTCAGTGTAGGGCCGGCCGCCGGTGGAGCTGTTTAGTTGCGGTCATGGTCTGTGTGCTGCGTGGGCCGGGTCTCCGAGTGTTGGCCAGGTCCGGTGCCGGTTAGTGGCTGCTGCTAGGCGGAGGGCGGGGACAGGGGCCCAGGAAACAGGACTTCACAGCCTCCGTTGGTGGTCGCCGGGGCCCAGGGGAAATATCGTCAGTGAGGGCCCCCAAACGATAGTGCGTGATCTCCCCCCGGCGACCATGAGGCTCGGCTGGGTGTTCCCAGCGTCGTCAGGCAGGGTGGGCCGGTGTCACAGCCCGCAGCGGGCCAGGGTGCCGTGTCCGCTGTCAGCGTCCGGGGCCCCCGAGTGGTGGGGCTGCTGGGGACACCAGGGGCTGTGGCGTGATCCCGTTCCCCGCTCTAGGGTGTGCAGGGGAGGATGCACGCGTCGCGGCCTACCTCGTAGGTCCGGATCCCCGGTCTCAGGTAGTTGGGTCCGCCGGCCGGAAGTGAGCCCAGGGCGGGTAGGTGCCGGGGCTGCAGTCGGTCGGAGGGTCCGTCGCTCCGATCAGCCTGAAAATCGCTCTGGCGTTGGATGAGGCTCCCAGGTGCACTCGGTTCAAGTCTGGGCTCGCCACCGCCGATAATGAAGGAGAAATGGCCCGTGGTAGGGGAGCTTCACTCGGAGCTCAGCCCGGGCACGTCCGCTCACATCGCGCGCTTAGCCACGCCCCTTTGGAAACAAAGGATTTATGTGTATAAAAAGGGGCTGTGACCCCATGGAAAATGTTCTTGTTCCTGCTTGTGACTCGAATCTACCGGGGGTGTGCTGCTGCTGGGGCCCTGGGGAAGGCTTGCCTCCCTGGGCCCTGCCCAGCCCCTGGATGCCTGGAGGATTTTCCCTGTTGGGAGCTGTTTTTCTACATCCTTGATGCCCCAGGACTTCTTGAACCTTTGCCTCTTGATGCTGATTTTGCCAAAGCTTGTTGCAGCAGGCCTAACTCCCTAGGAGAGCCTCATTTTTTTATTTTTTGAACAAGAAGAGGAGCATATCTGCTCTGCAGTGCTCCACTGCCGTGATCGAGTGGGTGCCCAGCCCGTTCAGGGAAGCCTTAGCAGGAGTCCACCCTGCTTCCTGTTTTGAGTCATTACGGGTGCCACCCCGCTTCGTTAATTATTTATATTACGGGTGCTGACCCCTTTTTAATGAGTTCCAAAGCGGGTGCCCACCCCGCTGCTTATTTATAGTACCAGGGGAGCCTACCCCTCTTCGGATGCCCGGATTGCTGCCGCTGCGGACCGCCTGGTTGTGGGCGGGGCCGCAGGACGGCAGGGGAAGTGCGGCCGGAAGCTGGTGCTGCGAGGGGAGGACGGGAACCAACCCCGCCTCCCTGAGTGGCCACGAGGAGTCCCGGGTCCCAGGAGGGGGCCCGGGTGAAGAAAAAAAGGAGCTGCCCAAAGGATGATGGCTCCTGCCTGTGCGGGGCTCCTATGCTGAGGGAGAGCCCCGCAGACGCCAGAAAGTGCAGCTCAGTGGCGGAGGGGGGCACGAGGCACATTGCCGGTGCCTGCCCCCCACCGCAGGGTGAAGAAAAGAAAGCCGGCCGCGCAATGGTCCCACGCTACCCGGGGCTCCCGTGAGCTGTTGGGAGCCCCGGTACCCCAGAAGAGAAGAGAGGCGAGGCTCCCCCGAGTCCCGCCGACGCAGGGAGCAGCAGAGATCACCAGGAGGATGCCGCAGAGACAGCTCCACGAAAGAACCAGTGAGTGAGGACTTCCTCTATCGTAACAGTGCCTTCAAGGGCCCCCTGGCAGTGCCTGGGGGGCATCCTGAGCAGACCCGCCATTGCGGGCCACTACCCCATTTGGCCATCATTATTTAGAGGGCCCCGTTGTCTCCTCCAATGTTGGGGGCAAGTTCTGATTTGGCCACATTATTGCAGGAGCCTGAGGGCTCCCAATCACATGTTTGTTTGTAGGGTCAGATTATTTATTTATTTATTTATTTATTTATTTATTTTATTTTGGCGATTTTTAGAGCGCGCAAATACCCTAGGGTGTCTCGGCGCTGTAGTTGCAGATCACTCCAGAGGAGGGGTGGATTAAGCAGGGAACAACCATGTCTTTAGTTGTTTTCTAAATTTAAGAAGGGTCGGTGCACACTTGATGTGTAGAGGAAGTGCATTCCACAGTATAGCTGTGGCCACGGAGAAGCGTTTGTCGCCCCAGTTGGCCCTTCTTGTACGGGGGACCATGAGTAGGTGCGCTGAGGATGACCGCAGGGTTCTTGAATGTTCAAGCGGTCGGAAGGCTCTTCTTAAGAATAGAGGTCCTTGGTCGTGAATAGCCTTATATGCAATGCATAAAGATTTAAACTTGATGCGGCTCCTCACAGGTAGCCAATGTAATTGTCGGATGTAGGGGGAAACCGATGCAAATCTAGGGATAGATAGCAGTGTTCTGGCTGCTGCATTCTGGACAGTTTGCAGTTTATTAAGAACCTTTTGTTGTGTGTTGAGTAACAATGCATTGCAGTAATCTGTTTTGGAGAATATTAGTGCACTGACCAAGGTTTTGCCTGCATGTGGCGGTAGGTATGGGATTAGTTTTTTTATCCTTTTTAGTACGTGGAAGGAAGAGGAAACCACAGCGTTGACATGTTGCTGGAATGTCAGCTTATTATCGAAGATAACGCCCAAGTTGCGTACCTTCGTCACCGGTTCTGGAGGTTGTCCCATCTGGTGAGGCCACCATTGAGGGGACCAGGTTGGTTGAAGCCTCCCGAATGTCATCACTTCTGTCTTATCAGAATTGAGTTTAAGACAGTTGGATGACATCCAGGAGCTTATTGCCTTCATTCCCATTTGGAAATTGGCTGCTACCGAAATTCCGTCATTGTATATCGACAACACCAGTTGGGTGTCGTCAGCGTAGGTAGTGAGGGAGATTCCACAGGATTTTATGACCCTCGCCAGGTCCGACACATAGATATTAAATAGTGTCGGACTTAGCGAGGATCCCTGTGGTACTCCACATGGCAAGGAAAAGGTCTGGGATGTGAAATTGCCTAGTTTCACTGTTTGTGGACGGTTTGATAGGAATGAAGCCAGGAGGTTTTTTGCTTTGCTTGTGATTCCTAAGGCTTCGACACGGTCGATCAAGGTGGCGTGGTCGACCGTGTCGAAGGCCGCAGATAGATCCAGGAGGACCAGCACTGCTGCTCCTCCGTTGTCCATCGTAGACCTAATCTCATCTGCTGCTTTTAGCAGTGCCGTCTCTGTTCCGTGGCCCTGTCGGAACCCAAATTGGGTCTCGTCCAGTAGATTATTGTGATGAATGTAATTTGACAGCTGGGTATTCATGATCTTTTCAAAGATCTTTGCAGGGAATGGGAGGCAGGCGATGGGCCTATAGCTAGCAGGAAGGAGAGGGTCTAGACTAGGTTTTTTAAGCAGCGGTTTGATTATTGCTTTTTTCCACTGCGGGGGGTATACACCGGATTCAAACATTGCATTACAGATGGTGGTTAGAGGAGGGGCAACAACCTCCGAGATGAGGTTGAGGATGCTTGGGGGACAAGGGTCCAGAGGTGAGCCGGATTTTGTTCGAGCGATCAGTGGTTGAATGAATTCACAGGAGGTGGGTTCAAAACCTGCGAATATGGGGCCGGTGTCAGCTATAGAGTGAGAGGGAATGGTCGCTATCTCAGGTGTAAATGTATTAAAAATAGCTCTGACCTTGTCCTCGAAAAATTTGGCTAATGCATCAGAAAGGGCTTGAGACCCTTCTGACTGAGGAACAGATGGGTTGGACAGGTAAGTTACTACTTGAAATAGTTTCCCTGAGGAATTTTTCGCCTCATTAATTTGGCTTGTATAGTACGTGGTTTTTTCTGTTTTTATGAGTTTTTTATAGTTAGTGAGAGCGCTTTTGTAACTGATCTTGTCAGATGTGTTAAAGTTACGGCGCCACTGCCGTTCAAGGTTTCTGCAGTGCTGGCGCTGAAGTCTGAGCGGCTCAGAGAACCAGGGGGCTGATGGGCGTATTCTAGTCCGGTGGGAAGTTTTGGAAGGTGCTAGTTTGTTGCAGGCTTCGGTCAGGGTTTCCGTATAAGTATCTGACGCTGCTATGGGGTCGTGTTCATTAAGTAAAGGGATATCCAGGATCATCTGAGTAAGGCGTTCGAGATTTAAGTTCTTCCAGTCTCTGAATTTAATAGAATGGGGAAGAGACAGTGGAGGGGGCGTGGGTTTAGTAGGAATAGAGAAACATATAGCGGAATGATCCGTCCAGATTAGAGGAATGATCTCTGTGATGGAGATTTCAGGGTTGTTGGTGAATAATCCATCCAACGTATGACCTGCTTTGTGCGTGGGTTTTTTAACAATTTGTGTAAGACCGGCAGTCTCTAAGTCTCCAAGTAACGTTGCAGTGTCAGGGTCTTCTAAAACTTCGAGGTGAAAGTTAAAATCACCTAGGATGGTGAAGTGTGGTGCTCCAATAGATGTCTCGATTATGTGATCCAGGCGTGCTAGAAACTTGGCTCTGGATCCTGGAGGGCGGTAAATCAGCATGCCTTTGAATGTTGCTTTACTGGATAGGCCTATTGAGAAGAGGAGAAGAGATCGCTCCAACGTGGGCTATGTAGAGTGAAGGGGCCCCAGGGGGGGTCCCCCAGGCACCAGAATGGTCCCCCTTTTTCAGAGCGGCCCCAGATGGCAGCGGGCCACTCCACCGATGGGGGCAGTTATTTCTTAAAGGGCCAGAGTGGCCAGGGGCAGTTCCAGGTCCCACCATTGCCCCAGAGCCTGAGGGCTCCAACGCTGTACATCATGATTTCCAGAGCCAGAGGGCTCCAACAGTTGGCGCAATTTGTTCTGAGGGCCAGAGAGAGCCCATGTCGCATTTGTGACTTTCACAGCTGCCAAGCAAGTAGTGGGCAGCTGCACCATTTAGGCATTTCTTTCAGGGGACATGTGCTTGGTGAATCTAGGAGTGAGACGCACTCCTTCGCCCTACCTTGGCCTTCCACAGCTGCGCAGCATTTAGTGCCAGCTGCCGCGTTTAGGCCTCCAGTCAGTGTTCTCAGCTGCCCAGCAAGTACTGGGCAGCTGCAATGTTTAGGTTTGCCCTGACTGGCGCTGCCTTAGCAGCACGTCCTGACATTCTGGACACAAGGCATTTGAGCCCCTTCTTGAGATGGCCACTTGGCTAGGGGGCTGGTATATGGATAGGGTGCAAGGCCCTAATGTGATTGAGGTGCCCTAAATGTGGTGCTAGGAAATGTATTGTGTATAGTATGTTTTGCGCACCCTGTGTTTGATACCTCTAGAGTTGTTTTACCTATTTAGGTTGGTGTTAGTGAGATTGTACTTCACTGTGTGTTTTACGCCCCTAAATGTGAGTTATACGTAGGAGGTAGGGTCTAATGTGTTTAGACTAGTGAGAGATGGCATACTGTGTTTATGCTGGTGAGGTTGGCGCAGGATGTAATTCGCGCCTTATGTGACTGTACATAATGTAGCTTATGTTACAGGTTGAGGTGGAATACAGTGATTACCAGTGGCTACTGGATGTAGGTTTATGATCTATTTTTACTTGTACCATTTTCTGCTAAGTGTTGATCCTGACAGTGGCCCACGTGACCCTGTCCTGTGTAATTAATCCCTTGTGAATATTGCCCGTGCCAGTTGGCACAGTGTACATGGTGTGATTACTATCTGATGTGTTATGAGAATACAAAAGTTATTTTTATATAACCTTGTGTGGAGTTCCTTTTGTAGTGTGCCTGGGATGTTGTTGCTGTGTGCGTGCTCAAATGCTTTATGCATTGCCTTCGGGATAAGTCTGACTGCTCGTACCAAGCTACCAAGGGGGTGAGCAGGGGTTATCTTTGGCGTGTAACTCCCTTGCCCTGACTAGAGTGGTGGTTTCTGCCTGGCTTTGGCGCAAGCCTTAGCCAACCAGAAATCCCAGTTCTAACAATATGTAAAAAAATAAATAATAAAAATCTGAAAGAATTAAAATGTCTTTTCTTGCCACAGAGTAGAGGATGCTTTAATCCCCAGGGGGAATAAATATTCTATTTCCTGATCTGAGGTGGGATTATTGTCTTGCTGCCAGAATAGGTCACCCTAGCCTTTGGTTTGTTTTGGTGCCATGCTGAGATCCCTGGTGTCTAGTGGCCTTTTTGTCCCCTGGGTGCCGATTTTGGGTTAACTCCCTAACTGTACCACTGTGGAGGGGAGCAATTTATTGCCCGGTCTGAGTACAATTTTCAACTTCTTCCTTCTCCTCCTATTATCCCCACTGAGCATCTTGTGGTTCGCTCACCTACTTTTTCTCCCCCGCTTACTTGTCTGCTAATGCATCGCCCGCCCCAGTCTTCCCCTTTGTTTATGCCAGCCTTTCAGGACTTACTGGCCACTTTGGCGGTTAATTACGCCTCAGTCCTAGTGTTAGGCGACTTTAACTATTGGCCCACGGATCCCCTTGAGTGCACCTCCTCCAAACAATTTACAGAATCACTTCAATCCTTGAATTTTGTCCCCCACATACAAGTTCCGACACACATACATGGGCACGTGCTAGACCAGGTTTGGTCTCTCAATATCTCCGTTTCGTCCATGTCTGTGTCCCCATGTCCCTGGTCAGACCATGCCCTAATCTCCTTCTCCCTCCACCTCTACCCTGTAACCAAGGTCCCGCTTGCCAAAAACACCTGGGCGCGGAACTGGAACCGTGTCGACCTCCCTTCGTTATCCTCTTCTCTCCTGAACTCCTCACCTAACCTGGCGGGCCTATCCTCCTCATCTCAAGCCACCGCCATTAACACCTGGCTCGCCGGAGGCTGCGACTCAGTAGCCCCCCTACGTCGGATTTCAACTAGAAGACCTAAGGAGTCAAACCGGTGGTTTAGTGAAGAGCTAGCTTTTTCTGATAGGGCTACACCTAAACCCCCTCCCATCCAGTCCCTATGTGATTCACTGAACTCTTATTTTCTGGAAAAAATCACTAATATCAAGACCAATATTCCACCCCCCTCTCTCACTTTTGTTGAACCCCTCCCTCCCAATGTCCAGTGCTGTCTCTCTTCAATCCCCCCTCTCACCGAAGAAGTATTCCTGGAAATACTTCCTAAGGTAAAGTCAGGTTCCCCGGCAGATATTTGCCCGGCCCGTATTCTTCAACAGATTTATTCTGTTTGCACCCAGCCCCCGATCACTCTTCTCAACAGCTCCCTTGCTCAGGGGGTTGTGATTCCAGCACTTAAATCTGCTACAATAGTGCCTATTTTAAAGAAGCCTGGTGCAGCTTCATCCGCCCCAGTCAACTATCGCCCTATCTCACTGTTGCCCTACTTGGGCAAGGTGCTTGAGCACCATGTTACATCGGTACTCGCCGCCCACGTAGAAGCAACTGGGGGCCTGGCGCCTCGTCAGGCGGGTTTCCGGCCTAGGCACTCTACTGAGTCTGTCGTGGTGTCGGTCCTGGACAACCTCAGGGAGGGCATGGACCAAAATAAACACCAGGCCCTGGTGCTCCTCGATCTCTCCGCCGCTTTTGATACGGTGGACCACTCCATCTTGCTTTCACGTGTCAGAGCGGGGGGAATCGGGGGCTCAGCCCTGGTCTGGCTATCGTCCTTCCTGAGGGACCGTACCCAGGCTGTCCGGTTGGCGGATTTCACGGCAACTCCACTTAAGGTCACTTGTGGTGTTCCCCAAGGTTCTTCTCTTTCCCCTCTTTTGTTCAATCTTTATATCTATCCTCTAATATTTGCACTCCAGCAGCTGGAGGTCACCGTATATAACTATGCGGATGACCTCCAGCTCATCTTTAACCTCTCTTCTTCGTCCTATTCTATTTCCAACTTTCAGACTATTATGATTTTTATCAGGGACTAGATGAGCCACAACCACCTGAAGCTGAACCCGGATAAAACAGAGTTGGTTCTCACTGGTGGCTCTTCCAGTCCCTGGAACTCTTTATTTTGGCCCTCTTCCTTAGGTTCCCCTCCCACTCCCTCTCCTACAGTTAAGACCTTAGGCATCAAAATGAATAATCATCTTACCCTACACTCACAAATTAGCTCTGTTGTCTCTTCTTGCTTTCTCACTCTTCGCACTATTCGCACTGTTTCCCGTTTCTTTTCTCCCCTGGCACTTAAACTGATCATGTCCGCCTTAGTGATATCCCGGCTGGACTACGCCAATGCCCTGTACAACGGCATTCCAGCTTATAGCCTACGAAAGCTCCAACTGGTACAAAACCAGGCGGCCCGGCTAGTGTACGGCCTTTCCCGCTCCCACCATTCAACTCCGTTATTGAAGGCGCTTCACTGGCTACCTGTCAGGGAGCGAACCCTCTTTAAAACTGGCTGCATGGTCTTCCAGGCACGCCAGGGCTCAGCTCCCGCCTTCATTACCTCTTTGATAAGGGAATATGTCCCTGCCAGAGAGCTTCGTTCATCCTCTCAATCTCTTCTGCAGGTACCCCGCTACAAGCGCAAAAAGTGGGGAGGGGCGAACTTCTCATTCTTGGCACCCACTTTTTGGAACTCCCTCCCCGACCACCTTCGGTCGGCCAAACACTATTCCCTCTTCCGTAAAGGCCTCAAAACCTTCTTATTCAATCAGGCTTTTTCGCAGTAATCTGTCCTCATTGCTCCCTTCATTGTACCAGTATCTATTGCCTCTCCTCTGCTAATTTTGCCTCCATAGCGCCAAGAAACCGTTTGGTGAACGCAGCGCTCTACAAGTATTTTAAATTCAAATTCAAATTCAACAGAGAGTCTGATGCACCTGTTCTGGGATGGGAGCACAGTGCAATGCTTGGGTAAACCTCCCCATCCAGTCCTTTTTTTTTTACATTTTTAGGTCTATTTCCCCCCCTGGTGTCTAGTGACCTTTCTACTCCCTGGGGGTAGATTTTGGGTAACCACCCCCAATCCACCACTGCATGGTATGAAAGACTGATGCACATATTCTGGTGTGGAAGCAGGGTGTAATACATGGGTGGCCGGTCCCCTAGGCCTCATGCCATGTACCCACCTCAAACTCCCTGGGGTCTAGTGATCTTTCTACCCCGGGGGTGAGGTTGTAGGTAAAGACCTCCCCTATGCGGTGAAGGGAGCTGAAATACTGTTAGGGCCATTTTGGGAATGGGGGTCTGGCCTGATGCCTGGGCAGGCTGCCTCACCTTTTGCAGCAATAAAACAAAACAATTCCTGGTGTCTAGTGGGCTTTCTGCAACCCGTGTGGGGGGGGGGCATATTGGAGGTAAATACCTCCTCTCTGCCCTACTAGGGATTGGGTCAGAATAACTGTTGGGGTCATTTTGGGGTTGGGGGCTGGACTCGATGCTTTGGTGAGCCACCGCCACCCCTTTTTATGTATAAAAAAACACTCCCTGGTGTCTACTGGGCGAATCCTTGCTTGGGGATCGCTTTCCTGTGGCTATCCCTAAACTGGTCTCCACTAGGGAAGGATGTCATTAGAAAGGTAGGATTCTCCCCTTTCCAACAGTACATCCTTATTGAAATCGGTGGCTGGAGGCTGAGATATGCCCCCAAGAATCGATGCATTGAAAGTGAAATGAGCTGACCAGCTCATTTCACTTCTACTTTCATTGTAATGACGTCAGTACGCCGATCAACATTACAAGCAATACAAAATTGACTCAGGCTGCTGGTGAAAGCCTTCCCCAGCAGACTCAGCTGAAACTAAAAGAAGGAAATTTCTGCCCCTAGTGCTACGATGTGCTGGAGTCGTCCATAGCACTTGACTTCCACTGCCATGGACGTGGCCAGTGTTTCCATAGGCTAAAGATCTTTTAAATACTGACTCTGTCAAACCACATGGTAACTTTAGAAGTTCTTCAAAGTTACTTGAACATTCTTCTATAGAAACAAGGTGTCCTTATGCGAATTTTCCATCCTCATATGTACACTAGGAGGCCTACTAGCTCAATGTGCTAAGCCACACATCACAGGGGACATTCACAATAACTCAGGTAATGTACCACATCGGGTTTGTGTACAAATAGATACATAGTGTGAAGTGTTAATTATCTCAATTTACATTTTGTAAACATAAAAATATATGCAAGAATAAAAATATTTAAGTTTCTCTCACTTCAGCCAAAGGTTTTTTCTACTCTGGAAAATATTCTGGTATTGCTGCCTTTCTCCTTTGGCATTCCCCGAAGAAAGAATGATTTTGTTCTCAGAGAGAGGGCCTCATAATTAAGATGGGCGCATCTGTTTGTGAATGTAACCCCTCTTCCTGGAGCATCAAGCATTGGATGCAAACAAAGCTCAAGTTTGCTTGCTTTCTTGAAATAGAGGTTTCAATCCTTTATTAGGTCTCGCCTTGGAACGCTTGCGCTGTCTGTTCGAGGCATGCTGTAGTCAGTTTGGGCATTCAACACACCCAGCGCTTCTGTTTGGTTAGTTGGCCTGCCTTTCCAAATTCCTTTACTCTTGTTGGTCAATACTGTTCATCTATCCTTCCTTTGAGTGCTTGGTTCCCTTCCAACAGACATCACCAATTGATTCCTTTTGTCGGACATCTATTGCCTCCTTGCTCGCAACCCCTCCCTCCCTTCATTGCTGCCCTCGCCTTATCTCCCCAGTGCCGTCCCCACACCTCCATCACCCATTGTCGCTGCTAAAAATAGGGAACTTGTGCTCAAATATTATACATATCCTTGATGCTTCAATACCCCTTTTATGTTCTCTATATGTGAAAAGCTCATTTTTTTTGCTTCACTTTCTCTCACCATTTTATGCGACAGCATATAAAACAACAACGCTCATGGAGCCCATCTCTGTCATTATGTGGGCTGAGATAGCTCTGGGCGTCATTTGGAAATAATTTTTACTTCCCATAGTTTTGGAGGGTATTGCATTAGGTGAGTTTTATGGAGTGTGTAAGTTGCTTATCTTCCGTTTCACACCAAGCCACAAACACCCCTCCCTGTGTGAAACCTACGGTCGGGGATACAAAACAGGCTTTTGTAGGCCCAGTAGAAACAGGCTCCACAAACATGGAAAGACTGGCTAAGCTGTCTTGGCAATTCTTTTATTGTAGATAGCAGCCTTTGGCATTCAGCTCAGGTTATGTGTAGTAAGTAGACTTAAGCTTAGTTAATCTCTCATCAGTAAACAAAAAAAAGTGGACTTTCCTTAGGTCTGGGGCAGTTACACAGAGATGACAAGAGATTTTCTCTCAATCTCCTTCAATAATGGCAACTCTCAGACTGACTCACTGGAAATAAAAACAAGCATTTGCAATGCAATAGGTCTCGCATTAGGAAAGTTTGAGCTATTGGCATTGTAAATGACAATTTTTTTATTTATGTGTTGGTTTTGAAAATAGCAAAATGAATAGCTTTGTCATTTACAATGCCAATAGTTTTTTTAACTTTCGCAAATGTGACACCTATAGCATTTGTAATGCAATATGTGTTGTATTTACGTGACTTTGATGTATTGATATTACAAATAACAATGGCTTTTAATTTTTTTATTAATTAAGAGTTAAACAAAAGTTATTGTAATTTATAATGGCAATACCTTAAACTTTTGTAAATAACTTTTTTGAAGATTATGTTTATTGTATTTTCTTATGACGAAAATCCAAGCACAGAAGTGAAATATTAACATCTTTTTGTGACATTTGTAATAAAGCTTGAAACATTGAGAGAACATTTCTGAACCAATTGTTGTTGAATGGTTGCACAGATTGATGCTGTGGTGGCGCTGAGTGATGTTGTAGTGGTGACGAGTGATGCTGTGGTAGCGCATAGTGATGTTGTGGTGCCCCTGAGTGATGCTGTGGTGGTGCTGAGTGATGCTGTGGTGATGCGATAGGTGGATAGATAGAGTGAGGGCGATAGATAGAAGGAGGGCGATTGATAGATAGATAGAGGGAGGGCGATGGAGAGATAGATAGAGGGAGGGCGATAGATAGAGGGAGGGCGATAGATAGAGAGAGGGTGATATAGTGAGGGTGAAAGATAGAGTGAGGGCGATAGATAGATAGATCGATTGACTGCGATAGATATACAGATAGAGTGATGGCGGTAGAGTGAGTGTGATAGATGGACAGATATAGTGAGGGCAATAGATAGACAGATAGATAGAGTGATGCAATAGATAGAGGGAGGGCGATAGAGTGAGGGCAAAAGATAGATAGATAGATAGAGTGAGGGCGATAGATAGATAGATAGATAGATAGAGTGATGGCGACAGAGTGAGTGCGATAGATGGACAGATAGTGAGTGCGATAGATGGACCGATAGAGTGAGGCGATAGATAGATAGAGTGAGGGCGATAGATAGATAGAGTGAGGGCGATAGATAGATTGAGTGAGGGCGATAGAAAGATTGAGGGGGGCGACAGAGTGAGGGCGATAGTTAGAGGGTGATAGATGGAGGGCGATAGATAGATAGAGGGAGGGCGATAGATAGAGTGAGGGCAATAGCGGGAGGGCGATAGATAGAGGGCGGTAGATAGAGGGAGGGCGATAGTTAAATAGAGGGAGGGCGATAGATAGATAGGCAACTCGGCGGGTTAGGCAACCCGAAGGGCTAAGCAACACGGAGGGTTAGGCAACACAGAGGGTTAGGCAACCCGGAGGGTTAGGCAACACGGAGGGTTAGGCAACACGAAGGGCTAGGCAACACGAAGGGCTAGGCAACACGGAGGGTTGGGCAACACAGGGGGTTAGGCAACACAGGGGGTTAGGCAACACAGGGGGTTAGGCAACACAGGGGGTTAGGCAACACGGAGGGTTAGGCAACACGGAGGGTTAGGCAACATGTAGGATGGGTGGGCCGGCAGTGAGCCCCACGGAGGGTGGGTGGGCAGTTGGCAACACTAAGGGTGGGAGGTAACACAGAGAATGGGTGGGCGGGCTTCAGGCAACACAGACGGTGGGTGGGGGTTCAGCAGGCAACACGGAGGGTGGGTGGGTGGTAGGCATCACGGAGGGTGGGTGGGTGGTAGGCAACATGGAGGGTGGGTGGGTAGTAGGCAACACAGAGGGTGGGTGGGTGGCAGGCATCACAGAGGGTGTGCCGGTGGTAGGCAACACAGAGGGTGTGTGGGCGAGAGGCAACACAGAGTGGGTGGGTGGGCAATAGGCAAAACATTGGGCAAGAGGCAACACCGAGGGTGGGTGGGTGTACAAGAAGCAACACGGAGTGTGTCTGGGCGAGAGGCAGCACGGAGGATGGGTGGGTGGGCGAGAGGCAGCACGGAGGGTGGGTGGATGTCAGGGCGGGCGTGAGGCAACACGGTTTAGGCAGGAGACAACACGGAGGGAGGGTGGGCGGGAGGCAACACGGAGGGAAAGAGGCAACACAGAGGGAAGGTGTGCGGGCGGGAAGCAACATGGACAGGCAACATGGAGGGAGGGTGGACATTCATGTGAAAATAACCAAGGTTCAGTAATGTTTGCGGTGTATCCAGCAGCCTTGAGTTATTGAAATAAGATTAACAAAATAACCAACAGTAACAAGGTTATCAAAAGTTATAACTCAACTCAGATGTCGTATGTATAATGTAGCAACAATGCGCAGTTATTCTATTCACACTTTGCCTTTACGGCTCGCTGCTCTGCCATGAGCATAATTGTCTGCTAGTGGTTTTGGAACAGGGGTTAATTGTGCGGACCTTGTTAGATTAACAGATCTGAACCAGCAGGAGATTTTGTTATTTTATTTGACCAACACAAATTTTTGCTCGTCTGTTGATATAGCGCAGTACTACTTAAAGCCTCAACCTCTTTCTTTCCAAAGGGATTTTGAATTATCCAGGTTTATAAAAAGCACACCAAGTACAAAAGCATGTAGGAAGAAAACGTCCTTTTACGAGTAATCTGTGCACTGTGTCTTTTCCCAGCGATAAGAAGAAAGGTAGCAAGAGTGCTAGACGCCGAGGGGCAAAAGGCGAATCGTGAATAACAAAAGGCACAAAGGCCCAATTAACCTGATACAGCAACAGGGCACTGAGTCTCTCTGTAGTTGGTAACACTCTGAGAAAGGGGATGGGCGGTGCAACTACAGGAGACAACTTCGTCAAGTGAGCACACAGACCAATGTGACTGACCTGAACAGCGAAGTTGGCCGCCAGTACCCCAGGGGCGTCTGTCTCTGATCATGATTTACTTGCATTTACTTATAAGCAGCGCGCAGTGAGAATACCTACACTAGACTGCAGGGCGGTTTATAATGGTATGTGAATTCATCTCTTAGGAAAACAAAGCAGCTGGTATTTTGTTAAGGCAGACATTGTGCGGGACGGTATGAAGAACGTAGAATGTCACTAAGGAAGAATTCTGCTTCGAAACCTATATGGCGGTAAAAAAAGTGCATCCAAGACTCTATACAACATTTAGTGATCACTACAGAGCAGATGCTGGTGACTGCATTTTGCTAAATACTAGTTCTAAGAGGCCAAGTAAACGGCAAATGTTGCACTGATTTAAGCCATACATTCAGGTTTAAATAGTAGTTACTCAAAGATGATGTCGGTAGGTTTTGATTACAAAAAAGTTGAGTCTTTAGACTTCAAAGCTGAACCATCTAAGAGGATGTGCAGACGAACTTTCAACTGTACTGTTTACTTTCAAACAACTGCACGTTTAGATAAAGTGGAAATGTATTGGGTCTAAGATCTAATAAACGTTTGCGGCGCGCTCTAGCGGACGAAATGTGCATGCAACCAAATCCAGACTCAATACAAAATGAAACTTGCGAAACACTTATTTTGGTGCATTGTATTTGATGATCAACACGAACAACCCCGACATATATTGATACAGAGATAACATATAATATTGACTTCCGAAATATAATAAAGTAAGAGTATATTTACAGTTAACACCTTCACCTTGCCGGTAATTCGGCAATCAAATATAACTGCCATCTCTAAATTTCAGAAGGTCTATATTTCAACGGCAATATTGTGGGACAACAACGCCTGTTGAACTATCAAGCTGCTCCTGGACGATGGAAAGGTTCTCTTCCCTAGCAGAGTAAGGCCAGCGACCTTACAAGATTTTTCTCAACATCACGCACTTCTTTCAGGAAAAGAGTCAAGTCAAGTCAAGTCAGAGTTATTTGTATCGCGCACATATCACGTCCAAAGAGTCTCATGGCGCTTGCAGACGGCTCTGACAGGGGAATGATAGATCTTAATTTGCAAAAAGCCATGTCTTTAGCGTTTTACAAAAACAGCTGTGTTCCTGGACAATGCGGAGGCCGTGAGGCATTTTGTTCCATGAGGAGGGGGCAAGAAACGAGAATGTACGACCTCCATTTCTGGAAGTGCATATCCTAAGAGGTGTTAGCAGAGACTCTGAACTAGATCGCAGTTCTCTTTGGGGCTGGTACCATGTTAACTTACGAGACCAATATTTTGGGCAGTTTCCGTACATCTGTTTATGAATTAGGCATAGTGTTTTAAACAGAATTCGTTTTTTTTACCGGGAGCCAATAAAGGCTCTTTAGGCAAGGGGCCGATGAGGATCTACGTGGAAGGTTGAGCACCAGCCGAGCTGCAGTATTTTGGAGAACCTGGAGTCTATTCAGATGGTGCTCATTGATGACTAATAAAAGGGCATTCCCATAGTCCATTCAATTTATGATAAGACCCTCGACTAGGGGTTTCCGGGCCTCAGCTGGAATCCACTTGAAGATCTTTCTGAGGCTACGCATGAGTCCGAAGCAGGTCCCTACAATATGATTTATTTGGTTTCTCATACATAGTTTATTGTCCAAGTAAAAACCCAAATTCCACACTGATTCTTTGGGCGTAGGACAATTGCCATGATTAGTTGGCCACCAGTCATGTGCCCAGTGTTCTGCTGCCTTACCGAAGAGCATTAATTCTGATTTGCTGCCATTTAACTGTAAATGGTTAATATTCATCCAAAAGAGTGTGATATGACTATACAATAAAAATGAACTAGAAAACATAACCCAAGAACAAGGGAGGAGAGAACAAGTGCACAATGCAAGAGAAAGAAAACAAGGAAGAGAAGAACGTGAGAGGTGGGGGACAAAAGGACAGCGGAAAACAAGCTCTGGGCATTGCTGTGGCGGAGGGTGGACGGGGAAGCGACTGCCTTTGAAGTCTGATGCGAGGCACAGACAAATGGTGGTGCGCGATGTGCACGCGGGGGGCGGGGGAGCGGCAGCCTTTGACGTCTGATGCGAGGCACAGACAAATGGTGGTGTGACGCGGCTGGCGATGGCGTGCACGTGCATGCTCACATCTCACATGAACTGTACAGGATCCGCAAGTTTGTTAGAGTTTTTGAACTGCCTACTATTATCTCACCTATCCATCCCTGTGGTATATAATAGTCGAGACCTAAAAAATACAGCGATCTATTGATGCGGGAGTTTGAGCACCCTCTAAGCATGGGCGAATTTTGCGAATCACGCGTTCGCGAATTTTGCGGATTTGCAAACTCGCAATCCGCAAAATCCGCGAATTCTCGCGAATTTGCGGATTTTTTTTTTGTGTTCGCGCGGGTTTCTGCCAATTCGCAAGGGTTTTGTACAATTTCGCAAAACGCGAACTTACCTGTCGGGTCGCAAGTTTCGCGAACTTGTTGTTTCTACGTGTCCAGCCTGTTTGGGACACTCTTCTTCATCACTGCCACTCTCTGTCACCATTGCCACTCTCTGACTACTCATGCCACCCTCTGGCCCACCCATGCCAACCTCTGTTTCATCACAGCACCCTCTGGTTGTCCAGTCAGTGTACATTATTGTGGCAAAGCAAGCACACCTTCCCTGCCTCAAGTGACCTGAATTAATTTGGGGCTGATTAATGTGTCACAGAATATTTTTTTAGCTGGCACCTGCTTCCTTAGTGCTTCCTGATTAGTGATCTTTTGCACTTGCTAAGTGCTTTCATTGTTGCAAAATTAGTTACAACACCTGCCCTGCCCCAACTGACAATAATGAATTAGGGGCTGATTAATGGATTTGAACTTCCAGCCTGGCTCCTGCTTGTCTCCCTTAGCTGTAATTCAGGACCTTTGTGGCATATGTGTAACTATTCTGAGGTTCAGAGCAGGGTCACATAATAGTTGCAACTGGCAACTGAACTCTGGAGGGGCCCCTCAGGAAGCACTACAGGAAATGGCTACTAATGATGAGCCTGAACTTTTGAACCTGGTAAGTAGTTTCAGTTTTGCTAAGATCGTATTTCTGCAATTTTGCGCTTATTCGCGGGGCGCGAAGTTGTACTGGGAAGCCGCGAACTCACGCGAACAGTGCGAGCAAGCCATAAAATCCGCTGCTCGCGGATTTGCGGATTTTGCGGGAGATTCGCGAATCTTGCGGATTGCGAATTTGCCGAAAATCCGCAAAATCCGCGAGCGAAACGGATTTTCCGCCCATGCTTAGCACCCTCTAGTGGCTACAGAACTAATCACCATGGCTGGCTCAAGGACTCACACCCTGCCAGGCATTTGAAACATGAACACCTACTTGCCCAAAGAGACACAAAACACAAATACAACCCACAAAGTCTTTAATGTTATATAAAATATTTTTAAAACAGTTAAGGTAAGAAAATGTCTTTGCTATTAACAATGCGGTTAATCCATCTCAAAACTTGAACTTAGTACACCAAGTACACCAATTCCAAAGTCATCAGCTTTACCGGTTACGTTACTCCACTGCAAACAAAAATAAGTAAAAAACAATATTTACTACGCCAATAGCACCAACTTTCACAAATGCGAGACTGATTGTATTGCAAATGCTTGTTTTTAAAAATGAGGAAATCGATTGAAAGAGAATCTCAACAAATAGACCTCCAAGGATTTGAAAAGCACTAAGACGACAGGTGCTAGAGTTCCCTCTCGTTTAGCTCTAGTAAAAGTAAGAAGATATCTCTGTTTCGTACAATATAACTAGGACAGTCAATTAAACAGAAAGCTACACCAATACATAATAGATATTTTCCTACATATTACCTGTGTGCTAATTCCCTGACTCATCCTTAGATTTGTGGAACCCATGTTAATGAGAGCCTGTGAGGGTCCTATTAGGGATCTAAAATAAACCAGGATAAAATGGCACTGTCTCAAGGGTAGGGGTGTTGTTATATTTATCCCTGCATGTACTGCTGAGTTTCCTCAGTCTGCAAGTGAGGAGACTGTGCAGCGAGAGTTGTGAATCTATCTGCTATGGACCCTGCAAATTACCTGTAGGCCCTTCTAATTTACAGCCAGAAACTCTTTCGAGCAGGTATGAGATGCTAACCCCAGGGGTTTCATGTGTTAATTCCCCACTGGCCTTTTACAAGTTTTGCGGCATGTAATTGTACCACATGCCATATTTTCAGATGGAGATTTAACAAGCGGAAATAACACGTAGAAAAACTCAATGTGATAAAATTGCTTGCAGTAAAATGTTGTCCCTGCAATTACAAATTGGGAGGAAATGAAAAGAACACGAGAAAACACCACCCATCTTTTTTCTCCTAGTCAGAGCACGTGGTACCTCTTTCAAACCACCACATGAAGGCTGTGACGATCCGAACAAATTATTAAATCAAGGATTCCTTATATGTAAATACAAATGATGAAATCGAACACAAACAAAATCAAACAATGCATGGAAACAGTACAATCATATTGCCCAAATCACACCAATCATTCCTCACACCAATTTGTAGCATGCAGTATCTGATTTCAAATTCTAGTTGACCTATGTCACTCTGCCAGTGAAAGCTACAATGTAGTTCTGGTTATGAAAATACATTTTTGTTTTCTTAATTGTGGCACCTTTCCAATCTGCATGAAAGTTTCCCCAAAAAAGTAAATCCACTTTGTCTCTCTCAAGAAAAGTTTGGTGTTGTACCTTTAGGCAGGGCATAAGTATAAAGGGGTGTTAAAAACATCAATTTCCAATATTAATTTCCATATGCAAGGAAAACCTCTGAACAAGTTACTCCAAATTTGACACAAAGCTAGAATTTCACTCATAAGGTGCGCTTTTCATTATTTGGTGTAAATCAGTTTGGTAGTTTTTGAGAAATGTGCATTTAAACAGGTGCTCGTGTTAAGCATGAAGAGACTAACCTCCAGAAAAAGTTAGTGATATCTAGGTAATTTGTGTCCAACTATGCTCTGATAGGCCAATTTAAAAGTGATTGATCTATCCTGATTGACTGGCCACAACATGGACAATATGTTGTGGCAGCCATTACAGGACTCAGGCATATGGTCCCTGCTTTCTAAAAATAAATTACAAAAACTTAATGGAACAAGGAGAACACACCATGATCGACAGGGGCATGTAGGTGAAGGGCGGGGTCCCATAGGGACTGCCACCCTTATTTGTCTGGCCACAATATGGACACCATGTTGTTGCAGCCATTACAGGGTTCGGGGACATTGTCCTCAATAAATGCACTGAAAGTTTGTTTTTGAGGGTCATAAAAAGGAAAACATATTAAAGGGTCATAACAGAATTTAGTCACAATATAAATCCTTTGCTGGTAGAACGATACTCATTTTTGGAATTGTGGTGTGTTCTAAGGTGCTTTAATCATATTGATCCTTTAGTGGGGTTTGATGAACCATGTTTGAGAGAAAACCAATGTTTCTCTTCTCTTAGAGATTATGGTAGGTTTACCAGAAACTAAAATCATAACTTGTTCCCGCCTTAAGCTTAGTAGATCTGTGGGAGCACTTTTTAATCTACCCAGATCTACAGGGAAAGAGACCATTCACCCCTTGTAAATGTGTCCAATGCCCATTGTGTCCTGGCGGCCATGTATGGGGCAGGGATTTGGCATTATTTCAATAGCTCCCCTCTTTAACTTGAGGAAAATTATATATGCTGGAGGTTGTTACATCTTCCCCCAACTGCCTCCAGTTACATTATTCATGCAGAGCTACACTGGCGATATATTGAGAATAGGGTGCATTTGGTGCCATGTTGTGGATTAGTGTCTGGGTTAACCCCCAAGCAAGCCTTTGTAGAGACATCCTTGAGGATTGTCTCAGCCTGGACACGGAATGCCCCATTCCGTGGCTGAGTTATATCTTTAAAAAATTACACGCATTGGGGTTGCCTGTTTTATTTACGTCCCCTTTCAGCATTAAGAGGGAAGATGACTTGTGAGTCAAACAATTGTTTCTTTAGTTTAGTAAAAAAAGAAGGCTGCTATCTGAGTTAACGAAAAGCACTCTGCAGACCCTTTACAGGTGTTTTTGCCACTGTTGAGCCCGTTTTCTTCTTTTCTCTATACCTTACACACTCTAAGATGTCCCTCCTTTTCAACTTTAGAGCTGGATCAGTTTGGAGGCTTCTGTGTTTCAGCAGACAAAGTGATTTTTCAGGGGGCTCAGATTCACAATGACTCTGCGATGGTATTGCTGAGCAGTTGCTGTTACATTTTATCAGGTCTCGCCTAGCGTTGCAGCGCATGCGCTACTCGCTCGGCGAGACCTATAGTTAGAGAGGAGATTTTAGAAGGGGGCTCGAAGCCCCGCGCCTCATTTCCTTTGGATTACGTCACTGTTTATGCTAAAGGGTTTTAAAGTCGCTGCCCTTTCTCCTTTTCAGACGGCCCATTCGGACAGGCGTGTCTGCTTCATGGCTGTCGTGAAGCACTTTGTGAACTTTATGGGGCCATGTGTTTTTAA
The DNA here is from genome assembly GCF_964263255.1 of Lissotriton vulgaris. Classification (NCBI taxonomy): domain Eukaryota; kingdom Metazoa; phylum Chordata; class Amphibia; order Caudata; family Salamandridae; genus Lissotriton; species Lissotriton vulgaris. The sequence continues at coordinate 1,820,373,613 of NC_141689.1, read as the reverse complement.
TTAGCGTGGAAGAGCGCACTCCTGACCTCTCAAAGGAAACAAATCTTGGTTTCGTAAAAAAAAAAAAAAAATTGAGAGGTCGGGGCAGTGCGCACCTCCACCGTAATTAGAAACACATAGCCCCATAAAGATAAGACAGTTACAGGCTCCCGTCTTACGGCTACAGGCGAAGAAAGTAGGTATTTGAAAAGCTTTACTTCTCTACATCCCTTGAACCCACTGTATCTGGCTGCTGAGATTGCATTCTGTGCGAGGAAAGGAACTGCGTTCCCCAGTCCGAAGCAAAAACTGAATGAAAGATAATTGCAAACCTTAGGATTAGGAACCCTTGGATGGTTCCATGCCCCAACCTGTTGTTTAACTCATACGGAAATGCATTGCATTAAATGTAAAGGTGATGGAGACTTCAAGAACGAATCTGTATTTTCACCAAATGTGCGAACCCATTCCCCACCTCCATTCTCTGTGCTCACTGATTTGTTACCTGGGGAAGCTGCCTGGAGTTGCTGGGGTGACTGCACAGAGCACCATTGTGTGCCCACCTTCGTGCAGGCCACCTGCCTCCAGGACAGGCGGTATTGACCACAAAAGCATCTCTACCTTTCTGCCACTTCCGGCCCCTCGGTTCGCTCAGTCTTTGGCCACAGCACCTGGGTGGCAGGTGACCGCCACGATCTAACGCCTGCCGTGCAGTAATGCCGGGGACAGTTCACTCGTCCCTTGGGCCTTACACGCCATCTGCAGACGGCTGAGGTCCTCAGTGTGCACCCAGGCCGCCCGGTATGGTTCCTTCTCTAGTGGTCTGTAAGGCAAGACCCCGGAAGAGCTGCACATATCTGCGTCCCAACTGATCCCCTGCCGCCTGCTTAGGCCTCGGCTCTTGTGTGAGGCCCAAGCCCCCCTTTTTGGCCCATTCTGTGGCAGTCTGTAACGCAAAACTCCGTAAGAGTTGCACACGTGCCACCCAACCATTCGTGCGGGGCCAGGGGATCCTCGGTAAGGCCCAGGCCATCCTTTCTGCACCGTCAGAGGCTGCAGTCCCCAGGAAAGGTTGCACGTTCCCGAATCCTAACCCCTGCCTAAACTTGTGTAGGGCCTAAGCCCCTTAGGGGAGCGCCCAGGCCTTGAGTGCCAATCCCCCTTGCACCCCAAGTGGTTATATCACCTGAGGCCAGGGCCCAGGCACATTCTGGACACTTCACCTCAGGCCAAGACACTCTAAACATTTCTTACTTTGCCCCTCGGGCTAATCCTCGCCGGGCCCTCGTGTTCAGTAACTGCTACCAAGGGATTAAGAGACTCCCGAGGCACCTCTGGTGGGACGCTCCGGGCTGCTATGTCTGCTTTTAATACCTGCACTGAAGTGCGTTTAACTTTCCACACATCAGCCATGGATGGGGGGGATCACTGCCCCGAAACCTATGGAATATTTTTAACTGCTTAGTTATTAAGCATGGGCGAATTTTGCTAATCTGGCGTTCGCAAATTTTGCGAATTTGCGAACTCGCAATCCGCAAAATCCGCGAATTCTCGCGAATTTGCGGATTTTTTTTTTTGTGTTCCCAAGGATTTCTGCCAGTTCGCAAGGATTTCTGACAGTTCGCGAGGGTTTTGTAACAGTTCGCAATCGCGAACTTACATGTCGGCTCGCAACGGTCACGATTATGTTGTTTCTACGTCTGGTTCATCATCATAGGTTCCCAGCACCCTCTGTTTCACCCCTGCCACCCTCTGTTTTTCCCATGCCACCCTCTGGTACATCAATGCCTTATGCCACCCTCTGGTTCATCATCACTGTAGATTATGGGGGGAAAAAGCAAGCACACCTGCCTGCTTCAACTGACATGAATTAATTTGGGGTTGATTTATTAATGTGTCACTCTTTTAAAATTCCAGTCTGGCACCTGCATCCTTATCTGTAATTTGCTTTCTGTTGCAGTGCAATTTTTTTTTCCAGGACCTTTGTGGCCTACTTGTAGCTATTCTATGAGCCTGCTGTGAGGGTCAGAGCAGGGTCATACAATTGTTGCAACTAGCAACTGAACTCTGGAGGGGCCCTTGTCAGGAAGCACTACAGGGAATGGTTACTAATGATGAGTTTGAACTTTTGAACCTGCTGAATGCTTTTTTTGTGTTCGCAAGGAATTCTGCCAGTTCGCAAGGATTTCTGCCAGTTCGCGAGGGTTTTGTACCAGTTCGCAATTGCGAACTTACATGTCGGCTCGCAACGGTCACGATTATGTTGTTTCTACGTCTGGTTCATCATCACAGGTTCCCAGCACCCTCTGTTTCACCCCTGCCACCCTCTGTTTTACCCATGCCACCCTCTGGTACATCAATGCCTTATGCCACCCTCTGGTTCATCATCACTGTAGATTATGGGGGGAAAAAGCAAGCACACCTGCCTGCTTCAACTGACATGAATTAATTTGGGGTTGATTTATTAATGTGTCACTGTTTTAAAATTCCAGTCTGGCACCTGCATCCTTATCTGTAATTTGCTTTCTGTTGCAGTGCAATTTTTTTTTCCAGGACCTTTGTGGCCTACTTGTAGCTATTCTATGAGCCTGCTGTGAGGGTCAGAGCAGGGTCATACAATTGTTGCAACTAGCAACGGAACTTTGGAGGGGCCCTTGTCAGGAAGCACTACAGGGAACGGTTACTAATGATGAGTTTGAACTTTTGAACCTGCTTTCACTTTTGCAAAACTCGTTTTTCTGCAGAGCAGCATTACAGCAACTTTAATGCCCCACCAAGCTTATATGAGAAAGTTGATTTCTAATCCAAAAGTTATCCAAAGAAAATCAAAAGGCCTCAAATCTAAAAAAGTGCAGGCAAATGTCAACCTGAGGAGTTATTCTGATAAAAATAATCATTTTCAGAAGGTCTATGCTGCTTGCTAGTAGATTTCTTGTGCGGAATTGCAATTTTTATAATTTTGCAAGTGCGAGATTGTTGCTGCCCGCCGCACCTACATGTTCGCAATTGCGAACTTACACCGCAAAGAAAAAAAATCTGCTGCGTGCGAATTTGCGGATTTTGCGGGAAATTCGCGAATCTCGCAGATTGCGAATTTACCGAAAATCCGCATAATCCGCGAGCGTAACGGATTTTCCGCCCATGCTTATTAGTTATTTTACCGTTTTCCCATGGTAAAAGAATCATTAATTGTTCGGGACGAAAAAACTCTGCAAATTCCCTAAAGTATATTATAATATTGACAGTTTCAAGCCTAGCTCCTCGGATAAAACATGCACTATTATACTAGGAAAAGTGTGCTTAAGTCAGGAATAACTGCTTTCACTGAGCGGGTAACTATTTAGTATCCTTACTTTTAGAATTATTACATTAGCATAACACTACATTTCCAAATGCAAAGCTTTTATTAAACAAACTGTGGTAGCAAGCCCTATTTACAAATAAGTCCCTAATGTTAATACGGCCTTACACTCCCTGCTTTGTGCGCACTCCCAGGGGGGCATGTACCCCTCTCCATGGCCGACCACCCAGGCTGGCGGGGGTCTCGGAGCAGGGAGGGCAGTAAGCAGGGACTGCCTGCCCTGGGAAAGCGTAGGAAGAGAACTGCCCGCTGCCCAGGCACTGCTGAGGCATTGGCCAGCCACCTGCAAACAACACAACACAATGCTGGGCTGTGTGTGTTGGTGGGGCATGTGAAAGCGGCAGCACTGGGTAAACACACTGAGGGACCCCAGGGTGGTAGAAATACCAGGGTTCTGCCCTGCAGGCACTGCCCCTGGCCGTGCCACACTTCAGTAACATGCTGCCTGCGAGAAAAGTGGATGGACAGACACACACACACACAGACACACAGTACACACACACACAGACAGCAAGGAGACACAAACACAAGCACAAAGTACACACAAACAGATACCAAGACACGCATTCAACTACTCAAAGGCAGACACGCAAATAGACACACAACCGTGCACAAAGATAGATACACAAACATAAATGCACAAATAGGAACACACACAAACTTACACATAGGATACACACAAACTACTGAAATGCCGACACACACAAACAAAAAACTACAAAGAGGCACACTCACACAGACAACCAAATAGATAGTCATGTTCAACTACTCAAACAACTGAGTCCGACACGCAAGCAGACAGCCACAAGTGGGCAGACGAGTTCAGCCACTCAAAGACTTACAGGTATATAGAAAGTCACAGAGGACAGAAACACACAGACAGAGACACCCTAGACAGATGCACACAGGTGAAGATTGCAAGACATCTACACATCTGCACCAATAGGAGACCACACACAAACACAGGTCATGCAGCGCCACTAGAGTTATTCCATGGTGCGGCTGCGACTTTTGCGCACAATTATGGTTGTGCTGCATTTGCCGCATAATTCATCATCTGCGGCTTAATCTTAAAATTTTAACAAAGAACAAATTATTTTTTATTTCACACAGTTCAAAAGTTACCAAAACAGCAGTGACACGTGTTGGCGGGTAGTGGAAAGCCCCTTGTAAAGGTTGACTTCTCTCCTTTTGTTGCTTGTTGCTGTGTTTGGGTGTTAAAACGAGGTGCTGTCTATTATTCCCAGACAGTCTTAACAAGTGTAACAAGCATTTGCAATGCAATAGGTCTCTACAGTGATAGTAAGCTTACACCTACCTAAACTAATAAGAAACAAACAACTATATGGTAGTGTAGTTCCTATATTCCCAATAGGCTCTGCACATTGGAATAACATAAACAGCAGTGTAGACGTATGACTGAGGTCAGCTAGGTGTCTACTGACTATGTTAGACTTGAATAGTTTTTGCCAGCTAGCTCAGAGGTCACTAGAAACTTTCTCGAATGAATAGGGAGGGGTTAACTTCCCTGATTTAGACAAGAAGGGATTAGCTTCTGACAACCATATAACATGACAACTTTGCTCCCCCAGAATAAGGAGTGTATCTCCAGAGTCGTGTGAAAACAATAGACAGCTATTTCACTCAGTCAATCATGCATGCTTAATTTCACCAGGGTGCAGAGAAATAGAAAGACGGGCGTTTTCAATAAAAGGTGTTATTTTATTGAGCAGTCTTCTTTCTCATGCAAGAGAAATGAATTGCCACAATTGCAATACTTATCATGAAGTAAAGTGCGTACAGTAAAAGGAGTATTATAAAATAATACTGTAAAAGCATTGAGATGGTTTCTTAGCCATATGATACTTTAAGACGGATAAAATATTTACATACATAAAAACATTGACTAACGAACTCAACTGGTGCTTCTAAGATACGCCTACCCCGGTGTACCTGACCTAAGCCTAATACGTGGGAAGGAGTAAGTAAGTTGCAGTTTTAAGTTAATTTGGGTTTTTTGCCAAGAATCTGAATCAAGAATTCTCTCTAAGGTTTGAATCAGCTCCGTACCTTGGTTATAGAATGAAGGAGGTCTTGTATCTCGTTTCTCAGGACTCGATCTCCCAGTTACCCGCAAGGGTGACTGGAAAACACCAGAGCTGGATTTCTCGGCGTGAGAAAAGGCAGCTTCTCCAGCGTGTCAAAGGGGAGGGGTGGCTTCCTTCGGCTCTCGCATCAGCCGGGCTTCGGATAAGTAGATAGCCGCTCTGCTCCACACCACCGTGTGTTGCTTAAGGCAATTGTTGGTATATTTATACCTGGAAAGTGCTATGTTTGGCGTAAGGTTGGACATAAGACATCAATAAAAGATGTCACTAAGAACTGACTGTTCCTTTAGTGCTCGCAGGAGTTCATTGACAAATCAAAACAAAGACATGGGGAATTCCCAGGTTGCTGAAGGTTTGGTGTGTCGAAAGAACTTGTTGTGCTCTCTAGGAATCTAAGGAAGTAGCCTTGCCGTATTTGGGCTGTGTGGGCTATTACTGAATATGGGCAAGATTCGTATGTCTTCATTAAAACATGATTTATCATAACCGCATGAGGGTATGAATCAGGAATATTTAATTAGGGTCCGAGATACATTCACAACACCCACTCCACGTATAATGTCCATCATTACTAAATACTAAGCAATATGTAAACATATAGGTATGCATGTGTTTTCCAACCCACCCCAAAATACAATAAATGCATTTGAAATTGTATAGATACACGAAATGAGTATTATACTGTACGCTTTCAAGCAGAATTATCATTCAGGAAATGCAAATAATAATATAGGCTGAATGAATTGCAAAATTACATTTTATGAAATGGCTCTGAATACAGAAAAAAAAAGTCGAGACCATTTCATCACAAAGTTATATAACATTGTACATATGCTAGAGGCTGATTCAAAATATTGTCTCTAAAGTCTCTAAAAATAGAACTTCTGTTCTCTAAGAATAGTATTACTTCAAGCAGAGTACCATGTGCCAAAAAATGGTAAATATTTTGGAATTTAGGGGACAATAATTTTGTTCTCGGGAAGGGAGAGGAAAAGAAGTGTCACTGTCTTTTTGGAGTTCTGTTTATCAAAAACTGAAGGCCGAAATCAGAGTTCAGGGAACGCTGTGAGCTCGTTTTTTCAAATATTGTTCTCGTTGTTAGGGGAGAACATTACTTCTGATAGGCCGGTAAATAATTCGTCTACAACAGTAGGTGAAAGTTGGGCCAACTCCGAAAAGGTGGAAATAGTGCATATGTGCGATGCATTGCCATCATCGATGTCAGGATCAGCAATGTTCACAGAAGGTTGTACCTGTGTGGTGCCGCTTTCATCTCGTACCTCACCGCGACTTAATCCTAATGGTGAAGTCTCAACGAATGCCGTCATCAGAATAGGTAGCCGCTGGGGACAACACGTTGCATGAGTTGTTATAGGACAAAGCAAAGCGTCGATATCCATTGGTACTGCTGATGGTAGTGTAAGACAGACGTCCGACGCGCATTCTTCTCCGCATAGCAGACAACAAAGCACAGGTAAGATGCAATTTTGCCAAATTGGTCTGAATGAAAGAAACCAGGGAGTATTCAGATCTCTTAGCCGGGCCAATCCGAGGACCTTAGTGATACGGTCTCGATATCGTATTGCTAGGATCGTTTCTTCCATCGTTGCCAGAGGTTTGTCTGTGTTTTGGCTTGACATATCGGAGCAGAAGGAAAAAAATAAAATTCCTGCTACGAGTCCCAAAATAAGAGGCAGGCCACCGAAGAGCGAATGCACAAAATTTGGGAAGATGCCAAGAACTGCTTTGAAGGGTGTTAGCAGTCCCGAAAAAATTGTCTTAAATATATGTGCGATGCCACTGGTATCTGACATGTTTAAGATTTGACTTAACATTTCTACGAAATGCACCAGACAATTTGTCGATAATAGGGTATGTATCTCTGCCGCTGTCCTTGCAACTTGCAGGTCATATGTCTCTTTGGACTAAGCATGGGCGGAAAATCCGTTTCGCTCGCGGATTTTGCGGATTTTCGGGAAATTCGCAATCCGCGAGATTCGCGAATCTCCCGCAAAATCCGCAAATCCGCGAGCAGCGGATTTTGCTCGCACTGCTCGCACTGTTCGCGTGAGTTCGCGGCTTCCCAGTACAACTTCGCGCCCCGCGAATAAGTGCTAAATTGCAGAAATGCGATCTTAGCAAAACTGAAACTACTTACCAGGTTCAAAAGTTCAGGCTCATCATTAGTAGCCATTTCCTGTAGTGCTTCCTGAGGGGCCCCTCCAGAGTTCAGTTGCCAGTTGCAACTATTATGTGACCCTGCTCTGAACCTCAGAATAGTTACACATATGCCACAAAGGTCCTGAATTACAGCTAAGGGAGACAAGCAGGAGCCAGGCTGGAAGTTCAAATCCATTAATCAGCCCCTAATTCATTATTGTCAGTTGGGGCAGGGCAGGTGTTGTAACTAATTTTGCAACAATGAAAGCACTTAGCAAGTGCAAAAGATCACTAATCAGGGCGCACTAAGGAAGCAGGTGCTAGCTAAAAAAATATTCTGTGACACATTAATCAGCCCCAAATTAATTCCGGTCACTTGAGGCAGGGAAGGTGTGCTTTGCTTTGCCGAAAATAATGTACACTAGACAACCAGAGGGTGTGGTGATGAAACAGAGGGTGGCATGGGTGGGCCAGAGGGTGGCATGAGTAGTCAGAGAGTGGCAGTGGTGACAGAGAGTGGCAGTGATGAAGAAGAGTGTCCCAAACAGGCTGGACACGTAGAAACAACAAGTTCGCAAAACTTGCGACCCGACAGGTAAGTTCGCAAATTGCGAAATTGTAAAAACCCTCGCGAACTGGCAGAAACACGGGCGAACACAAAAAAAAAAATCCGCAAATTCGCGGGAATTCGCGGATTTTGCGGATTGCGAGTTCGCAAATCCGCAAAATTCGCGAACGCGAGATTCGCAAAATTCGCCCATGCTTACTTTGGACGAGGTTAAAGGCACAGTTGTCTGTAAAAGAATAGACTTCATTCTTCTTAAAGTATCAATTCGAATAGAAGAGATATTCACATAAGGCCATATTGCCGCCTCCATGTCTGGATTGCTGTTTGGATACAATACTTGCATACAGCAAATGACCCTGGACGTCACAGTTACGAGATAGGCTTTTCCTGGCACCATGCCACAGCAGCTGTGATCGCTTATTAAAACGTAGCTACCATTGGAAAGCTGTCTGAAAAATGGCTCTATCTGTGTAGTAGGGGTGCCCTGAAGATGACATGAAAGGTTGTTCAAAGAACCTTCACAGGCCCCATGCAAGTTAATACCTTGGCACAGGAGTGTACTGCTTAGTGATTTTTTACAATGATTACCACTAAGAAATACCTCTTTTTTTCCTTCACTGTAACATTTGTGTGTATAAGGTAAATTCCAGGTCGATTTGGTGTATCCTTTACCCAACCTTTCATACAGGCCTGCTGGTATATATTTTTGGCAGTATTGAAACTGAAAAGTCGTAATCTGGATTGTAATGGTGCCATGTATTATCCATTCAATGACAGGTCTTTCTGACATTGTCAATGGTAATCTCTCAAGTTTTTCAATGCTCAGTATTGTATAGTCTGCTCCTTTCTGTGCCAAACTGATTTGTTTATCAGTAAGGTTAAAGATAGAAAACAATGACGTTGTGTTGATTAAACGCCATGGCACATAGCCTGAACGCAGGTTTTGTAACGTCCAACCTAGCTGTACAATAGAACGTAATTGGGACTGGACATGTTGTAACATTAGCATGTCCTGCTCTATTATATCAATAGCAGATGATACGATGCTGTCCAGTGAATAGATTCTGGAGGACAGAGTCGTTAACCCATTGTCTACTACAGAAAATGATTTCTCCAAATTGATACGGTCAATTTCCCGTATTTTTTCAGCAGTTTCAATTTGTTTCAATTTCCAAGCTACATTGTAAGCTGCGTATATACCGGCATATATGAAACATTTTTGATGCTGTTTGCGAGGTCCCATTATGAAATCTCGCAAGTCAGCGCCTTCTTTAAGTAAAGTTAAATGTTGCTTTATTTCGGGAAGTGTGGATTTCTGTAGCCACTCAAGGCATAGTTTTCCTACACTATATGTTGTTACTATCCCTGGATGTTGTCTCTGGGAATATCTAGGGTCTGGCCTGTTCTGTTTGAACCCCTGTATTTTGTTCAGGAATCTATTTTGACAGTTATTTGTGTCTATGGGCCAGATCAACCATTTTTTCCAATCAGGATTTGTTCTGTTTTGTTTTAAAATATAGGACACGTCTAACCCCTCATCTGTAGTGGTATTTCTATCAGGCATAGGTTTTGGTATAGACGGGTTGTTTAAATCTTTTATCTTAGCTAAGCCAAGACAGGTTGTTTGCTGAATTGTATCATACCGGAATAATATTTGTTCTGGGATCATGCAGGCTCTAAGTAATGCTTCTAGACCTTGTACCTGCCATTCTTTCGTTCCCCAGATGGTTTTTGTTTCATTGTTGTTTTTTCAAAATTTAAAACCAAATGTTGACATTTTGTCATAACATTTTTCAGAATAAATCAATTTAGTATTTGTCAGCATGTTTTTCATTCCTGTCTTATTTAACATCTTGAAATAAAACATTTCAGGATCAGTGTGATTAAACCTTGAAAAGTATGGGAATTTTTCATAAAACGTTTTTGAACTCACTATTGGCAGAGTTGGACAATGTTCCCACTGATTACACAAAAAAACATTTCTAGGATTCTCAGACTTATGCAGATAATGATGACCATAGTGGTTATAACAGTACATCTCTTCATAATTCGATGAGCCCTGTAAATAATCTTGTTCTGTAAATTTTGCTGACATTTCTAAATCTGACATCATATTATTAATGTTTTCGAAGTCCCAATCATCAGAAAAAGAACTTGGTGTCACAAAGTCACTTAATGAAATCTTGAATTGATGTGGATACTTCAAGAGCTCTACCGGGCCATAGATTTCATAGTCCGTTCTGTCCCATGCTATACCACCAGGTATAGGCTTTGCTGTGATGTTCACTGATGATAGTTCTCTTTTCTCTATGTGAGAGGATCTGTGTGGTTTCAGGACCAAGTTGATGTTCTGACTTGCTGTGTCCATTGTACTGTATTTTCCATCAATAAATTTTCCAAAAATTAAAACTAGGATCAACCAAAGTAGAAGGATAAGTACACCTAACACAATCCATAGTTCAATCCAAGGGGAAATCAGATATGTTTCTTTGAGTTGATGAAAAAGTTCTTTAATTTTCATTTTGAAAGTTTTTGTTGCTGGCTTGTCTCCATGTTCACTCGGATCATCAGAAAAGTCATCAAAGTTGATAAAGTAGCCAGATGCAGTTCTGTCAATTGGTGGGATTGCTTCCGGATTTCCATTGATCTTTGCATTTTCTTTTATTACATTTGTATAGTCCAAGGCTACATCGTTGTAGACTGGTGTTTCTTGAACTGTTGCAATTTGGGTTTCAAGAGGCACAAGTTCTGTAGTAGGGGATCTCTGTGTATAGTCATAATCTAGTGAATAGTCCCGCCCATGTGCGTGGACCCCGGCAATCAAAAATCTCTTAAATTGTCAAAAAATTGCAGAACTGCAAGGACACTTAAGAGAGAATTTAAAGACAAATAATGCAGCCTATATCCACAGGATACACTGTCCAGCACTTCAACTAGAAATTACACCAAAAACACCACACATACAACACAGCCTGCCCAGTTTCTTCACAGAGAAACTTGCCTCTACCAGTAAAAGCCTCTGGAATGATAGAGAGGAAGGCATGGACAGACAAGCCCCATAGGCTGCCATTATGTGGCTTAAATAGGATACTGTGCCTTTAAGAGAACTTTCCAGAACTTCTCCCAGTATCCCAGAATTCACAGCAGGTCCCTTTTACTTTCAGTTCTTTTTTCCGGCTCCTGCTAACAGGACCCTGGTGCATTGAGCTCTCCCTTTTTCAAGGGTTTATTGGATTTTGTGCACTTTGTGATTTAAAAGTGTTTTAAGTTTGTTTCTTGGTGCTTTCCCTTCACTCCTGTGTGTTTGTTCAGGCTCTTTAGGGCTCTAAAATGCCTGCTCTTTTCGACAAATGCCCAGCATGTGGGAGGAAGAAGGCCAAGACTGATCCACACGACGTCTGCATCATCTGCCTTCCTGAAGCACATGTCCCTGAAGAGTGTGACATCTGCAAGAACCTTTCAGCAAGGACCCTAAAGGAAAGGCTGAAGATTAGGCTTCAAGGCCTAGAGGACAGACGACTACAGGCTGCAGGTGGGTCTGGGCAGACTGGGAAGGCTCCCTCTGCCTCTGCTGAGGCCTCTGGGGGGCTCCCCAGAGGCAGGAAGACCAGCAAACGGTCCCGGTCTCCGTCAGCCTCGATTGCATCGACGACGACGTCGAGAGGGATGACGACGGTGTGTTCACCATCTCCCCGGGGCTCCGGGTCGAGACGACGTGAAAGGTCGACGTCTAAGGGCCTGGGTAGGCATCCGTCGAGATCTCAGTCGGCGGCTTTGTCGGCGTTGACGTCAACGTCAGCGTCGAGCCATCAACGCCGAAGAAGGAGTGACAGGCGTCGGCGCTCGCCGTCGAGGCGACACCGCTGTTCGCCGTCGAGAAGACGGCCAGCGTCGAGAAGACGATCGGCGTCGAGAAGACGATCGACGTCGAGAAGAGGGGATCCTTGACGTCGAGGACCACGAAGAAGCGGTCGGCGTCAAGGAAGAGCCGACGTTCGTCATCGAGGACTGAACGTTCGACGTCGCGGAGGCGGCGTTCGGCGTCGAGGGAGGAGTGTTCGACGTCGCGGAGGCGGCGATCGACGCCGGAGTCTCGGAGGCGACATTCGACGCTGGAGACATGACGCACGGCGTCGAGAAGGAAGAGATCGGCGTCTAGGAGTTGTTCCAATTCTCCTAAGCGGCGCAGAAGGAGTTCTGGCGCCAGAAGTCACGCTGGTTCTGGTGGAGGGCGCTGGAGACGGCGATCACCTGCTGGAGGCGCTGGTTCGCAGTCCCCTCCCCCGAAAAAGTCACCGGGCTCGTTGTACTCAGTGGTTTATACACCACCTCGGCCGAAGGATCCTCCTCCCCCTGTACCTAAGGAGGATCCTCCCATCAACCCTCCACTTCCGCTACTTCCTCCTTCAGGACAACCACCACCACTTCCGCCTCGTGGGCCCGTCCCTCGGTCGGAGACACCTCCCGTTCCTCCACCAAGATCGGTGTCACTGCCTCCCCTTCCGACACCACCTAAGGGGACGCCAAAGCCGAAACCTCAGGATAAGCCACGGAGAACACCTCCACGGAAACTTGCGGAACGTCACGGACTGGGAGGTCGCGTTCTCGTTCCAGGAGGAGGGAACGATCACGCAACAGGTCATCCACGAGATCGAGACGATGCCACAGGAGGCACAGGTCTCGTTCCCATACAAGGTCATCAGGAACCATGGACTACTCCCCGACTTTGTCAGAGTCACCGGAGACAAGAGTATCACCGGTGGACGATCTGGTGTCCTTTCACGACGTCCTGTTAAGGGGTGCAGCAAAGTTGGGCATCTCGTTGACCGTGCCCACTCCCAAGACGTCATTAATCTTCGAGACGCTGCACCAAAAACATCTGTCTCGACCATTACTGCCACTGGTACCGGACCTGGAGGATCCGGCCATGGACCTTTTTCTCACCCCGGCGGTGACTAAGGCGGCCCCCTCGAGATTACAGAAAAAGTACCTGGCTCCCGATTCAGATCCGGCCTTTCTAAGGGTGGAACCCCCTCCAGACTCTGTGATAGTGACGGCGGCTCGTAAACATTCCACCACTTCGTCATCCATGGTCCCACCAGATAAGGAATCTAGGTGGATGGATTCTGCTGGGAGGAAGGTTTGTGGGACGTCGGCTACGTCCATGAAGGCGGCGAGTGCTACGGCCTTGTTGGGGAGCTACGACCACGCACTCTGGGAATCCCTCCAGCAGTTTGTGGAACACCTGCCTCGTGACAAGAGAGTAGATTTCCACGAGGTGCTAAACGAGGGGATGTTGGTGGCAAATCAGGTCATCAGTGTTGCAGCCGATTCTTCCCTCCTGGCGGCGCATGGCTTCTGCCATGGGATTAACCAGAGATGACACGCTTGGCTCCGTCTCACGTCGCTAAAACCTGACGCCCAACAGAGGGTTGCCAATTTGCCATTCTCTGGCGAAACTCTGTTCGGGAAACATGCGGATGACGAAATGGCCCGCATGAAGGCTGAGGCTGAGACGCTCACGGCTGTCGGCCTGGAGAAGCCCAAAGAGACAAAGAAGTCATACCGCCCGTTCCAGCGGCGGTTCGGCGGACAGGGCAGAGGGCGTGGCCAACCTTTGGGACAGCAGCAGCAACAACAGCAGCAGTTTCGAAGGCCGTTCCAGAAGCGCCAGAAAAGCAGAGGAGGCCAACAGTCGGCACCAGCGACCAAAGGCCCGGACAGGTCTAGGCCCTGAGCGCTTAATTCCCCTGCATCCGTTACCCACTCCGGTGGGGGGAAGCGTTCAATTTTTTCTGGCAGAGTAGAGAAAAATTACTCAGGACAAGTGGGTGCTGAATATTGTTTGCAATGGATACAGTCTTCGGTTCACCAGCCCGCCTCCAGCAATCCCGCCGGTCAGCTCGCAGTTTCAATTGCGCGAGCTTCAGGCGGAGGCAGTGATGTAAATATATAATTTACTGTCTTAATTTCTATGCAGGTAAGTACTTAATCAATAATAACTCAATCGGAAAGAAAGAAAACAGAGTCCGTGGTGTTAGAGTTCTTAGGGGTTTTATTCCTCAAAAAGGAATGGTCAAGACCAGAATATCATGTTCTTCCCACCACAGGGGTGGAAGAAGGGATAGAGCGCGCTCCATTTTATTGACAGTACACAGCTTATAAACTTAATTCATGTCATAGAAAGCAATGCAGTAGGCGTAACAGCTGAGAGAGGACAAGATAACAGTATCCACGTGTTACTAGTACGTAATCAGAAGGCGTGGACTAGGCGTGAATAGAGGTGTGTGCTAGAAACGTCACAGGTAGGTGTCACAAAGGGGTGGCACTAACGGAAATATTGCAATGTCAGCAGAAATCGGAAGCTTGGATGCGCGCGCAGCTGCATGACGTGTGATTGACGTGTAACTGGAGGGCGTAGGGAGCTTGACATTTACACTGACGGAAAGAGACAGAAGTCTGGTATGTCAGATCAACTTGTACTTCTATCATATCTGATATCTGATGTTTGGGAACCATATTATCTGGACGGGAAAGGTCTCTGGGGCAGAAGCTATTCTATACTGACTGTGAATGCGTGTATAAGCGCCTGGGTGTCTGCATGAGAAGCGTGGGGCCATGGGGTCTTCCATGGGAGCATGGTAACAGAGGCCATGAATTACTTGCACGGAGACAGGTTGGCCCTTTGGCTCTGCAGCTGAGGGGGATGTTTACTGAAGCTAGTAGGCAGGAATGTATTTTCGAGGAGCGGAACAGATAACTCGAAGGTTATAGTCAGTCTTGGCAGGCAGCAGGCTGAGCTGAGCGCGGTGGGCCGCGCTGGAAGTAAGTCAGAGTTCACGGGTACAGAAGCAGCCTGGGCTGAGGTTTTCAGAGTCAGAAGCCAGAAAAATGGCTCGATGGCAGAAATTCAGGGCCTACTTTGCTAGAGCTGAAAAACGTGTAAGGTACACTATAAAAAGACGTTGGCATAGCATACTTAGGAACGGACTATTTAACCCATTCAAGGTGGATCTGAAAGAGGACATGTTAACGTTGGACGCAAATGTATTTGCGTCTTCATAGCTGGCACAGGAGGGAAGTTACATGCACTTTAAGCTGGTACATGGAGACGGTGGGGTACGCGCTAGGGAACACAACTTGACCATATAATTTATATTTCCTCATTCCCTCCTTGTTCCCTACGGACCCTTCATGATATATCGATCCTCATGAATCGATCCATTTGTTCTTGTAACATCATTTGCTCTTCTTTCTTTCTTTTACGTCCTGAAAGGAAACCGGAATGTTCAATACATGATGTGGCACACAGTCCACAAATCGCTGGCCCACACTGTAAGCACAGGCAGCAACTGAATACTAGGACTAGGCCAATGCCTAGGAAGGATAGGATCTTC
Organism: Lissotriton vulgaris; assembly: GCF_964263255.1. NCBI lineage: Eukaryota > Metazoa > Chordata > Amphibia > Caudata > Salamandridae > Lissotriton > Lissotriton vulgaris. The sequence goes on along the minus strand of NC_141689.1, from coordinate 1,820,358,040 downwards.
CATCCCCAAGCGGTTAATGTTGTCCAGAACCAACCGGACCAAGTCCAGGTGCCTGGATTCTGATGTATCTGATTTGCAATTTTATGAAGACGTGTAATAGCTTGATATACAGATGGTGCGTTTTGTGGAATGAAAACACAGCAACTTGACCCGATGACCTTACAGGCTCCGCCTCTATCTGCCAAGATGACGTCAATAACAAGACGATTCTGAAGGACAACAACCCGCATGGCGGACTGTTCTTCGGTTAAGTTACCTAGGGCGGAGGCAGTTTCATTCACTACTGCTTCAAGTGTTCTAGTTAATCTGCGTATTAGTTTACTATTTTGGACAGGGCCTAAAAAGAAAAAGAATCCTTTATTAAAATCGGTGTATTGCTCCCATGCCGTTTCAGTGTAGTCGACAAGTGAGATATCTCTTCTGAGTCTATTCTTTACTATGTTTGTATTTCTGTGATAATCAGGAGGAGCTAGAAAAACAGGTGGCAGAAGGAATGCAATATAACAGGTACCATCCCAATCGGGAGGTAGGCGTATGTATGCGGTATGACCACAAACAAAATAGGAATGACTGATAGCTTTAAAGGACGATTTACCATGATCACTGAATTCGACCACAGTAGTACATTTACTATGACCTAAGTGTACTGAACCTTTCTTCCTGACACATAATTCACCAGTGACTGGTAATACTGACATAGCGGGTAGAACTGGTGTAGCTTCGGATTCAACAGTAAGAATCATAAGGTTAATTGTGTAATTACCTAGTCCATATACTTCATTTTCTAGATTAGTTCCTATTCTAATGGGGAGTCCCTCCTTGTCCGGGGAGCAGACGTCGAGCAGGACCAAGTTCAAGTTTCCCCAAACCCAGCCCCCATCGAAAACAGCAATATCAGGATCTAAGGAATTAATTATTTTAAACCATGCACCACAGGAGCCATTGTGAGTGAACGGGTACGGAAAGAGGGGCAGAGCTCCCTTGTAATTCTGGTAGGGAGGGAGTCGGCCACATATCCAGCAGTTTGTAGCATTATTCGTCTGATGGGAATGATGTAGCATACTAATGAATGTATTGTTGCGCAGCGCAAGTCTGTAAGAAAGTTCATGTGGAGGTAACTCGCTAAAAGTGTGTTCAGCAGAGACATTGTAAGCAGATTGTTCACGCTTGAAAATAGGAAAATAGATAGGGAGAAGTATGCTTGCAATAATAATTAGAAGACTTAGAAAAAACATGATTAATAATGTCACTATACAGTGACTACGCAGTGATTTGCAGTATGTACGTTTCTTGAATTCTCTCTCTCTCTCTCTATCTCGATCTAGGGGATACATGTCAGAAACTATTTAACCGATTCACCTAGGGGAGGACTTAAACAATTAAACTGTCTGACTTGCTAGATCGGAGCTTTAATCGATACTGTTCTTGTGGAGTTTTCTCTCGTTCGGAAACCTTAAAGTCACTGGTTTTGATACAGTCTTTGGTGGGGGTGGATGAGCCTGGGTCGGATTTCAGTTCATTACACAGTTTAACATGGCTCATGTGGATCCACCCCTTTCTGCCCTCAAATTTCACCGCTGTCCTCGTAGTGAGTAGAACGGTCTTCGGCAATTTCCAGCGGGGCTCCAGCGGACTTTTCCGGTCAAAGTTCCTTATGAGAATCAGGTCGCCTGGACGGACATCATGCGGCTTTACATCAGTGTTGTCAGGGAAGGCTGCGGCAACCTGTGAACGACATGATTGGAGTGCAGACATCAAGGAGGCAAGGTAATCTGTCAACATATTGCAATCAACATCAGTAATTTTCTTCGGAATGGGCGTCCCCCACATATTCGGTGGTCTACCAAAGACCACTTCGTACGGGGATAGTCCTGATCTCGAATGGGCAACCATCCTCATATAGAACAGTGCCACTGGCAGGGCGACTATCCAGTCGACCCCTTTCTCTTGACATATTTTAGCAAGACGGGTCTTTAATGTCTGGTTATGCCTTTCTACAAGGCCTGCGGCTTCGGGATGTCGGACACAATGGAATCTCCACTGGTATCCTAGCAATAGGGAAACCTGCTTCATTAATTCAGATGAGAATGGCTGACCGTTATCTGAGTACACGACACGAGGCAAGCCGTACCGTGGGAAGAATTCACGAACCAACTGCCTGGCAGTGGTCGGAGCAGTGTAATCTGGGACTGGGTATGCTTCGGTCCAACGGGACAGTGCACAAACAATTACGAGGACATATTTGAATCCTCGACAACGGTCCATCTGGATATAATCCATCTGGAGGACTTCAAAAGGGTGATCGGGAGGATGAAATCCACCTTGCTCTACAGGGACGCTTTTACCTGGATTGAACTGACAACAGATCATGCAAGTACGCACTTTCTGTTTTGCTGCTGCTCGTAAGTGTTTATTGCTCCAAAGATTTTGTAAACTGTCTAACATCGCTTTTTCTCCTAGGTGTGCTGGACTATGTGCTGTATTGATCATGACTTGAACCATAGAATTAGGGAGAAAACATGTAGATTTTCCCTTCGTCATCCAACCTTGATCTGTCTGGATCCCTCCTAGTTCAGTCCATTTCCTTATTTCATCTGGAGTAGCATGTGCCTGAATATCGATTACATCTAGTGTGGGATCCCTGACTGTCATACAATTTGTTGGTCCTATTGTCTTTGTCATATCCGTTGTCTGAGTGTGAGTCAGTGCTGTATGTTTTGCTGTCTGGTCTGCCAGGTCGTTACCCTGGGAAACAGAATCTGTAACTTTAGTATGTGCTTTACACTTCATGACGGATATGCCTGAAGGCAGATGTATTGCTTCTAACAGTGCTTGAATGAGGGGACCATGTTGGATCTTGGCACCATGAGAGGTCAGAAAACCTCGTTCTTGCCATAACATTCCGAAGTCGTGTACAACTCCGAACGCATAACGGGAATCAGTATATATATTAACATTTCTGTTCTTGGCTAGAATACAGGCTCGGGTCAGAGCAATAAGCTCTGCCGCTTGAGCGGACAGTGTGTCAATACGATGTGTTTCTTTTACTTCTGTTTCAGTGGTCACGGCATATGCGGCCACTAATTCTCCTGTACTTGTTCGCATACATGAACCATCCACATAAAGTGTCAGGTCTGGATTTGTCAGTGGAACATCTGTTAAGTCTCGTCGGGGCTTTGTTACTGCATTCATGATTTCTATACAATCATGCGGGGCTGGATCTGTCATAATTGTAGGTAACAGTGTTGCGGGGTTCAGAATGCTGCAGCGTCTGATTTCTATGTGTGGCTGGAATAGCGTTAATTCGTAACCTGTCAGTCGTGCTATGGTCAAGTGTTGAGTCTGGGTTCTGTTTAACAGAACTTCTACAGAATGTGGAACTTGTACTGTTAACTGATGTCCTAGAACAATCGGATCGCTCTGTCTAATTGCTAATGCTGTTGCTGCTACAGACTTTAAGCACGCAGGGAGTGCCTGGGCTACTGAGTCCAATGTACTTGAGAAATAAGCGCAAGGCTTATGTGAACCTGCTTGATCTTGAGTGAGGACAGACAATGCTGTACCATCACGTTCTGTAACAAAAAGTGTAAACGGTTTGCTGTAACATGGTGTTGCTAAAACTGGTGCTTGACATAATGCTTTCTTTAGTTCCTCAAAGGCTTGTGTATGTTCCTGAGTCCAAGGGAGGACAGTCGAAGTCGCTGCCTCCTGCGTCGTTAACTGGATGAGTGGTTTAGCTAGAAATGCATATTGAGGAATCCATTGTCTGCAGTACGAGGTGAGGCCTATAAAGGCCCGCACTTCCTTTTGTGTCTGGGGTCGTGGCATATTTACAATTAACTGAATGCGATCGGGAGTGAGCTGTCTCCCCACTTTGGACAGCAAGTGACCCAAGTACACAACTTGCTGAACACAGAATTGTAGCTTCGAAGGAGACACCTTGTGTCCCTTGTCGGCCAGAAAATGTAAGACTGTCAGTGATGCTTGTTCACATTCGGGCTCACTTCGTGCGGTGATCAGCAGATCATCGACGTATTGCAGTAAAGCAGTGTTAACTGGCATTTGAATACAATCTAGTTGTCTTTTCAGTGCCTGACTATAGATGCTGGGGCTTTCTGTGAATCCTTGAGGTGCGCGGGAAAATTTGAAACTTCGTCCATTTAAACTGAATCCGAAGAGATATTGGCTCTCTGGATCAATAGGTACACTAAAGAAGGCGTTCTTGAGATCAATTACAGTGAAGAACGTCGCTTCAGAATCAATAGCAGTCAATAGGGAAGAGATATCGGGGACCACAGGGTACTGTGGTACAATGCATTTATTCAGCTCTCGAAGATCAATCACCAGCCGATATACTGGCGGTGCATTGGGGTCAGTACGTTTAAGAATTGGGATGATGGGTGAATTACAGATATTGGAGTCGGTCTCTACGACCACTCCTTGGGCTATGAGCTCTTCAATGATTTCCAGTAAAGCCACTACAGCATCGGGTGGTAACTTGTATTGTCTGATTCGTGGTAGAATAACTCCTATCTTGAGTGTAACACGGTATGGTGTGATATGCATACAACCTACATCAGTTGGGCCTTTTGCCCACAAGTGATCTGGTACATTTTTCAATCTGACATCGAATCCTCGTAAGACATAATGACCCTTGAAATCCCGCAGAAAGAGTCTAACCCCCTCCGGGGAACAGCAGATTATGGCTCCTAGAGCCTTTAATGTTTTAATTCCTAACAGATTCTCTGGGCATGATTTCGTAAGTAACAAGTCTGTAACTCGTGATAATGGACCCACAGCCAGGGGTACTGGTTCTGGTACTTCATTTACAATGGGCTGTCCTGAAAAACCAAGGGAAACATTCTGTGAGCCTGAGAGGGGTGCCCCTGGGACTTCATTATGACTGATTGTTGTGCGGCTTGCCCCTGTGTCAATTAAAAACTTTCTATCTTTTCCCAATACTTGACTGTGTACATAAGGACCCTCTTGATCTACAGGAATTTCAATAAGAGGCAAGCCAAATTCCCTCTCTAGGCTGTTTCATGTGTATCGTTGATACTCTGGATAAGCAGATTGGGCATACTGGTACATCTGTTGGGAAACTTGTTGAGTCGAAGCGGTGGGCTGTGGTACCGCTACTGTCTGTGCTGTGTGAGATGAAGCATGCGTAGGCTGTGTGTTCTGCATAGGTTGTACATTCTGTGAGGTCTGTTGCTGGACCTGATCTTGTCTTGGCGGATGCGGTCTCTCTTTAGTTTTACCTGTTGCTATGTTATGTTTCAGAACTGGACATTCGTGTACGTAATGACCTGGCTGCTTACAATAGTTGCATGTCCCTTTAACGGGAGCTGCAGAATGATTTGTCTGGGTCGTACCCTTTCTGTTTCCGTCGGTATGGACCGACTGGGCTACTAACATTTTCATTTTCGTGTCTTTCATACGTTTTTGTTCCTGATCCTGTTCTTCTCTAATTCTATTCTGATGGTATTGTAACATTTGTAACATCTGGGATGGCGTATTTGCTTGCCATGTACTCTCAACCTTGTATACACGATTCTTGACTGCTAACAGGGAATTCTCAACTAACTTTGATACAAAAAGATGCGGGTACGACTCGCTACTTGGTTTAAGACCACTATTAATAATAAAACATTTCTCGAATCTTGAATAAAAGTCACTAGTATCTTCGTCGGGTTTCTGTTTACATGCTGAGATTGCATCCCAGTCTTCTTTTCTAGTTGTCAATAATCTTGGCAGAACCTGTACTATCAAACCTGGTAATGCTTTAGTTTTGTCCCCAAGGCCTACCCCTGGGACACGTTTGTTCTCTTCATCTTCTATTTCTGCCCATACAATCTTTTTCTCTCCCACCTCCCATTCCTTTTCCTTTAATTTCTCGTAGATGCCCGTGGGCAGCAGTACCTTTAACATTTTCATGATATCTTCATATGTGTAATCCCCCATCAGTAACATGTCTTTAAGTTCTCTGTGAAAACCTGCAGGATCTTTATCATGGCTCGGGACTAGTTTCTTCATTTCTAACAGTTCTAACTTAGTCAGTGGCGTGTGTACATACACGCGTTTCAAGACATTATCCTCACCCATAACTGGGTGTACTTCTCGCAAGGGGTTCTGACTTTCAATGCCACTCAGGCGTTCCATATGATACATTTTTCTTTCTGGGTGTGGGGCGGGAACATATTCGGTGCTTACAAAAGTGTTATATCTATGTCGTTGTTCTAGAATTATTTGTATTAACTTGGTACTTAAACCTCTCCATCTATCCATGAGTAGTGCTTCTAGTATTTCGGGTAAGGGGCCTGGATCAGAATGTTGGTTTCTGTATTTCGTGAGGAGGTGCTGAATCATGTATACACCTGCTAATTTCTGCTCGTCTGGGGAAAGGTTCAGAAATGTCTGTGCTACCGTGTCATCATTATATATGTCGGGATTTTCAGACCATAATATGGCTGACCGAGCTAGTTCTTGTTCATCCATAGAATAGAGTACGTGGTACCCCACTCTCTCTCGGAGTCTTTTATCAGTTTCCTGGAACTGATGTTCAGAAGAATTCGGGTTTGTTAAGGCAGAGAGAAAAACTCTCTTGCTTTCTGGACGAATACCTTTCCTAAGGTAAGTTCCCTTACCTACATACGCTATAGTGTCTGTAGTTTTTTCTGATTCTTCAGGTCCTTCTTCCTCCTCAGAGGAAGCCTTTTCTTTCTCTTTTTCGTGTATATCTATCACTGTCTTTCTAATTTTCTTGTACATACTGGCTATGCAAGTCCCCTTGTCATGTTTTCCTTCAGATATATTTTGACCCCACTTGTTTAGTGCATCTAACTCACTCTGATCTGTCTCAGGCCTGTCTCGTTCTCTTATTAGGCAATTTATGAAAAAACGCAATATCTGTGCTTGAACGTCAACTTTCTTTACCGGGTACTGGATCATATCTGCAAACTGAAAGATTTTCTTTGAATATGTCAAGGCGGGGTGACTTGAACGCAAGAGGATTCCGCAAATCCCCGAGCTGTAACCTGCGTGTTAATGGCGGGGTGTACAGACCCCCGGTCGCGCCCCCTGAGGCGGAAGCTTGGGCATTATCTCTCTGTGGAGTCTGTACCTGAACTGGAATTTTTCTTTTAGTAGGATCAGGTAGAAGTGGTTTCGGTAGATCAACTTTAGGTACGGGAAGTGGTGGAGGTGGTGGAACAGCAGTATTCTGTTGTGGTACTGACGGAATATGATCTTGGGGCGGGTTACCACCCCCGTCCCTGTCGTTAGGCAGGGCGCGGACAGGCAGATTGGTGTAAGCGGGTGCTACATCCTCTAGATAGGAATTCAGGAATATGTCTTTAGTGGTCTTATGAATTACTTTAGTTGGAACTAATGGTGGCGGCAGATTTTTCGGCATTTCTGAAATGGCCTCGGGCGAACCCTCGGCCGCGAGATACATACCGTTTACGAGGTTATTTCGTGCGCGGTCTACTTGCTCTGATTTTACTCGAATCCCTTCAGTAACTAATTCGTTTTCTTGGGCCTTGTCTGATTCTTTAAGTCTGTCTTCTCTACGTAGTGCTTTTTCAGCACGTTTATGTGATTCCTTACGCCAAAACTCTATGGCGTCTTTCTGAGATTGTCTGGCTTTCTTTTTCCATAATGCTTCTTCTACCTTCATGATGCACTCGGCATCCCATGTTCCGGTAACAGGCCATCTGTGTCTTTCGTCTAGATGTTTAGTATAGTCGGCCCATAAATCTAGATACAGTATGGCATCTAAGCCATGCTTGTGATACATAAAGTTTCCTGGAGTGTCCCTAGGGGGGATAGGAATTGCTTCCTCTAGTATCCCTTTCCTAGTTCCTATCTGCTTTAACTTGTTGAAGAATGGCATCTTGTTTACTTAATACTGAATGCTCAACCCTAACTACTTAATACTGAATACAGCTTAGTTATACAAGAACACAATAATGCACATAAAAAAAAACGGTCACATTCATACCACGACATTAATCACATGAAAAGACATTTTGAAACATATATGACTACCCCCTATACTGGATGTACTGCTAAACAGCACAGATACACTGCTAAAAACAGCGCAGAAACTTGAATAACGGATGTACTGCTAAACAGTACAGATACACTGTCTAAAACAGTGCAGACCGGACTTGTGTACCCAAACCCGTCTTGATACGTCCCAGCAATGGTACTCACCGGGAAGCACGGAAACTGAAGGCCTCGGAAAACTCGACTGGACTCGACTCGACACGTGGATACTTCGGAAAACTTCGGAAAACTTCGGAAAACTGGTGGGCCTCTTGACACCTCGGACCTTGCTTCTTTCGGCTAGGCTCTGGTCGGGATCCTCCGCACTCCTCACCGCCTCGTCTGGGTACTGATCGCAGTCTTCGTCACCTCCGTGGGCCAGAGGGAGATGCAGGAAACCCTGCCGGTACGCGTAGTTTCCGTCTAACTGATGGCAGGGGACAGAGCTTGCAACGCACCTACCGGCGCGTGAGGTGGGGGAGGGGTCCCTGTTCGGGCGCCAAAATTATGTAAATATATAATTTACCGTCTTAATTTCTATGCAGGTAAGTACTTAATCAATAATAACTCAATCGGAAAGAAAGAAAACAGAGTCCGTGGTGTTAGAGTTCTTAGGGGTTTTATTCCTCAAAAAGGAATGGTCAAGACCAGAATATCATGTTCTTCCCACCACAGGGGTGGAAGAAGGGATAGAGCGCGCTCCATTTTATTGACAGTACACAGCTTATATACTTAATTCATGTCATAGAAAGCAATGCAGTAGGCGTAACAGCTGAGAGAGGACAAGATAACAGTATCCACGTGTTACTAGTACGTAATCAGAAGGCGTGGACTAGGCGTGAATAGAGGTGTGTGCTAGAAACGTCACAGGTAGGTGTCACAAAGGGGTGGCACTAACGGAAATATTGCAATGTCAGCAGAAATCGGAAGCTTGGATGCGCGCGCAGCTGCATGACGTGTGATTGACGTGTAACTGGAGGGCGTAGGGAGCTTGACATTTACACTGACGGAAAGAGACAGAAGTCTGGTATGTCAGATCAACTTGTACTTCTATCATATCTGATATCTGATGTTTGGGAACCATATTATCTGGACGGGAAAGGTCTCTGGGGCAGAAGCTATTCTATACTGACTGTGAATGCGTGTATAAGCGCCTGGGTGTCTGCATGAGAAGCGTGGGGCCATGGGGTCTTCCATGGGAGCATGGTAACAGAGGCTATGAATTACTTGCACGGAGACAGGTTGGCCCTTTGGCTCTGCAGCTGAGGGGGATGTTTACTGAAGCTAGTAGGCAGGAATGTATTTTCGAGGAGCGGAACAGATAACTCGAAGGTTATAGTCAGTCTTGGCAGGCAGCAGGCTGAGCTGAGCGCGGTGGGCCGCGCTGGAAGTAAGTCAGAGTTCACGGGTACAGAAGCAGCCTGGGCTGAGGTTTTCAGAGTCAGAAGCCAGAAAAATGGCTCGATGGCAGAAATTCAGGGCCTACTTTGCTAGAGCTGAAAAACGTGTAAGGTACACTATAAAAAGACGTTGGCATAGCATACTTAGGAACGGACTATTTAACCCATTCAAGGTGGATCTGAAAGAGGACATGTTAACGTTGGACGCAAATGTATTTGCGTCTTCATAGCTGGCACAGGAGGGAAGTTACATGCACTTTAAGCTGGTACATGGAGACGGTGGGGTACGCGCTAGGGAACACAACTTGACCATATAATTTATATTTCCTCAGCAGATATCCTGTTAAGGAAAAGGGCGATAGAAGACGTTCCTCTGTCTCAGAGAGGAAGAGGTCTGTACTCCCGGTTCTTCCTCGTTCGCAAGAAGGACAAGAACGAGTTCAGGCCCATCCTAGACTTGCGGCAGGCAAACAAGTGGATTCGCAGAGAAAAGGTTTGCATGCTGTTGTTGCATCAGATTTATCCTCAGTTGCAACAGGGAGACTGGCTATGTGCTATACACCTACAGGATGTGTACTTCCATGTGCCCATTGCACACAAACACAGGAAGTTCCTGCGATTCCAAGTCAGCGCCAATCATTCTCAATACACAGTACTCCCATTCGGACTGAAGTCTGCGCCGAGAACATTCTCGAAGTGCATGGTGGTGGTAGCAGCACACCTGAGGAAGAACAAGGTGTTCGTCTACCCGTACCTGGACGATTGGTTGATCAAGACCTCCTCCTTCTCGGAAGCTCTAGCACACTTCCAGAAGACGTGCGTTCTCTTGAACAAGCTGGAGTTGCACATCAACATGTCCAAGTCTGTCCGACTCCGGTACAATGCATACAGTACTTGGGAGCCTCCATCAATATGCTGTCAGCAAGAGTGTCTCCTTCGGAGGAGCGACGCTTATCACTCCTTCGGAAGGCTCAGGCTCTTATGACCACTCCATCTACAAAAGTGAGGACGGTGTCTTCTCTACTGGGATCGATGGCCTCTTGTCTCTTCCTAACGCCACACGCACGACTGTACATGAGACCGTTGCAAGAGTGCTTGGAGGACCAGTGGGATCAGAGGAAAGGATCTTGGGACGACAAGATACAACTGTCTCTGCATGCTCTTCAGTCTCTGAAGTGGTGGTGTTCGGCGGAGAATCTCCTCGGAGGGGTTCCCTTCCACAAGGACATTCCCACGCAGACCGTCATGACGGATGCCTCCCTCCACGGCTGGGGTCGCACTCCGGAGACTTACAGATTCAAGGAACGTGGTCCCCGATGGAGTCCACGTATCACATCAATTTCCTGGAACTCAGAGCTGTTCACTTGTCACTGAAGGCCTTTCATCCGTCCTTCCAGACCAACTCTCTGCTTGTACAGACAAACAATACGACCACAATGTATTACCTCAACAAGCAGGGGGGTTCGAGATCACGCACTCTGTCGCAGGAGGGGCAGGCGATCTGGCACTGGCTTCTGGCCAGAGGACTGACGATAACGGCTACCCATCTACCAGGTGTGCAGAATGTTCAGGCGGACGCACTGAGCAGACTGATTCAGGAAAACCACAAATGGGTCATAAACGACGAAGTACTAGGAGAAGTCTTCGCAAGGTGGGGGACTCCAGACGTAGATCTGTTCGCCACCGCCGAAAACAGCAAATGCCGAGACTTCGCCTCCAGGTACTACCAGCAGGGGACGCTGGGGAATGCGCTATGGATCGACTGATCGAACAGCTTTCTGTACGCTTTTCCACCCATTCCTCTGATTCCGGCGGTACTCATTAAGTTGGCCCGGTCCAGGGCGCGGATGATACTCATTGCCCCGGAATAGCCCAGGCAGTGGTGGTTCGCAGACCTGCTTCACCGGTCTCTCCTTCCTCACATACGGCTGCCGTGCAGGCCGGACCTTCTCACGAAGTTCGGGGGGGCAGATGTTGCACCCCAACCTCTCGTCTTTGAGTTTGGCGGCATGGCTCCTGAGATAGTGCAATATGGCCATTTGAATCTACCTGAAGATTGCATGGACATACTGAAGGAGTCTAAGAGGCCTTCCACTCGGACTTCCTATGCTTACAAGTGGAAGAGGTTCTGTATCTGGTGCAAGTCCAAGAACTATGACCCGACAACGTACAAGGAAGATGTCATCCTTCCTTACCTTCTACATTTGGCGCAGTCTGGACTTAATGTTCACTCCATTAAGGTTCATCTCGCTGCATTGACTGCCTACAGGAAATGCCCTTCACAGACTTCCTTCTTCCAGATCCCTGTGATCAAAGATTTTCTGGAAGGCTTGAAGAAAGTATTCCCTCCTGTCAGGCTCCGTTCGCCTTTATGGGAATTGAATGTGGTGCTGTCCAGGTTGATGAAGGAGCCTTTTGAACCTATTCATAAGGCTTGGTTGTAGCACCTGTCCTGGAAGGCGGCGTTCCTCGTGGCCATTCCATCGGCCCGCAGGGTGAGTGAAATTCAGGCGTTGTGTTGCCAAGAACATTATACTGTATTTCATGCTGCTAAGGTTGTTATGCGTACTCACCCTAAATTTCTTCCCAAGGTTATTTCTGATTTTCATGTCAACCAGACCATAACTTTGCCTACGTTTTTTCAGAATCCTTCATCTCCAGCGAAAAGGTCTCTACATTCCCTGGATGTTAGGAGGGTGTTGAAATTTTATCTGGATAAAACCAAAGATATTCGTAGGTCAGACCAATTGTTTATCAATTATGGATCGGTCAGGACGGGTCTTGCTACCTCTAAGCAGTCCATTTCTAAGTGGATTGTGTGTGTCCTGCATTCAGTTGTGTTACCAAAAAGCTAATAAGACCGTAGGAGGTAAGCCTAAGGCTCATTCCACCAGGGGTAAAGCTGCCACGACAGCCTTGCTCTGTAACGTTCCGATTGCAGAAATCTGCAAGGCAGCCACTTGGAAGTCGGTTCATACCTTTGCTAAGCATTACTGTCTGGACACTGATGCCAGGACAGACGCTCCGGTTGGGCAGGCTTCGCTGCGAAATCTGTTCGCACAATAGTGGTGTTAATTCTCTTCTCTCCACCTCCGCTTTGGTGTGGGGATGGGCTTGCCGTTCTATTCACTAGATTATGACTATACACAGAGATCCCCTACTACAGAAGGAGTAGTTTTTGTCCTGTAACTCCAGTTCTCTGGTAGGGGTATCTCTGTTATAGTCATAAGCGCCCTCCCACCTCCCTGGTGGAGAAAGTTATTCATGTAAGGAATGCTACAGGTCTGGCGTTTTACGCCTTCAAAAAGAACTGAAAGTAAAAGGGACCTGCTGTGCATTCTGGGATACTGGGAGAAGTTCTGGAAAGTTCTCTTAAAGGCACAGTATCCTATTTAAGCCACATAATGGCAGCCTATGGGGCTTGTCAGTCCATGCCTTCCTCTCTATCATTCCAGAGGCTTTTACTGGTAGAGGCAAGTTTCTCTGTGAAGAAACTGGGCAGGCTGTGTTGTATGTGTGGTGTTTTTGGTGGAATTTCTAGTTGACGTACTGGACAGTGTAGCCTGTGGACATAGGCGGCATTATTTGTTTTTAAATTCTCTTAAGTGTCTTTGCAGTTCTGCAATTTTTTAGTCTTTCAGTTTGAACCTCTTGAATTGTAGCAAGATTTGGTCTTCTGCTATTTCTTGGGAGTCCACTGGGCCTACTACTTATTATTGGCCATTTGATTGTGGTTTCACCAGGTCGATGGAAACAACTCTGTTTTCCTTTTTACCAGCAAGTGGCTGTAGTAATACTGATCTTGTTCCGCTGACAGCTAAGACAGGTACTGCTTTTCTGGAAGAAGGCCCAAATTCCTTCTTCACCGCGATCTTTTCTCTGACCAGATCCCCAATCTTTGGAATCCAGACAGGTCTTGCTGAGACAGGTGGTTCTTCAGTGGTTGTTGGCTTAGACTTTATGTTACTTAGACTTTTTCTTGTTTCATTCAAGTCCTGTAAAACAGCCAAACGATATTTGATATCAAAGGTTTTTTCTTCTACCACTGAAGTATGACAGTCTAAGTCCTGGATTCTCATTCTAGTGCCGAACAATAGTTCGTATGGATTGAAACCCTTTAGAGAATTTCTTGGCAGATTGTTAAGACTATGTTGGACACTTGTTAGATGTTTGACCCACCCATCACCCGAACCTAAAACCCTCGCCGTTATAGATTGCTTTATGTCACAGTTTTTTCTTTCCACAACCGCATTTCCCTCAGGATGGAAGGGAGAAGAGTACCACAATGCAATACCCATGCTGCTCATGGCCTCTTTGTAAGCTCGAGAGCTAAACGCAGGACTCTGATCAGAATGTAGCATGCAAAATGCGTATGTGCCGATAAAGACTCGCAAATCTTTTATAACAGTTCTGGCATCAGCCGAGCGCTGGGTCCACATCTAAATGAATCTCATGCAGGAATCCACTGCAACCATGATATATTTATAGTTGCCATCCCTTTGTAAGGGACCACAGTGGTCCAGGTAAACACATGCTAGTGGTTTATCTGAGATTAGAAGGGGTGTCTGTGCTGGTCGTTTTACTGTTGATACTTTAATTTTTTGGCATATTTCACAATCTAGGACGTAATTCCTAGTCTGTTTTCTCATGCGTGGCCACCAATATCTCTGTTTTAATAATGATACTGTGGCAGAAACACCAGCGTGTGCAGAAGCGAGCCCTTCGTGTGCCGCTAAAATCAGTCCTAACCTGTGTTCCATGTTTGGAATTACCCTATCCACCACTCCAGGGATTCGAGCAAATGGAACATTATTCGCATCAGTTATGTATGAGTACTTTACTTGAAAGCCTTTCGGGAGTGTTTTTCTATCATCTTTTACTGAAGCACTGACAGCTTGCATTATATCGCTGTCTATTTTTGTTTTTGACCGGGTGATTGCAGCTACGGAAGCCGTTTGCACAGCTGCCTTCGCTGCTTCATCAGCCAATGAATTCCCCGCAACGTGAACGCCATCACGTTGATGACTCAGTGTATGTATCACGTGAGTCTTTTGTAGTTCTTTCTGTAAAAGAACTACTTGTTCCCAAAGCGTTTTATGCTTGACTAGCAGCCCGCCCCAGCGTTGCCCGGGGGCAATGAGGCTTCAGGGCCAACCGCCCGCCCAGGCCCCAGTTCTCTCTTTATAATAGTAGTATAGATTATGATAGTATTGAATGCCAGCCCAGGTTTAGTAATCTACTGCTCGGCTCACTTCGCTTCCAAAGTATCAAAACACATTCGAGTGAGAGTGGGAGGGGGTGGTCTTTGTGCGTGGGTGGTAGGTATTACTCTTCAAACACTTGCGAAAAGTGCGAAACATTACCTCTCGTCGTTTATAGAAGAGACACCAGAAAGAGGATCATGTAAATAATTCCTGGCAGGCAACAATTTAAAGGCAGGCACGCATTTGAGCAGAAATTGTGTGTGGTTCCCAAATGGTTTTTCGCTCCGGTGTGGGCCCTCGTCCCTCTTTGGCATGGATGGACCGGGCCGTCCACGCACATCAGCGCCCGGTCAGTGGTGAATATATTGCCTTCAGTAGTTTTGGTTAGAAAGAGAGCGCTTGTTCCTCTCTAAACAAACATCTCTGCTCCAAATATAAGCACAGAGGAGCAGCTGCAAGACAACATTTTCACTTTGCCAAACGGAGAAAAGCAGTCCCAAAGCACGTGCTGGCTATGCCAGTGTGTATTTGTTTAATGGCAGCACAATGCTCTTATGTGATAACGCTTATCCTTGCATCTTAGAATGCGCTACGCACTGTTTAACGGACAGCCAGCGGTTTGGCAGCATCTCACGGGGCTTTTGCAAGTGTGTGTTTATTTATACTCCTGCTATGATAGGGCTGCAGCGAATTTAAGTAACCAGACCTGAGGGACTGGGCTCTCTGTCTATTTATTCAAAAAGTCTCGGGCCCGCCACCTGACGTGCACCGGAGCCGGAGCCGCGCTCTAACCACATAATGGAGCAAGTGTACGGCACAAACAAACACAAGTATGTGTTCCTCAGGGGCAGGCATATTTTGCTGGAAGCTGAGGTGGGAGGTGTACGGGTACACAGTAAGCCGCAAATTACCGAGGACAGAGACATTTACTGATCAAAGTAGACAACGCTCCGCCTGCATGTAACACCACACCGACCAAGAGGTTTCTAGCACCTTCGCAAGAATTCCTACTGCAGGGTAATGCACCAATGACATGCAGGATTGTACAGAAGAATGGATGACGTTGTTGCCTTTTCCTGCCGTGCCTCAGACTCTCCTATTGTATGTTATTTCCACGCCAACCTGCCCCGAGAGTTAAAATAGCCCTCAGCCGGTCAGCTCTGCTCCGCTCCTCTACGCTAGAAGTGCTACAGCTGACGGGACTCCTCCTTCTCTGGAAATGCCGTCAGAACACGGACACGTTCACGGACATGGACCACCTCCCGGCCGACATTTTCCGTGTTTGTAAATGCCTTAACTGATCAGCTGCTCCTCCCCGCGCTCCTCACATCACCGCCGCTCCATGTCCCGTCATCACGCACGTCGCGGCCGGCGCTTCTTTCAGGGGACTACTTTGTTTTTAAAGTTAATTTTTTTAACTTACGTTTTTTTTTCATTTTATGTAGCCTATGTCTATCTACACACCCTGACATTTTCAAGGATGTATCGGATGTGTAGATTGGCGCTGTGGTTCCCGAGTTTACCTGGCTCAAAGGTGACAGTTCTCTCTTTATAATAGTAGTATAGATTGTGCCACTTTTTGCATCTTTGAAACCATTTTTAACCCAGTTCTGCAAGTATTCATTGTAAGACTGAACGCAGTAATATGAATCGCACACTATAAGTGTGGGGTATTCGCGATCGGTATTTTCAAGCGCCATCTTAAAAGCCAGTAGTTCAGCTCGCTGAACTGTACAATCTCCTAGAGATTGAGTTTTAGTGACCAGTGGTCTAAATTTTCCTTCGTGCCAACGGCCTTTAACAATCGCGCACGCAGCACTATATGCTTGTTTACCCCCAACTGCGGGTTGTGCTGATCCGTCTGTATATATTATACAGCCGTAATGTTCAAGACTCAGAATTTCGGTCGGCAGAGGACATTCATATTCATATTGGAGAAATTCTTGTGTTTTTAAATTAGGATCAAATTTCTATACTACGTCTGGTGCAGCAAGAGAATTAACCCATTGTATCCATCTCGGATGTAATGCTCTAGCATTTGAAATGCTTGCTCTTGTTACTGCTTCTAAAGCAGGTACAGGTGTAACTATTATTATATGTTTACCTTGTGCGAGGACTCTTTCTCTTGCTACAGCAGTTTGAACCGCTGTCAGAATTTTTTCTGTTGAACTGAATTTCATTTCAGATTGCGTGTACAAATGTGATTTGTAAGCTATTGGTACCGTTTCTCCCTCATTAGAGGTCAGGTATGTGAATCCGCATCTTCCTGGGATGACTCGGATTACCAGATTGCGATCGTTTGCGCGTGTTTGCAGTTTTGTTTTAGTTAACATGTCTGTCTGTAATGATCTCAAAATTTCTGTGTGTTTTTAAGTCCAATTATTTGGTTTGAAATCAGGTTTTATTAATTCGTAGACCGGTTTAACCCTCTCTAAATAATTTAGAATGTATGTTCTTCCGAAACTCAGGAAACCTAGTATTGATTGTAAATTCTTCAGCGTTTTAGGTGCTTGGAGTACTGCACATTTCTCTAGGAAATTGTCTGCTAGGCTTTTGCCTTCACTTGATAATTCATATCCTAAAAATAGGACAGTTAGATGGGTTATTCTTGACTTTTTAAAGTTGAATTTGTAACCTTCCGATGCGAACCCAAGTATTATGGTGTTCACTCTTTTCAAGTGAGTCTCCAGGTCATCGTCTGTAAGATATATGTCATCGACATAGGATAATGCCTCATCATCATACATTTGTGGTAATTCTGTTACCCTTGCTGAGAATAATACTGGGCTATTCTTGAATCCCTGTGGGAGTCGACAGAATTGTTTGTGCGACCCCATTATTGAGAAAGCGGTCAAATACCTGCTTTCTGGTGCAATGTTTTGACAGAAGAATCCATTAGAGATATCTAATGTTGTTTTATATTTTTTGCGCACAATGTTATTTATTAGTGCTGCACTGTGAGAGTTTAGGACTGCAAAAGTTTTACAGCAGGAGTTTAAATGTCTGTAGTCCAAGACTAGACAATATGAATCATCTGGCTTGGAGACAGGAAACAAAGGATTGTTCATTTGTGAGGTGCATGTTTCAATCACCCCTTGATATTCAAGTTGATCTAAGATCTTCCTGACTTGCTTTTTAGCTTCTTGTTTGATTGGGTACTGCCTTTGTGCAGTAGGTTGATTTTTTAACTGGATATTGTGGTGAGGAGAGTCCTCATCCCATCCTACATGATTTTTATATAAAGCTGGAGCTTGGGCCACTGCCCATTTTCTTGCAAATGTGTATTTTTTATGAATCGGGATATGATTTGAGAAGGCAGGCATAATCATTTCTTCGCCATGAGGGCACTCCCTGACAAACTCTGGTGGCCAGTCTTTTTCAGCTAACAGGATGTCATAGCCTTTAGATAGATTCTCCCAAAAGAGACCTTTTATTTTCCTAGTTTTATCTCCCTCTATACGTAATGTTATTTCATATAGTTTATGGGGCACGCTAACTCGCGTGTCTGCAGTTTCCACCTGAATGTATTCATTCGTGTCCACTGTCTCCAGAAGATTCATCCGGATCTTCCGAGCTATGGTCACTTCTGCTGCGCTGTCTAGCATTGTCTGGGCCCACTCTCCGTTTTTCAGTTGTGTCCTCAGGATTCTCGGCATGTTTAATTTTAATACTTGCTACCTTCTTTCTGGGAAATTGTGATTTTTTACTTTGATGAGCAGGTTCTTTGCCTTTGGACTTGACGTGCTCTTCCTTGTGTTCTGACCGTCCTCTTCTTTCCGATTTCTGTGAGGAAGTCTGAAAAGATTGAGAGGGACGTGTATCAATATCTTTATCTGTCAAGTTTTCTTAATTTATCCCTATCTCTAAGATTATATCTTTTTTCAGAGGGCTCCCTTTGGGGAGACTTGTCCCCTCCTCCTGGAGACTTATTTCTCCGTTGGGGAGACCTTCCTCTGGACTGAAATTGTTTTTCTCTGGGAGTAGTTTGTTTATTACCCTCCCATTTCATCTTTTGAGAATTGAGATTGTTTTTAATAAAGGTTTTTTAATAAAGGTTTTTCAGGATTTTCAATTAGTTGGGGTTTTACTGGTTTACCAACCAAACTATCTCTGCCTAATTCTTCATAGCATTTTTCAATTATTTTAGCAAGCTCAAAAGGTTGGTCTGTTATATCCGTTTCCTTCAATTTTTGGCGGATTGCCACACATGCTGCTTCTCCTTTTATGTTGGCTAATAATATAGCCGAGACCTGCTTGAAGTCTTTCAGTAATTTCATACCCAGAGTTAAAGCAGGTTCTGGACCGTATTCGTTTTGAATCTGTTTTAGTACATCTGGTATAATCGCCATTGACGGAACACCATGTGTTTTTGTGTAGATGGAAGCAAAAGACCGTGCCCCAAGTGTCACAGTCCTCCACATGTGGTGCGATCCCCATTGGGAGACAGATAGTCAGAAATCTGGGTTTTTTCGTGAGGGGTAGTATCAGGAAATACTGCCTCTATCTGAGTGATTTTTTGAGCTAACCAGAAAGGAATTTGTTCCCGCTTTGCGGGTGTTTTTCCTAGACATGATTGAATATTCTGTGGTGTGATTTTATTTGTATTCCCCTGATGGGGGGTGTTTTGAGGAAGTCCGCATGACATATTGGACCATTTGTCTATGTATTTTAATTAGTTGTTTTAACTGAATTAAAAGTTCTCTGTCTGACATTTCTTCAATGTCTGCGTGTGGTGTGTAGCTGGCTAGAACCGGCCACGTGGCTCCTGGTCTACCTAGTGGACCGAGCCTGGTAATGTGATTTTGGCGTTTTAGGGTGCCATTAAATAAGAGCAGGTGCTCTTGGTATGTTAGTGGAATTTCAATTTCCTTGAAAGGAGAGTATTCTGCTGGAGATTCCGCTACTTTATAGTAGTGGAACTACCGTGTCACAGTATGTGCTGCTGGAAAAGTTATCCAGGAATAGAATACCTCTGTCTGCCGATACTCATGTGCCTCTACCACATATACAACTGTACCACCTCTTGGTGATACCCCATTTTCTATAAGTTTTATAGGTATGGTTTTTCTTATATTGACCGGGATGAGTTTTGCATCAGGGTCTGCATTTTGGAGGACTGTGATTCCTCTACTAAAAAAACCTGGATGGGACACAAAGTGTTTGAAGAACTTCCGTCCCGTTTCCCAGTTGCCTTTTTTGGCTAAGGTGATTGAGCAGCATGTGTTGGTATTGCTCTCAAAACATCTAGAGAGCAACAACCTGCTGGAGGCCAATCAGGCAGGGTTCCGTGCTAATCATAGCACGGAACTAGTCATGCTATCAATCCTGGATGAATTGAGGAGTCGGGCTGATATAAAAACACCGAGCGCCCTGGTACTACTAGATCTCTCCGCGGCCTTTGATACCGTGTGTCATGAACAACTTTTGTCGCGGTTGAGGTCTTTTGGTATCAGGGGCACAGCTCTGGCATGGCTCACATCATTCCTGCAGGGCAGGACACAAAGAGTACAGTTGGGGGACTTGCTTTCCACCTCCGCGCCCATCACTTGCGGGGTCCCACAGGGCTCTGCCCTGTCACCCCTACTTTTCAACATCTATCTGCAGCCATTAATTGCACTCCTGAATAGGATGGACTGCCTAGTATATAACTACGCCGATGACACCCAGATAATCATCCGGCTGGATGAAGGTCCAGGAGCGTCTACCAGGCTGCAGGATATACTTAAAGCCACGGTTAATTGGATGTCCAAAAACTCCTTAAAAATTAACCCGGACAAGACGGAAGTGTTGCCCATTTCCATCACGGGCAACCCCTGGAACGAGAAATTCTGGCCTGTGGAGCTGGGTGTACCACCGAAACCGGCGACCGCAGTTAAAAGTTTGGGCCTGTACGTGGATGATAAACTCTCCATGGAAAAACAAGTCACTACGGTTGTGGGTACCTGTATTGGCTTGATGCGACAACTGAGAAAAATTTCTGCACTACTCTCTTTTTCCACCTTGAGACATGTGGTTTCAGCTATAATCCTGGCTAGGCTGGATTATGGAAACTCTCTGTATATAGGGCTACCCCAGCGGCTGCTGGATAAGTTACAGGGGGTTATGAATGACGCAGCCAGGCTGATTTACAAGAAACCCAGGACGGCCCACTCGTCCCCTCTGATGCAGGAGCTACATTGGCTCCCGATTCGGCAGAGGGTTGTATTTAAAGGACTGTGTATTGTACACAAGGCGCTGTACGGGAATGCACCAAGATATCTGAAATCCCGCCTATCTCCATATACGCCGAGCAGGACTTTGCGCTCGTCAGATGCTACTCTCTTATCCCAATCCCGGTTTAAATTGGCCACGGTGGGGGGACGTGCTTTTTCCAAAACACTCCCAGCTCTGTGGAACAAACTGGCCCCAGAATTAAGGAAGGAATGCAATTTGTTAGCCTTCAGAAAAAAGTTAAAAACTGTTCTGTTCAAGCAAGCATGGAGCAGCCACTAGGTGCACTGCTAAGATCAAGTAAAATGCCAAGCCCCACTATGTAACCTGGACAATCAGCGCTTAGAGACCCCGGTGGTTATAACGCGCTATACAAATTAAATAAATAAATAAAATAAATAAATATTAAGTAAGTAAGTAACTTTATTGTATAGTTAATTAAAGCCATTACAAACAATTTCCAATTTTACACAGTTTCAAGATAAAAAAGAGAGGACAACAAATGACATTAATAGTTCAACGCTCAAAAGGCTATTAGTTCAGAATACAAGATAAAAACTTTAAAACATGCAGTTAATAATTTCTGAGCCTCAGATAACCATAAAGGCTAGCCCAGAAATTCCCTTTTCAGAGCCCTTTCTGCTACACAGGATGCTTGGAAGGGAACAGAGTACCATTCGTACAGATTATTAACCCCTTCCATGCTCATGACAGAACGGTTCCGTCATGAGCGTAAGTTGGCCTGTGCTTATGACAGAACCGTTCCGTCATGGTTCCATAGGCCCAATGGAACGTTCAGCACCGCAGCAAAATTCGCGCAGCACAGAAGGGGTTAAAAGCCATAAGGCGACCAGGGGGCCGTTGGAACGATTTCGTTGCTCAGTGCACATATGGTGCACATATGAGTCTGTTCTGGTCTTGAGAGCAGTTCGCCAAATCTAAATATGTGAGGTTACCAGGGCATGATTTAAGATTGTGCAAAAAAAAAAAAGCCAATGCGGTTCTTCCTTTTTCTTCGCTGGGATATTCAGGAGCTTTTCTTTAAATAGGTCATGAGAGTGTGTTCTCCTTTCCATCCGTACTCCTATCTCCGTGAGGTTCTATTTGTTTTTAAGTCGAGCTCCGGTCGCTGCTAGGAATTATACCATCCGGCAGCTCAATTGGATATCATCGCCACTAAAGCATGCCAGCACCGCTAGCCTGCAAGTCCGAATCAGTTTTCCGTTAAAGAGCGGTCTCAGGAGGACCCGTCGATCTTGAAATAGTTCCCTGTAGATGGTTATCAGATGCACTATGTTTTCTTCACCTGCGCCGCAAAGACAACACTTTACTGGTGTCTGGGCCAGTAACCAAGAGGGTATATGATTTGCCGAGGGTAGCAGCCCTGGCGCAATTTCAAAAATTTCTCTTTTGTTTTTTTCGAGAAGCCAGTCTGGAGGTATCCTTGAGGCAAGGATTTAATGTAGGATTGTATTGTAAGACAGCCGTGTTCACGCTCTGCTAGGGACGCTTTGTCCTGCAAGAGTGATTCTTTCCTGATAGTCTCGTTTACTGCTTTTTTTAAGCCTGCCGGGGCTTCTGGGAGTTCCCATAGCTGTCGTAGCCCCAAATGGTTGATGGCAGCCTCCAAATAGTGCCTTGCAGGGCAAATTTCTTTGGTTTGTAGCTCCTTCCACAGGAGAGCATTTAGCGTATTCGATTCTCCCCTGCTTATTTTGTGCCAGCTTTTTATATATGATCCTTTGCGTGCCAGCTCTTCTCTTTGGAGCCCAAATTCAAGTCTCATCTGTGCTGGAGATGTGTAACTTGGCGAACCAAAGATCATGCGCAGTGCTCTTGCTACGGTGCCATCAACTGTAGCAGCACCTTTCCCTCTCATAGCCTTGCTGCCATAAGTGATCGCTGGGATTAGTTTTGCTTGGATCACCTTTATAAGAGGAAGGAGGCTTGGGACTGTGATTTTGTTTTTTAAGTTTCCTAAAGCTACCGCAGTCATTAGACCTTTCTTTTTTATGGCGTCTTATTGTGCTTGAAATTGCCCTTGTCATCTATGATGACCCCCAAAATATCAGTATTCACAGACGATATCCAGCTTCATTGATGCTAAGAACCAGTTGTTTTTTATTCTCTTTTTGTGGATGTTAATGCACATGACTTTGGATTTCTCCTGGTTAATGCTAAACATATTTGTTACAGAATATCGTGATGTTATGTCCAACAACCTCTGTAAGCCTACCGGGGTTTGGCTGATGAGTACCAAGTCGTCTGCATAGAAAAAGTTGGACAACTGGGTGCCCCCTAGCTTGGGTGCGTGCAAGTTGCTTTAATTCAGCAAAGTTGATAACTCTCCCATAAAAAGATTGAACAGTGTTGGGGCTAGCACACAGCCTTGTTTGACCCGTGCTTGTTGGGATCTTCCTCGATAGATATTCTCTGTTACCTAGTTTAATTTGCGTGTCACTATGCAGGAGAATTAGTTGATTTAGGAGCAGTGACAGGATGTTCAATTTTCTTAATTTTTGCCATAAAATGTTTTTATTGACCTGGTCGAATGCGGAGCTGTAATCAATGTAACACAGGTATAGTGGTTGTTTTGCTGCAAAAGCAGCATCATAATGAGGGATAGGGCTAGAATATTGGTAGTCGTCCCTGTATTTTTGCAGAAGCCGGTTTGGTTGTATGGATTTGCGGTAACTTCTGTTGCCCATGATGTTAATTCTTGGAGTAGTAGGCCTGCGAAGTATTTAACGTTGTTGTCAAGTAAGGATACTAGCCGGTAGCTTCTCGGGTCGTTTTTATTTCCTTTTTTATAGATTGGGGAGATAATGGCCCCACTCCAAGATGTTGGGATTAGTGATTTTTCTAAGATCTTGTAAAACATTGGTTTAAGAGCGGCGGCCCAGAATTCGGGGTCTTGTTTAAACAAAATGGGGGGAATCCGATTTGGCCCTGGTGCACCACCTTTGAAATTATTTTACAGATCTGAACAGTCGTAATTAAAATGTCCTGTTTAGATGCCTGGATTTCATTGGATTGTTGTAGCCAGACTTTAGAATCATGTGAGGAATTATGTAACCCTTGCCTGGTTTCTTGAGTTTCGTTAAAATGTAAGCCAAGAAAAGTTATCCAGGCTTCTTCTGTGGCATGAGATTCAATACCCTTACTCCCTCCGCTTGTCAGACTATTGATCTTCTGCCAAAACAGTGCACTGTTACCTGTTTTAAGATCATGTAATAGTTTGGCCCACAGAGTTTCTTCTGCATCTTGTTTAAGTCGCCAAATCAGCTTCCTGCGGTCACCCTTTAATCGTCTCCGTTCTTGTTGAGCGGCAGGGTCTGTCCTCAGTCTTCGAAGTGTTTGATTGATCAAGGTCTTAAGCTTTTTTATATGGGTATTATTTCTGAAATTTAAATTTAAATTGCTTGTGTGCCTCGTAACTTTGACCGTCCCTTCAGCTTGGCCATTGCCCTTTCTAGCTCCTGTTTTATTTCGTAATGTTCTTGTAAACACCACCCAGCTGTAAATCAGGTCTGTTTGCACTTCGCCTAAAACCTGTTTAGCAGGAAGTAGGAGACTTTGTGGGTCATCCGTTCTACATTTTACCCGTCTCTCATTCACAATGTATTCCAAGCTGTGTGCGTCAGCTGTAGGTGGGTTTAATATTGAGATGGCGTCAATAATGACTTCCTGGGGCAAATGGTCACTGTAGTCTTGTAAACCGATGTGAAAATCCCTTGCCCTTTGGTACAGACTTCTTGAAAGGAATGTAAATTCAATTGTGGAACTGGCTGTTGTACTGTGAAAGGTTGCTGCTTGAGGGCGATCCCCTGAGAATCTAACATTAAGTGCTCGGAAGCCCAGTTCTTCTAGAGATTAGAGCAGTCTCCGTGCTGTTTTCGAGCTTGTGCCTCCTGAGGTGTTATCTTGAGAATTTGGCTCCCATGAAAATGGATCCTCCTCATGGGTGCTATCAATCGTTGGATTACAGAGCATATTTAGATTGAAGTCACCACTAATAATCCAACTGTTTGTATCCTCAACATTTAGCAATGTTGTGATCTCTTCATTCAACTGCTGCGCTCCACTGTTTTTTTCTCAGGGATGTAGATAGAGGTTTATTAAAATTAGTTCTTCCATTTTGGGCCTCCCCCTAATTGAAATTCGTAGCACTTGCATTGCGTTTGGCGGCGTAAGTTTATGTGCAAGGGGCACTACTGAAAAAAATGCTCCCTATAAAACTGTATATGGCAAGGCCTCCCTTTTTATGGCCAAACCGTGTATTTTGTGTGGGAGGAACGAAGTTCAGATTATAGATGGGACGTAAGCTATTGCCATTTTGCACTACACCATTTAATTAATGCTTCACAAATGGAAAAAAATATATAAAGCATTTACAATGCCAAAAGCTCAAAATAATGTAATTGCCAGACTTATTGCATTGTAAATGCTTGTGTTTTTTGTGACTATTTTAGTTACCAATGCACGCATTTCCTCAAACCTGTTATATAATAACACTTGAACATCATAGATGTAGAGAAGCCCTGTGCCATCAACAGCTGCTGAAAACCCTTATCGTTTGTTTAAGCACAAGCTCTTTTCTTAAGGCCACAGTCTGAGCAAGAAAATCTTTAGTGGGGTTCTCGCTTTTGCAGTGCTTTTCGTTTAAAATTCACTGGATGTGTTTTACCTTACAATCTTACTGTATGTTGAAGTGTATGTATGCTGCTCTTTCCTCTTCGCATTTTATTGGTTATTTAATTAGGCGTATTAGTCTCATTTAGAAATTCTTGCTATACACCCCTTTCCCCTCAAGGTGCACTTTATATTATTGCTGCTATTTGCTAGGAAATTAACTTAGGCAATGTTTCCGCATTATTACTGTTGTCGCATAACACAATGTACCATGCTGTGTATGCTTTTATACTACTTTTTATCATGTTTTTTTATTTTTGTCACATTTTACTCTAAGTTTAATCGCTTCTTTTTTATCTTTTATGGTCATGATTTGCGGAATAAAGATTCTTTGAATTGAATTGATAACATTTCTAAACTCTCTCCCTATCTTCATCAGCAATTTGAGAAAAAGGTCTGATAGTGTGAGTAAAACATGTACCTAAAAAGTCATCTCTCAGATGATTTCCCAGTGTTCTACTGCAGCGTTCTAATGAACAGCTAGTGCACTAAAGTTTTATATTTATGATAAAGATGTGACACACCTGAATACCATCTTGATGGAATCAAAGCTGTAAAGCTAATACCATTGTCTGTAGAAAGGAATTAAATGAGGCAGTTAGTTTTGTCATAAAAGTTATGGTTAGTGCTCTATAGAGCTAAAATGAGGACACATTTTATATAAATTCATAAATATTTTCCTCATCAGGCCAGAATAAAAGTCTGGTATGCTAAATAACACATATACTTCCAACACCAGCACCGGTCTGTCAGTTAATCCCATTGTGCTACTGCAGCTTCACCACAGTTTAAAAATAGAAAAAGTAGCACATAAGCATTCTGTGTTGATGACAAATGTGTGCTACACCTGAATGCAATCTTGATGGAATCAAAGCTGTAAAAAAGGAGAGCATCTCCTTCAGAGGACTCAGCAGAAAATTAACTAAATGAGGAGTTTTTTGGCAAAGAAATTATTGTTAGGGCTCTCGAAAGTTAAAATCAGGACACATTTTCGATGAGGTCACAAATATATTTCTTATCAATGTTAGTAAAATATACAGCAGCAGTCTGTCAGCTTACTCACCACTGATCAATTGAAACTTCGCTACAGAGTACTAATGAACATCTAAAAAGATAACATTTTGTATTCAAGACAGAAGTGAAACACTCCTGAATGCCATTTTGTTGCAGTAGGAACTGTTGAATCTAAAGTCTTTCATGAATAGCAGGCTTAAGGGAATGAGCATTGAAATGTTAACTCAGGTACAACACCAGAGGGGTTATTATAAATGTGTATGGGTGGGTACAGCAGTGGGTAATTTATTAAAAGAAAATAAGTGATGGGGTTCTAGTCTGAAGGCAGCTTTTACTAGCCCATTTCTCCTGTTTGCCCCACCTAAAACAGAACCAACTGTGGCGTAATGGCCAGAGCTGCTGACTTCAGAACTGGGAAACCAGGTTCAAGTCTCGGCGTCGGCTCAACATCCCATGATTGTGGGCAAATCACTCAATCTCCCCATAAATATATGTGTACTTAACTGGTGATCATGAGAATTGTCATTGTGGATGACTAAGAGTTGGTGCTAAGCACTGGAACAACAACAATAGACCTCCCCCTACTGTGTGTGAGGACATACATCCACCATACTGTTATTCAGGCTAATACCTTCTTTAGGATATCGCATGTGGTAGAATGATTTACACTTCCGCTTAAGTGTACTCAGAATCACTATTTCAAGATTTAAAATAGTTGTGGTACTATGGTGACTACAACACACTCTGATCAAATGAAACGATCTTCACAGTGAACAGAGTGCAAAATGGAAGAAACAAGAAAAAGTGAGGAGAAAGTTGGCAGTGCCTCACGGGAGTAACACCAAGGGAGGAAACACAGACTGGCACTCGCCTGTGTCCTCACTATCTCATCATCAGCATCTGCCAACTGTGAACAAAGTAAACAGGAAAAAAAAAGTGCAGACAGATCAAAACCGAAGAGGGTGCTGTGTATAAGTGACCCTGTGGGGTTACCAAACTCTAACCTAGGGATTTGGTAAGCCTGCCATTTAAAAAGGAGCTCGGCTACACTGGCTATAGTACTTTTATTCCATGCTGTGTGCCTGCTCTGTTAAAAACCAACATGTTTCATTGCCATGCTCAATTTACCGGCAACTTCATTAGGGTTAGGATCAGCGAGTTCTCTGCACCTTTTTTCTCCGTTTATTAGGTTTCGGCTACCGTCTCACTGCGTAAGCAGTGGGCGGAGCCGAAATCTTATGTGTGTAGTATGGGGGCCTGAACACGCCCCTCTTCCCCATTGGCTGGCCTCGTAAATGCTGGCCAGCCATTGGAGGAGAGGAGGGTCACTCAGTTCAGGGCCCGCCTTGACGCGATTCGGGAGCATTTCTGGGTCTTTTTTTAAGTCCCGCCCTCTCCTCTTCCCATTGGTTGGAATTTTACCTTCCAGCCAATGGGAAGGGGAGAGCACGCCCCCGAATCCCTACAAGACGCTGTGCTTTCCGAGCAGCGTCTACCGAGGCCATGAGGTAAGCCTCTGCCCCCCTGTTTGTGCCGTTGTTTCTTGTTCCAATTTGCGAAGTTTTTCTTTAGTTGGTTGAACCAAGGCAGTTGTATTTTCTGTTATTCTGTGCTTGAGACAGGGTGCTCTCATCTAACGAATTCATATTCTTTGCTAGAACTGCCATTTGAAGAGCCGATCTGTGCTGAAGAAGGTGCACTTTATTTACCAAGTTTACTCTGCCAGAGTGGGAGTGTAAAGCTTTGACCTGTGCTGGAGGTGGGGTGTGCCTGTGCTAAAGAGGCCCTTCAAAGAGCCGGTCCCCGCTATGGTGCAGTATATTAACCCCATTGTCTGCGCTGGGAGTCTCCGTAAAGAGCTGATCTCTGCTGGAGGGGGGCTGTGTAGATTATCCTGCTCTCCGCGGGTACCTGGGCTTCTCGCTGCCCCTGCACATTCCTGACGCCTTTCCACGCTCCTTGCATTCTTCCTGCGATGCACGGTGACAGCCCCCCTCCTGGTGTTTATTATACCAGGAGACGGCTGCAGGGGCCTCCTTCGGCCGCTGATGAGACGGGTGTAGGTGACCTCATGTGTGAACCCCTTGACTCTCACAGCTGAGCGGGAACACTTCAGGGTTAATGCTGGTTACACCTCAGAGAAAGGGAGGGCTCTAGCTGCTAGGAGTGAGAGGCGACTCTGCTCCTGCGATGACGCTGTGCCTTGCACTCCAC
Source organism: Lissotriton vulgaris (assembly GCF_964263255.1). Taxonomy (NCBI): domain Eukaryota; kingdom Metazoa; phylum Chordata; class Amphibia; order Caudata; family Salamandridae; genus Lissotriton; species Lissotriton vulgaris. The sequence continues at coordinate 1,820,329,257 of NC_141689.1, read as the reverse complement.
AGGAAGTGACGTTCGGCGTGAGCGATGGTACCTCTGCTGCGGAAAGTGAGGGCCCAGCTGTTGGGAGTGAGCAGGGAAGCCTGCACCTCTCTGAGAGCGAGGCCCTCTGCCTCTCACCAGGGGCAAGGTGTTTTGGAATCCAAAGTGAGTGAGGTCTCTGCTCCTCAGGGACAGCGAGCACCCCGGCGCCTCAAAGGGTGCTTCCGGCCTCTCAGAGGGGGGAGGTGAAGAGGCCCCTCAAAAGGAGCTGGGGCCTCGGGAAATCAGTGGGAGCAAGGTACTCTGCATCCCAAAGGGCATGGCATGTCTACCCCCAGAGGAAGTGAGCTCTCTGCCTCACAGCGCCAGCGATGGTTCTTGCACCTTAGAGGGGGGTGAAATCCTGCACCTCAGATGCAGCCTTCTGGGCCTCAAGAATTTGTGACTCACTCGACGTCACATCTGAGTGGAGGGCCCTTTCGTCTCAAAGTAAGCAGGGGCCTCTGCCCCTCCGAGGGAAAGAAGAACCCTGCAGTTTGGCTGGTTTGGAGTGCCCTCCACCCTGTAGGGAGTGGCGGCACTGCACCTTGAAGGGTGTATGCAGGGGAGCAGAAGGGAGGATGACCACTCGCCTCAAACGTCAACTAGGGCACTTCTGCTCAGGAGAGGAGGCCCGGCTCCTTGGAGGGAATGAGGGTTCCGGCACCTTCACGTGGTAATGAGGGCCCATGTAACGTGCAAGGTGCTGTTGGTGCCTGCGGTGTTGACAAAGATAGTTTGTGGGGATTCCTTCTTTTGGGCTGAGTTCTCTGCCGACTCTGTTACCACAAACAGCTGTACGTACTCTCTTGTCCTTTAATCTTCACAGCCTCCCTTCGTCAATACAGCTGCCTGTTAGGTTGTAAGTATCTCACTCGGACCCTTTCAACACCCCGCCCTTTGAGTGCCTTACAGACCCCTCTGCACAGATTCGCCTCTCTACAAACTCGCGTCCCCGAATGCCTGTACATTCACCCTTTGCTCTTGGGCACCTATGTGTCCTCCCTTGTCCATCAGTGCCTGTACAACCTGGAGACCCCCCTTTGTCCCTGAATGTCTACAGAGACCCCCTTGTGCTCGAGTGTCTGCACAGACCTCTGACTCGCACAATGATTGTTCAGACTTAGGAGTGTTTTTTCCCCCCATACACACATTCCATTGGACAACCCCAAAGCTTGCATTCCAGGGCAGGATTTCTCAGCGCCGCTTCTTATTAAAAGCTTCAGGAGCTAGGGACTGCCGGGGTACCGGAGAGGCCAAGCCTTCAGTGGGCGACTTTATGGGCCTGAGAAATGCCTTATTTTAATTGCTGACGCCGGGAGCTACTCAGGGTAACCAACATAAGCGGTGTGACTAAAGGGGGCAAGCACCACAGGCGCCGCCAGGACCCCACGGCCAACTCCCTGCTCTCCTAACACGGAACACCCGGGGGTAGCAGTGACACCCAGAGACCCTTCACCGTATTTGTTGTTGGCAGGGATGGGGTCCTGGACGCAGCTGACCCGGGGGAAATAGTGACACCCAGTGGTCAGCTACATTATGACACCTGGAGGCATGAGAAATCAGTGACGTAGAAGCGATTCCCAGTGCCGAGCCACAGTATGGCACTGACTAAAAGCCTGGGATAGAGCGTGCCCTGGGACAGCAATGACATCCAAAGACTAGTGCGCGTGACACTGGTGCAGCGACAATGCCCATTGGTTGATCTGTGTCACCGTGGCATTGGCTGTAGATCTGGCGAGAGCAGACAGATACCGGTGTATTACTGACGCCTTCTGGCCAGTCTCAGTATTGCCTGGGCTGAGGGCATGAAGAATCTGGTGCAGCAGTGAGTACATGAGACCATGAGTTAGCGAGATCCTGGATTAAACTGGTAGACATTAGTTCAGCAGTGTTAGAAATTGAACTATTATTTAAGGAGAGCAGTGTTCCAGCTTTAAGGAATAATAGCACTAACGTGTAGGGGTGACCCCAAAGTCACCAAATTAACCTGAGCCCTGTTCCCTGGTATCTTTGGCACAGCGTAGACCGGCTTAACATAGAGGTAGGTGTAAAGTAGTAGTTTTGCAATACCTAAAATGTCGAAACACAAAACAATAAACCCCCCAAACCAAATTAGAAACACAGAGCCAAAGAGTAAACATTCCAGCAAGGGGCACTGGAGACATGAATTTTAAAGTTTTCATTAAAAATAGTGCCAAATATCACTAAGCAGCAATGGTAGTCTATGGAAGCTGTACACCGGGACTTAGGCACGATGGCATGCGAGTCAGATACCCCAAGGGGGTTTGTCCCAGTCAAAGATTTAGCCTTCTGACTTAGTTTTTAGGTCTCGTAGAACCAACGCGCAAGCGTTGCTCTGCGAGAGTATAGTAGGGCTTTCAAAAATGCTCCCAAAGTCTGCAGATCGGACACAGTGCATGTGCTCGGGCACGCGCACCATTTGTCGGCCTGCAGCTTTGGGAGCAATTTTGCGTCCGCTTTGATGTTCTCAGTGAGTCGCTGGCCACTGAGAATATCAAAGCGGCCACAAAATGCTCACCATTTGTCACCCCCTCCCTTCCTGCTGGCATTCCCCCCTCCCTTCTCGCCCAGTCCTTGTTTTATTCGAATCATACCCCAAGCACTTCCCTTCTACTATTTATTCCGTAACATCCCATTGCTCTCTCTACGTCTTATCTTTTTGTGTGTTCTCTCTTGCAGGCTTTCCCATACAAACCGCTTGCTCTTTATCCTGTCTTGCCTGTTCTCATGTCTAATTTATGCTCTTTTTTTCTGCACACTCGTGTCCTCTTGTTTGTTCTCTCTAGCATCACCCTCATCACACTCTCCTAACGAGTCTTCCTTCTTCCGTATGTGATCCTACTTGCACCCTCTCGGATCCATCTTCATTCTTTTCTGCTTTTCCCTGTTTCCGCCACACACTCCACTCCTTTGTGTCTCCTTTCTGACCTCTTTCCTACTTACCTTTTCATCCTTTCTCCTTTAATCCCATTTCCACCTTCTCACAACCCCTTCGAGCACTGTTATCTTAACATTTGTGTTTCTCTCTGTCTTATGAGTCTGCCCTGCCACCATTTACTTCGGACCCTCAAACACCCTCACCCTCACACCTCCTCCTCACACACCCTCACACTCACCCTCCCTCACACACCCTCACACCCCCTCACCCTCACACCCCCTCACCCTCACACCCCCTCACCCTCACAACCCCTCACCCTCCCTCACACCCTCACCCTCACAGACCCTCACACCCCCTCACCCTCACCCTCTCACCCACCCTCACACACCCTCACCCCCTACACCTCACCCTCACACACAATCACACCCTCTCACCCTCACACACCCCCTCACCCACCCTCACACCCTCTTGCCCTCACAGACCCTCTCACCCACCCTCACCCTCACACTCCCTCACCCTCACACACCCTCACACCCTCGCACACACCCTCACCCCCACACACACCCTAACTCTCACATCCCTCACCCTCACATCCCTCACCCTCACACACCCTCACCCCCTCACCCTCACAGCCTCACTCACCCTCACACACCAACACCCTCACACACCCTCACACCATCACCCTCACATCCCCTCACCCTCACATCCCCTCACCCTCACAACCCCTCACCCTCCCTCACAACCTCACCCTCACACCCCTTCACCCTCACACCCCTTCACCCTCACACCCCTTCACCCTCACACCCCTTCACCCTCACACCCCTTCACCCTGATACCCCTTCACCCTGACACACCCCCTCACCCTCACACACCCCCTCACCCTCACACCCCCTCACCCTCACACCCCCTCACCCTCACACCCTCACACACCCCTCAGACCCCCTCTCACCCTCACATCCCCACACCCTAACCCTTTGGACCGCTCTGGTGAGTAGGGTTTGCACCACGACAAGTGCAGCCTGCTGCCCGTGAGCCTCTCGACCTGTTCCACGAGCATGTCAGGTCCACGTCGCCGCCCGCCCCCCTCTGTCACTCTACCTTTCCCTGACTCCGCATTCTGCTCGGGCCGCCGTGGGCTGTCCTGTGCAGGAAGATGGGCCCCGGCACACCGACCTCTCCGCCGCAGTGAGTGCGCAGGGCACAGTCCTACCTCTGCAGCTGCCGGGCCTCCTCTCGTGCTCACCGTCACTAGCACACACACGCACCCATCAGGCCTCCGCCCACCCTGCTGCTGGCACCTGCAGCGGCCTCTGCACAGTGCACACCACACCTGTCACATTACATTGGTGGCCGCTATATATGCAGAAATGTCAAGTTTTTATTTCACGCACATTTCAGCAGCAAAATGGATGCCTGATCCGAGTGGCAGTGTGTATGTATTTCAGAAACAACCTTGGGTTGCACATCTGGAAGGGTGTGGGCTGCAGCATTCTTAAACTGGATTTATCAGAACTCTGCATGTATGGCTGCAGCATAGGGTGGTGGGGACCTGAGATTCGTGAGGGCACAGTACCTACTTTCATACTCAGGCCCCTCTTGGAAGTTCACTCCTCATTGTAAATTTGTATTTTTTTTCCTGTACATTCCCCACTCCTGTGTGCCTTGTTGGAATTTGTGTCTATATAACCTTCATTTTTAGCCTCCTGTTTTTCTTTGTAATGTTTTATTGTGTTCCACTGTTCTCTTGAACCCTAACTGGCTCTATTGTACAACGCTCTGACACCTTTGGGTAATGTCCGCGCTTTATAAAAATGTACAAAATAAAATACAACAATAAGAAATAAATAAACCTAGAGGAGACAGAGGCCAAGATTCCTGATTATGGTGTTTGGGGGTGATGAACCCTGCCCATGTGAATTTCATGACTATTTCCTCTCAATTTGTACTCGGACTAGGAGTTGAGCCATAGCTCCCTGGATAGCTGTGGAACTTAACTCCCTCTGATGAATATTTATGGGCGGAGAGGTAAAGGGGAGCGGCGATTCAGGGGTGGCAGCCTGTGAGAGAAGTGACAGCCAGATGGTGCTGTGCATCAGCATCCTCTACCTATTGACACCGAGGGATCTCCGTGGAAGAAGCCACGCGCAGCTGACTGGCATGCGCCGGGGAGGCCGGGGCTCCGAGGGCACACAAGGTGCTTCTGTCTGACACGAGATTAAGCTAATGGCAATGTAAATGACAATGCCATTTATTTATCTGTTTTCAAAACCAATACATAAATACAAATTTTGTCATTTACAATGCCAATAGCTCTAACTTTTCCAAAGGCAAAACCATTGCATTGTAAATGCTTGTTGTACCTGTAGTCACATATAAGACATACCACATAATTAACGCACATATCTTGGACCTGCTTCAATTAAAAACCTAGCGTCGACTGTCTTGCAGTACTGCCCGTTATTTAATTTTTAATTTCCCGGCAGTTACTGTGGGTTTGTGCTTATTCAAGAATTTCTTGCATTGTATTATAAGCCACCCTGTTCTCCTTGTTTGCCTGTGAATTCTTTGTCTTTTCTTTCTGTATTGTCTCCCCTTGACTTGGTACAGGCTTGTGCCCAGTTATTAATGTGCGAAATGTTTTCGCTTTATGCTGCTTATCTTCATTATTTTGAAAATAAATACTTCTAGGTCCGGCTGGACACTAAAGAAAAAACACAGTCTTTATTTTTAGCCTGTGAAAATTAATCCTTTAGATATCATTATAAACCTAGGACCTTTGTAATATAAAATTAATCAATTAAAAACCTGACACCTGGGGTATACATGGCAGGGTACATATTAATATATATTCCCTTGTCGATATTTACCAGGTGGCTGCCGTTCATGTGCATACCAGCACCCCTGTAGAAGAAACTAAAAGCCCGGTCTCTGTAGATTCATTACAGGTCCCGGTATGCTGCCTTGGGTCAGTCTATAACATAAAAAAGACATAAAGTGCATTAACTTCTGTCTTACCGCTGTTGCATTGCCTGTTAATATCAGCGTTATTAGCCGCCCCTCCTTTATGGAGCTTCACCAAACTACATGGGTACATAACTTCTTCTATTACCAATTACGAATTTAACAAACCCTGTAGTACAAATGTGGTTATGGGAGCACACATGCGATGTCTACCCACACGCTCTCCTTCAAATCCTCACCAAAATGGTTTGTTCCTCCTTAACGGTTTTTTGAAGTTGTGTGGCCTCCGCTCGCACCCGTGTTTGTGCAGGTTGCCTCGTTCTGTTTTTAAAGACGCCATGGTTCCTCATTGTATTCTGCGTCCCCCGTCCCGCCTCATTCCGGTCTCCATTTCGCGACAGGAGGGGGCGTGGTGGATACCAAAATGGGGGCCATATTGGAACGGAGTAAATAAGCCTTGTAGCAACGTAATGACCGTGTACGTACACTGTGTATTTAGAGCCTTAAGTGCACTGTGACACTACGTTATCCACTTAAATAGCTTAAGATATGTAGTATTTCGGCGCAACTATTGTGACGCATATATAAGCGGAATAGACCATACACTCATCATGTGCAAGGAATGTATATGTACTAGCATTATATTGTGGTTTTATGGGTACTTCTGATCTTAGAGGTCCCAACATAATGGGGGATATTACATAAGAGGGAGGTACTCTTGAGTGAGTTTCAATGGTATAACAGCCTCTCTAAACAGAGTCATTCCCTGACTACCTCCATCCTCCCAGAGTACCTCCGTATTCTAACATATGAACCCAAGGTGACGGATTACAGGTCCATGGAGTCATGGGATATAGTTATGAATATCTGGTGTTATCCTGCCTGGAAGTTACTAAAGGTCCATGTAAAATGTAATTATCAAATATATCCTCTGGGCTTAGACAAGCCTATAATGATGATATCTTGTTCCACTCTATAAGGTCATTCAGTCCTATCTGGTCTGCCCCTTCCTGATAGATCCAGCGTGCTTCTTTCTTCAGCAATCTGTTTTCCATGTTATATTGGTCAACCAGCACTTTTTCCATAACTACCCACCGCAGAACCGTGGGTTGGTGTTTTTGTGTAACAAAGTGCTGCACCAATTTTGTTGTCAGTTTACCTGATTTAAGGGTACTTAGGTGCTCTTGGATTCTGATTTCAATCTTCCTCATAGTGAGGCCGATATAATGCTTAACACACGGACACGTGAGCATGTAAATTACGTTATTAGTATTACAGTTACTGAATCTATTAAGATGCCATATTTTGCCATTTGACAAACTAAATGTTTTGGTCTGTGTAGTAAGTGCACACACTGTGCACCCCCCACATGGATAGTGGCCTCTGGGGATACCTGATTCTTTCACCTCTTGGGAGGGACGCGTATGTACCAGTCGATCTCGTAGATTGCTATATCGCTTGAAGGCAAATCTAGGCTGAGGCATTTTCATAGTGGCAGTACTCAGCAAATGCCAATGCTTCCTGATTATCAGCCTAATCCTGGTGGAACATGGACCGAAGGTGGTAACCACTGGAATGCAATCATTCTGATCTTTCTTGTTTCTTTCCAAAAGTGCCTCCCTAGGGGTGTTGAGTGCCCGCTTCCCTGCTTGTTTGATGACTTTCTGCGGATATGCACGGGTGACCAATTTACTGGACAACTCCTCGGTCTGTTCTAAGCACCTTTGGGTCAATGTACAGTTTCTGTGGTACCGCAAAAACTGCTCTACCGGGAGATTATCACAAAGTGCCCTTTGAGTGGTAGGACCTGTAGTGCAACAGACAGTTCTTATCTGTTGTTTTCTGGTGTACAGTCGTCATCAGTTTGTTGTCCACTGCTTGTATATCCAGGGCCAGATATGTAGCCGTGTGTCGGTTCATGTTCCATGTGAATTTCAAACAACTATCCAGACTGTTGAGCCAGGTGAAGAAATCAATAAGTTTCTCTTCGGGCCCCTCCAGATGCACAGAATGTCATTGATATATCTCTTCCAGAGGACAATGTTCCTCCGGAAGAGATTAGATGAATGATGGATGTAATTGGTCTCGAACTGGCCCACATATATGCAGGCCAGACTTGGGCCAAAAGTTGCCCCCATTGAAGTTCCAGACGTCTGGAGGTACAATTGGTCTTTGTATGTTTCTGCTCAAGGTCCATAATGTCCTTAAGAACTTTCTGTTCAAATGCAGACACTTCAGGACCCACTTGATGGTCTTGAATAGTGATCCTGAGTACACTTGAGCGGGAGTGTAAATCATTCTACCACATGCGATATCCTAAAGAAGGTATTAGCCTGAATAACAGTATGGTGGATGTATGTCCTCACACACAGTAGGGGCAGGTCTCTTGTTGGTGTAATAGTATTGAGTGGGGGGCGACCTGTTTATAATCCCCTTTTTCTTCCCCCTGGGGCTCCTATTTGTTTAGAGTGCTAAGCACTGGAAACCACAGGCTCAAATTAAGCACTGTGGTATAGGTTTTTAGTCACTTGGGGTATAATGTAGTTTTTAAAGTGGCTAAAAATAGTTAAGGATAGAGACATCTGCATTATTAGAGAATCCCCTTTCCACATCCGCTTGCTCACCCTACCCATCTTCTCAATCGCTTTACACCTCCCTAATTTTAAAACAGTAACGTTTTAATAGAGAAACTTTGTGCACAGCAGAGTTTGCTCCAGAAATTCGCAGAAAAAAAGAAATTATGTAGGGACTTTATATTTTGGTTAGGTGATAAGCCCTTAGATCAAAAATGTTTTAAAGTAGAACTTCACTGAAAAGGAAAAAAATTAGTGACTCTCTATTTAGGTGTTGAAATGATACAAACTTGTGTAGAAAAACTAAAACTATTGAAATATGTCAGTTATAGCTCAGTCAAGTAACTATAACTCGCACCCCTCTCATGAACTGTTTATTACCGCTCAAATTAAACTTTTGTGATTTGGTGTAAATCTGTTAATCTGTTTAGGAGTAAATTCTGCTTTAAGAGGTGCTTGGGTTGGGCTTCAAAGGATAAAAAAGTTAGATATATCTAAACGAGTGGTTCTGTGGGACTTAAGTGGTACAGTAGATTTAAAAAAACGTAAGTCTCTCCAATTGGCTGATGGAGATTTTTCTCAATTCAACCCTTTCAGTCCCACCGGACTGAATATGATCGTGGAAAAAAAATCACTCAAAAAACAAAGGTTAAAGTGACGAAATGGGAAACATCCTTTACTCCGTATGCATTAAAATGCATGTCATTACACTGCATTTTTTACTTTGCAAAACGTTTACAATGCAGGGCTTTACACCGCAAAGCATTGCAACGCATTCCCCATCACAACGCCCCAGTGGAGTTACAATAGTAAATTGTATTGTAATGGATTGTGTTGTAAAGGCCTGCTTTGTAAAAGGTTTTGCGGAGTAAAAAACGCAGGGTAATGGCACGCGTTGTTAATGAGTGCGGAGTTTAAAGTGTCCTATTCAACGATATAGTTAAGTATGGTGGGAACATCTTTCCTGTAAGGCCTGGTAATAAGATCATAGCTTACTTTTAAAAAAATCTCTAGAAATTCATGGAAAAAAGCAAAGTTTATAGCAATCTTTTTTTTAATTTTATTTTGCATTTTGTTATAAACAAAGCAATGCACTGGGATGCATGAAGTCATTTTGCAAGTACAAGAACAAAGACAATACATTCTGTTGAAGGCTCAATCGGTGTCGTATTATGACTATATATTACATAAGCAGGTTTTTCCAACTCCTACCATGATCGCCTTAGCATTAGCCCGTAACCCCCCTTACATACACATTGGCCATCTCAATGACACGTATATTTATAAACTGGACTCACAACAAAATGTTAGCCTCGCGTCATGTGGAACTAACAATTTAAATGCATATTGAAGTGGCCTAACCCACTGGAGGGGACCATACCCTGCTCCTGTTGTGTGGGGGGGTCTTGTTGCTGCGCGTCCAGGAAGGATCTGAAAGGGCCCCATATATCTTTGGGTCTGGAGGTGAGTGGGACCACTTCTCATGGAGCAGGATGCTCTTTAACCATACCCTTTACCGAAGGCGCAGATCTGCCGCCCCAGTGAATGGAGATTTCCCTTTTAGCCAATAACAAACGAATGGCAACAAATCTGCTAACTTTTGGGGGGAACTGCACAACGTACCCTAGGAGGGCAATTTCTGGCCGGGGGACCATTGGAACCTTTACCATACTACTTACTGTCTTATGTACTTCTACCCAGGATGAATGTATACGTGGACAGGTCCAGGCAAGGTTGGCGAAGTCAGCATGTGGGGCATTGCACCTCGAGCAGTGGTGTGATCTGGAGGGAGCTATCCTATGGGCTCTGGACGGGGTAACATATATCCCACGAAGAAACTTAAAATGGATCAATTTGTGGCGGCTATTAAGGGAAACATTTTCATTAGTGCGCAGCTGGCTGCCCATTGCTCATCCGTTATTGGGCTATCCAAGTCAGTTTCCCAAGCACTGCGTACCTTGTCATCATTTTAAATGGGATGATGGCAGCACATGCCTTGTTAAGCTGAGATACTAGATGTACCCCTCTCTCGCTACCGATCACTATCGTGAGCAGGGGGAAGGACGGGGTTCTAGAGAAAAATCAGGGAGTGTGGCTGGCAGCGCTGAACGGAGTCTCATAAGGACAAACCTATCCATAAACGTAGCATTGGGGAAGAGGGACTCATTATCGGGATCAAAAATATGGCCATCTGGAAACATATCGCCCATTTTCACAATGTTGAATTTAGCGCAGGTCCTCTGTATGAGCTTTTCACCCGTGATAGATAACCATTTGGCGTTCGGGAGTGGAAGGGCAGAAGAATAAAGCAATGGCATATTTGTCATTCGTCTTAATTTCTCCCAAGCCCAACTGGTAGTGGATGCAGGTTGGATATCTTTGGGGTCTCTGGGAACTCCCTTAGGTAATATGGCCGCTAATGTATCTGGAAGAACTAGATCAGACTCCAGACATAGGAAGGGAATCCTAGCATCAGGATGGTACCATGTCTGCGCGAAACAGCACTGAGCGGCTAAATAATACAGTTGTAGATCAGGTACTCCGTACCCCCCTCTATCACTGAGAAGTGTCATAACCCGCCAGCGTACCCTGGCCCTCTTGTCACCCCATACTAATCTAATTAAGTAAGGGCGATTAGGATATTTTGAAATAAATATAAAAACTTGGGAAGTACGACCATCTTGATAAGGGCAACTCGCCCGGCCATGGAAAGTGGGAGATTAAGATATTTGTCTATTTGCGCCTCTAATTTGGAAATTGCTGTACCGTAGTTAAGGCAGATCATCTGCTCAGACTCTAGGTGTATGTGTATACCCAAATATTTTACTGAATCTGTGCACCACTCCAATGGGAACTCTAGGTCCCATCTGACTGTACCGGCTGCGAGGGGAAAAATCACTGATTTGTGCCAGTTGATGCCCAGATCAGAATACGTTCCAAATCGCAGAATTTCCAGAATAGGGGGATCTAAATTGACCTGGGGGTTGCAAACGTAAAGTATTGTGTCATCTGCATACAACGATACTAACAATGGGCCTGTGGTGAACTGCAAACCTCTATGAACGTGTTTCTCTTGGAAATGTTGTATCAGTGTGTCCATGGTTAAAAAAAATAACAAGGGCGACAATAGGAAGCCTTGTCTTGTATCTCGTGAGAGGGTAGAGGCTGCTGACAAGGTACCATTTAGTCGGAGTCAAGCCGTGAGCTGACTGTACAATAGGGCTGTAGTGGCAATGAAACCAACCGGCATCCCCATTCGTTGATTAATGGATAAAATAAAAGGCCATTCAAGGGAGTCAAAGGCTTTTTCTGTGTCTAAGAGGATCGCCGAGGCAGGGATTTCAGGGTTTATTCTATGAAGGGTGTTGAATAAAGTGGGAATATTGAAAGCCGTAGAACGATGACATGCAAGAGCCTTGGCAAGGATTTTGTAATCGAGGTTCAGGAGTGAAAGAGGCCGGCAGGAGCCATATAATAAGGGATCTTTGGGGAGGAGAATGATAACAGCTTTGTGCAGGGTAGGTGGCAAAACCTGTTTCTCCAGGGCTTCGGCATACACCTCCATGAGGTGTGGGATCAGCAAATCCTTAAAGGCCTTATAAAATTCGCCCATGAAACCGTCTAGGCCAGAGGCTGAGGAAACCTCAGGGCAGAGATGGCTTCTTCAATGCTCGCCTCCAAGATGGGCTCTGCTAGGTAATCCATGCATACACTTCTCAAGATATACTAGAGCACCCTCTGACAAGTATCTCTCCTGCTCTGACCGATCATGTCCCAGCCTGGTGGTGTATAAGGTTTTGAAATAAGACAGGAACTCCCTCTGGATATCCAGTGGGTCAGTGATTTGAAGCCCCGAAGATGTTCATAACTTGGGATATATGCCTTACTGTAGGGAGGCTTGATCATCTGCGCCAAAACCCGTCCCGGACTTTCGCCCTCTCCATATTTCTTGGCGTTGTGGTACTTTCCCATAAAAAGGATCTCCCGCTCGGCAGTATCTCTGTATTCCGAGAGCAGGGCAGCCCATTTTTTGTCTATTTCAGGGTCATTTGCCAGCAGCTGCTCAGAATCTAGGGTCCCAAGGTCTTTTTCCAATCGAGCTAAAGTACCGCGTAGATCCCGCAGCATTCCGGCGGGCTTGGAAATACGCTTTTAAGCCCTCCCACAGCATTGCCGCAGAGTCAACTGAACCAGTATTTATGATAAAATAGTCCTCTATCGCCTCCCGTATTTCTTGCTGGAATACCTGATTGTCTAATGCTTGACTGGGGAATCACCATTGTCGTTCGAAGCCTTCAGGGTGCGGGATCTTCAATCTCAACAAAACAGGGGAGTGATCAGAATACGTACGAGGGAGTGTCAGGATCGCATGACACCAACTGGATATCTCTGGGGATGCCAACCAATAGTCGATCCTCATCCATGTGTTATGGCAACCTGTATAGTGTGTATAGTCGGTGCGATGTGGATTATGTGTACGACCTACGTCTATTAAGGAGAACTGTTTGCGCAATGAATTTAAGGCCCTGCGTGCTCGCGGCTTGGGGTATGGCGCGCGAGGTGCTGTCTAATGTTTGGTCCAGAGCAATATTAAAGTCACCTCCCAGCAGAAGGGATACTGGACCTAGCTGCGTCAGCTTGAAAAGCAAAGAATATTAAAAATCTGGGCAATCGTTATTGGGGTCATATATACATACCAATGCCACCTTGTGACTCATTAGCGTACCCATAACAATTGTATACCTGCCCTCACTAGCACGGGTAATGGAATGAAAACAAAATGGAATTTGTTTGTGTATGAGAATGGCCTTGCCTCTGGTGTAGTTGCTAAAGTTAGCAAAATAGCTATGTGCCCCCCAGTTTGCGGCAAAATGGGTCTGATCACTTTTGGGCAAATGAGTTTCCTGTAGGAAGGCTATGTCGACCCTGTGGCGGAGTAGATATTGAACTATATGCCTCCTTTTTCGAATGTCGTTCAGGCCACAGATCCTTGTACTGGGGTGAATGTATGACATTGTTCTACATTCTGTCCATCAACTGTGTTTTTTGCAATTTTCACCCCGAGTGTGCTGGGTATACTCAGACGTGAGTCCCAGGCTCTCCACACCACTGGAGTCAAGCTATCCAGGCTGATGAAGGCTGATAGCCAGAAACCGGTCCTTGGATGCTTGATTCCGGTCTGGGAAAGACATGGCTTGGTAGTTCGGACTGGACTGTTCTCATGAGGCACAGGGTCGGAGCTGATTTGCATATAGCCAGTGTCTAACCCAGGGTGGTGTGGATTGCAAAAAAACGATGGATTTAGGCCCAGATCCTTGTACTGGGGTGAATGTATGACATTGTTCTACATTCTGTCCATCAACTGTGTTTTTTGCAATTTTCACCCCGAGTGTGCTGGGTATACTCAGACGTGAGTCCCAGGCTCTCCACACCACTGGAGTCAAGCTATCCAGGCTGATGAAGGCTGATAGCCAGAAACCGGTCCTTGGATGCTTGATTCCGGTCTGGGAAAGATATGGCTTGGTAGTTCGGACTGGACTGTTCCCATGAGGCACAGGGTCAGAGCTGATTTGCATATAGCCAGTGTCTAACCCAGGGTGGTGTGGAGTGCAAAAAAACGATGGACTTAGGCCCAGATCCTTGTACTGGGGTGAATGTATGACATTGTTCTACATTCTGTCCATCAACTGTGTTTTTTGCACGAATATTCCATGTCGCAAAAGACACATCCGAGGGGCCAGAGTTGTGACCTAACTGGGCCATGCTAGTGATAAAATATAGAGCCTAAAGAAAAACAATAGTGTATACTTGCCATTTGTGACTTCCTTCAAACCTGAAATTGTCTCAGTGCATTGTAACAGTAACCAAACCCCACCCACCACCCCTACCCAGCCTCCCCACCCATCCGGGGAGGCAATACCAACTTTATCCAAGAACGACATAGTACCAATTGCACCTCTAAAACATTAAAAAACAACCAGATAAGGTAAATTCGTATTTCACAGACCATTTGCAAGGTGAACACCAAGAGGGGGGTGGCAAAGCTCTTACGGCGAGTGGCAAATAAAAAAATGGTGTATGCAATGAACCAAATCCCAACATTTTCAATAGACTATTTGAAGCAAGGCCTGAAAAAACAGTTCAACCGTGACCTGATCCGGAGTATATCTCCATGCTTGCGTCTGAGCCACTTTGTGGAGGGCAGAGTCTATTGTCCTCAACAGGGCGTTTGTTGTTGAGTTTGTACGTGTGACAGAACTCCTGTATATCTGTAGGACTGTCGAAGCCCCGGGATCACACATTGACCTCAACTCGCAACCGGGCTGGGTATAGCATGCCGTATTTCAGGCCAAGATTCTTGAGTGTTGCCTTGACTCCATTATACTTCCGTCTAGCTTCCTGGACCATGATGGTAAAGTCAGGGTAGAGTGACAATTTGAAGCCCTGCCACACGGTTTTGCCCCATTTTCGCGACAGACGTAGTGCATTGTACCGATCCCTGAAGTTCACCACACGGGCAATAATGGGCATAGGCGGGCACCCTGGGTTGGGTCGGGGATCCAGCGAACGATGAGCGCGCTTTATTACAAAGCCCGGAGTGAAGGCATCCCTGCCAAACAGATCAATCAGTATCGTCTCTACCAAGGTATCCATGCAACCAGCAGCTGTAGACTCGGGAACGCCCAAAATGCGAACATTATTTAGGCAACTGCACGCCTCCAAGTCCTCATTCTTGATTGCAATGTCTTTGAGGATACGTTCCATGCGGTCGAGTCTCTTCAGCGATTGCGCCGTTCCGTCTTCCAGGTCTGAAGTGCGGGACTCCACTACGTCGAGATGTCTGCCGTGGACTTGGATCTTTGTCCCCAGATCTGCTGTGTGTTTGTCCAGCGTGTCAAAGCGCACATCTAAAGCCTTGAATCCCACCCTCATCTCATTTAGGAGAGAGCCCATCTGGCTAGTGTTTTCCTCAGGTGCAGCAGCCTTCTGCCCACCTTCTGCCATGTTGCTGAGGCTTTCGTGGGCGGTCTCCGTGATCTTTTCAAAAGGGAGAAGGCGTTGGTTTGGGTCCTAGCGGCCCATGCCGCGGTTGCGCTGACAGAGCCAGAATTGGGCCCCGGAGTTGAGTCCCCAGACTTTATTAGCAGGATGAGTGCGGCAAGGAAGCAATGGTAAACTGGGTTAATGTCACAGTGGCACTGCCAGGAAATGCAGAGGCCACCGACCGGTGTCTGAGTCAGCCTGCAACCTGGGGAGCTTTCTTGTAGCATGAGGGACTGGCTATCTGTGTGCTGGCAACTTCGTCGGTGTATACTTTCCAGTAAATGGGCGGCGATCTGCAATGACCTCCACAAGTTTAAAGCAATCTAATAGGTGTTGAAATAAGAATAAAACTAACGTTTAAAAAGAAAACAAAAATCTGAAAATCACCAGTTAAAATGTACTGAACTAACTATAACTAGGGTCACTAGAATAATGTGATTGGGCGGCTGCGACGATCTTCGCATAGTTATAGATTTTCTGCATTTGACACATAATCCATCTCATGCTGCATAATCTGCAGATTTCAACAAAAATAATGTTTGTTTCTAGCTCAAACGGTTCAAAAGTTACTAAAAACGCAGTGGCAAGCGTTGCTTATTGCTATATTTGGTTATTAAACTGGTGCTATTGAGGTGCACCCACTGCACAGACAGTGTTAACAAGTGTACAAGTGTAAAAGGACAAAATAACAAAATAAAACTATTATAACCTGCATAATTTGCCTTTTCTGGCTGCATAATTTACTCATGCCCGCAGCATAATTTGGCCCTCTCCTGCCGCATAATTCCAGTGGTCCTGACAATAACTTGTACCCTTGCCTATGCACTTCTTATAACCTTACGTATTACATCACACATGACATGTTAAATTACATCATTGATCCCTTATTGGGAAATACCATGCAGAAGTCAAACTTACTTTGCTAACTTCTGCATATCGTTTCCCAGTATTCCACCTAAAGAATTTCATGATAGTTTGAAATTTACTCCAAACGTAGGTCTTTGCTGTAAATATCTGACTTGTAGCAGATGAAGTCTCTGAGATCATGGAGCTGTGGTGTACCTGCAGTACTTATAAATCCTTCGGGCTGGTAGCTCCAGTTAAGGGCCCTTCCAGAATTATCGGGCCACTCGTAATAAAGGCCATAATATTCGGCAAGGGTCAGTTATGCCTACGGGGCTAAGTGTGATAATATCACTTTCTGACCCTATTATAAATAACATAATACATTCGTTTACTTTTGTGCATTTTGCATTTACATTTTAAACAAATTATTCTCTATTTAATTAGGTCTTTACAACTCCATGTGAAGTGCATTACATTTGTTTCTATTAAACATATATACATTAAAAACTATTTTGCAAATTTCTCTCTGGAGAAAGCTCCAACACTCATCAGCTAGACTACAAGGCAAAATAACCTTAATTTTCGAAATATATGTAAACCTGAACACCGGAATGACTGAAAGTGGTGTAATGGTTTTTAATGCTGTTCAATGTATTCAGCGTCCTCTATGGATATATTTTATGCTCATGAAGTATTCCATAAAAAGTTACTCAAACCATCATCATTTCGAACTTGCTTGCTAGTAGCAAACCGTGGATTTTAAATTGTAACTTGATTAACTCTTATGTAAAATTACATCCATAAGGCAGAATTTTAGAAGGGGGCAAATTTGCGGACACTGGGGGTAGTGGACAATCCAAGGTGGCAAATCGTGCTTAATTTGGTGAACTTGCAGATTTTGGGGGATTCACAACCCTTTGTCAGGCACATCGCACACTGGCGAAGGTTTAAGATGTACTCATGTTAAAGGGGACTAAAAGCCCTTACACATAGTGGAAATGGGAAGTGAACACCCCAAGTTGGTTGAATTGTAGTAAAAGGGGTTCCTCATGGGGAAAACAATTTCACTTACAGGAAATAAACATGTATACGTGGGAATAAGAGAGAGAATTCCAGATGTCCTCTTGAGAACATGTGATGCATATTTCCGGAGGGAAACAAATGTTCTGAGAATTCAATGATAGTTAGACATTTACTGCACACCTTAAGTCTGTCACTAATGCAGTAAAAAGCGAACTATCTCTAGAGATTCGAGCACAACGTTTGATTTGGAAATTTAGTCATATTATTCTCATATATTGGTTCATGTTGAGGGAAAATAACTTGGTATGAAGTAACTAGAAAAGCTATGTCACTGATTTTATATATTTATTGCTTTCAGTCCCTATATTATCCATTTGCGTGTTTATTTACATTTGTAAGATTTTGTGTAAATGGAAATCAAATTCGCACGCCCAATTGTATGCGTTGGTGAAGGGATAGATGAACAAAGGGGCAATTGGAGGAAAATTGATATTTAGCCACAGCTGCTCCCACTGGGTTGTCCTACAGGAGACTGCTGGAGGTGAGCACTGCACAAAGGGATAGCGGAGGCTGAAAAAAATGAACGCCTGCTGAGGCCTAGCCTCTAGCTGTGCAGAAAGACCTCTTTAGCGCGTCACAGGAGCTGCTGATGAACTGCACATTACCATGAGGCGAGCTGACCTCTAGCAGCGTGATTATGAGGAATGATAACCAGTCCTGAGGGAGGCAGGCTCGGGCTTTCGTTGCCGTGTGCATCTGAGCCTCGACTGTATGCTGTGAGAGCAGGCCTGTGCACCACGGGTAGCGCGCCTAATGGCGCCGTTTAGACGGTTTACAGTTCACTGCGGAATATCCGTTAATCTCTAGGAAAAGTCACATTGGTCAATACAAACACATAAAAGGCACTCGAAGAATGCTGACTGGCCCTGGTAAAATAGTATTTTAGGACAAGATGGCTGTCCATAGAAACACTAGCAGGCTGTTAAGTAAACACACATAATATTGCCTTATATTAATTCTGCGATGTCCTTTAGAAATAGTGAAGTCTCTATGCTCCGAGCTTCTCCCCTAAACTGATTGTTAGCCATATAATGTATTTTGTCAGATTTTTTCGTTTTTCGTAAATGTGCTACTGGTGTCTGTATACAATCATGCTGCCGAACATTAAAACAGACTTAACAATTGCTAGCTGTCTATTTCTGTTAGTGATTAGTACGATGTACATCCAGCTCACGTTTTTAATATAGGATTCACTGTAAACTTATATTTTTTGCATTTTTGAAGGTTCCTGTGAAGACCAACTATTTGTCCGGGTCTGGTGACTTAGTGCATTTATACGTCCACTATAGGGGCCTGTGTTTGACCTCATGGTTACAGGTTCAAATCCTGGCGGGTCCACTCAGCCTTTCATCCTTCTGAGGTCAATACAATGAGTATCAGTGAGTTGGGTAACAATTAACATCTGTTATTCAACTCCAAGATACCATTCTGGGTGAGCGAGTACACGTCATGTTATGTTATGATTGCCTAAAGTTGTAAAATAGCACTGCTGCAGCTCTTCAGCTGCGTTAGACATGGTCAGCCTTCAACTGCGGCCCCCGCCTGTGCACACTCTGTGATATATGGCGCACTATGTCTGAAGTTAGAGCTCCAAGTGCTCACTTTGTGTGATGATTGTATTAAAAAATCCAAACTGCTCTGTCCCTGAAGCATACAGCTCACATCTAGAGGGCTGCTCTTTAGGAATGGCGTACCCTCGAGGAGTTTCGTTTTGAAGGCAGGTTGCATTTAGGTGAAGGGGCAGTCAGGTGAGCAGATACACATGACCGAGTGAGGAGGGAACACTTATTGCCTGGGTTTGCTCAAACTCTGTAGCTTCTTAGAGAAATTGTGGCAACACTGTTTATCATGCACCCTGTGAGTATGTTCCTGTTTCAGAAAATAATGTGAATGGATGAATAAGGCATTTGCAGCCACATGCATCAAAGGAAATTGCATTTGCAAACGGTGCGAATCGCAAAATTCTGCCGTTTGCGAATGCAGTTTCCATTTTTGGGATGCATTAACATTTTAGTAATTTTCGCAATTTAAGAATTCGCAAAATTGCGATTTCTTAAATTGCGATTGCATTTAAGGAATCTCAAATTGATATTCCTTAAATGCAATGCATCAAACTTTCAAAATTTGCGAATTCGCAAATAAGAGGAGCAAATTACCATGAAGTTGACCTTCATGGTAATTTGCGAAAACTTTGAAAAATGCACTAAAGTGCATTTTTCAAAGTTCCATTTCACACACACACATGCCCTTGGGGCATGTGAGTGTGCAAAATGTACTCCTAAGCAGATTTCAGGGGTGCAACAGGGTGTCCTTTGGACACCCCTGCACCCTTGAAATTGCATTCTTAATTTGCGATTTTTCAATGGTGAATTGCAAATTAAGAATGTCTTTCCATTCATTCCTATGGGCCTCTAGGCCCATAGGAATGGAGGGGGAAGTATTCCTTAACCCCTTGTGTGCTTGTGACGGAACCGCTCCGTCACAAGCCACGGGTGAGCTGTGCTTGTGACGGAACGGTTCCGTCACGGCCCGCTCGGCCTGCCTGCGCGGCGCGTTCCATTGAGCGGGCGTGTTCGTCACTGAACCGTTCTGTCACAAGCACAGCTCACGAGCGTGCCGTGACGGAGCGGTTCCGTCACAAGCACGTGACCGCCGCGCTGCCGCCCTACCCCCTTAGCGCTGCGGCGGAATAGCTGCCGCAGCGAAGGGGTTAATTGCGATTCTCAATTAGAGAATCGCAAATAAGGAATTTTAAGAAATCGCTATTTTTATAGCGATTTCTTGATGCATTGAAGTTTGCAATTCCTTAATTGCGATTCCTTATTTTTCGCAATTAAGGAATCGCAAAATGCAATATTGATGCATGTGCCTGTAAGCGCTTTTCATGCTCCCGCTCTACTGTAACGCCTAACCTCTAGTGTCCTGATTCTCATAAACAATCATTAAAATGCAACTGTAGGTTTCCTTCCTTGCATGAGGGGATATTTAAGAGTCGTTAAAATTCACTAAGGCTTCCAAGAGTAGTTGCAGGTTTCTAGGATGGAAATGTTTGGTGAATTCCCTTCTACACACGTGCAAAGGTAGTTCAACGTGCTTAATTGTACGAGTTGAGGCTAGTGACTAAAGCACCCAGTTCAAGAATCTGTGGTTGACCTCATTATCACTGGTTCAAATCCTTGCAGGTTAACTTAGCCCTTCATACTTCCAAGGATGATAAAATGAGTACTATTGAGTTGGGTAACAATAAACATTTGTTACTTAGTGCCAAGTTGCCCGAAGGAGTGAATGTACGCTTTGCAAATACCCTTAATATGTTATAGAGTGCAGTTGTGTATTGGAAGATGCCTTTTGTATTAGTGCCATTGCAATTTTGTATTCTTTTTTTCTGCATGGCGAAAAATCACTACAGTACAGATGGATGCACATTAAATGTCAAACCACACTCCTGCAGACAAGCATTTAATCCAAATGTCTGAGACATCCACACAGCACCTTCTCAAATAGATGGACCGCCATGATTGGGTCATGCTGTCACCTGGTTTGACTGCTCAAACCAGCTGTTGCATCAAGGTCCAAGAGTTTACAGCCTAGAATACTCCGCTGTTTTCTTTTTTATTGATAGTTTGCAAAAGCATATTACAACAGTACCTAATCAATACTTCTTGCAAAACCTTTATAAAAGGCATTGTCTCCATTTGCAACAAAGAGGCAAGACTTCAATAGATACATGTACATAAGTAATGACAATTGCATATTCCAATACCGTACTTCTATAATAATCTCGATAAAAAGCCACAGTATGTATCATGTTTCATACCAGACCTAATTGATTGTTCATGCAAATTCCAACAGGACGACCGTAATCACGTTTCAGAAAATTCACAAGAGGGTAAAAATTCATTCGATATCTGACTATGGAAGGATAGTAAATTGCAAAATCCAAATACAGTGCTACTACAGTGAGCTAAGAGAACATATTCCACATCATATTTGATACTGAAGCCAGATGTATCATTTAGGAAAATTATTAGTAAGAAAAAAATAGCTCATTACACATCAAGAGTCATACCGAACCCAGATTCTATGGCAGGACCGGAGGCTTCTGATTATGCTTTCTCATTTCTTTACTGCAACAACAGCAGCCAATGAAAATGAAAGTACACATGTAAAAAATAACATTTCTCATGAGGCTTTGAACCACGCCTCTCTTACAACAACCAATCACAAAGGTATCATGTCTATAAATCCTGGAGACACTACTCCGGCCTCCTCTTTCTTTGCTGCTCCGCAGCCCAGATAAGTGCTCTTTCCTTTCATGTTTGCTCTACTTGTGCTTTATGCCTTTTACATTGGTTGATGCCATTGACTATTGTTTCTTGCTATTCATGTATATTGCATGGTTTGATTGATCGCTTCACGCTCTCTTGGCACTGTTTAATCATACGTTGTCCGCTTTGCTCTTAGATTGGGGCGGGAGCTTCGCTCCGTTCCCCGCTTCCCCGTGGTGGCGCGTGTTGCGCACCTAGGCCCGTCCAATCTTTCCCCCGGACTTCCAGTCGTCGCTGCCCGCGGCGCACGCTTCGGCTAGCCGCACTAGTGAGGGGTTAGCCCTCCCCTTGGGGACGAGCGTACGTAGGAGCCGTTGAGGTCTTACGCACGTCTCGGGGAGCCCGCGCACGCCGTGTTGGCACGCGCAGTTCTCGAAGGTGCCAGATCGACGCTCTGCCCCCGGCTGAAGGGGGGATCGACGCAGCTTGGGCCAGGAGCCGTGGGCGATTTCCGTGCTTTTGGGCAGCTTATATTGGTTCAGGCGACATACCCCTTTTCCTCCATTAGTCCTAGAGTGGGACTAGACCTTGCTCTTGTTTCTCCTGGTATTTCCGGCTCCTGCGCCTGGCACCCCCCATCCTCGACGCCCTTGCTTGGGCTGGTCTTTGCTTCCCGCTGGGGATTGGAGTTGGAATTTTCGGATTCCTGATTGTGATGGCAGACGCTGAGTACTGCGAAGAGGAGGATGCTGCCTATGGTTATCAGGGACAGCAGGAATTCTATGAAGGGGACTCCATGGAGGAGATCATAGACAAAAAACTCGATGCCAAATTGGATAAAGCCCTTTCCTCGGCCCTCTCCCCTTTGGCCAAGAAGTTGTACCTGCTGGTCCCGGGTAAGCCGATACCCGCTCCGGGCAAAGATTCCCTTCACCCCCCTCCCCCGAAGAAGGCGGCTCTTGACCTTTCCTGGCCGCATGCCCAGTCTTACGACAAACTTTATAAGTCCCAGGAGTCTCGATCCCAAGACAAGCCTGTTACCCCTCCCCCCAATTCCCCCCTGGTCATCACCACGACGGATACTGGCACCGATACCGATTCCTCGGATGCCGCTCCGCGCAAACGCACTAAAAAGTGTAAACACACTTCCCCGGTCATTCCCACTCCCTTTTTATTTGATCCGACGGACATTGTCCACCCCAGATCATCCGACTGGGTTCCCCCTCCTGCGGTGGCGACCTATCTGGAGACTCATCTCCGCAAGGGATTCGACAAGGAGGTTCGTGCCCGCCTGAAATCTGAATGCCCGCGCCCGGATTTGCCCCACAAAGTGGCTCTCACACCGGACATAGATCCTTCCATGACCACTTTTCTTAAAAAGTATAAAAAGGACCCAAAGAAAGGGATTGATCGCGTGCTCCGAGCGTGCCAGGATAAGGTCCTCGACCTTTCGGGCCCGTTGGCCAAGATCCTGGAACTGGCCCTGCAGGCGCAAGAGACTGGTGCCGCCATACACCCTGAGGTTCTGGCGGGTTGGGCTCAGAGGGCCATTTGTATGCTGGGCAACGCGAATTGCGCCCTTGCCTCGGAACGGCGGAAGTCCGTCCTTCTCCGGATCGACCCCCAGCTGGTGGAATTGGCTTCCTCGGAGCCGGGTCCTTTGGCGGAAGGACAGTTGTTTGGGGACAACTTTGTTAAAGATATTGCTAAATTTGTGAACACTTTTGCTTCTTTGGACAAGTCTCAGGCATCGCTGAAACGTGTTCTGCAGGTCTCTGGTAGGGCCGGGCGTGGCAGAGGACGCTCGACCGGCCGCTACTCAAATCCCAGTCCTCAAAGAGGTTACGCCCCTAGACGGGGAAGAGGGTACACGCAAGAACCGGATCAAGCTGGATTTTACCCGTCCCGATCACGCGGCTTCAGGGGCCGCTATAACAAGGGAATCAATCGAGGCTACAAGAACTTTGATAACCAATCTTCCGGTAAGTCTCTCTCTTCCTTTACTTCCGTTAGGGGGAAGATTGCGCCATTTTGTCAAGAATTGGGCAGCTCTCACTTCGGATGTGTGGGTCCTTCGGACCGTCCAGGGTTACGAGATAGAGATGGTGTCTTGCCCCATTCAGCCCTTCCCCCCCCGTCCTCTCCTTTTTTCCCATCTCGAACAGAGTTTTATAGACTCAGAACTAGACAAGCTTTTGGCAAAACAGGCCATTGCCGTAGGACCCTTCCTTCCGGGAGGCTTCTGCAGCAACGTCTTTCTTGTCCAAAAGAAAGGAGGCGGTCAGCGCCTCGTGTTAAACTTGAGGGATTTCAACCCCTTTGTCATGTATCGGCATTTCAAGATGGAGGGCATCCATCTTTTGCGAGACCTTCTATTGGAAAACGATTGGATGGTCAGACTGGACCTGAAAGATGCCTACTTGAGGGTCCCAGTCTGCCCATCACATCAAAAGTTTTTGCAG
This sequence comes from Lissotriton vulgaris, assembly GCF_964263255.1. Taxonomy (NCBI): domain Eukaryota; kingdom Metazoa; phylum Chordata; class Amphibia; order Caudata; family Salamandridae; genus Lissotriton; species Lissotriton vulgaris. Next base: position 1,820,305,100 of record NC_141689.1, on the reverse strand, counting down.
TTCCCCTGGAAAGGGCGTTGGTTTTGTTACGAGGTACTTCCTTACGGACTGTCCTCGGCCCCTTGAGTGTTCACCAAACTAATCAAGTCGGTGGTCTCCCGCCTCCGGGAGATGGGTGTTCGGTTGATTGTCTATCTAGACGATATGCTGATCCTGGCACAGGACCGGTCCCTCCTTCTCACGCATTTGGAGTGGACGACGTCCTTATTGCAAAATCTGGGATTCGTGATCAACACCAAGAAATCGGTGCTGATACCGGATCGGCAGATGGAATTCCTAGGCTTCCTTATAGACTCGGTCTCGGCCCAGCTTCTCCTTTCTCTGCCGAAGATCAGATCGATCAAGAGAGAGATCGCAGCTACCCTGGCCAAAGAGAAGATTTCTTTGAGGGTTTTGGCACGGATTGTGGGCCTTCTGGCCTCGTCGATTCAGGCCATTTTTCCCGGACCTTTGCATTACAGAGCCCTGCAGAGGCTCAAGATCTTCTACCTACAGAGAAACTTTCACTACGATCATTTGATCCCCATCTCCTCCGAGTCCAGGGAGGAGCTTCAGTGGTGGCTGGACCACATGTCGGCCTGGAACGGCAGAGCTATTTTCGGCACAGCCCCGGATGTGGTGGTGGAATCCGACGCCAGCCAGTGGGGCTGGGGCGCTCGCTGCGGCGAGTTTGCCACAGGAGGACGTTGGTCTGCAGACGAACTATCACTTCACATCAATTGTCTGGAGCTTCTGGCAGGGTCCTTTGCCATCAGATCTATCTCGCCGCTGAAGAGCAATTGTTGTATCCTCCTTCGGATGGACAATGTCTCCGCGGTGCGATACATCAATCGATTGGGCGGGACGAAGTCCCGGATGCTGGTGCACATTGCGAAGGAATTCTGGCACTTCTGCCTGGATCGCAAGATCTCCGTGGTGGCAGAATACCTTCCCGGGAAACTCAATCAAGTAGCGGATTGGCATTCCCGATTTCTCCGGGACTCCAGCGATTGGAGACTCCATCCATCGCTGTTTTCCCAGATCCTGTCAATACGAGGCCCATGTCGGATAGACCTGTTTGCCTCGTGCCTCAATGCCCACCTTCCTCTGTTTTACAGTTGGAGACCGGACCCGATGGCACTGGGGACGGATGCGTTCCTTCATCATTGGGGACATCAAAGGAATTATGCGTTTCCACCGTTTGCGCTGATCCCGAGAGTAGCGGCATTGCTGCGCCGACAGGAGGCGACGGTGGTGCTAGTAACGCCTTATTGGTCGACTCAGTCGTGGTTTCCCACACTGTTGGAATTGTCAATAGACCTCCCCTTCCGGCTCCCAGTCTTCCCAACGCTTCTGCAGGACCCAGTGGGAACGTGCCACCCCCTGATCCTGCAGAACCAGCTGTCATTGATGGTATGGACGCTCTCCGGAGACATGAACGCCTTGCAGGCCTTTCACGAGAGGCTTCCAGCTTTATGCAGCAAGCGTGGGCTCCTTCCACCCGAAAACGATACTCTGCTTCGTGGAAGAAGTGGGTGGGTTGGTGCCTTTCAAAACAGGTGGATCCCGTGGGATCAAATATAACAGAGGTACTGAACTTTTTGTCAGAGTGTGCGACTTCTGGCCTGGCCTACAGGTCGGTTAACAACTTCAGATCTGCTATTTCTGCTGGTCACGACCACATAGATGGTAAACCTGTGGGGATGCATCCCTTGGTATGTAAGTTACTTAAAGGTGTGAGTGTGGCCAACCCTCCTCGGCCCAGGTATTCCACCATGTGGGATGTTAATAAGGTTCTGAATTTGTTGGAATCCTGGCCCGATAATGGTGATTTGTCTCTGAAACAGCTTTCTGCCAAGCTTACTATGCTATTGTGCCTTATTTCATGTCGGAGGGTTTCAGATGTCAGAGCTTTGGACTTGGCTGGGAGGATGTTTTCACCCCAAGGTGTATCCTTTGTCATTACTAGACTTACTAAGACCATGTCCCGTTCAGTTGATTATCCTGCCTTTCCTCATAACGGCAGGCTGTGTGTGTTTCAGTGTCTTAAATGTTATGAGGAGCGTACTAGTGTACACAGGGCAGATCCTCTGGGACAGCTATTGATATCCATTCAAAAACCGTTCAAGCCAGTCGCTGCTGCTACTTTAGCCAGATGGGATCAGGTGGATCATGTCGGAGGCCGGCATTGATATTTCTGCTTATGGGGCACACTCTGCGAGGGGTGTGATGGCTTCTAAGGCTTATTTATTGGGTTCCCGCTTGGAGGACATTCTGAAGGCAGCTGACTGGTCCTCAGACTCAATGTTTAAGGTGTTTTATTACAAACCGATTCCTCATGTTTCTGATGCTGTGATTGACGAGCTTTAATGTGAGGTTTGAACCAGCATAATCAGAAGCCTCCGGTCCTGCCATAGAATACAAAATTTTCTAGCTATCGCGACAAGAATTTTAGATTCTATTAAGGACACGGTGGCGAGGATTATCCCACCCGTTGGGACTGTTATACAACTGTTGTTGTTTACGTGGTTTTACCTAACTGTTTTGCCCACCCTTACAACGATCTAGGTTGTGGTGGAAACTTTTCTCAAACTTCCCTTTTTCTGTTCTAGGAAACGACTCCAACAAGAGTTGAAGACCTCCTGTGCTTTTGGCTACCGCTCCTTCCGGATGGAGGTTTTCCTTTTCGATTCAAGATTTCTCCGTTGGAGATTCTGATGGATCTGTTTTCCGTTGCAGTATTGAACTTTTCAGTGTGATGAGACTGTTACTGACTGTTCGCGCAAAGAAAGAGGAGGCCGGAGTAGTGTCTCCAGGATTTATAGACATGATACCTTTGTGATTGGTTGTTGTAAGAGAGGCGTGGTTCAAAGCCTCATGAGAAATGTTATTTTTTACATGTGTACTTTCATTTTCATTGGCTGCTGTTGTTACAGTAAAGAAATGAGAAAGCATAATCCTCGCCTCCGTGTCCTTAATAGAATCTAAAATTCTTGTCGCGATAGCTAGAAAATTTTGTATTACGGCAGATTCTGTTATATCTGCCTAACTGATCAATTCTTTTTGCATAAGTGAATTTAGAGAATTGAACTCGATCTATTTTGCTTTGCCAAGGGACAAAAAGGGTTATTTCAGTTATTTTCCAGTGCTGCAGAATCAAAGACCAGTTTACGGACATAAACACAAACTGTCGCTCAGCTATTGAAAACATCTACCCCTGAGACCATCATTTCTGATTATCCCGAACAAAATAGGCAAAGTCTCAAGCAGAAATGACTTATTCATTCTTGAACCTGGATATGCAGTTAACTGATCCCAGAAATAGTACAGGGATGGGCAGGTGGCGATAACATGCTGCCAACCCCCCTTCCCCTGTAGATGACATCTAAAACGTAAATTTATGGCAGAAGGATAAAACCTGCTCACTAATTTAGGGGGATAATACCTATATTCTCCTAAAATGTGCAGCTCTACATACCTTACAACTATCATGTCTTAGTTCTTCCCTCCCCTTCGGCATAATTCAAACCCTGGTTCCTTCTCTGCTTTCTCTAAGTAGTTAGTGAACAGTTTTGAATATTAGATTTGTCTGCTCCGAAATAGACAATCATGTCATCAGCATTCAATTTTGATATTCCGGAAATAGGGGGGCAGATGTTAGTGTCCTTATGGATGGCTATTGTGAGGGGCTCAATAAATAGAGCAAACAAAAGTAGGGACCACGGACACCCCGTCTAGATCCACGACTGAACCTAATTCTTCCCACTTCTACAGGATTTATTCTTATTGAAGCTGAAGCATTCGTAATGAGCCTCTTAAGCATCAATACCGACTGCACAGAAAACGAAAAAGCTTCCAAAATCTGAAAAAGTGGCTCCCAATTGACCAAATCGAAAGTTTTTTCACATTGAACATCAGTATTGCAGCTTTCAATCTATTCTGTGGAAAATAATGAATAAGAAACACAATGACATGGAAAGGGGGGGTCGCAGGGAACGTTTAAAGACCTGTCGTGGATATATTCTCCATTCGTATACTGTCTACAAACCACACTATCTACTTCTTCCAGGAAAAAATTAGCAAATTAATTGAGAGCATGGAGGACGCCCCCACTCTCTCGGCACAGCACCAGAGCAGCGTGCAGAGCAGCGTGCAGAGCAGCGTGGAAAACGGAAAGAAGATAGAAGGAATGGATGGACACCTAATGCCAAAGGCCATCCTGGACAATTTCAATACTCCCGCAGAACAGGAGTTCGCGCAAATAGCCCTTGGCATATCATCTGGATCCCCACTGGATCCTCTACCCCACAGAGTAATAAAGGAATTTAGGGATGAATTCTTTCCGGTACTCCGTCAGCTATGTGATCAATCCCTCGGAACAGGTATTGTACCGAGAGCATGGAAACAGGCAGTTATCACACCCTTACTAAAGAAACCGAATTTAGACCCTAGTTGCCACAAGAATTATCGACCAATCTCGCTCCTGCCGTATCCAATTAAGATCACGGAACGGCTGGTCAGTAGGTCTCTGTCCCTCTTCCTGGAAACAAATAACTTACTGGAAGAGGAGCAATTTGGGTTTAGACCAGCCCATGGGACCGAGTCAGCTTTGCTGACGGTCCTGGACAACCTGCGAATGAGGGCGGACAGGGGAGAATCAGCAATTCTAATTCTGCTGGACCTGTCCGCCGCATTCGACACGGTGAGTCATGACGACCTACTTACAAGGCTGGAAACCAGCGCAGTTAAATGAGTGGCGCTCAACTGGCTTCGCTCGTACCTAACAGATAGATGGCAGGCAGTAGCACTCTCCCCATACCAGTCTGAGTTTGCTAAAGTACCACATGGGGTCCCACAGGGGTCTGCGATCAGCTCAATCCTTTTTAATGTTTAAATGCAACCCCTGAGGAACATCATCAAGGCTCACGGCATTAGTGTGATCAACTATGCGGATGACACGCAGCTGATGATTTCCCTTGATGGCGCCCATGCAGTATCACTTGAGACTTTCCACACCTGCATGTTGGAAATAGCAACCTGGCTAAAATGTAACTCGTTAAAATTTAACAGCAGTAAAACTGAGATAATGCAATGCAAAGTGGGAAGAATCACCAGAAACATACCTGTTGACTTCTGGCCCCTAACCTCAGACGAACCATTGATACCAGTAAAGACGGTGCGGAATCTGGGGGTCAGCTTTAATGACAAATTAAATCTGGAGACAATTCAACAAACAGGTGAGCAGTTGCTTCACCTTAATGCGGGGCCTCCGAAAGCTGCTGCCTCTCCTTCCAGCACAGACCAGAGCAACCGTGGTGAGGAGCACTATCCTTAGCCGCCTGGACTACTGTAACGCTCTGTTACTGGAATCTCCTGCGTATTTGATCTCCAGACTCCAGAGCATCCAGGCGGCAACAGCGAAAATGGCACTCCTTCGAGGACGACGAGCCTCCACCACTCTAGCACTGGCCGAGTTACACTGGCTGCCCGTGCATCAGAGGATCCTTTTTAAATCTCTATGCACTGTATTCAAGGCTGTACATGGTCTGGGTCCAAAACCCCTCCAAAACAAATTCGTATGGTATTAGCCCACACGGACCCTTTGCTCCTCATCCTCTAACCTCATTAGCATACCTAGGATCAGGAAAGCTACTCACGGTGGCAGAGTCTTCAGCATTGCGGCAGCCCATCTCTGGAATAGCCTTCCTACTGAAATTAGAAAAATACGTGAACTGATGCCTTTCCGCAAAAAGGTAAAGACCTGGCTCTTCCCTAAGGCCTAACTGCCCCAAGAGTATTTTGTTCACTCCCCCATCCTGCCCCTTGATGCTTCAGTCTCTAGTCGCACTTTGTCTTAGCGCCAGGATGCCCGTAGGGTTGCAGCGTGCTCTAAAAATGACATAAATAAAATAACTGATTGGACAACCTACTAATATGATGTGTGTTAGAGCTTAAAAAGAACCCTGCGACCTATACACCTCTTGATAGCATATGAAGAAATAACTTTAAAGTAGGAGGGATTCCCATCACTCACCATTGGTGACATGCTTTATCATCTGGGTCTCCTCCTAGTAACACACTAGTGTCACTAAGGGCTGCAACCCTTTCAAAAGGAAAGGGGAGCTGGTTTTTATGTTGTTCAAAGTTTCGCGATATAACACGCTGTATATGATCCTACAGATGCGAGCAAACAGATGGTGTGGGAGTGATAAGAGCAGGGCAAAATTATGGTAAATGATGAATTAAAATTGAGCAGTGAGAGAGAAAAAACTTTATTGAATATATCTCATTGTTCAAGATTAAAAACAGTGCAAAAACAGTCTCCAACAAATAACTTTCTATGAGTAGATACTAGGGATCAACATGTTTCAGCCAAAAAGGATCAGATTCATCCTCGGCTTTCTTCAGGACCACATAAATATTGCTACTGCATTAGTGGGAAAAAAAAATAATAATAATATAAGTGAAAGAAGGTCGGCTACAAATACAACCTTGTCACCTGTTTTCAGGGATATACAAATTCTCTGCAAGTGATGGTTCAATGTTTGAATCCGTTTTGCTTGACAAAAAGACCTCACTTCGCCTGGCAACGGCTGAGGATAAGGAGGCACTGCTCTGTCCATCGGTAACCCTCACATATGGCTTTGTGGACCGCCAATGGTGCCAGGCCTAACAGCCCTGATAAGAATTAGGCGGTTTAAACAATAGGTCCTCAATACATTTAACAAAATTTGTATTGGACTTCATTTTTACCAACCATGCTTAATATCTGCCAGCGTGCTCATTCTCATAGCAATTTTGGTTCATATTTTTTTCCTTTGACAGTTCCACAGTAAATTAGTAGTCCTTAAGCTTTTGTAGTGCAAGCTTCAACTCTTGCAAATTGACTTTGGCATTTAAATTGTTAGTAGTATTTACGGAGGAAATTGCACTTTTGACGTTTTCATGGGGCATCAGTGTCATGTTTTTCCTAATTTTGACCGTCTTTACTGAAAAACCTCTAATTTGTCCTCTCAATACTGCCTAAAGGCAACCCAATCATAAACAAAAGTTGAGCACAATATAGATTTTTTGGGAAAAAGTCAGTTAGGAAAAAAAAACACTTTGATGCAACTCATTCGAGCTCCAAAAATAGCAATTTATGAAAACACATCCTTCTGATTGGGGAATAACCTAGATCCCACTCAAACCCTACAGATATAGCTGTGCGATTTGTACAACTGCTAGCTATAAATAGGGCATTCCTGCCTCCTAAGGTTGGAGAAGTAAAACAAGCATTTGCAATGCAATAGGTCTCGCATTAGGAAAGTTTGAGCTATTGGTATTGTAAATGACAAATATTTTATTTATGTGTTGGTTTTGAAAATAGCGAAATGAATAGCTTTGTCATTTACAATGCCAATAGTTTTAACTTTCGCAAATGTGACACCTATAGCATTTTTAATGGAATATGTGTTGTATTTACGTGACTTAGATGTATTGATATTATACATAACAATGGCTTTTTAAAAAAAATATTTAATACTTAAATAAAGTTATTGTAATTTATAAAGGCAATAGCTTTAACTTTTGTAAATAACTTTTGTGAAGATAATGTTAAGTGTATTTTATTGTGACGAAAATCCAAGAACAGGAGTGAAATATTAACATCTTTTTGTGACATTTGTAATAAAGCTTGAAACATTGAGAGTACATATTTGAACCAGTTGTTGTTGAATAGTTGCACAGATTGATGCTGTGGTGGCACTGAGTGATGTGGTTGCGATGAGTGATGCTGTGACGTTCAGTGATGATGTGGTAGCGCATAGTGATGTTCTGGTGCCCCTGAGTGATGTTGTGGTGCCCTGAGTGATTCTGTGTTGGTGCTGAGTGATGCTGTGAGGATGCGATAGATAGATAGATACATAGATAGATAGATAGATAGATAGATAGATAGATAGATAGAGGGAGGGCGATAGATAGATAGAGGGAGGGCGATAGAGGGAGGGCGATAGATAGAGGGAGGGCGATAGAGTGAGGGCGATAGAGTGAGGACGATCGATTGATAGAGTGATGGCGATCGATCGAGTGAGTGCGATAGACAGACAGATAGTGAGGGCGATAGATAGATGGACATATAGAGTGAGGGCGATAGATGGGAAACATCCGTTACAACGCGGATGTTTCAACGCGGTGCTGTTACGACGCGTCCGTAACAATGCAAGTCGTTACCACGACTTGCGCTGGAGGGCGCTAGAAGATTAAAAATAGTACATTTACTATTCCAACACCTTCCCTAGTGTCCACGGGGACTGGTGTTAGAATAGTAAATTATACTATTCGATATCCGCGCCCCCAACGCAAGTCGTGGTAACGACTTGCGTTGTAAGGGACGCGTTGTAACAGCACGCGTTGTGACGGTACGCGTTGTACCGTCACCCATCCGCGATAGATAGATAGAGTGAGGGCGATAGAACGAGGGATATAGATAGAGAGAGGGCGATAGATAGAGTGAGGGCGATAGATAGATAGAGTGAGGGCGATACATAGAGTGAGGTTGATAGAGTGAGGATGATAGACTGAGGGCAATAGATAGATAGACTGAGGGCGATAGTGAGGGCAATAGATAGATCAATAGATGGTTGTGTGTGGGGGGTTGTGTGTGTGTGGGGTGTTGTGTGTGTGTGGGGGTGTGTGGAGGGGTGTGGGGGTGTGTGTGGGGTGTGGGGGTGAGTGTGTGCGGGGTTGTGTGTGTGTAGGGTTGAGTGTGGGGGGTTGTGTGTGTGGGGTTGTGTGTGTGGGGATGTGTTTAGGGGGTTGTGTGTGGGGGAGGACGATCAACAGATGAGAGAGAAAGGAGAGAGTGAGAGAGAGGGAGGAGAGATAGAGAGAGAGAGAGAGAGAGAGAGAGAAAGAGAGGGAGGAGAGATAAAGCGAGAGAGGGAGGGAGAGAAAGGGAAAGAGTGAGAAAGAGAGAGTGGGGAGGGAGAGCGAGAGAGGGGAGTAGAGAGAGCCAGAGAGGGGGAGAGAGAGCCAGAAAGAAAGAGAGAGCGGGAGAGACAGAAAGTCTGGGGAGAGATAAAGAGAGAGAGAGGGAGGTAGAGAAAGAGAGAGATAGAAAGGGAAAGAGTGAGATAGAGAGGGCGAGAGAGGGGGAGAGAGAGAAAGAGAGCAGGAGAGACAGAGAGAAAAAAAGCGAGAGGAGAGAGAGAGACTATGCGCCCTGGTGGGAGCTGTGGCCCCGGCAATATTTCTAAAGAATAACGTAATGTAATTTTAATTTCTTTCCCTATTTATAGTTATTTTGAGAATTTCCCTCTTTTTTCTATACCAGTATTTTTCGCTGGCATATTTTTACTGTTCGTGGAGGAAGAAAGAACTGGCGGGGATGGATGGGTGGGTAGATGTCGGTGAGGAGGGGAGGGAAGTGGAGAGACCGGGAGGATGAGAATGAGAGAGCGTGAAAGGAAGAGAATCTGCGAGCGAGAAGCAGACAGAGTGGAGATGGGTGTTAGGAGGGGTGAACACAAAAGGAAGAGACAGAGGATGGATGCTGGGCTGAAGGGGGGAGGACGAGTGAGAGACTTATGAGGAGGACACTGGAGAAAGCGGGACATAGTGGACAGAGAGACTGACAGTGAGATGTATGCGAAGCGAGGCTTCAAGAAGGCCATATAGTGAGAGTGGAAAGGACACATACGGCTAGGGAGGGAGAAGTGAATACCATGGGAACTGAGAGTAAGCCGCGTGCTCCGTGAAGTGCGAGCCCCCCAGGAGTACAGACATCCACTTACCTACGACCAACTAGAGTGCTGCGCATAAAATGTGAAGTAAACAACGCATGCTGCCAGGGCACTGGCGCCGATTTAGTAGCGGTAGGGGAGCTGGGTGATGCAGTCCTTTTGAGTTTCAACAGACAGTGGCAATAGAGATAAAAACCATGTTTCCCACAGTGCATTGCGCATGACGTCACCACCAATGGCTGAAAACAACTTTTGATTGCTGTTACCGCTGTTCCTTCTGGGACTGTTAGTTTTATATTGAGTGTTCAGCCTTATGATTCAACGGCGGTTGAACTTTATTTCCCAGAAGGCAGTGACACGCTATAGCCATCTGTGGGCCTTCGTCAGTCTTAAATACTAAGGATAAGTGGCAGTGGCAGCTCGGGTTCGTAGGTTATTAGTATACGTGTTTCCCATGCGTCAACAGCAGTCGGAGCTACTACAGTTATTATCTATGGAAGCAGTAAACAAGGCAAAAGGATGATGGAAAGAAATGTGGCGGCTCATTTGGTCAGATAAATGTTTTGGATTTCAGTGATCGCGATCATAAAAAAACAAGTCGGATGGGGTGGGGGCGGGGGAGAAGGGGAATGAGCGAGTGGGAGGGAAGCGCTGGTGAAGCGTCGCGCTTCAAGAGCCTGGGGGGGGGGGAGCCAGCGAGTGGGAGGGAGGAAAGGAGCATATGGGGATGGGGTGTGGCTCAGGGTGAGCAGAAGCCTTTGATGGTGGTGTGCGAGGCAAAGCGCTCGCCTGGGGAAGCTTCATGCTCCACTGCACAACATGCATTGTAGGAAATCCGGCTGGTTCAAGAGACTTTGGTTCAGATGTAATAGGTTTCGAGTAATTAAAATTACTCGACCTAAAAATATTTGTGTGCCCAGCTGTATAGCCGGTGTATTGTTTCTGCAATGGAATTTGGACCCACCAAGGATCTTATGAGACTGAAATCTGTCTTAACCCTTTGGGTGCTCATGACAGAATGGTTCCGTCATGAGCACCTGTGCTCCTGTGCTCATGATGGAACCATTCCGTCATGAGCACAAGCTCAGAAAATCCCTCTGCTGCAGACAGCAGAGGGATTTCCCATTTTTCTTTGCCTGGGGAGGTGGGGAAGAGCTTCCCAAACCTCCCCAGGCCTATTTAGTACTTTCCTTGCAACGAGGCTCGCGCGCACATTGCAACGAAAACGAAACTGAAACTTAGTTTCAGTTTCTCAGTTGCGGTGCTTGTGGGGCTATTTAAGCCCTCTGAGCACCAAAACAGATGGGAGAGGTATCGTTGGAAAGAGGAGAATCTCCCTAGACCCAACGATTTTTTTTATATGCCAGAATGGGCATGCCAAAGTCCCCACCCTACCCCCCAAAGAAGGAATAAGACTTTCTGCCTCCCACAGGAGGCAGATGGGGCAATAGCCTCTGATCTGCCCCCCCCCCTCCAGGGGGAAGAAAGTCCACTAGGCCCCAGGGATTTATATATATATATATAGATGTGACCAAGAGCCTGTGTGCTCGAAACGCGTCTTCTTTGTGCCCAATAAAGAATACCTGTTAACCTACCCGGCTGGTGCGGCTTGTCATTCCTTCATGGTGCTGTGCAGGAAGCTTGAGAGAATATATATATATATATATATATATATATATATATATATATATATCGCCAGAAGGTATTTATAGTTAGGATCTATTTTCCATAGGAAATACGCAACATTCTAAAATACATGGGTGGGGGGCTCAAAGGCCCCCCAAAGCTCTGGGGACCGCCACCCCCGGGGCTTCGAGAAAATATTTGTGGGGGGCTTACAGCCCCCCCGCAGCCCCGGGGACCGCCACCCCCCGGAGCTTTAATTTTGAACTTGGGGGGGCATCTAAGCCCCCCAAGCCCCGGGGACCGCTACCCCCTGGGGCTTTAATTAAATAATTGCGTTGCTTACTTCCAAAAACCAAAGACGATTGCTTTTCCACACGGGGAGCTGCATCTTAGCAGCTTCCCATGTGGAAATGCACTGCCGTCTCCCGCTGTGAGCCGGTGGGACCGTGGGGGCATTGGGGACCTGGATACGGACGGCCCCGGGGGATGGGGTCCCCGAGGCCATAAGTGGCCCGGGAGGGGTGCCACACGGCCCCCCTCCACCATTATAATAAAAATAAAAAAATTAAGAAAACAGAAAAAGGCCAGTCCCGAAGCCTGAGGAGGGTGGCCACAAAGCCCACCAATAAAATTAAGTTAAAAAAAATGTCCATGCCTCGTGGGATAGGGTCCCCGGGGCCGATTATGGCCTCGGGAGGGGGGTCACTTGGCCCCCTTTCAAATTTTAAATAAATAAAAATAGGGTACAGGCCCTGGGGGATGGGGTCCCCAGGGCCAATAAATTAGAAAAATAAGGGGGGGTCACACAGCCCCCTTCTTAAAAACATAAAATGAACCACAGGGTGCTTCCAGTAAACGCCACTGCGCTGCGTTGCAGAGAGGTGGTCTAGGCCGTGCCCCTTTTTACACCTCTCTGCAACGCAGCTCTGTGGCGCTTACTGGAGGTACCTAGTGAGCTAGTTGGACCATAGGGACCCTCAGGATTCAAGGGGACTTAATCCCCCAACTTAAAACACCCACAGGGCGTGTTTGCACACATCTCACCTCAGGCTCCCCCCCTCCCTTCACCAGTGTGCAAATGCACCCCGTGGCGCGTTTTAAGAGGTAGTTTTATTCCCCCTGCCCTATTATGTACTAGGGGCTTACAGAAGAGGTCATGCTAATCATAGGGGTACCCCAACGTATAGTGTTCCCTAGTGTATGTAGGTGTTTTCACTGTATATAAGTGTCTTTTAGCACACCACTGGCTCTAAGCCTGGTTACTCAGAGTCAGTTAACACCAGCAACCATCTGAAAAAGTTGTGAGCACAGGATGATTTCGTAACAAGGCCTCTTTCTGCTCCTCTGTTGTTTTTTTCTGCACGTCATGATTGTTCCTGCACTTTTCTTTGTATTTGAGGACTTCTGTTGCTTCTTTCTGCATTTCTTTTTTTTCTTTCTGTGCATTTATTTTCTTTCCACACATGTCCTACCTCTGTAGGCATAGTTAGAAACTAGCATTTAAAAAACCTTTGAAATTCACTGAAAAAACCATAGGTTTCAGGCACGTTATAGTTAGGAATTAGCATTTAAAAAACCTTAGAAATTCACTGAAAAAAACCATAGGTTTCAGGGGCATTATATTTAGCTGGACATTTCACTCCAAAACCATAGAAATTCCCCCGTTATAGTAAGTTCAGCTAACTATAACTCGCGCGCCCGCAATGCACTGCTGATGACGTCACATATTACATCACTCATGACATGGTCAGTGACATCACTGATGACATCACTGGTGACATCTCAAATGATATATATATATATATATTACCTACTGGCGGTCGCCAGTAGGTATATATAGTTAGGATTTTTTTCCTATGGGATTTCTGAAAATTCTATGTCGAATAACTTTGGCGTTTGTTTACGGAATTGGCTGAAATTTTCAGGAAAATGGCACGTTTTGTTTCTGAGCAGCCCCTAAAAATGTGGGGTGGTTTCGTCAAGGGGGGGGCAGAGGCACCTTCTGGCCTCAGGCAATAACGAAACACCCGTAACCTCTTCCATAACCTCATGCACTCTTCTCCAATACACCACTACGTCAGGACATTCCCATAAAATATGAAGAAAAGTAGCAAGCATACCGCAGCCGCGCCTACACAACCCATCCATAGAGTAACCCATACGCATCAGGCGTGGGCCCGTGACATACACGCTGTGCAAAATCTTCAATTGCACCAGCCGAAGACGCGCCGGAATCGCGACTTCCTTAGGGGATGATATCGCGGCCTGCCAATCTTCGTCATCCAGCTCCAGCCCGTCACCAGTCCAGGCCCCACGAAGCTGTACAAGAAGATCCGAGCGGTCATTGATGAGCTTTTTATAAATGAGGGAGATGGTACTATCAGGGACATACCCGTCAAGCACTCTGTCTTCCAGGGGAGAGGACTCTGGGATAGCGGTGCCGGTCGGGAAGACGGATTCAAGTGCATGACGAACCTGCATATACCGGAAGTGCTCTCTATCGCCCAGTTTATACTCTTGTTGAAGTTCCACGAAGGTTTTGTTCCTATCCTTGACCCAGAGGTCTCCTACCCTACTAATGCCAATAAGATCCCATTTGTCAAATCCCTTCGTCGTCCAAAGACAGCCCAGTCTCTCCGCCGCATAAAGCGGACTGGCTCTGGTCAGTCTGTCTGTCCATCCCGTGGCAGCAGTCGCAGCGCCCCACACTCGTACCGCAACCCCAGTGGGACCGGTGAGATTTTTCCCCACCGGTATAGAGTAGAGCGCCCTATGTAGTCTCCTCCCGGCAGCTGCCATTTATCCATCTCGAATGCGGGATTCGGAACCGGACCATACATTGTGTGGTTGATAGCACTCAATTGCGATGCCCAGTAGTACCGTTTTATATCGGGCAACGCTATACCACCGTCGTACCAGGGCAAAGTCAATTTCGCCAGCGCAATGCGAGGTCGCCTGCCCCATACCAGCTTTCTCTGAAGGCTCTCGATCTCCCGAAAATAACTAGCAGGCACCAAGTCAAGCGTGTTTTGGAGGGCTTACAGAAATCGAGGGAGGGACATCATCTTAAACAGGGCTGCTCTCCCAACCGGGGACAGCGGCAAGCCGCACCACGCTGTGACGTCGGACCGAAGCCGGTGGAGTGGCGGAAGCAGATTCCTCTCATACCGTACGGCTGAGTCCAAGGAAATATAAATTCCCAAGTATTTGAAGCCGTCGCGCGATACCGGTATTGGACAGACACGGGGCAACAGGAGCAGTTCTTCAGTGAGCGGGTAAATGCAGGACTTAGCCCAATTGATGGCCAAACCCGAGTTCCTCCCAAAGGAGCGTAACACGTCAAACAACACTCCCAATGACTTACGGGGGGAAGTAAGGTATAACAGAATATCATCGGCGTACAACGATATCCGGTCCTCAAAGTCAGAGGACCAACTAATGCCTTTAAGCAACGGCTTCCACCTAAGCCACGTGGCAAGGGGCTCAAGACCAAGCGCGAAGAGGAGCGGTGATAACCGACAGCACTGTCGCCTGCCTCTTCCTAGGACGAAAGGCTCCGAGGCCCTACCATTGACCACCACTTGGGCCATTGGTTGTTCATAAAGAAGTCTGACCCAGCCAATAAAATTAGGACCAAAACCGAATTTTGCGAGGGCCGCCCACAAATACGGCCATTCTATCGTGTCGAAGGCCATCGAGGCATCCAATTAGACCAAAATGGCCGACTCACAAAGTGACCCCGCCCTTGCCAGTACACCATGAAGGCGGCGAAGATTGAGAGCCGTATTCCGATGAGGAATGAACCCGGACTGATCAGGGTGTATCAAATCACTGATAACCGTAATCAAACGATTCGCTAAAAGTTTAGCCAACATCTTGGGCTCGACGTTCAAAAGCGAGATCGGCCTATATGAAGAACATTGAACACGAGGCTTCCCATCTTTGTGAAAGGCGACAATGGACGCCAATCTCTGATCTCGGAGAAGAACTCCGAGATCTCGCGATTCCAAAAACATTTGGCGAAGGTGTGGCGCCATCTTGTCTAGACACAACTTGTACAGCTCTATCGAGATACGATTCTGGCCGGAGGCCTTCCCTGAGCGAAGGGAGCGGATAGCAAGCGCTTTTTCATTAGTAGAAAAATCCACCTCCATAAGCTCCCTATCTGACTCCAAAAGGCTAGGCAGCGCGATATCCCGAAGTAGCAAATGTGAATCCTCCTCCGGCCTGTCCGAGACCAGCGCATAGACCTTCTGAAAGTGCTGAGCAAACACCGCGACTATCTCATCTGGGTCCACAACCCGTTCACCGTCCTCTCTTACCACAACAGGCACCACACGATTCAACCTTTCTCTCTTATCCAGCCACGCAATCAACTTCCCGGCCTTGTCACCAACATCATACAAACGCCCCTGCTGCTCACGATTCATCATCCTCGCCGCATCCGTCACCAAAGCTCTGTAATCGGCCTGCTTAAGGGCCAAAACATGCAAACCCTCGGGTGTAACCCCAGATTCCAACTCTTCTTCCAGAGACGTGATTTCAGTCTCCAATCTCACCACTTCCTCATTCTTGCTTTTCCTCGTGCTAGCGATCAGGGAAAGGGCTTGACCCCGGACAACTGTCTTATAGGCCTCCCACAGGGAAACCGAAGAGGACACAGACCCAACATTCTCCGTAAAGTAGTGGTCCATACATTTGACCACCTCAGCCCTTGTTTTCGGATTGCGTAGGTGCCAGGGGTTAATTGGGGCAACCCGGCCCTCAGCTCCCAGTTGTACATCAATCGTAAGCCAGAGAGGAGAGTGATCCGAGATCCCCCGAGCAAGGTGTCGAATTTCCCTCACAGAGACCATCTGCACCGCTGGCACCAGGATATAATCGAGCCTCGAGAGACTCCCATGTGCTCCCGAATAGAAGGTATATTGTGCCTGCCCAGGGTGCAGGTGCCTCCAGCAATCCACTAAACCCAGCGCATCCAGGAAGTTGCTCATCCACAACTGTGACCTCAAAAGAGTCCGGGGGGGTTACGATCCTCGCCACCACAAACAACTGAGTTAAAATCCCCACCAACCACCAACATTCCCAGAGGGAAGTTCAACACCACTCTACCCAGATCAGAAAACGTGATGGACTGTAAACCCGGTGGGACATACACCGACAGAACAGAGATCGTCTTCCCCTCCCAGGGACCCGTAATGGCAGCGTACCGGCCTCTATCATCTAATACAGTATCATCTATCTCCAAGGGGAGGGAACTCCTGACCAGGACACCCGCCCCCCTCGACCCAGTAATGAATCCTGAATGTGCCACCAAACGGTATCCCCTTCTATTCAGTGCCTGGCAAGCATTCCCTATCAGATGTGTCTCCTGCAGTAACACTATATCAGGTAAAAGACGTTTCAGATACTGTAAAACAATCCCCCGCTTAATCCTATCACCCAGACCATTAACATTCCAACTCAGCACCCGCAGCCCCTTACCCCCATTCCAAAAATGTGAGCTGTGCTCCCCCCATAGAGAAACAGGCACAGTGGTCAAAGTGTGCAGCGAAATAGAACCTCGGATTAAACAAAGAAACTAAAAGCCCCCCTCCACCCCCAGGAAAAGCCCTAGAACACACCCCTCCACCCTGCACCCCTGCGTTAGACCCGAAAGCCACCCCAACTTCCAGTGTGCCTGTCGCCCCATTAAACTAATCTACGAAAAGAGAGAGAAAGACCCCTTAGAGGAGGAAGAATCCCGAGCCCTCCCACCCCCGCGGGTAATCATGCACCTAGGAATAGTCAAACCCCCGCTGTAAGTCCGTATAGGTGGCACGCCGGTAGGGACTCACTCCACCCGTTCCTCCAGGCCACCTTCAGCTCCCTTCGATTGTTCCTGTCGATCACGGTGTGCCGGCAAAGTATCAAGCCAGTCACTGGCAACCTCTGGGCGATCAAAGAAGAGCGCACGCTCCTCGTATTTGATCCTCAAGCGAGCCGGGAACAGCATGGCGTACTTTAGTCCCATGTCTCTGAGGCGCCTTTTCACACCGGTGAAGCTCATGCGTTATTTTTGCACCGCTTGCGTAAAGTCTGGATAAAAACTGACCGACGCATTGTCAAATTTAGTGGGTCCATTAGTGCGTGATGCTTGCAGGATAGTGTCTCTGTCCCGAAAATTAAAAATCCTGGCAATAATAGGTCTTGGTGCGGCGCCCAGTTTAGGCCTACCACCTGGGACTCTGTGGGCACGCTCCACGGTAAAAAAGTTGCTGAGTCCCTTAGGCGCGAGATGATGCAGCACAAGGTCCTCCACCAAAAGATCAGTGGAGAGCTCCGAGGAACATTCCGGAACACCAATAATGCGAACGTTGTTGCGCCTGGCCCGGCTTTCGAAGTCGTCCGGCCGACGGGCAAACAAGTCATTTGATGATCGAAGATTACGAACCTGCGCCTGTAGATCAGAGACATCTGTCGTGAGGCTTGCGGTCTTAATATCCAGCGACTTGACCCGCTCGTTGGTCTTTGCGAGGTCCGTTCTGATAAGGTTGACTTCAATCGCCACAGTGTCTATCTTTGAAGCCAGGGCCTCATACTGCTGACCCATCGAAGTCTTCACACCGGCAATGGTGCCCATGACATCCCGCAATGTCAAGTCTTCCATTACAGGAGAGCCATCCCCAGTCTCATCCAAGACCTAACCCGCTCCACCAGGGGATCCCTTCGGGTGGGCGAAGCGATCAATAGTATTGGATTGGGCGACACCCCCTCGGAATTCGCCCCTTGTGGCCCTCTTCTCACTATCCGACCTGCCTGCCATGTTGGGTAGCGAGCCCAGTCGGGCCGTTTGAGATCTGGTGAGAATGGCTCACCACAGAACCGACCAGTAAAGTCAGGGATGAGGGCAAAAGAAGAAAAGGTGCGGGCCCAGCAGCAGGGCACAGGCCAGCAGTCACAACAGGCAGCGAGTCGCAGTAGATGATGACCAAAAACGAAACCGAAAGTACCTCAGGGGCGACGGAAGGATCTCAGTGACTGTTGTTGTTCAATTGCCACCTGGGTACTTCGGAGACTCAAGTCCGCGTAGATTCGTCGGTGTAGGCCACAAAGTTCCAAGATGCAGAGAGTCCGGTTCCCAGCGGCCAAATCAATTTCTGAAAAGAGATATCATGCCAGCAGGGCATCAGCTAATAGAACCCGTCGTCAAAATCAGGATATGTGGCAGGATAGATGCGCGAGGTGGAAAGGGTCTCGGGAGCTCTGTGCTCACACGTCCATCTTGGATCCACACGTAGCTCCTCCCCCTCCAATTTGTGTGCGTTTATTTGTTGACGGCCATAACGCGTTTCACCACCGGAGTGGCTTGATCACATATATCAGGTTCAGCTTCCTTTGCATAACAAAAGAATAGGCCACACTCTCGTGGAAGTGGTCATACGGGATTTATTACTGTATATCAGGCAGAACGCGTTTCGGCTTCGCACCTTTTTCGAACTGTAACAACACAGAAACATTGACCACCATTTTAAAACAAATGTTGCCAAAGAATATCCGGGTTAACAATTACATAATTTCCGGTCAGTGAATGAACATAGAGGATGCACTAATGAATACATGCAGTTCATTTGGCGGCCATCTCAGAGTGGGTATATAATTGTACACACCACTAATCAAAATCAATTCATGTCCTTTTTCATTGAAAAACGAACACAAAGAATAATTATAAAGATACTAAGCACTGAATGGGCAATTGTGTAAAATTATTTACAGTGATAATGCATATGACTCCATGGCTTCCCAGCGTGATTATATGTACAGTGTCAATTTCATATTTATACTCTCACAATTATTAATATATATATGCGATAAATCATGATTTCATTAATTTGCACATTTATTCATATAAACAAGTAAATAGATATTATATTCATGTCAATTAAAACCGGTCCAACAAATCTGCACTAGATCTACTTCTGATACAATTTGATCTATCTTGGATCAGTACATCACAATTTTAAAGTAAAATTTCAACAAAGTATCCTGCCCTGAATATATATCTACACACGTATGGGTGAGGGCTGCCCAGAATGGGAATGCAAATATCCCCACCCAAAAAAAATGCTACAGTCTTTCTGCCCCTCCTGGGATGCAGATGGGGCAATAGCCCCTTTTCTCCCCCCCCCCCCTCGGTTGCAGAAAGCCCACAAGGCACCAGGGATTTTTATGTTTCCAAAGTTCGGGTTGGTGGCTGCCCAGAATTGGCATGCCAATGCCCCCACCCCCAAAAAAGTACCACAGTCTTTCTGCCTCCCATCAGGTGGCAGATGGGGACAGTAGCCTCTGATCTGCCCCCGGGGTGGCCAGAAAGCCCACTAGGTCACAGAGATGTGGGTTTTTTATACGTAGGGGTGGGGGATGCCCAGATTGGGCATGCCAATGCCTCTACCCCCAAAAAATTAGCCCAGTCTTTCTGCCCCCCCCGAGGCAGATGGGGGCAACAGCCCCATATCTGCCCCAAGGGGGATGCAGAAAGCCCACCAGGGGTAAATGTTTTCAAAAATTCAGAGGTGGGGGCTGCCCAGAATAGGAATGACAATGCCCCCACCCCTCAA
The DNA here is from genome assembly GCF_964263255.1 of Lissotriton vulgaris. NCBI lineage: Eukaryota > Metazoa > Chordata > Amphibia > Caudata > Salamandridae > Lissotriton > Lissotriton vulgaris. The sequence goes on along the minus strand of NC_141689.1, from coordinate 1,820,285,176 downwards.
AAAGTCCCCAATTCCCCCCCCCCCCCCCCCAGGTCAGCAGAAATCCCACTATGAGACTATGACAGACTGATTTGCGGAATGTGCCTACCTCTGAATTTCTTAAAACTAGACACCCAGGGAATCCAGGATGTGGTGACTTGTGTGGCTCTCACTCTGTTCCCCAGAATCCCTTGCAAACCTCAAATTTGTTTTAAAAAAACACATTTTCCTCAAATTTCTGTGATGGAAAGTTCTGGAATCGGCGCAGATCCACAAACTTCCACCCACCCCGTATTCCCTAAAGTCGTCCGATAAAAATGATACCTCATTTGTGTGGGTAGGCGTAGTGCCTGTGACAGGAAACGGCCCAAACCGCAATGCGGAGACACCACATTTTCACGGTGAAAACTGATCCTTTTTTGCAAAGTGCCTAGCTCTAGATTTTGAACCCTCTCTCTACTGGCACCTAAGGAAACCTAGCAAACCTATACATTTTTGAAAACTAGACACCCAGGGGAATCAAGGATGGGTGACTTGTCTGGCTCCCCCCAGGTTCTGTAACCCAGAATCCCTTGCAAACCTGGAAATTTGTAAAAAAAAACAACAAATTTTCAACACATTTCTGTAGTGGAAAGTTCTGGAATCTGTGTGGATCCACAAAATTCCACCCACCTTGCATTCCCCGAAGTCATCCGAGAAAAATGGTACCTCACTTGTGCGGGTAGGTCAAGTACCCGCGACAGGAAAGAACCCAAAACCTATTGAGGCGACATCTAAATTACTTATTACAAAACAACCTGGTTTTGCAAGGGGGTCCAATGAGTTTTTGGCTCCAGGCTCGGCGGCCATCTAGGGAAACCTACCAAACCCACACATTTCTGAAAACTAGACGCCCGGGGGAGTCCAGCAAGGTATGGCTTGTGTGGGTCAACCCACATTTCTGTACCCGGAATCCCCTGCAAACCTCAAATTTTATTGAAAAAATAAATCTTTACTCACATTTCTGTGTAGGAAAGTTCTAGGATCAACAGGCTGACAACAATTTCCTACCACCCAGCTTTCCCCCAGGTCTCCCGATAAAAATGGTACCTCACTTGTGTGATTAGGCATAGTGGCTGCAAGAGGAAATGGCCCAAATCGTACTGGGGAGATTTCAAAATTACCTATAACAAAACTACCTGGTTTTGGGGGGAGGCACCTGTTTTTTTGGCCTCGAGCCCGCTGTCATCTAGGGAAACCCACACATTTCTGAAAACTAGACAGCCTGGGGAGTCCAATGAGGTATGGCTTGCGTGCATCCCCCAACGTTTCCCTACCCAGAATCCCCTTCAAACCTCAAATTTAGCTGAAAAACCCCACATTTTCCACATATGTTTGTGTGGAATCACCGTGCCTGCAAACACATGTCCTTCCCCAAAGTGTTCTCCTTAGTATCCCGAGTAAAATGATACCTCATTTGTGTGGGTGTCCAATGCAGAATTGGCTAAAAACAAATGTAAAAAAAATGGAGCACTTCGAATTCTCGGTGCTATACCCTTAATCCCTATGTTTTGGGCTCTTCCCAGTAACAGGCCCGTGCCCCACTCACACAAGTGAGGTATCATTTTTCTCGGGAGACTGAGGGGAATACTGTGGGGTAGGATATTTGTGCTGGCACGGTGATTCCACCCAAGAATATGTGGAAAAGGTGGATTTTTCAGTTAATTTTGAGGTTTGCAGGTAGGAAAATGTTGGGTGACCCATGCAAGCCATACCTTTCTGGACTGCCCAGGGTGTCTAGTTTTCAGAAATGTGTCAGTTTGGTAGGTTTCCCAAGATGGTCGGTGAGGTTTAGCTTGAGTTCTTTAGCACTGTGAGCACGTGACCAATAAATGGTGGCACTTAGGCACATCTACTGCAACAAACAGCAAATTGATCGAGGGTACACTTGAATTATTTCCAGCCACTGGACCCCTGTGAGGTTTGCATTTAAGTGCATAACTTTTTGCCCATTTTGGCAGTCTAGAAGGAGGCTAGCCATATGCAAATAAGCCTTGGTCCTACTGCAGTAGGAATTGTCCAGACCAGGTCCTCTCTAGATGGGGAGTACAAGCAACCCCAGGCTGGTTCAGCCTATATAGGCCTCGACAGTGAGGTCTAGTTTCAGTCCTAATGTGGGACAGTGAACATTGGACTCCTGTCTGGGCATACCTTTATCACTTAGGGTGTCTAGTGGAACAAATAATAAAGAGCATATAATTAAACTGGTGAGGTTTTAGATAATATAGGTAGCAGTGGCGTCAACTACTTACCGGGGGTGGCGGGGTGCAGGGAATGAAAAAAAGAAAGAGACTTAACTGCAGGCCGGCACCCCCCTCTCGGTCCTCTTCAGCTCCTCGGTCGACTCCAGGAGAAGGAACCAGGAAGCACACAAGTTCCCAGACTTCCCTAGCCAATCACGACGATGTCTTACAGCAGCGTTGTGATTGGTCTGAGTGTCGTGGTTTGGCGCTCAGAGAGGGAATGGGAGGCTGTGCATGTTCTCCACACAGGCTGTGCATTACAGCCGGCGGAGAACATGCAAAGTGCTGATTATTGTTTGGCAGGCACAAGACGGCATTCCAAACCGTCATGCGCACTTGGTGTGCTTACTCCTCCTCCCTCTGACCCCAGCTCCGGCCAGCCCAGCCCTGCCCGCACCTAAGCAAGGGCAGAAAAATAAAATGATAATAAAATCGTGTTATTGTCATTTTATTGTTCCTTTTTAACCTGCTTGCGATGCAGTGTGGCGCCCTCCTCCGCCTTAGCAGAGGAGCCACCGCTAATAGGTAAGATACTTGCCATTGTATTCTCATGCAGCGGTATTAATTAATGGGAAAGCTACTTCAGGAAAGCTGAGACTTTATATTTTGGTGGGAGATAGGTGTAACGGAAACAATGTACTTGAGCGGACACTGTGGCTAGGATAAGAATCATAAGAGTTAGAGCACCTTATGGGCCTGACAAGGAGCTAAATAATACCTATTTTGTAGTCAAGAGCTGTGAGGCAGCATGAGGGGACTAGAGGCCACATTCAAAGTGCAATCATTAGGGGTGTTATGAATTTGCATGTAGAGTAAATTGAAACGTCACTGCACAAAATGGTTATTGCATAAACTAATCAATACTGAGAAAAAACACTTTCACTGTTATGGAGAGCACAATATATATGAGGGACCCAATCAATAGTGCATACTGGTGTTTGGTGAACATGTATACCATCCCAAAGGCTCAATAATGGAACAAATCTAAAAACAATATTTATAGTTGATAACTAGAAATTAATTCATAAAATGAATTAGCCATACCAGTCAAGGTGTGTGATAAGGGGTAACAGGCTGCTGTTCCATTTGTTTTACAGATTGCAGTGAATACACATCCATTCACCCACAGACAGCTCATTGCATAATATTTAAACTACATGGCTAGAAAAGAAATAAACAATTTAAAACACAACACAGCAATCTGTGATTTCAATGCTTGCAAAACCCACTACAAATGAAAAATGGCTCTTTGTTGGCACTGCTCACCTTTAAATGACTCCAAATTATTTTTTCGAAGTATGAGGGCAGTTCAAACACATTTGCTCAGAAAAAGCTGCACATGATTATACAAAACTAAAGAGCACATTTTCTGTTATTGGTTTTATTCTACCGGATGCATTTTGGCTGCTTCCTGGTGTGAGTAGTCCGATTTATGCATGAATTTCATTACCTTAAGGGCAAAGAGGTCTTGTTTCTTCTTAACAGTGTATGTAAGACCTGTATGAAAAATATAAGCATTCAAAAAGTGAACAGAAATATCAACACCTTTTGTAATAGAAGGAAGCGAGAAATTTTGAGAGCACATTTAACACAATTTACTAATACTGTATGTCACCAATTCCTGTCACGGCTCGCAGTTCTTGCGGATGGGGAAACGTACTTGATCCCGGTCCTGCGCCGCCTCTGCTCCTGGGCCTGTCCTGAACTGGAACAGAAACAGGCATGCGCCTTCTCCTCCTGAAGCCAATCACAACGCTGCAATGGCATCGTTGTGATTGGTGTGGAGTCCCGGACAGCGCCCAGCTGGGCACCTATAGGGAGGCCATTTGCAGCCTACTTAGAGAAAATGTAGAGCGAGCATGACTGCTTTGGTATGCCCAAGGACTGACCAAACAGTCAGGGTACTCAGAGTGCTGCAAGCCACTCCTCCCCGCCCCGCCCACCGGCCTGCCCCCAACCAGGCATATCCTCTCGCCCGCCCTCAACCAGGCATACTCCTTCCTTCTTCTTTCTTGCAGCGCTAGAAGCAGAAAATAAAATGGTATTTAAAATACCATTTTATTTTCTGCTTCTCGCACTGTGAGAAAGCACTGGGGCGGCGCTCCTCTGCCCTCATAGGAGAGCCGCCCCTAATCCAATTCTAAATACATATACCTGGCTTCTAAGTGGCTTGCTAGTGGACCCTCAATCTTTTTGTCATGGTGTTCAAAGGCAACTTGTATAAACTCCAGAACTGGTATAAAATGACTGCCATTCAGCCTAAAAATTACATGCCATCAAGAAGGAGGAATCGCCAACATGCAATGAGGCCAGAGTCATTCCTGAGGTAGCTGACTCTGACAGCAACAGCCATGGCATGTATGAGTGTGTTCGGGTGCTGGTTTTAAAGTGGATCACTGAGTAGCGCTTAACTACCTTTTTCTATGGTTAGTGTGTTGAGCCGATAGAGGCACACCCCAAACAAAACACCAGTGATGGCAAAGTCCCCCATGCTGGATGCAAGGCCTCTTTTAAAGGAGTGGGCGTATCCAGAATGGTTTATGGTCCCTCCAAGGGATGCATACGATCACACATGAGCTAGAGTGGATAGAAGTTGAAACATTTGATACTGATCCAAAGACATTAGGATAGCCCTGGAAGATTGGAGTTTGGATTTCCTTATCCCGATTTTGAAGGACCCTGGCAGTCCAAGCTCAGGTGGACACCAGGTCTTCCAAGAAGTTTATTGAATACTCCCTACTCGTCTCTTCAAGCAAATATACCATGCAGACTGGCTTAGGTTAGTTGGTAGTCACAAGGTAGCCTTTCCCTTGGCCCTGGTGAACCTTTCCTTTGGCTAACCATAATTGTACTGCAAAAACAACAAGGTTATGGAAGGAATGCTTAATCTAATTTCACCCACTGGTGATTGATCGTACTGCATTTCTGGCAAAAAATGATGGACGGTATTGTAGTTTTAAGCATTCCAACCATCCCTTTTTTGTATTTTTCATTGTGATGCCCGAAGTGCTATAGCAATTCCCTTGTGTGGGTCTTGTGCTCACTGTGCCATTGGTAGTAAGTTGCACCCAACTGAAGAAGCTTAACTAGGCACACTGGAGCTGGATTTGCATATGGCTGGGTCAAATCTGAGGTGGCTTGGTCTGTAAAAAAACAATTGACTGGGATGGGGCCCAAGTAATTATCAGTGGCTGAAATTAATTCAATCATTCCATCCATCACTGATTTGTATGCCTGTGAAGCCCGAAGTGTGATGGAAATACCAAGACCTGGATTTGATACTCACTTTGTCTCTTGGACCAAGTTGCATTTGAGTGAAGAAGCCCAACTAGCCTAAACCAGTTTTGGGTTGTTTGTGTTACGGTTCAGAGAGGACCTGGCTTGGCAGTTCAGACTGGACTGTTCCCATTGGAGCAGGACCTAGGCTAATTTGCATATGGCTTCGTCTGATCTGAGTTAGCATGGTGTGCAAAAAAATTAATGGACTGGGATGCGGCCCAAGTAATTACCAGTGGCTGAGATTAAATCAAGCATTCTATTCATCACTTTGTTATGCATTCTTTATTGTGGTGCCCTAAGTGTGAATGGAATGTCCAGATATGGGTCCTCTTCACACTGTGTCACTAGAAACAAGCTGAAGCTGATTGAAGAAGCCGAACTAGGCCAAAACTGCTCTTGAGTTTGTGTTCTTGCTCATATGGAACCTTGCTTGGCAGTTTGGGCTACACAGGACCAACACTAATTTGCTTAGGGTTGATATGCATTTGCATAGGGCTGGGTTTAATCTGTGGTGTCATGTGGAGCAAAAAATGATGGATTGGGATGCAGCCCTGGGTAGTTTTCAGTGGGTGATATGAATTCAAACAATTCATCCATCACTATTTTTGTACTTAACATAGCAACCGTCAAACTTGGTAATCTCTTCTTAGATTTTTGCTATACCCAAACACACCCTAATGTTCACAAGTCAAAATGATTGAATGAGTCTCCCAAAAAGTATTATTTCTGTTTTCATATAATATGTTAATTCATAAATATCGTTGATGACAGTTCTAACTTGCCCACCAATATTTAATTTTAAACAGAAAAGGATGCTAACTCATTACAGTGGCACTTTGATATCAACGTCAGCCTGCCAACACGTTTCAGGACTATTTGGTAATTGTGTAGATACATCTTGAAAATTGCTTAAGTAAGTCCAACATTAGCAGATATTTACAGTAAAGAAAGCATCAATATTTAAATAAGCTTTAGATTGTTCAGTATGATTCTTAACTTCTTATCTAAGCCTTCGACTATAATTAGCAGTCCTTTGTGGATAGCAGCGTCTACTAAGAAACTGCAAACGATTCTTTTTTCCAGATTTGTAGAGGGAAACCATGTAAGTGGGGTCCGGTGGGCCTAAGATGAATATAGTAACCCCTGAGGATACCGTTGTGTATGGCCAGTAGGAAAGACCACTTTTTACATTTACTAGAACTACCTCTGTTGTAGTATCAATATTGCTGAATAATTTCATTTCAAGATCTTTTGATGAGGCTTCCCCATGTTCCTTTTGGATTTCCTGAAGCACTTCGTAAAATGTCAAGGGCAGGGTATAGAGTATGGTAGTGTACAGGGTTGCAAACCCACCTTCCATGGAGTATATTGTTGCAGTTTCTGAGACATCCTGTTCGAGGTACACATACTCGTGATCCTGGGCATTTCTGGTAGTTTAGATGGGGGGAATACTGCTTTTAACGTATGTGTTTTCCAAAGAAGATTCTCATCAGACAAAAGGGCACCATACCTGCTCAACACACACTTAATCTCAGCACTCATAATATCACTATATACCTAACTATAACTAAAGCTACTCTGTGCACTCAACACACCCCAAAAAACAATATCCTTTTCACAACACCCCATACCTGTGGCTTACCGTTTCAGGTCACAACATGTAATCACTTCACCTTGAACCCACTAACACACCATTGAAATATTAATGGCACAGAACTTCATGCCACCACACTCACCTATCTTAAACTCCTTAAATCTCGAATAGTAACACTCACAACACACCACAAACTCGTATAATGGTTCCCCCATGTCCTCATATCAGACTTGTAATTGAAGACATCCAGATAGGTGTTACAATACAACATGCTTTTCAATACACCACACACAACTCTTCACAATAAACAGTGCACACTCACCATACAGTCTGCGAAACCCAAAAATACGACCATACAATTCCCAAAACGCAGCTCTCCTTAAATGCCAAAACACTATGATATCCTCCAGAAGTGCATTATCTGGACTACCAAATACACACATATTCTCCCATATTAACCTTTATGCAAATCACACTATCCCCCAGAGCTCAAAATTACTAAACCTGTTCATATAAAGCAGCATACATATCCTACAAAACAAAATACAATATCCAGCTCATCTAAATAACCTAGCAACAGCCACTAAATTATACTGCCCTCAAACAATATTACTGTGCTGGCGCCCAGAGAGATGAAAAAGACAAGGAGGTGCAGAATTATATCCATCACCTCTGCAACTGTCAGGCCCCAGATAATACATTCATTTGGGGAGTTCGGTTGTTCTTCGCTGAGCTGGCTTGTGTGATACATTGGTTACCAACCAATGAATGTCAGTGCACTGGGAGTCAATGCATACGACTTTCTCTTCAGACACTATTTGGCAGATAAAGCAAGAAAATATTCAGACCTGCTTATGATCATTTCTTAATCCACCAGTGGAAAGCACTGGAAGACTATCCCTACCTTCAGCTTGAATCCATGTCCCCAAGGCGTGTTCCTAACACTGATGTCTGCCTCCGTCTGACCCAGAAGGATAAAGGGGGGCAAGGACCTGCTTAAGAAACATGGACGTCCATGCATGGAAAAATCCCAAATAACCTTGGGTCCTGGTGATCCTTGGTGGTGGGGACTAGAAGCGACTGATCAGAAAATTGTGCTTGTAGTCTGAAGAATTGTGTGCGTTGTTTAAGTTACTACTGTTGCAAGACGCCTGCTGTGAACGTTTGACTTCATTGCAAGCCTAAACTGCTGCCCTTGAATGCTCCCACAAACCACTGATACCTGTGGAGGGGCTGGGGTTGCACAGTAACGCACCTGTGGGGTCTTAATAGAGGTTAGTTCAAACCATGAATGAACACAACAAACAAATAAGTGGCTGCGGTCTCTCAGGCTTTACTAGCAATGATGCAGCAAGTAAGTGCAGCCAAGAGCCGAAGTAGGAACCCAAAGCAGTCCTGGCAAATTCTGTCAGACCAGCCCCCATACTGTGCATAGAGAGCGAGCCTGACCGCTACAATGGGGCTTGGTGGAGTTCTCCCCTCAAGAAAATTTGGGGGAAAATGGTGCAATCTACAACACGTTTTTCATTATATATTCAACTAGCAGCCCGTCCCGACGTTGTCTGGGTAGGCTTTGCGAGGTGAAAGGTATTCACCAGCATCGCGCACCCCGGACACGGTCTGCCTGTGAAGCTCAGATACTGACGGCTTCCCTTAAAAGGCCCAAAGCCGTGCTAAGTGTCATCAGGATCGGGCACAGCTGCCATTTTGCTGCAAAAGGATTATTTTAAATCATGTTATTGCCTTGAGCCGTGTGTCTGTGGAAGCGGTGGGTAGTGATACCAGCACTGTGCGTCTCCCCGCTCGGGCCCTCCCTCCAGCCCGGAGATCAGAATCACTCCCCCGTCTCATAATGGTTAGTGTAGAGTGGTTGTGCCTGGTTTTCTCCTAGAAGAGGGTGCCTTTTGCATCTAGCGCATAAATACCCACAGTCTTCTTTAAAGGGGTTTCTCCTACTGCGGGCTGATGTGTTTTACTCTCCATGCCTGCTTTCATTTTCAAACAAGGCATAACTTTACTTTAGCGGGCATAACTGTAACTTTCGGGGCCGCGGCTTACTCTTATGGGGATTGAGAAGTGCCTTAGTGCCCCTGGCCGTGGTGCCTCTCATAACCTTCTCCTCCCCGCGCTCCTGGCCGCTCTTACCTCTGGGCTGGTCCCATGTCCTGACGCCATCGGCCACACGCCTCCGTCGGGTGTCGGTTCCGCGCTCCTGGCCGCGTTGTATACAGACGCCCATGATGCTGCGTTTACCTAACGCCACACCCACACGCCAAACCGCTTTCTATCACTGTATGCATACGCCCGGACTACTTTTCCCCTAACGTTCTCCCCCCCCCCCCCCCCCCCCCCCTTATGTATATGGTGTGGTGCTATATAGCCTATGTCCATCTCCTGGACCTCCCCTTTCCAACGCTGTATTGAGTGTTGTGATTGGTGGTGTACTTCTGGAGTTAACCCGCCTCTATGGACACAGTTTCTCTCTTTATAATCGTAGTATAGATTGTATTCATTTTTAAAGCGTAGTAAATGATAATGTTACAGTGCACCAGAATACCTTAATCTTTATTGGTGCTCTTCAATGATTCCCTCACTATCTCCCTCCAATAGTGCCTCTCATCTCTTCATAGCCCCTCTCTCACTGGTATTTCATTTGTTTTATAGTACTTTTCATACCAGAGTAGGGGTTTGGAGCATTTTACATCGCACACACTTACAGAGACAATGAATCATATGTGTGTAAATCAGTGCATAGAAAATGTTACATAAGACAAAAAGGTTAAGTTTAAAATTATTAAGAGTGCTTGGAGAATATGGGGGAAAACAACGAGGCAACTCGAAATCCAAAAATTTACTAAGTACACACCATCATGGAATTCTTCTGTGCTACCAAGACCGGCAACTGACGATATCTCAAGACGTTGGGAAAACTTGGGGTTATTTACAGTGGGAGACTTCCTTCAGGGAACTTCAGAAACCAGTTTCCAGTATTTACAAGACACATTTTTAATTCCTAGTGCAGATATGTTTCAATACATTCAAATTAATACTATTCTCAATGGAAAATTACCTAATATTTCTTTGTTAAACATCCCCGTATTAGATTGTTTAGGGAAATCTGTATCTAGGATAGGTACATTTTATGATGTGTTATGTGAAAGCAAGAAAGACGACGTAGAGCGGATTGAATCTTCATGGGCAATTAAGCTGAACAATCCCAATATCGACATAGACATGTCACTCCAGCTCTTATCCGATTTATTTATCTCTTCAAACTTAAAAGCTCAGTTCTATAAGACAATATATAATTTATATTATACACCTGCCAAACTCTTTTCCTGGGGGAAGAGAGAAAATGCTGAATGTCCTCGCTGTGGTATTGGTCCGGCACATTTGATAGACATGTTTTATGAATGTGACAAACTAACATCTTTTAGACAAATGATAGCGGAATTCTGGCAGGAAGTATTCGGTCATGCTGTTGCGGAATCGCCGACGTTATATCTACCAGGATATGACAATACCCTTATGCACAGCAAGGAAGAGGAAACTTGCCTTTTTCTAGGGTCGGCAGTTTATAGAATAATCCTAGCTGCACGATGGAAAGAGGCAGATCCCCCTAATTTTCAAATATGGTTGACACAATACTTAGGGATTTATAATCAAGAAAAGGCAATCTACGCATGTAGAGGGAAAAAAGCTAGGATGCAAGGGGAAATAATATGGGAGCCAATTGAGGGTTGGAATAATAGAACTAGGTAACTAGGATAAGAAATCAACAAAATTTCTATTTTTATTTCCACTTACTTATTTATTTATTTATTGTGTAGCTAGTATCTTATGTATTCATAACAAGATATGTTACATGTTGATATATATACAACTTTTGTGTACGAATATGAATATGAATAGGTCTTCTTTTTTTTTTGTACAATTGCTAGTTTGTGTTGCTAAATAAAAAATAAAAAAAATAAAAAAAAGTTACATAAGACAAAGGGGACTATAAGGTGTAGGATGCACATGTCATCCATACTGGTAGGCATCTTTTTAAGAGTGCTTGGTCTGGGTGAGCACACACTCAGGATTCAGAACGTAACACAGTGTTTAGGGTTGACTTTACTAATAAGAATTTATTTCTACCTAAACAACGCCTTTTTAGCAAAATTTTGGGAATTTAAGACTGGGACAAAAAAACATAACTTTCTAACCTAGATTTGAATTGCAAAGTATGGATTGCGCAGTAAGAAAATGATCTCTGTGACAAAAGAAGTAACTCAATGAGCTATGCACATATAATACTGTTCTATAATCTGCATAGTACATGCCCTTTGCAGCAGGCATATTAACCCTCTGCGCTACCTTAGATGAGTCAAAACTGCCACTAGACAAAACTCTGATGTCTCTCCAGCAGATAAATTAATCACCAGAGTTATCTTGGTACTTTTATTGTTGTCTGAAAACTGTTGGATATACAAGGAACTCTGCAGTGCATTTTAAACGGCTGCACTGCTACAAAACTGTTCCTCGGTAACAAAATCGCCCCCCACCCTTTCAGCCTTCCGGGTAAATGCCTGATGCACATTATGGCAGGTACAGCCTTGGGTGCTGTGGCACCAGAGTTCTAGAGATTTGAAGGGACCACCGATTTCCAATATAGCTGTCCTTTACTACCTATCCAGGAAGCTGAGGGAATAGACGTCCTTGCACTAGGGCTCAGAGCATTCTTGCTATGCAACAGTGTCGCCTTTTTCCAACCCAAGATTGATAAACATGTCCACAAGTCCGCTGGTAATTAAGAGGGCGACCGAGATGGCCATATAGAAATGGGCTCCGGCAGCCTGAATGTGAAATAGCAGCATCACTGCTCCAATATCACAGTGGGCCACATAAATACCACTGGGGACATCGTGGCTTCTAGGATTTTGCCGAGGAGATTGTGCTGGATGATGCAGTGATCCCTTTTTGTTCATGGGTGCGGCTGTAGGTTAGTTCCTGATGGCCTGTGCTGCCTCACTAACCGATGAGCTGAAGGAGGCTGCAAGGCTGCTTGCCGATGTGCGGGAACCCACCAGCTGCTTGGGGTACATTCTAGCGGCCTGTCTGGCCCGGTGGTCATTCTTGGGAGGTGGGACGCCCCCTATCCTATGTTTCCAGATGTGGGCTGACTAAGGGCCTGGTGGTGCCAGCTCTGCTGTTGGGCAGCAGAGTACATTGCCTCCTGGTGTGGTCTGCTGTGCATGGGTAGATCCCTCGAGCTGTTTGCTTTCCCCTTAGTTCCCCCCCCCATGAGCATCCCACCTGCCCCTGGTGGCTATGGGGGCTGCCACTGCAGCTTACCTGGAAGGCATCTCTGTGTCCGCTTGTGGCCATTGATTGCTACCGGGCCACAGGATGCCTCTGGACCTGGTGGGGCCTACCTGCTATTCTGCTGGGCAGCGGGTGAGCGTCTCGGGCCTGTTGCGGAGTGTGCTACCATCAGGCGTTTAACCCCTTCGATGCTCATGACGAGCTCAGCTCATCATGAGGTACAGTGGAGCTGTGCTCATGACGAGTCGAGCTCATCATGACCACTCCCATTAACATTGACCCTCAGCAAAGGAGGGGAAGATCTCAAGCAGTGATGGTGTTAAGTGGTCTTTTTTCGCCCTATAGGCAGTGAGTCTGGGCCACACTGCCATCCTTGCTTTGGGCCTATTCTACTGTTGGGTGCCCATTTGCGTGACGGACGAGCCAGAACTTGTTGGGGCTGATCCGCTACCTGGAGGCCGGCTCAGTCCTGGAGAGTGTGCTGTATTTGCATCTGCATTTGTGGATACCTCGAGCTGCTGCATTGTATTGTTGCCACATACTTGAGGGCATACAACTTGAGGCCTTATGCCATGCTAGTGTGAGTACATTCTTGCTGCACCTTCCTGCCTGGTGGGTTAGGGGCCTGACAGTTACAGGTACAACTGCCCGAGGCGTCATTGTGTGGTTGTCCTGCTGTGTGGAAAGCTGACTACAATAAGGGAGACAATATCAACCTAAGCTGCCCTTTGACAAGAGACCCCCCTTCAACAAGAACTGAAGGTTCTTTTCTAGCTCCCTGATGCTGAACTTACAACTGTGTGAGAGAATGAAGGCTAGCTTCCAGGCTATCAATACCAAACTTGAATCTCTCGCTGCACGACCTGATAGATTTCAGGATTGCGTGGACCAGCAGGATTCTAATCTCACTCAGGTGAAGTCTCAGATCTCTGATATAGAGGACACACAAAACCAGGCTGTCGATGCACTAACTACGCTGCAGTGAAAGTTGAAAATGTCCTACAGATGCAGAATGAAGATTTGGAGCGCCGGTCCCAGCATTTCAATGTTCATAACCTGAGCGCTCCAGAGTCTGTAATGACTGGCAATTTGGGGCTCTTTGCGGAGGAACCTTTTGACTTGCTGTTTGGCCAGTATAAGTTTTACTGTGTATTCATAGCGGAGAGAGCAGTGCTCAATTGTAGCCGGTGACCTTCGGTGCTCGGCAACTGCACATAGCTGTCAACACTGGCACTTGTGACAGTCTGCCACATGGTGGCGCTAACTGTCTAATGTAGAGATGAATATAGCAACAGTTGTTTATTAATTCAATATACATTAAATACGAATATTGCCTGCTGCCCAAGCCATTCTCATATTGTTGGGGGCTGGAATAGTTTGTATTGTCACATTTGTAAGAGTGTGTTGGTTAGTAGCTGTGTTTGTACTATCATTGGCAGTGCTGAAAGGGGCAATGTATGGTGTAAGGGGCAGTGACCCCTTGGTGAAGGCCCCTGGCACCTGTATTTTTACAAATTAATTGATTCCTTGCCCCTGTCCCAAAGCCTGGCCAAAACCCAAGACCTATAATAGACTGCTTCCTCAATTATAGAGGCAGGGACCTAAACTTAACCATGTCTCCCTTGATCTCCAATATGACAATCTGCGGATCTCATTTTACCCTGACTCCACCCGGATTGTTCAGGAGCGCTGGCAGTCATTCGGTGAGGTCAAGAAGGTCCTCTGTGCCGAAGGATTGAATTACTTGATGATGCACCAGGCTAAACTTTGGTTGGAATATAGATTAAAAAAACACTTCTTCCAGCAGCCGGTGTCTGCACTGGAATTTATTGAGCAATATGTACCTGTGAGTGGTAGTCCTGCCCCTTCCACAGTGATAAGAACTAGCTGCCATATGCTATCATTGGCCCATACACCAACTGCTTTGTTCCATTGGCTGTGTGAGAATGCCATGCTCTCTCAATTCGCCTTCTCCTAGTCCCCTATGATGGTTTATCGTAGCAGTATGTATTCCAGTGTGCCTTTGTGGGCTCCTTGAGACTCTTTTCAGACCACAGCGTAATGCACAACCTCTTGAGATTACGTTGGTGAGGGTTGCTTTTACCCACTATATACTTGCGTGGCCTAATCCAATTGCGGACTGTTAGTGATCGAAAGTTATAGATAACTGCACTGTTCTCAGACTATCGCTAGAGGCCCCATGCATGAAGTGCACACATGCAGTCTCTACCACCTGCATTGACCCCTCCCTTTTTTGCTTGGAATTGGGTGGGCACTCGCTGACGACTGGGGTTGGCGTGGGTGGGAGTTTCTCTTCTCTTGTTATAATGCTGTTTTTCTCTCTGGTTATTTGCCACAGAACAATAATCGGGTGCTACACTGCACTATTCAGCACATTAGGATGCGTGGGGATGATTGCGGTTGCGCCACTCCCTCATGGTAACCTTCGCATGGTAACCTTTCTCATTTGGACGTGCAGGGATTGATTAATCCCCTGCAAGGCTTGAAAAGTGCTTGACTACCTCAACTGAGTGGAGGATCTGGCTGTTTTGCAGGAAACTCCTTGCTCATCCATCGGTTCACCCACATTGGTGAAAGCTTGGGGCACACACAGATACTTCTCTTCTTACTCCACCTATGCCCATGGGGGGGTTATTCTGGTTAGGGGCTCCTTTAAATTCACACTGATAAACACCCTTATAGATATGGTGGGAAGGATGGTGGCAGTTGCTGCTAAGTTAGATGGGCGCTAACTACTTATCGTTTATCCATATGGTCCAAATGAAGATAGTCCTGAGTTTTTGGATAATCTCCTCAGCCTTTGCAGTAAGTATAGGGACTCGGCCAACTGTCTGGGGAGGCGATTTTAATACAACTCTTCCCACACAGTTAGATAGAACCTCCATGAAGCCGTATCCTATGCTGCAGGCTACTGCAGGCTAGTCATGCTCTAGCTCATATCATGATAATAATATGCAACTTGGTAGATGCCTGGTGCATGTTACACCAGAGCGAGCTGGCTTCCACATATTGTTTGCACATACACAGCATATCCTCGCAGTTGGATGTGTGGCTTGCATCTTTATCCCTGTGGTCTATGATCAGCAGCTCTGTGATTCTCCAATGAACCCTTTGGGATCATTCAATGGTCATGCTGGTTTTGAACGGCCCTGTTCCCCTTCCTCACTTTTTCAGCTGGTGTTGCAAAGAGCGAAATTGCAGGCCGCTACATTTTGCAATGACATTAACGAGGCCATTGTTGAGTATATTTCTGGCTAAATGAGAACTTAGTAGCTGATGTTGTGCCCTGTGGGGAAGCCTTACATCAAGGGTATGTGCCCTCTGGGGAAGCCTTACATCAAGGGTATGTGTATTTCTGTAAGTGCCAGTGTTCTTAAGTCAATTTGTGGTCACTTAGATTTCCTTGAGGCTAAGCAGTGCACTAGAGAGCGATTATGCACCTCTGGAGATAGGTGTACCCTGAAGAAACTGCAGGAGACACTGTCTGAGTTTCAAGGGGAGGCTGTGAGAAAGGTTCTCTCCCTGGGTCAAACGGCTTGGGTGCGGTGTTTCGCCCAGGCAGAATGCTGACCTGGATTACTCAGAGCACAACATCGGCTGAGCACATTGTTGCTGCTCAGATGGAGAATGGCACTATCTAATAGAGACTTCTAGCTGTAGAATTTCCCAGGCGTCGGGCTGTATCCGGAAACTTTTTCTGAGCAATATCCTTTGAACGCACCGTCGGGTGGCTGCATTTGGCTCCTCTTGACATCATCAGCGTCGTTAGCATTGGTTATGACGTCGTGGTACCTATATAGGCATCACCCAGGTGTGCCGACGTCAGTTCTCTTCTTTCCGTGCCAGTTAAGCGCCGATCCAGGAACAGCTACCTCTCTAACACTTTTTGACAGGTTTTTTCTCTAAGTTTTGTCCACTTCCGTATTTTTTCATTGTGTGCGAGAGATGTCTTCGAGGAAGACAGGGTTTAAGCTGCGCGGCGCCTGTACCCGCATGATTTTGGTCTCTGATCCCCACCTTCTATGCCTATAGTGTCTCGAGCGCGACCATGATCAAATGTGTGCTCCGACTGTCGGGCCATGGCTCCTAAGACGTTGAGCTAGCAGGTTTTGAAGCTCCTTGTGGCCCGACAGCCGATACCATCAAGCGAGACTCCGAGAGGTCCCTGTTCTGATCGAGGAAGAGGAGGTCACAGGACAGCTCCCGAAGCCCGAAGTCCTCTTCATCCAACTCGAGGTCAGTGGGACACTCGGGGAAGAGGCACATGAAGAATAAGTAAGCGGGCTTCGTCTTCACCTCGAATGTCGTCTGTCGACGAAGGAGGTAAGGAGCACCAACACTCGGTTCTGCGGAGCCAGAGCCAGGGTCAACTGTGAATGTGTTAGGCTTGGGAGAGGAATGGGAGGGGTTTATGGACCGTCTAGATCACCTGGATGACTCTGCAGAGCAGTCGGACTGGTATGGAAAACTTGGGGAGGCCAGTGGACTGGACACTTCTCCAGATACTGGCATGCTCTCTCCGCCAACTGTGGCTATGGAGGAAGGGGCATCTTATGCCATGGTGGTTAAGAGAAGTAACAACAACAAGGTGCCTGTACCATTTATGTTTTAAGCTATCAATTTTGTATCGCTTGGTCATACACACTTCAATTTGTTTTTGCACCAGTATTTTATTTATACCTCTTAATTTCAATGTTTTATATTTCTATTCATACCATTTATGCATAAAAAGGAATAGACAAGTACATACTATACAAAGGTTACAAAAAAATACATAATTATTTACAAGACTTATTTACAAACCACATATTGACTAAGACATACTTAACATTCTACATCCAAAATACAAAACTTTACGCAGACAAAGACATACATTTATATCCTTCTTTGATTATAACTGAGTCAATCAATATTCAAATTATAGACCAAGTTTTTTTTGGTAAAAAAAAGAGCATTCCACCAAGAATGACAAGTTATGCAAATGGCAGAAATTAATTCAATCTATCTCAGAAACAACACTACATTGTTGGTTCCTTATATTGTTTTATGCTCCTTTATCATACCATGCCGACGCGTTTCGAATCTGGAGAAACCAGTTCCCAGATTCTCATCAGGGCTTTTTCAATTTCTGTACAAGGTGTAAAAAAACAAAACTGTTTTATTTACAACTTTACAAATACTACTTCTCCTTCATTTCATTACACTATTTTTCAATTAGACTCAGTATTATACCTGAATAAATTGCCAAGGAGCCTTCTGGATGTTAGTAGCAGGTCCTGTCTCGCTGTCTCAATCTATGTTGTTATTAAGGTTCCCCATCTACGATTGTATGACCACAATATTCAATTCCTACAGAGGAAGAAGAGTGTAGTGTAAATCTATTTGACCATTCGTTTCATGTTACAGTGAATTTGGTCAAAATTGTTGGCTCATACCTCATATTTTTTGTTTCCTCAGTCAAATAATCACTGTATTTTCTCCTCTGCGAGGCCGTTGTTATTTATCTCCGGGATCTATCAGGAAAGTTTATTTTGTTGTAAGGAACCGGCTTATTAATATGTTTTTGTGCTTTTTAACAGCGTAAAATCCCCCATTACACATACCTCTCAAGATAGCGTGTGCGGCTTCCTACTTTCTCACTGTTTTCTTTGCCGCATTCAATTTTGGCAAAGCTGGCGAGAAATAGATACATTTATAATAACCTGCTTGTAACATTTGTATCACCCCACTAGTTAACACCGCTTAGAGACAAAGCGTGCGAGCGTACCTTCTCACGGTCGTTTTTCGAAACACACTGGAGCGCAAAGCCCGTATTTTTCCGCAGCAATGCCTAAAGTACACAAAGCGTCTGTTTTAGTGACTCGCAATACCCCCGGTAGATTCCTTATTGTTTCTTTTGAAAAAAGTGGAAAAGCCATTACCTTTATTTCGACCCGCAGCATAAAGAACTACGCCTCCACCAGTTGTGGCGGATATTTTGAAAGCAGTGTTTATAACCCTTTTTACTGCTGAAAGGAATTCTGGGAATTGTAGTACACATTTCGACAGTGTGGTTTTTTTAAAATACATCTGGGCACAAAAATATGCATGACTGTGTTGTTAAAGCCTAGATATTTCGGATAAGATGTTTAGCCCTGTCTGTGCACTATTAAATTTCAAAATTAAGTAGGCCTCTTTTTGAAGCAAAACTTTATCAACATCTGCAGGACGTTTCACTAAGTTCATAGTGAATAAAACTGTCCATTTAAAATCATTCTCCCCATGCGATTTTTTGATTTTGATGAAATGTTCCACCATCGGGGCTGTAATGACCTTCTTTTTGATCCGTGACCGGTGTTGCATAATTCTCATGTTAATTTGCTGGTTAGTCTTCCCTATATAAATCTTCATACAGGGACAAAGTATCGCATACACCACATTTTTTGTTTTGCAATTAGAAAAACGCACATGTTTCCACTTCGTACCTAAATGATTGAATTCATTTCCTTCGATGGTATTGGGACAAGCCACACAATTGCCACACTGGTGATGTCCTTCTACTGGTTTTAAATTCCATTTAGATAGCAAGTCACTTCTAGGCTTTGGTATTGTGATGTCTGCTTGAACAAGCTGCTGTCCTATGCTTTGATTGTTTTTCAATGCGAAAATTGGTTTTGGGAAGGGACAATCCAAGTCCTCAAGGAGGTGCCAATTTTTGAGTATCATCTGCCTCATTTTATGTGTATCCGGTCCGAAAGTAGTGACACATACCAATCTGTCTAGTTCTTGTTTTTCTTTGACCTGAAGGAGGCATTCGCGTGGTGTAAATCTCGCCCTTTTCAATGAATGTTTTAAAAGTTTTTGGGATACCCTCTTTGTGTCATCTCTTCGCAGAAGGTTTGGGCATGTTCCTCAAAGTCTCTGACTTATCAGTACAATTTCTCCAAATCCTTAGGAGCTGTCCATATGGGATATTTGCTTTTAACTCCTTGGATGGGCACTTCTATGATGTAAAATAGTGTTTTTATCAGTGGCTTTCTTATAAAGAAATGCTTTCAACTGATTCTCAACGCATGCTGTCTCCACATCCAAGAATGTCCTTTTTGTTTTACTGTACTGGATGGAAAATGTAATGTCCTCATGTCTAGAGCTAAGCCATTCATGGAACGCCAATAACTCCACCTCTCTCCTCTGCCACAGGAGCCAGATGTCGTCAATATAGTGTAACCATTGATTGATATGGTCTCCAAACGGATTATTAGTTTCTACGAATCTTTTCTTGTACTGGGCCATATACAGCACTGCCATTTTTGGGGCATAAGGACACCCCACCGCAGTACCTTTCACCTGCATAAAGAATTGATCGTTAAACGTGAAGTAGTTCTTTTTTAGAGCAATTTCAGCCAATTTTAGAATGAATGATGTTGGCACTCTGTGGGTCATCTCCCTGTTCTCTAGGTATAGTTCCATCTCTTCCAACGCCTCATCCTGAGGGATCTGCGTATAAAGTGATGCAACGTCCATTGTTACCATGATTTGGGTTTGTTGATGAAAGGCTACTCCTTCTACCTTTGTGAGAAAATCTGTAGTGTCTCTTAGGTGTGATTTGACCTCCTTTAGAAATGGCTTCAAAAAGAACTTAAGAAGTCCACGTATTTTGAGATAGTCTCGGGTTGCGACTCTTGCCTAGATCCTATCGGCTTGCCTGGGGGTTCATTGAGGCTGTTGTGGATTTTAGGCAAAAAATATTGAATGGGGGTTCTGGTAAATTTTTTCACCAAAAACTCATATTCTTTAGGTCCCAGAAAACCACCTTCCTTGCCTGTCTGTAAGATTTCAAGAATCATCTCTTGTATCCGTCTTACTGGATCTTCTTGGACCCGTCGATACCAGGTGCTATTGTTAACCTGTTTCGATCCCTCATTTAAATTCACATCACGGGGCCAAATCACAACTGCCCGACCTTATCGGCTTGTTTAATCACCACAGATGAGTCATCTCTCAAACTTTTTATAGCTGCTCGTTGTTTATGGCTAATATTCTGTTGTACATATTTTCTGGGTTTTTCTAATTTGTTGATAGATGACAATGATGTCTGTTCAAACGCATGTATTCGTTTAGGAATGTTCTGAGAGGGAACACATTTTTATTTATTTCTCAGTCCAGTAACCTCATTGTTTGATGTTGATTGTTGGTTGGCAAAAAAGACCTTCAGCCTGATCTTCCTACAAAACTCAATTGCTTCTAGTTTGAGCTTTGTATAATCGATTGTTTGCATGGGACAAATTTAAGCCCCAAGTTTAAAACAGCTTCCTCATCACTAGAATACTCTATTGGATAAATTAATTACAGTAGTGGAACCCCCCTACGATTTGTAGAAGCGATTCTGGGTTCTCATTTCCTATGGTGCTTTGTACCTTGGTTTTGGCTGTTGGGCCTTGTCTAAAAAAGAAACCTGTTTTTTTAGAGTTATTGCCTCTTGTTTCTTATCCTGAGGACTCAGAAGATGATGTGTCAGAAAACGTGGAGAACCGATTCTTTGATCTGCCCTGATAATTAGATACCACTCTACCTGATTCCAATAGAGTGTAGTAATCTTCCTTCAAAAAGTTGATGTTTTAAAGGGAACTCCATCTTAGGACTATCGGAAAAAGGGGTATGAAGGCATAACATGCGTGTATTGTATCACCAAAAGTAGGTGGTATATATATTTGCTCTCATTGCACAGTATATGATGGGTAGATAACAAGATCATCCACAGATACATTATGGTGACATCCATGGGATGTCTTCATTCAGGCCCGCTTTGTCAGTGTTAAGTCTGTACACCCACTTTTGTTCTATTTTGAATAGGTGTTTAGACACATCTGTGATATGAGCTGGAATCGATGGTTGTTCCAATACTGTCCCCTGAAAGTCTGTAGGTTTATGGTTCACTTCAAGGAAATGTTGGTTAATCGGGTTGCCTGTTTTTTGCAGCGGATAGTGCTTTTGTGCTCGGAAATCCGGGTTCTGATATTCCGTGTTGTCATTCCAACATATCTTAAGGAGCATGGGCAGGTGATCAAATAAATTAAATTGCTGCTATTATAATTCGTAAAGCGCCTTTCTTCCCAAGCTCTACTTGGCCCGATGTCAATGCTTGTCGATTTCTTTGTTTGTGGACACACCGCACAATTCCCATAGGGATGGTGTCCTGTCACTGCTGGCATGTCCCAAAGTGTGCCCACCTGATGTGTGGTTTCCGACCGTGGTCTCGTGTGTATCAACTGATCTCTGATACTTGTGCCTCTCTTGAAGGCAAATAAAGGTTGTTCTAAAGTGTCAGGACCGGTGTTTAGGATCTTCCAATGTTTGCGGATTATCCGTTGGATGGCGTTTGATCTTGTGCTGAACGTGTTGATGCATGTCATCCTTTCATTCTGTCTTTTTGGTAGAGCAGGTTCCAATAAAGCCTCCCGATTATTGTTGGAAGCCCTCTTCTTAGACCTGCGGACCATTTTTTTGTGATACTGTCTTTCAAGTAATTGTTCTTCCAGGTCCTTGGCATGTTTGTTGAAACTCTTTTGTTGAGCAATTACGTTGGACCCGTAGAAATTGCCCAAATGGCAAGTTATCCCGGAGGGATTTGGGATGACAGCTGCCATATTGTAAGAGTGAGTTGCAAGCCATGGGCTTCCTGTACAGCTCTGATCTCAATCCTTCTGGTGCTACCATTATTAGAAGGTCCAGGAATGCAAGTGACTGGTGGTTGTATTCCACAGTGAACCGTAGGAAGTTATTCCGGTTATTCAACCAAACATGAAAGTTCATCAGGTCAGGCACATTACCTCGCCATACCACCAAGATGTTGTCTATGTATCTTTTCCAAACCCGTACAGATGGTAGATACAGGTTTGTAGTATTTAATACGCAATCCTGCTCGAATTTGTGCATGTAGAGGTTAACCAAGCTCGGGGCGAAAATACTGCCCATGCTGGTACCTGACGTCTGTAGGTAATAGCTGTCCTCATACTGGAAGAAGTTCTCTTTCATAGCTATTGATGCTAGGTCCATTATTAGAGAGACCGGCGTGATGGAGTCCAGGTCACTTGCATTTAGAAGTTATTCAATCACCTCCAGGGTCTCATCTTGAGGAATGGAGGTATACAGCGACTCCACGTCAAAAGACACAAGTATATCTAATGTGGCGTCGAAATCGATCTCAGGAAGTAGTCTTAACAAGTCTTTAGTGTCTTGTAGTTAAGTCGGCATTAGAGGCACCATAGGTCTCAAGAACACATCTACGAAAGTTGATAACGGTTCCAGTAATGAGCCAATTCCCGAAATTATCGGGCGGCCAGGTGGTGGCCGCTGTACTTTATGAATTTTGGGTAGTATGCAAAAGTATGTCATTGTTGGATGTGTTCTACGTAGAAAGTTGCATTCATTTGTGGTTATCCAACCTTCAGAAAGGGCTTCTTCCACCAAGTGGCTGATCTTCGTTGTCAATCTAGGCGTGGGATCTTCTGACAAGGGTCGGTATGAGCGCGTGTCGCTAAGTTATCTTAGACACTCAGTCCTATAAGTAGTGGTGTCCAGCAGAACTATTGCGCCACCCTTGTCAGCGGGTTTAATCATAACTGAAGTGTCTTTAGTCAGTTCTTGGAGTGCCTTCTGTTCGGCTTTGGTGATATTGATAAAGGGTTTCTGCCTTTGTTTAAAAAGATTTTGTACATCATGTTGGACAGCCTCTTCAAAAGTAGTCACTTTCGCTGGAATGGTGGCAACAAGAGGAGTGAACGTGGATGGGTTCTTTAATCCAGTATTTTGTTCATTTGGTGTTTGTTCTTCATTTTTTGAGAAGAAAAGATGGAGTCGTACTTTCCGGAAGAATTTTGAGATCTCAATCTGAGTCTGGAAAGCATCTCCTGTGGTTGTAGCCACAAAACCCAAACCTCAGTTGAACAATTTCTCTTCTATAGGCGTCGATGTCCGTGAACTTAGATTGACTACGAGCCCGTCTCTGCGCTCGTGCCCGCCTGGTCTTGTGGTATCTTCCTCCCGCTCCTCAGGTCCATCGACTGTGGGGGCAGATTCCACTGTACTTGGCCTTGCGGAGCTCGTCGCCTGCCGCGTGGTCTCTCTTGGCCAAACCCTAAAAAAGGAGGCATATTCTGGCCTGGTTGAAATGGTGCTGGGCCATATGGTCCTACCTGATGAAGAAAAGGAAATTGACCTGAAATCCAGGGGTTTGGGGTCCACCATGGATTGGATTGCCCTTGGTTTTGGTTGTATCCTCTTCTCTGTCTTCTGTTCCCCCTCCCTTGGTTGAAATTCATGGAGGACCCCTGATTGGAAGAGTCAGAATCGTCTAAGAAGAGGGCTTCCAACAATAATCGGGAGGCTTTATTGGAACCAGCTCTACCAAAAAGACAGAATGAAAGTATGACATGCATCAACACGTTCAGCATTAGATCAAACGCCATACAACGGATAATCCGCAAACATTGAAAGATCCTAAACACCGGTCCTGACACTTTAGAACAACCTTTATTTGCCTTCAAGAGAGGCACAAGTATCAGAGATCAGTTGATACACACGAGACCACGGTCGGGAACCACACATCAGGTGGGCACACTTTGGGGCATGCCAGCAGTGACAGGACACCATCCCTGTGGGAATTGTGCGGCGTGTCCACAAACAAAGAAATTGACAAGCATTGACATCGGGACAAGTAGAGCTTGGGAACAAAGGCGCTTTACGAATTGTAATAGCAGCAATTTAATTTATTTGATCACCTGCCCATGCTCCTTAAGATATGTTGGCATGACAACACGGAAGATCAGAACACGGATTTCCGAGCACAAAAGCACTATATGCTGCAAAAAACAGGCAACCCGATTAACCAACCATTTTCTTGAAGTGAACCATAACCCTACAGACTTCCAGTGGACAGTATTGGAAGAACCATCGATTCCAGCTCATATCACAGATGTGTCTAAACACCTTTTCAAAATAGAACAAAAGTGGGTGTACAGACTTAACACTGACAAAGCGGGCCTGAATGAAGACATCCCATGGATGTCACTATAATGTATCTGTGGAGGATCTTGTTATCTACCCATCATAAACTGTGCAATGAGAGCAAATATATATACCACCTACTTTGGGTGATACAATACACGCATGTTATGCCATCATACCCCTTTTTCCGATAGTCCTAAGATCGAGTTCCCTTTAAAACATCAACTAGCTAGTCGTCAAACATCACAATAGTTAACTTGCTATTGGGAAACTGGACGTTACGATAGAGATTGCCCAACTGGCCTGTCACCCTAAAGGGTTAGACTATAAACAACTATAGCTAGCTTATAGAAATGGTGAAGCCTGGCATTAGGATCAATATAGGCAGTGATGGTATTAATTCAGGCTGTTCTCTCTTTTTTGCATCATCTAATGTAATAACCCTAGCCCACTCCCTATAACTAACATTAACCTGCATAAAAAATAGGCATAAATGGCGCCAACTTAATTTTGATCTCCCTCCTAAAACATCACTATTATAAATACCTTGACCTATTTTATAATTAATATTATTCTGTGTGAACACAATGTTTCACTGAGAAACAGGTTTTTCGAATGACATTCAAGTATCATAAAAGCACTATACTGATAAACGACAGGTAGCCAGACTACGCTTCCCATATAAATCACAGCAAGCCCTCACTAATAAGCGCCGAAATCGCGCACACAACTGACTACATTTCCCATCATGCTCCGTCGCGGGTGTATGACGTCTATCTTAACCAATCACGCACTGAAACAAAACACGTCCACTTACGCGGCCCCGGCACCTCCCCATACAGCCCAGATGGCAGCAGAGTGTACCGACGGGCAGGTAAGTGGACGCCATTCGAATACGAGCAGGAGTGCGCTTAGATTCTAGACGCTTAACCTAAGAGTGCGCAAATTCGAATACGAGCAGGAGTGCGCTTAGATTCTAGACCCTTAACCTAAGAGTGCGCAAATAACCGCTAGGATCACGTTAGCCGATGCCCTACTATGTATCGCTGTAACTTCCATTAGAGGGGCGATGTCTTAGTACATTTTATCTCCGAATAACATCGGGGTACATGAGACTTCACTGAGGGTCGATACCGTAAAGAAATTGCTTAGGATACAAATGTGTCGAGTGTAATGGCACCAGGAGATAAGTGAATAAACAAAACAACAGTCACGTGTTCACACCACCCAGGCTCATTAAGGCAAGGGAAAACATAATTATCCAAAGGTAGATGATGGACGCCACTTAGTAGTGTATTGAGATTAAGGCACATTTCCAGCACCTAGGATGTAGATCGAACAGAAAGACTAAGAAAGGGTTTTTGACGACTGAACGCAAGATCGAGGAAATGATACAAACCCCGCTAAAGAGAAATAAGCATGTGGAATATTCAGAGGGCCACTCTATATTCCTGGTGGAAATAAGGAGATTTGCAATCTAGTTTGACGAATGGAGTACTTTCCTGTTTTGCTCTCGCGTGGTTTTTAATTATGACTCTATATACCACTTTCTCTACACCATAGAACGGTGCACTATCTTCCTGAGCTGTTGCCAGGCGAGGAGAAGCACGTTCCTCTTGCGCTAGAGGTGAGCTAGAGGAGATATTTGAATTTGGCTAAAAAGTAGCCTTTCAACGCATAATTGCTTAAAAAACAGTTGACGATATAAGATGACTTACACTAATTATGGTAATGTCTATTTTATCTTTGTATGTGTCTTTTATCTATGTTGTCTGTGTCTTGATCACTTGCACACTGGGACATCCCCTGCACAAATAGGAGGACTAACAGGTTTGAACAGGTGATATCTGTATCAATTTTTTTATTATATTTCACTTTGGAGCAGTAGCATAAGACATAGGTCCTGAAGAAGTGGGAGATACCTTAGGATCTTTAAACTACCGCAGAAAAATGTCGACCATTACACCGGGCCAGTAACTATTAGGTCTACTTACTGGCTATTTTGCACTGAATAGTTTTTAACTTTGGAAGTGGACGGCACCAGAATAAAATATTTTTGCGTTCACTATTCAATTTTATCATAGAGCACATTTTCTTTTTCACAACTCTTTTGTGCACTGCTTTCAGTTACTAACATTAGTCCCCTTCAGTCCTTTACCTTACAACAGTAGCCATTCCCATAACAGGTGGCAACAACAAAGATTCTCCACTTTGGGAAGTGGTTTAAATGATGAAAGAGCGGTAAAGGGAGAGTAACTGATGGATATCTTCCCATACAGTGTGATATCCTGTTGTGTGCTCTACTAACACACTTAGAGTACACTTCGAGTCATCTCGACACACATATATATAGGGCTGACCCACAGTTATTCTTTTTGTAAAAAGCTGTTGGTTTGCCTGTACCATTTTTGGTCATACATGAAGAACTTATTTTTCAGGATAATGTCCATCATGGTGACAACCATGTTGGTTTGTTGCCACAAGTTGGCCGGTCTTGTTTCCAGATATTTCGATATGGCATCTATACCTTTGTCAGGATTGATAGAAGTATATAGTGACACCACATCTAATGTGGCCATCATCATCCCAGGTTGCCACTGAATGTCAATGAGAATGCTCAGGATATGTTTTGTGTCTAGGATAAACGATGGAAGGTTTTTGACCAGGGGGTTGAGAAAGAGGTCTACATATTCGGCTATTCTTTCAGTGGGTCCACCTATACCCGATACAATGGGTCTACCTGGAGGGAACGGAAGTGCCGTATATATATATGTACAATCCCGGCAAAGGCACCCCTACACCACCTGGCCATTTCGCTCCTCCTACATGTCCCTTTGAGGTTATCCAACTAGACTTCATCCATATGGAGAGATGTAATAACCTGAAGTACGTTTTAGTTGTGGTTTGCGCATTCTCCAGATGGATCGAAGCCTATCCTCTTAAAGATAATACAGCCTTGTCCACAGCGAAAGTCCTACTGAAGGAATATTTTCCTCGGTATGGAATGCCACGGATTGTATGGTCTGATAACGGAAGTGAGTTTGTGGGGAGTGTGATGAAAAGTGTGTGTAAGGGCCTTGGAATTACACAACAATTCCACAGCGCCAATCATCCCCAGTCAGCGGGTTTGGTTGAAGGGTACAATGGTACTCTAAAATTGAAACTTGCAAAGATTCAGGCTACGACTGGTCTGTCGTGGCCTGATGCTTTGCCCCTGGCTCTCTTGTCAACCAGGGCGACTGTACACTCTCGAGTAGGGCTTAGCCCATATGAGATTGTGTTCGGCCGTCCTGCAAACATTTGGGGGGTTCCTAGACCTGGGTCCTTCAACGGTCTTGAGTACCCAATGTTAATTGATTATCTTCATAATCTGACTGCTAAATTGAGG
Source organism: Lissotriton vulgaris (assembly GCF_964263255.1). NCBI lineage: Eukaryota > Metazoa > Chordata > Amphibia > Caudata > Salamandridae > Lissotriton > Lissotriton vulgaris. Next base: position 1,820,257,341 of record NC_141689.1, on the reverse strand, counting down.
TTAATTCATCAACAGGTCTTTGAAGCACTGCCAGCACAGACAGAGGGTCCTGGACATTGGCTCCAACCAGGTGACTGGGTGGTCACCAGAAATTTTGGCCGCAAGCGGAATTTGGAGCCGAGATTTGTGGGACCCTATCAGGTTCTACTCGCCACGAGAACTGCAGTTCGTTTGGAGGTCCGCAAAAACTGGGTGCACGCCACCCACACAAAGAAGGTGTCAATACCTTTACCAGCGGACTCGTGGGTGAGGACCGGCATCGCCGCATCAGAAACAGAAACTCCGGTGAAATTTGTGCCGTTCAGTGATGCTCAGCCTGTAGGAGACACTTCAGTGCAATCAGATAACTTTGTTGAACCTTCACCATTGGGAAACTCAAAACTTGAACTATCGTCTGACCGACAGGACTCTGTTCCGCAACCTGAACAATTATTTGAAGAGCAGACTCGTCCTGGAAGAAGCAGATATTTTCTTCGTTCTCATACCAAAGACTAATAAAAAATCTTTTAGCTTTTTCCCTTTTTTTTTTAAACTTCACGTTACCCCCTCAGATCATCTCGAACATCTTTTCACAATTGTAGTCTCCATTAATTCTTGAGTTCTTTTCCACGTGTGTGTTTTTCCACAGCTAGGAGATTTTGTATTATAATTGAACATTTTTGATTAAAGAACCTTACATCCGGGTTGACCGTAGGGCCGTGCGGGTACTTCCTTCTGTTTAGCAGGTTCCTGACACTAGGTCGGTACTTTTGTCGATTCCTAGGAACTCCTGGGGATTGATAATCGCTACTCAGAACGAAGTGCGTCAAGAACGTTGCGGACGGTGTTTAGAGGATGGAATTCTCAAAGTTGTCGGAAGTGGAGAAGACTCTAGCGCAAAGATTAGTACTACACAGGGTTGTAAAGACTAAATGCTTTCTGTTTCAGGTGTTCCTGCTATTCTTGACTGTTTCCATGTTATTGGTGGGTGGAGTATATTATGGAATACAATCGTTATTGCCTTCTGCTTCACCTACTTCTTCCTCTGAACCAAAATCTGTTCCTACTGTTTCTCCTCATTCCTTTCACCCTCTACCTCAACATGAACAGGTTAGACGTGCAGAATTCATGAACAATTCCTTTGTCCAGCTCCTACATCAGCATCAGTTGGTGATGAATACTACCAACTGTTGGGTGTGTGGTTTAATGCCACATACCATGGATAGGGGAATTCCGTACTTGGTCCTTCCTTATAGTTCCCAGGGGTCAGCTCGAGCATTCCAAACTATGTTTCATAGCGCACTAGATTCCTACCCCCATCGAGAGCCGCGCACTGCAGATCATGGTCCTGGCCCGTACCACAAGCCTTTGGCAAGAGCGATTGCCGATTTAGATAGAGATATTTTTGACGCATCGCTTATCCCAGAGGAAGAGGTGCGAGCGTACAGAGATCTGAGTGAGGCTGAGTATAGCATGTCAGTGGGTGATCGGCAGCTTAAAAGCTCGTCTCCGATCTAGATCGTACCCCATCTCGGTAACTTCTGTTTGAAAGGTCTTGGCCGAAGTCCGCGAGCCCAGCTCGGGAGGAGTGCCTGTACTGAAACGTATGTTTTACCAACGGCCTCTTCCCCTGTTCTTTTGACTGCCAAGGGTACATACTTTGTCTGTTACGACCGCGCATATACATGGTTGCCACGTGACTTTTCAGGCACCTGTTATATTGCGAATCTGTTGCCACCGACTTTCACCGTCGGGTCAGACTATCACAAGACCAGAGTTGTGAGAGGTGTTATTAGCGAAGAGGACACTGCTGGTCAAGAAGCAGGTGACTTCTTTAAGGGTTTCTTGCCGTTTTGGGGACCTATGATCAATAGTAGGAACCTGAGACAGTTGACTCGAGTAGTGGAATGAACTGCTAATTTCACTGCCAGTGCCCTTGGTAATATAACAGCGGAGCTTCAGGCGGACAGGCTTATGACGTTTCAGAACTAAATGGTTTTAGATGTTGTTCTTGCAGATAGAGGTGGAGTATGTAAGGTGATCCATTCGAGTTGCTGCATTTTCATTCCTGATAACGCTCCAACTGTCTATCAAGCCATCTCGAAGTTGCATAAGATCTTCGAGTCCATACACGTGGACGTAGGTGATTGGACGCTACTAGGATGGTTTTGGGGCTTGATGTCGACGTGGGGTTGGAAGATTCTGATGATCATTGGGGTTGGTGTAGCATTTCTGTTCACGTGTTGTCTTTGTGTGCAGAGTGGTCCTGCCTTATGTGGCCTCTGTGCTACGACGTGTATAAGACGGCCACCTGTTACCAAGGAAACATTGATGGATAGAATAATGTTGCAGCAACATCTGGATGGTCTGATGAATATCGAGATCGATTTTGATATCGACTAGTGCTTGCCTACATGAGGGCAAAAGGAGCGTCTGAGGTTCTGTGACAATTATAAGTGGTGTTTTCGACTCGCTCGAATATGGACGAGTTTGGTATCTATGAACCGCAAATGACGAGTTTAGTGGGTGTACGCGTTTTCGCTACGCTAACCCGAACCGTTCATCTTATTCGTGGGTTTCTTCATCTGAACCCACGGGTTCCATTTTAGATACGGCATCCATTTTGTTTCTTGCCCTCAAGTAGCCAGCGAACGGACGCTGTCCGCTTCGTGACCCTGGGATTCCCAAACTTATGCGGAAGACACCTGTTCCTTTGAGGGTGTCTTTATGACGAGGGGGATGACACAGCAGAGGCAGATGGCCTCGCTCGAGGCTCATCTTGCCGTGCCGGTCTATTGTTTCAGCCGTGCATTCATTAGGCACGTCTCCTTTGATCCTGCAATCGTGGTTCCGATATCACCCCCCTTACACTCTTTTCAATCTGTTGACTATCTTTGTCTTCCCTTACACCTGTTTCTGTCTTCTACTTTAACTTGTTTACAGCCGGAATGGAATGTACTCATGGTGGGATAATGTACTTTTACAGTTGAGAACCGGCGATGCCACTGCAATTATGTTCCGGGATCCTGAATACATGAAAGCGACCCTTTTGACTTTTACTGTGGGAACTGAGTCGTAACCTTTTGTTTGCCATGTTGTTCTATGACGAAAAACTGTATAAAAGGAGCGATCCACAGATGCAATTTGAAGCAGTCTCCTAGAACCTACATGCGTTGTACTTCTTGTGACTTCTGTGTTTCCTGCAGTAAATAAACCTTGATCTTTGACGCTGAAGGAAGTGTCCCGTGTCTCTGTCATTTGTACGCCGGAACAGGTAACCCACGAAGGTTTCAGGTGTTGTCCCCTGGCACCGCTGGGTCTTAGAAAAGCCCAGTCCTTCAGCAGAAATGTCCCTGGTCTCGCTAGGAGACAGGGAAATGGTCCCTCCACCCCCTCTGCCTAGTAACATTAATAAATATAGGCAGTGGGTGACCATTAATGGCCATAGAGTGGAAGCTCTCAGAGACACCGGAGCGAGTGTGACAGCTGTCAAGTGTCACTTGGTGTCCAGAGAGCAGGTGGTTCCCCACGCATTCTACCCCGTGATAGCTGCTGACAACTCCCAGAAAGAGTGCGAGGTAGCTCAAGTTTCCCTTGAATGGGGGGGGAGTTTCAGGTACTCTTCAGGTTGCTGTGAGGCCCGCCATGCCTGTTGATTGTCTCCTGGGCAATGATTTAGAAGACTCCCCTTGGGCTAAGGTGGAGAGGGAGACACATTTGAAAATGTTGGGTGTGCCAGAGTGGGTGTGTGCAAGCAAGTAAGGGTGTTGATGGGGTCCCGGAGCCTGAAAGTATGGCCCAGGACGCAGCTGTAAAGAGAAGAGGCAGGAGGCGCGGGAAACCGGCCCCCGTAGTTCCCGTGGTCCAGGAGGAGGTAGACCCTGAGGGGGATGCCCTGGAGCCCACAGGGGAACAAGTTGCTGAACTGGGAGACCTGTCCGAGCTGACCCACTGGCAGCAGGATGGTGGTCCCTCCAGGGAGGAATTTTGTGCAGAACAAAAAGTGTGCCCTTCTCTTGTGGGTATGAGGCAGCAGACCTCAGCCCAAACCTCAGGTGATCAGTCAGGATCGCATTTTGTGTACTGGGAGAACGACCTCCTGTATAGCGAGCCTAAGGCTGCTGAGCCTGGGTCAGCCCATGTGCTGGTGGTACCCCAGCGCTTCAGAGCCTTCCTACTGGGTTTGGCTCATGACGTTCCTTTAGCTGGACATCTGGGGCAGGACAAGACCTATGACAGGCTTGTCACCCATTTTTATTGGCCTCAGATGAGAAGGGATGTAGACATCCATTGTAAGACTTGTCACACTTGCCAGGCAAGTGGGAAAAGCGGAAGGAAGCAGAAGGCTCCCCTCCAACCTTTTCCAGTGGTCAGTACCCCCTTTGACCGGGTGGGGATTGACATTGTTGGGCCCCTGGACCCCAAGACAGCCCTGGGCAACAGGTTTATCCTGGTCTTGGTGGACCATGCCACACGGTACCCGGAAGCCATCCCTCTGCGAACAGTGACGGCCCCCGTGGTGGGACGGGCACTGATGGGTGTTTTCTCCCGCATGGGGTTCCCCAGAGAGGTGGTGTCAGACCGGTGCACCAACTTCATTTCCAATTACATGAAGTCTCTGTGGAAGGAGTGTGGGGTAACCTACAAGTTCACCACTCCTTACCACCCTCAAGGTAATGGGCTGGTTGAGAGATTCAACCGGACCCTTAAAGGCATGATCATGGGTCTTGAAGAACCAATGAGGCGGAAATGGGACGTCCTCTTGCCATGCCTGCTGTTTGCTTACCGTGAGGTGCCACAGAAGTCTCTAGGGTTCAGCCCCTTTGAGCTTTTGTATGGTCACCCGGTAAGAGGACCTTTGAGTCTGGTCAAAGAAGGCTGGGAGCAATCTCCCAGGAAACCTCCCCAGGATGTATACAGTTACATGCTCGCCTTTAGGAACCAGACTCAGTGCTTCAGAGATCTTGCTCAGGCAAATCTGGAGGCCAGCCAGGAGGAGATGAAGCGTTGGTACGACCGGAATGCCACTCTGGTAGAGCTTCAGCCTGGTCAAGAAGTTTGGGTCATGTCCCCTGTGGAACCTTGTGCGCTCAAGGACAGGTGGACTGGACTGTTTAAGGTTGTGGAGAAGAAGAGCGATGTCACCTACTTGGTGGACTTGAAATCTCCCAGGAACCCCTTGAGGGTCCTGCATGTCAACCGTTTGAAGCCCCACTTAGAAAGGTCTGAAGTGGGCAAGCTCCTAGCTACAGATGCTGGAATGGAGGAGGAGAGTGAGCCTCTTCCTGACCTCCTGTGTGCTAAAGAGCAAGATGGGTCAGTGGATGGTGTTGTCCTCTCTGACACACTGACCCTTGAGCAGAAGCAGGATTGTCGCCAACTGTTGGGACAATTCCCTGATCTGTTTTCCTTGGTTCCGGGTGTCACTCATTGGTGTGTCCATGATGTTGACACCGGAGACAGCCCTCCTGTGAAGCACAAGGCTTACAGGGTGACTGACAAGGTCAGAGCATACATTAAGGAGGAGGTCTCCAAAATGTTTGCCTTAGGGGTGGTTGAGTCCTCTAGCAGTCCTTGGGCCAGCCCAGTGGTCTTGGTCCCAAAGGCTGCAGCGCCTGGTGCTTCACCAGAACTTCGGTTCTGTGTGGATTACCGAGGACTCAATTCAGTCACCAAGACTGACGCGCACCCCATCCCCAGAGCTGATGAGCTCATAGATCGGTTGGGGGCTGCCCGGTACCTTAGCACGTTTGATCTAACGTCTGGGTACTGGCAGATCGCCTTAACTGATGGGGCAAAGGAGAGGTCAGCATTCTCCACACCAGATGGGCTCTACCAGTTCCGGGTGATGCCCTTTGGGATGAAGAATGCCCCTGCCACCTTCCAGAGGTTGGTCAACCAGGTCTTGGCTGGACTGGAGGATTTCAGTGCCGCCTACCTGGACGACATTGCAGTGTTCAGCGCCAGCTGGGAGGAACACTTGCGCCACCTCCAGGAAGTGTTGTTGGCCCTGCGCAGAGCAGGCCTCACAATCAAAGCCAGTAAGTGCCAGATTGGGCAGGGTTCTGTGGTGTACTTGGGGCACCAAGTAGGGAGCGGCAAGGTTGCCCCCCTGCAACCCAAGATTGATACCATCCTGGCTTGGGTGCCGCCCAAAACCCAAACTCAAGTGAGAGCCTTCTTAGGTCTCACGGGTTACTACAGGAGGTTTGTCAAGGATTACGGTAACATTGTGCACCCCTTGACTTCGCTGACTTCCAGGAAGCAGCCACGAAATGTGATCTGGACTGATGCCTGTCAAACGGCCTTTGACACCCTGAAAACTGCAATGTGCACAGCACCTATAATCCAGGCACCCGACTTTTCTAAAGAATTTATTGTCCAGACGGACACTTCAGAGCATGGCGTGGGAGCTGTTCTAGCTCAGGTGAATGGAGAGGGCCGAGACTTGCCGGTAGCCTTCATCAGCCGGAGGTTACTTCCCAGGGAAACGAGGTGGAGTGCGATAGAGCGAGAAGCATTTGCTGTGGTCTGGGCGCTGAAGAAGCTAAGACCCTACCTGTTTGGGACTCACTTCCAGGTTCAGACAGACCACAGGCCCCTCAGATGGTTGATGCAGATGAGGGGTGAGAATCCAAAACTGTTGAGGTGGTCCATTTCCCTACAGGGGATGGACTTTACGGTGGAACACTGCCCTGGTACAGATCACGCCAATGCTGATGGTCTGTCCAGATTTTTCCGCCTTAGTGATGAGGACTCCCTAGGTCAAGGGTAGTTCTCCCCACATTTCAGCTGGAGGGGACACGTGTTAGACCTGGCATCATTGGCTTGAGTCTCTCCTCCATTTTTTCTGTTTGCCTCCACTGTTTTACGATGTTTTTGCTGGTATATGCTTTGGGCACTGTGCCACTGCTGATCAGTGCCACAGTGCAAGTGCTCCCTATGTAAAATTGCTGTATTGATTGAATTCCATGTTTGGCTTATTTGGTTTACTATCAGTCCCTAGTCTAGTGCACCAGGAGTGCCAGGGCTTGTAAATACAAATGCTGCTCGTGGGCTTGCAGCACATGTTGTGCCACCCACAAGAGCGGCCTAGTAAAAGTATGTCTGAGGTTCTGCCATTGCCAGACCCACGTGCGGTCTAGTACTGTCACACTGACTGCGCAAGTACACCTACTTGCCAGTCCCTAACCCTACCCTTAACTTCATGTTAGTCACCCCTATGGTAGGCCCACGGGCAGGGTGCATTGTAAGTGTAAGGTAGGACAGGCCTGACCAAGTTGGCATGTCCTAATAGTGAATTACAGCCATATTCGTTTTTCACTATTGCGAGGTAACCTGCTCTCCATTAGTTAGAATGGGCTGCCAGGATTATTAATGCTATAATCCTAGCTGGCTCGGGGAGCATGGTGCAATGTCGAGCTTGGTATCCCTGAACTCGGGGTTTAATTACGCATCCGTTTGTGTGGATGGTTTGTGGACTCTGGGTTTGAAAATAGCACTTTTAGAAAGTGGCTATTTTCTTGTCTAACTATTTCTGGTTTCTGCTGGTTTGGTGTGTGTGTGACAGGAGCTGCGTTGAGAGTAGGGGGAGAGTAGTTGCTGATCGCCTGCCCTGCCTGATACAATGCTGGCTCCACCTCCTGCCAGGCGACTGATGGCTCTGTGCCTGCCATGGACGATCCTAGCCCCACCTCCTACCAGGAGGCCGATAGCTCTGCTCCTGCCAGTGACAATGCTGGCTCCACCTCCTGCTGGGCGTCTGAGGACCCGGCCCTGCTCAGTGAATAGGCCAGGTGCCTCTGCCTGGCTACACCCACAACAGACCCAGGATGTTGGGAAATTCCCCTGCATGGACAAAGGGATCAAAGCCAAAAAGGGGTATAAGAGAAGGACCCCTGAACCAAGAATTTAGATCACTTCTGACAAGGAACCCTGAAACCAAGGACAAGAAGCCTGCTGATCCAAGGACTTGCCTACCCCTTCTGCCAGTGTGCTGTTTGCTGGGGGGAATCCTGCATTGCTTCTTTATTTTTGCCAAGGAACCAGGAGAGAGGAACTGTGTGTGTACTCTCAAACTTTGCTAAGAAAATCTCCAAGGGTTGGAAGAGTGCCAGCCTCCTGTTGAAGTCACAGGGCTAAAGGACTTCATCTGCTAAAAGTGCTATTTGCTGGAACTTGAGAATCCAGCACCTCTGAAAGAAACCAGCAATCTCGACGCCGACGGACGTCGCCGAATCCAGCTCGACATCGTAACGGCTCCAGTGTCCCGCTTCCTCGACGCCGGCCGCCGGGCCTGATCGACGCCAACAGCAACGCCAGTGAGTAATGAGTTCGGCTCCAGCTCCAAGGGACCTCGTGTCTGCACCGCTGCTGATCGCATCGACTTCGTGCCCTCTCGACGCCGTGAGCGCTGCTCACTCTTGCAACAGCATCATCGACATCGACGACTACTGAGGCCTGATCGACGCAAAGCCGGATTGCTCGACGCCGCTGATCGTGTGCTTCATTTTCCTAAGGTACCGTGTTGTTGGGGGTCCGTGTGACTCCGGGCTCGACGTAGCGCTCCTCGCGGTCGACGCCGAACCCTTTGGATTAACTTTGCCTCGACGTCGTGTGACTCCCGTGTGGGTTACATTGTTGCTAAGAACTGTGTTTCCAAGAAGAAGAGTTGCTTTTGTTACTAAAGACTTTGTGCTAAGAAGAAACTACACTTGAACTATTATTTTCCCTTCCAAAAGTATTTATTAAGATTGTAGTATATTTCTGTCGTTATTTGGTCTTGTGCTAAGCCTTATATAAAAATCCTTATTTTTATAATACTACTGTGTTGTGTCCATTTGTAGTGTATTCATGTTATTACTGTATGTGGTCATAAATGCTTAACACACAGCCTCTGAGATAAGCCTGTCTGCTCTGCCAAGCTACCAAGGGGGTGAGCAGGGGTTATCAAAGGGTGTGATCCCCTTGCCCTGACTAGTAAAGATGTGTCCCTATTTGTCAGAAGTGCATACCTCTGCCAACTAGAGACAGCCGGTTCTAACACATATATATATATATATATATATATATATATATATATATATATATCCAACCTGAGTTGCCCTGCAGCTCGAAGACGCCACTCCACACAGGATGGTTCACAGAACCCTTTTATTCCAAAAACCGGCATTCACTTTACAAAGTAGTTTTAGAAGTTTTCTGTCTCTTACGCGTTTCGGAGCTGCCTGCTCCTTCATCTGAGAGAAAAACCTGGCAGTCATGTGACTCCGCATTTTTACCAATTTACATAGTTCTTTCCTTGATTAGTCACGTGTCTTTAGCCTGCTGGGATTTGTAGTTCGCTGCTATCCCATGACTGCGTGCTGGTTAAATAATTACATTTTTAGCCCTCCAGTGGGCATTGGAAAGTGAACCCAGTTTGCAATTAGGAAATCCTTTGCGCTGATGACAAGATTCACATACTTTGAACCCTGCAGACCCACATTTCTGGGCGGTGCATCCTCCACGGCCAAGGCTGCCGTGTAAATCATCCAACCTGAGTTGCCCTGCAGCTCGAAGACGCCACTCCACACAGGATGGTTCACAGAACCCTTTTATTCCAAAAACCGGCATTCACTTTACAAAGTAGTTTTAGAAGTTTTCTGTCTCTTACGCGTTTCGGAGCTGCCTGCTCCTTCATCTGAGAGAAAAACCTGGCAGTCATGTGACTCCGCATTTTTACCAATTTACATAGTTCTTTCCTTGATTAGTCACGTGTCTTTAGCCTGCTGGGATTTGTAGTTCGCTGCTATCCCATGACTGCGTGCTGGTTAAATAATTACATTTTTAGCCCTCCAGTGGGCATTGGAAAGTGAACCCAGTTTGCAATTAGGAAATCCTTTGCGCTGATGACAAGATTCACATACTTTGAACCCTGCAGACCCACATTTCTGGGCGGTGCATCCTCCACGGCCAAGGCTGCCGTGTAAATCATCCAACCTGAGTTGCCCTGCAGCTCGAAGACGCCACTCCACACAGGATGGTTCACAGAACCCTTTTATTCCAAAAACCGGCATTCACTTTACAAAGTAGTTTTAGAAGTTTTCTGTCTCTTACGCGTTTCGGAGCTGCCTGCTCCTTCATCTGAGAGAAAAACCTGGCAGTCATGTGACTCCGCATTTTCACCAATTTACATAGTTCTTTCCTTGATTAGTCACGTGTCTTTAGCCTGCTGGGATTTGTAGTTCGCTGCTATCCCATGACTGCGTGCTGGTTAAATAATTACATTTTTAGCCCTCCAGTGGGCATTGGAAAGTGAACCCAGTTTGCAATTAGGAAATCCTTTGCGCTGATGACAAGATTCACATACTTTGAACCCTGCAGACCCACATTTCTGGGCGGTGCATCCTCCACGGCCAAGGCTGCCGTGTAAATCATCCAACCTGAGTTGCCCTGCAGCTCGAAGACGCCACTCCACACAGGATGGTTCACAGAACCCTTTTATTCCAAAAACCGGCATTCACTTTACAAAGTAGTTTTAGAAGTTTTCTGTCTCTTACGCGTTTCGGAGCTGCCTGCTCCTTCATCTGAGAGAAAAACCTGGCAGTCATGTGACTCCGCATTTTCACCAATTTACATAGTTCTTTCCTTGATTAGTCACGTGTCTTTAGCCTGCTGGGATTTGTAGTTCGCTGCTATCCCATGACTGCGTGCTGGTTAAATAATTACATTTTTAGCCCTCCAGTGGGCATTGGAAAGTGAACCCAGTTTGCAATTAGGAAATCCTTTGCGCTGATGATAAGATTCACATACTTTGAACCCTGCAGACCCACATTTCTGGGCGGTGCATCCTCCACGGCCAAGGCTGCCGTGTAAATCATCCAACCTGAGTTGCCCTGCAGCTCGAAGACGCCACTCAGGTTGGATGATTTACACGGCAGCCTTGGCCGTGGAGGATGCACCGCCCAGAAATGTGGGTCTGCAGGGTTCAAAGTATGTGAATCTTGTCATCAGCGCAAAGGATTTCCTAATTGCAAACTGGGTTCACTTTCCAATGCCCACTGGAGGGCTAAAAATGTAATTATTTAACCAGCACGCAGTCATGGGATAGCAGCGAACTACAAATCCCAGCAGGCTAAAGACACGTGACTAATCAAGGAAAGAACTATGTAAATTGGTGAAAATGCGGAGTCACATGACTGCCAGGTTTTTCTCTCAGATGAAGGAGCAGGCAGCTCCGAAACGCGTAAGAGACAGAAAACTTCTAAAACTACTTTGTAAAGGTAATGCCGGTTTTTGGAATAAAAGGGTTCTGTGAACCATCCTGTGTGGAGTGGCGTCTTCGAGCTGCAGGGCAACTCAGGTTGGATGATTTACACGGCAGCCTTGGCCGTGGAGGATGCACCGCCCAGAAATGTGGGTCTGCAGGGTTCAAAGTATGTGAATCTTGCCATCAGCGCAAAGGATTTCCTAATTGCAAACTGGGTTCACTTTCCAATGCCCACTGGAGGGCTAAAAATGTAATTATTTAACCAGCACGCAGTCATGGGATAGCAGCGAACTACAAATCCCAGCAGGCTAAAGACACGTGACTAATCAAGGAAAGAACTATGTAAATTGGTGAAAATGCGGAGTCACATGACTGCCAGGTTTTTTTCTCTCAGATGAAGGAGCAGGCAGCTCCGAAACGCGTAAGAGACAGAAAACTTCTAAAACTACTTTGTAAAGTGAATGCCGGTTTTTGGAATAAAAGGGTTCTGTGAACCATCCTGTGTGGAGTGGCGTCTTCGAGCTGCAGGGCAACTCAGGTTGGATGATTTACACGGCAGCCTTGGCCGTGGAGGATGCACCGCCCAGAAATGTGGGTCTGCAGGGTTCAAAGTATGTGAATCTTGTCATCAGCGCAAAGGATTTCCTAATTGCAAACTGGGTTCACTTTCCAATTCCCACTGGAGGGCTAAAAATGTAATTATTTAACCAGCACACAGTCATGGGATAGCAGCGAACTACAAATCCCAGCAGGCTAAAGACACGTGACTAATCAAGGAAAGAACTATGTAAATTGGTGAAAATGCGGAGTCACATGACTGCCAGGTTTTTCTCTCAGATGAAGGAGCAGGCAGCTCCGAAACGCGTAAGAGACAGAAAACTTCTAAAACTACTTTGTAAAGTGAATGCCGGTTTTTGGAATAAAAGGGTTCTGTGAACCATCCTGTGTGGAGTGGCGTCTTCGAGCTGCAGGGCAACTCAGGTTGGATGATTTACACGGCAGCCTTGGCCGTGGAGGATGCACCGCCCAGAAATGTGGGTCTGCAGGGTTCAAAGTATGTGAATCTTGTCATCAGCGCAAAGGATTTCCTAATTGCAAACTGGGTTCACTTTCCAATGCCCACTGGAGGGCTAAAAATGTAATTATTTAACCAGCACGCAGTCATGGGATAGCAGCGAACTACAAATCCCAGCAGGCTAAAGACACGTGACTAATCAAGGAAAGAACTATGTAAATTGGTGAAAATGCGGAGTCACATGACTGCCAGGTTTTTCTCTCAGATGAAGGAGCAGGCAGCTCCGAAACGTGTAAGAGACAGAAAACTTCTAAAACTACTTTGTAAAGTGAATGCCGGTTTTTGGAATAAAAGGGTTCTGTGAACCATCCTGTGTGGAGTGGCGTCTTCGAGCTGCAGGGCAACTCAGGTTGGATGATTTACACGGCAGCCTTGGCCGTGGAGGATGCACCGCCCAGAAATGTGGGTCTGCAGGGTTCAAAGTATGTGAATCTTGTCATCAGCGCAAAGGATTTCCTAATTGCAAACTGGGTTCACTTTCCAATGCCCACTGGAGGGCTAAAAATGTAATTATTTAACCAGCACGCAGTCATGGGATAGCAGCGAACTACAAATCCCAGCAGGCTAAAGACACGTGACTAATCAAGGAAAGAACTATGTAAATTGGTGAAAATACGGAGTCACATCACTGCCAGGTTTTTCTCTCAGATGAAGGAGCAGGCAGCTCCGAAACGCGTAAGAGACAGAAAACTTCTAAAACTACTTTGTAAAGTGAATGCCGGTTTTTGGAATAAAAGGGTTCTGTGAACCATCCTGTGTGGAGTGGCGTCTTCGAGCTGCAGGGCAACTCAGGTTGGATATATATATATATATATATATATATATATATATATATATATATATATATAAACAAAGATTAAAGTAATGTTCTGATTAAGTGAATTTCTCAGTGACAACATTAACGTTTTCAACAAAAAAATAAAACAATTCACCAGTTATAGTTAACAGCGCTAACTAGAACTTGCTTTCCTGCCATGTGAAGTGCTTATGACATTTTCTACGACATCATTTATGACATCACTCCTGACATCTCAAATGACATAACTGATGATATCACATACATGTATGTATGTATATATGTATGTATATATACATATATATATGTATATATACATACATATACACACACACACACACACACAGATATATATGATATTAATATATATGCCCCTGGGAAACGTAGAAATCAAATGCAAGCACACAACTTTTCGAATGGGGTCTTGGTCATGTGTATGATCCATCCTTCGTGGTTATATCTTAAATACAATGCACTCCCATGATTTCTGGGAGATCTACTCCCAATGCTTATTATGGCCCCATCACATTATTTAAAAGCTACAAGCTGATTAGGAAAGAAATTATGTCCAATAGAGGGCAGTGCTGAGTGCATGAAGTTGTCACTTTACATTAAAATTGTGATTGTCCTTTATCAAATGAATTAGATGTGATTCATTTGATAAAAAAGTAGAAATGGTTTATATAATTTGCCTCAAAACAATAGGATATTTATTGACATTAGATTATAAATTCTATGGAGTGTTTTAACTCGATTTCATGACAATGAATATCAACATGAATTGATCAACTGTGAATACTTTTTTGGAGGTAAACGTATAAATATTTGATTTTTAGGATCATCCAAATTAATTCCCAAACTGATCGCCTGATAAGCTTGTAGCTGTTAATGTATTGGTGTCATGATGAGAATTGGGACTACAATTCCCTGAATCCATGGGAGGGTATTATATTTAAGGCATAGTCATGAAGTATGGACTGTACACGTGTAAGACCCTGGTCTAAACATGTCGTCTTTGCTTTTGATTTATATGGCTCCTAGTGGCATATTAAATATTATTTCATCACATTGGAGTGCTGCCATCTTTCATGGCTAAATTAATACTGGAGTGGTTCGCAGTGATGAGTCTGAGCGTCGTCGTGGATTTATGAAACATTCTCTGCAAACAACAGATATGTATGTTAAAATAAGAATCGAACAGTAGGAATCAAAAAAATACATGAGGGTACAAAGTATCAAATTATTAACACTATATCACAAGTAGAAGCATTGGCACCTATGTTTTGCTCAAAATATGCTGCTGGCAATCATTACTTGATCATCATAATCACTGATGAGAACAGCATCCTTCCACCAAAGATTGTGTTTTCTATTGCACTCTGTAGAAAATTGACAAAGAATATTAAAGACTAACCTGTGTTGACAAAAACCAAGAATCTACCACAATTTTCAATGTTTATGGCAAAATTCTATCTGCCCAGTAAAACTTGCTGAGTCTCCCTGTTTAAGCTTAGGTTCAACAGTACCCTTGCAATTGACAATCTGTTGTCTTGAAATACTTTTCTTACTGCATTAAATATGCGCAATATGTAGTGTGCAATTGTACAGTGCCACAAGTATAAATTTCCTGTTACCCATGTCATTGGGAATTGTTTAATCGACCCTGAATGAATGAAAGGCTAATTGAGCCACTAGATTTGGTCATGCTCGCCTAAACCATGCACACAAGCTCGGACGAATACAAGTAGGAGAAAAGTCTCCTTAAAGTCACAACATATCCCCAGCTATCATCTTCAAACCTTGGATTGTGACTAACTCCTCCATGCCCTTTGGACCTCTGAGGCTGCAAATAAATAGCATCTGCGATATGCTTTTTTGACTACCTTCCAGACTTTGGGATTGGGAGATCTGGATTCAGATCACTGCTCCCCACTATGACAAATTGAGTGTCCCTAGAAAAAATACTTCCAATTATTATGCCTGGCTTCCTTTATTATCAAAAATGTGTGTCCAAAGGGAGATTCAGTTCACAGAGAAATACACAAAAAGAAAACATCCTTGCTAGCAGTCTGACTATGGACTTTTTTTAATCTAAAATAAAGCGGGGATGTTTTTAAAAATTATATGAAAAATAATTCTTAGTCTGTCAACGAATCACTTTTTTATGTTATAATACGTTTTTATAAAAGTGCAAAGTACACACTGACATGGTTGACAAGAACACTGTACCGAGCCAATAGCACATCGACAACTACATAATATCAGCCTTTGATGTGCCATAAATGAGGTGTAACATCTACACGTAAATAAGATAAAGAAAAAAATCTCCATATTACAAATGTTTATTTAACCTGTGTATTCTTTCATTATGGGATAGCATGAGTCCATAACAGATGGGCTTGCATATAAATTACCTGTTGCGCTGCAGTCACTTTACTATACTTACCTTCATGAACATTGTATTACTTCACGTTTTCTTTTCCATGTGTCTATTTCCCTCTGTACAAGGGCAAGAATTGGTATTTTGAAATTCTCTGAGTCCGGGGCAGTGGCATATAACATGCTTGCTTGATTTTCTTCTGTCTCATACAACCGGCAGCCTCTGAGAGATCTGAACAAAACTACACCTACTCGCTCAGTAGCTAGCATAGTTAACTGCTAACGCAAAGTGCGTCTAATGCCCGAAAGAATTGGTGGACTATCTGAAGCCAAAAGGTCTGCAGCCCGAGCACACACCTTGACTCATAGATACATTTTGTTTAAAGCAGACCTAGGAAGCCCCGAACACAAAACGATTTTCATAGACCCAACAGGGAGGGCCGGTAGAAACACACTGGCATACCACCCTTCCCATCACTGAAGGCACTCTGGCTTTTACTCTTGCGGGTAAGTAAGCTACAAGGCAAAGCGTGAACAAGATTGTGTTGCCATTGTATAGCAGCTGCCAAGGTTAGGCTTCAGCTGGATGTCAAACACACCTATTGTATACGTGCCTTGAAAGAAACAAGTGGGCCGGATTCACAAAGAATTTGCAGTGACTTACTCTTAGAGTACTCCTGGATTACTCCTCGAATTCAGGAATATGGTGCTCATTAGGATGGCGGACGGACCTGCGTCCGTCCGCCACCCCAGAGTAGGAGGGACCGTCCGCAGGGGCAGCGGCGGTCCCTCCGTGCAGATTAGGTCACATCCTCCATATTTAACATTGCGGCGGGTGCTACTTGAAGCAGCACCCACCGCAAGGTTAAATATGCATGCATCGCATTTGCATGTACAAAGCGGCAGGCACTGCGCGGTGCCTGCTGCTTCGTGCACGCAAATGCAGGGGGGTACCGTAGGTACCACCCATTTGCACCCCCCACCACCCCCGTCACCCTGGGGGCCCGCAACGAGCCCCCAAAGAAATCTCCGTATGCCTTTCCACGGCGGAGAAGCCGCCGCGGAAAGGCATCAGTGTTCCCCCATCCTAATATGGCTGGCGGTGCCTGTTAGACACCGCCTCCATATTAGAGCTTTTCCGCCGCGGTCGTAAGACGACTGCGGCGGAAAAGCAGCGGACGGTCTTCCTGACCCCACCAGCCATCCTAATCTGGCGGGGGGTCTTTGAAGTCTCTGCAGCGGTTTTTCCACACCCTCCGGGCCGGGGGACACTTCCGCCGGCCCGGAGGATGCGGAAAAACCGCAATCCTAATGAGGGCCTAAGTACGGACTGTTATAAAAGGAATGCAAAGCAACATCTCAGTAAATCAGGTGCCTAAACTGTCATGTTGTGTACTTTTCCCTCATTGTTTTTCGCATTAGTATAAGAAAAAATACATTAATTTTCACTGTTGGTTCTGCAGAATTTAATTCTTTTTTCACCACTGCAATTTTAAAACATTTTTTCACAGATAGGAACAGTCTCTACTCATGAGCCCTATGCTTCCCTCGTGTTTTGCAACTGGCCATGATAGCATTAAAGTAATTTTGTAATACTGCACAATTAATAATTACATGCCACAAATAACTAGGACAAAACCTTTGACACAAACATTTTTATATTCAGTAAAATATGGTTGGTCTGAAGTCTTTTCAAAACACATATTTTGTTCCTTTCTGATGAAAATTAGTGTAGAAAAACACAGATCTGTTGCATTCCAGTTATTTTAGTGTCGCATTTCAACTCCAGGCTTTTATAAGCACAGCCCAGACATTTCACACAGTACACAGTGGTGTAGCACAGACTGCCCTTCATAGGAGTTTGTTGTATCATCTAAAAAAATGGGGTTATATATACGTTTTGTATTGCACAAAAAAGTCTGTTTTAGGTTTTGGATACCAAACCGCTTTAAAGCTGTTTGGTAGGTGAACTCCTATTGTGAAGTTTACCAAAAACGTACCGTGGGTTTTGACCCAACCCATTATTTACCATTGGTTGCCTTTGTTGTGTTCTTATTTGCTTGCTTTTTGATGGCTTTCCTTGTCCATCTTGTGTTTGTCCCTTCCCTTCTTTTGTTTGTTCTTCTTTTAGAGCATATCATCTTACTGTCCTTGTGACTAGATGACTTGTATCTTTTCACTGCTCGCATTTAGGAAACTACTATTTTATTTTTAAGTGTTTTCTACCTCTCTCCCTCGTGTGTTGCTTCCATCCCCCAAAAACTCGCCAGCCTTGTGTTGTGTTGCTCTCGCGCTTCTACCCACTAAGCTTTCTCCATCTCACTATGGCTGTTTATTATTTGTTTTGCCTCCCCAGCCCAGTCCCAAGCATCTCTGCTGCTTCCTTGCCCCCCTGCCCACTCTACGTTGCTTCCTCCCCACCAGCTCCTTTGTTGCCATCCTTGCTGTCCTTTTTTTTAATTTAATTTTTTAATATAAATTACTGCCTGGCTACTCGAACCTTACAAATCTCGCAGTTCTTTCGCGCTAGTTGTTAAAAGTGGGGTTCCTGGTTGGCAAAGGTAAACACCCAAGCCAGGCAGAACCCACCACCTAAGTCAGGGAAAGCTAATAACACAATAAAGATAACCTGTGCTCACCCTCTGGTTGTTTGGCACAGAGCAGTCAGGCTTATCTCAAGATGCAATGCATAAATTATTTGGGCATCAAAATGATTACAGTAACACAGTGAAAACACCACAAACGAACTCCACACCAGTGTAGAAAAATAAAGTATCTTTATCTGGTTAAAATAAGACCAAAACAACAAAATCTAATTAATACTTCTTAAGTTAACAAAACGTAAAGGATAAGAATTCAGTCACGCCTTATAAGTTAAGCATGTTGTTCGTTACTGTAGTAAACCCACTCCTAGCACCACTAGCATGTGTCAAGTAAGTGATACAGCAATGTTGGTGGTAGCGTTTCTCGAGGAGAGAAAACGTCCGCACCTTCTGTTAGCGACTATTTTCACTGATCAAGTTACGTGTGAAATATCAAGGATAGAGGTGCACTGAGAACCTGGTAGAACACCCACCACCGGGGGTGTGATACAAAGCAACTTAATGCCTGTGTCAATACTTAGGAAGAAACCAAGTTACAACAAGCACCCTCTGAGAAGTCAGGAATCAATAATAATTCTGCATAACACATTGGTTATTTCACGACTTTTTCATCAGTTTCAGACACAAGTTCATGAGAAGTAAAGGGGCTTCAAAGTATGGATCCAAAACCGTACGTAGTTCTTCAAAAATCTTTATTTTAAGCACATTAAAAGTTCTCCAGCTTTGCACTGCCGACACGTGTTTCGCCCACACAGGGGCTTTTTCAAGGCTGGAAGCAATAAAAATTGCAGTAAATAAATAGGCTGAATTTTACACTAAATATATACAGTTTCCCTACATATATACAATAGGTCTCATAAGCTTTATCCTTAAAAACAACAGTGAAAAACACTTTAAAAAAGGACATGGGTCCTAAGAAAAACCACAAGAAACAAAAGATATTACATGCTATATACACAATCATGGTGGATATACTGACAGTACCCAACATTGCATGTGACCAGAGAATCACTTTTTAAACTCTATGCGCCATTGATATTTACAAAAAGGTTGCAACCATATTACAGTTATCTGATTTCAAAGTTCTACCCATATATTCACTCACTGTTGTTTTTAAGGATAAAGCTTATGAGACCTATTGTATATATGTAGGGAAACTGTATATATTTAGTGTAAAATTCAGCCCATTTATTTACTGCAATTTTTATTGCTTCCAGCCTTGAAAAAGCCCCTGTGTGGGCGAAACACGTGTCGGCAGTGCAAAGCTGGAGAACTTTTAATGTGCTTAAAATAAAGATTTTTGAAGAACTACGTACGGTTTTGGATCCATACTTTGAAGCCCCTTTACTTCTCATGAACTTGTGTCTGAAACTGATGAAAAAGTCGTGAAATAACCAATGTGTTATGCAGAATTATTATTGATTCCTGACTTCTCAGAGGGTGCTTGTTGTAACTTGGTTTCTTCCTAAGTATGTGTCAAGTAAGTGAAACTGATAATATTTCAGGCACTCCTTTACGAGTTAGGCATGTAGTCAGTAACTGCAGTAAGCCCAGTGCTAGCAGCACTAGTGTGTGTCAAGTGATAGTTAAATGCCCCTTCGTTGCCCTGGCACAGCAACACAGTGTTTACGATTCAAGCTGTGATTGTTTGAGTGAGACTCTCTCAGGACCAGGAGTTCAAAGACCATGCACCAGTCTGCAGCTTAGGTCCGCGCTGTTCACCGTACCTGGATTCCAGCTAGGACAGCAGGGCCACTGATGTCCTGGTTCGAAACCCACAACAAGAAGGGCTCAGCAAGCTTGAAGGTGGGCCTGCGGCATCCGTACTTGGTTGATGGCTGGAGCTAGAAACGGCTGCAATGGCACCCCATGGTTTCCATGTGTGGTGATCTCTCTTTTGGCTGACCCTTCCTTCGGAGGTGATTGGGAACGTCGGTGTGCAGTACAGAACCACATGAGGTGGGCTGGTTACTACGTCACGGGGAAGCCCATGATCACGAGCGCAACACCACGGCTGCACTTTCAGGCTTCCCTCAGCGCTGCCACATCTGTGGGATCACAGAGACGGCAGTTTCGATCAGCACTTCCACATGGTCACTCTTAGTTTGATACTTGCAAGTCACACAGCAGATTGCTCGACCCTTGTAAACCCCTACTGCAAGTTAGAGGGAATTGAAGTATTTGCTGGTCCTGAGACTTTGTAAGAGGCGGCAAGCCAATAAGCACTTGTAGTTACTATAAGTGAAGAGGATGTAGAGTAGGGTCAGTCCTTCTCACTGCAAGAGGCAGCAGGCCAGCACAGCAGAGCTCGTTGCAAAGTGGAAGTCCCACCTGATAGCACAGCAAACATCTTTCAGCAGCCAAACGCAGCAGAGTAAGTAGCAAAGTGGGCATCCCTCCTGGCAGCTCAGCTCCTCTTCTTAGCAAAGTCTCCTCAGGACTCAAAAGTGAACTGAATTGGCGGTGTCAGTGGTCCAGCACTTACACCCCAATATGTCTTTGAAGTGGGGAGGCATCAAAGAGGCCTTTGAATCTCCCAAGGTACTTGTCCTTCCTTCCCTGGCTTCAGACACACTACAGGGGAGTATGCAGCTCTTTTGTGGGGACAAGCACAGCCCTATTCAGGTGCAAGTGCCGGCTCCTCCCTCCCAATCTACCTCAGTCAAGCCCATAAGCGTGGTGATGGGCCAGCAGGGCACCAATGTCACATCCCAGCTCCCTTTGTGCGGATGTATAGAGGGAATGCACAAAGCCCAGCTGCCACCCTAATACAGACATGTATTCAGAGACAGGCAGAGGCACAAGATGGGTAAAGTAAGAAAATGGCATGTTAGACTTGGCATCTTTGGTTTGGTTTCCCCTGACTTTTTTTTGCTTCTACCTCCGGTAATTTTTATGTTGTGCTGGATTTCGTTTTTGCTGGCTTAGATGCTTTGGGCACTTTGCCACTGCTGATCAGTGTCAAAGTGCAGGAGCTCCTTGTGTAAATTGTTATTGTAATTGATTCTCCTTGACTGGCATATTTGATTTACTGGTCAGTCCCTAGTAGAGTGCACTGAGTGTTCCAGGGCTGGTAAATCAAATACTACTAGTGGGCCTGTAGCACTGATTGTGCCACCATCACAAGTAGTCCTGAAATAGTAACTCAGACCTGCCACTGCAGTGTCTGTGCTCAGTTGTTAACTGCCATGTTGACTTGGCAAGTGCACCCAATTGCCAGGCCCTATCCTTACTTTTCTTACATGTCAGTCACCCCTAAGGTAGGCTCAAGGTACCCCTGTGGGCAGGGTGTGGTGTATGGGAAAGTTAGGACATGCCCTGATGTGTGTGGCATGTCCTGATAGTGAAATACTGCCAATTTAGTTTTTCACTATTGTAAGGCTGTCTGTCCCCATAGGAAAGCATGGCAGTTAGTTTATAACATCTTATAATTATAACTTACCATTGGAACTAGATAGGAAAGTAAGGTTTAGTATGCCTGAATTCGGAATCTAAATATGCATCTTTTAGTAAAGGTGATTTTTACATTCTGTGTTTGAAAATACCACTTTTAGAAAGTAGGTATTTTCTTGCTTAGCCATCCGGTGTGCTTCTGCTAGGATGTGTATTTACTGGCTGGCTTTGGAGTAACATGGACTGGGGATGTGCAGTGGCTCCAGAGGGTCTGGATGAGTCTATGCTAGGCTGAATAGGCCTGATCTGTATTTGGAGTGATGGGAGGCATGGCACCTGCACCTGAATAGGACTGTGTCTGCCTTCTACAATGATGGCTCAGCCCCCATGCCCCCCGTGGCCCACACTGACAATTGAAGTTGTTATGCACTTGCAAAGTGACTCCCAGAACTGGTTTTGACTGGGCATAGGGCTTCTGTGCACAAAGAGAACAAAGACATTTTGGGGCTTAAGTATTAGACCTAAAACCCCTTAACTTTAGACTACTTCTGTAATCAAGAGGATCCTTTTCTGAGGAGAAGAGCTGGAGAAACTGAGAAGTACTGCTCTTGTTGTGTGTCTTGGGTTGACCTGCAGTTGTTGTTTCTGCGAAAGAAGGGAGAAGGACTTTTCTATGTACTGTGTCCCTTGCTTGTGGTAAGTCTCCAAAGGCTCCAGTAAAGCTTGCCTCCTGTTTTGAAGTCTCCGGAACACAAATAATTCACCCCCCCCCATCTCCCCTGAACTTCGTTGCTGGGAGTTATGACCTGCCAGGAGTGCCTGTGACTGTGTGGCGCCTCTGGAGGTTGGTTCTGCTGCTGGGAGCTTACAAGCAAGTCAACAACAAGGAAATTGACGCATCGCTCCTCTGGCGACAGTTTTTCCAACGCAACGGCATGGCGCGAGAAGAATCTGCCCGCACCGCCATGCCGCTGCTGAAACTGATGCAGCGCCTGTCGTAGCTGCAAGAATCGATGCTTCAAGGGATTGTGGATGAAAAGGTTGACGTAGCGCCGCTCGCCACCACTGCATCCTTCACCGATGATTCCCGGATTTACACGCATCGTTCCTGTGTGGCAAGTTGTCCCCGATGCATCCCCCGCGGATTGGAGTAATCTCAGAATAGACGCATCGCTTCCCCCTACAGACCGGACCTGCCGCATCGCTCCCCTGTGCACAGCGGAACTGTTGCATTGCATCCATGAAGGTCTCAGAAACTACGCATCTCTTTATTTTTCTATGCTCCTCATGGCTGCGGCTGTTTGTCTTGGTGAAATTTGTCGCAACAACAGGTACTTTACAAGAAATCACGCATCCATCATTTTCTATGGACTTAGTTTACTAAAACATTTTGAAAGTCATTTTTCTTAATACTAGTATGTTGGATTTTTGTTGTTTTGGTCTTGTTAGGTTTAGATAAAGATTCTTTATTTTTCTAAACCAGTGTGGTGTCCATTTGTGGTGTTATCACTGTGTTACTGTGAGTGTTGGTACAAATACTTTACACATTGCCTTTGGGATAAGCCTGTCTGCTCATGCCAAGCTACCAAGGGGGTGAGCAGGGGTTATCTAAAGTGTGTATCCCTCTTACCCTGACTAGAAGCAAGGTTCCCTCTTTGGACAAAGGTACCTACCTCTGCCAATAGAGACCTCCATTTCTAAAATGGCAACTTTCCTAAAGTGGCATTTTCAGACCTGCAATTTAAAAAACAACTTTACTTAGAGATGTGTTTTTAAATAGTGAGTCCAGAAACCCCAAACTCCAATTTTCAGATCAAAATAGCAGTTTAAAACTGCACGCACAGGCTCTACAATGACAGGCCTGAGCCATGTTTAAAGGTCTACTGAGTGGGTGGCACAATCAGTGCTGCATGCCTACTTTGACTTTTTGCACTCTGACGCAAGTTTATATTTTGTATTAATATGTGCTAGGGTGCTCTAATGTATTTTCTGTTGACCTAATAGCTATATTTTTTATGGCCACACCTTCTTGTATTGCCTGAGCCTTTTCCGTTTTTATGAGATACATGTCCCCACTTGTATGTTTTCTTTTACTTTCTCATTAAAAGATGATGTCCAGTTGGACAGCCAAAATTTAGACATCCTTGTATCTCTATACATATGAATTTTCGCAAATGTTTTTTCTGTCAGGGACCGTTGTTCCTTAAAACAGCAGGCCCACTAGCAGCATTTAATGTACAGACCCTGAGCACATATAGTGCACTGTACTAGTGACTTATAAGTAAATCAAGTATGCCAATCTTGAAAAAGGCAATGTTACCATGTTTTAGAGTACAGAGCATCTGCACTTTAGCACTGGTTAGCAGTGGGAAAGTGCCCAGAATCCTAAAGCCAGCAAAAATTAAGTCAGCAACACAAGAGGTCAGGAGGCAAAAAGTCAGTAGAAACCACACCAAGGATGCCAGGTCTAACAATAGTATCTACACAGGAAAAATAATATTTGTGTAGTGAAACCACTTCACCCGAATTGGGGGGCGGGGGGGGGGGGGGGGTTTAGTTCCTCTTCCTAGCCTAGCTACAGAATTTCTCCCGCCCTTAACAGGAGTAAAATTTCAACAGTTTCCAGTGCGGCACTGTTGTAAATGGTGTTTCTGGTTGGCTAGGGTATACACTTAAGCCAGGTTAGAACCCACCACTCTAATCGGGGTAAGGTACTTACACACCCAAGATAACCCCTGGTCACCCCCTTGGTAGCTTGGCATGAGCAGTCAGGCTTATCTCAGAGGCAATGTGTAAAGTGTTTGCGCAACACACACCAATGACACAATAAATACACCACAAAAGAGACCCCACACAGTATTATATAAAAAAAACGTTCTGTATTGCATATAAACATAGACCAAAATAACATAAACCACTAATCACTTTGCCAACTGACAATTGTCAAAACAACACAGTTAGTGCAATAAGATGAAGACGTATAGGTTGCACATGTCATGAAAGACACCATTACTGTACATATTATGAGGTTCTTGAAAGAGTATTCATTATCATGTCCGTATAAGGCATAACTACAACATACATCTTCACATCAGGGGCCAAAATGCAGTAATTAGATGCAAAACATATATGAATCACCAAGACATCACCATAAATGCCATGGACACTTAGATACAGTGCACCTGCGCTTCTCATACAGATTAGGCGGTAACTGAGCTTCCCAATCGAGTGTACCGGCATACCTGTGCTCCTACTACTGGGGATACAGTAATGTCTGAAGCACCTTAATTGTACCCAGCCCTGCGTCATTCCCTGGGTCCTCTCAAGAGGATTCCCCCCAAGAATGCAGAGCATATGACCCCAAAGTAGGCACAAACACAGAGGGGGCAATCCCCATAAAAGGGCTTCATTGGGAGACCTCTCTGGGTCTCCCGCACCAGCCAGTACAAGGCAATTACTAACAATATGGCTCTCCCACTAGAGGTGTTACGGTACTTAGAACGAGCCCTCCAGCTTGAGGCCTTTGTACTGAGCAAGACTCACCTGGGTCCCCATGCTGCGGACTCCCATGGGGAGGCCTCCCTTAGTCCTCACTGCCATCAAGATCCCAAGCCAGGTGGCTGCTCTGAGTCTTGGGTGAGCCTTGCACACTGTGCTCGCGGTGCAGCTGCTGTGGCTGCCCTTTCGGCTTTTTCTTCCTCTTCAGAGTTGGCAGCAGCAC
Source organism: Lissotriton vulgaris (assembly GCF_964263255.1). NCBI lineage: Eukaryota > Metazoa > Chordata > Amphibia > Caudata > Salamandridae > Lissotriton > Lissotriton vulgaris. Next base: position 1,820,232,144 of record NC_141689.1, on the reverse strand, counting down.
AGAGTGAAGCCTAAGTTGATTACAAACCCTGCAGCCTGGTGAAGGTCCCACCGTTACCAGGCGAAGCTGGGCTCCCTGGTTTGGGGATGGCCATGGTGCCACCCACAGCCTGGGGCACAAAAGCACGAATGGGTCCCAGGAAAGCTTGCGCACCTTCAGTACACGCTGAATCGAGCAGAGGCCAGTCTCCACACCAAGTTCTCACCCCGCACTGCGAGTGGGTCCGAAGCTCAGCCAGTGCTCACCACATGCTGGTGAAGGGGTGGATGCAGAGAGCGCAGGAAGGCAGACCAGCACAAGGATTCTTGTAGCAAAGTGGCAGTCCTTCTCTCAGCCCAGCAGGTCAGCACTTCCAAGCAGTTAAGGCCAATGGCGGTTCCTCCTGGCAGTCCTCTGGCAGTGTGCAGCATGTAGAGCCAGCAGCGCAAGGTTACAGGTTCCACACATCTGGGAATTCCCAATGCACACCTATGAGAGGAGCAGGCCTCATAGTGGTGAGAAACCAAATAGAAGGTTTGTCACTGCCAGGATATGCCACACAATGAAGGCACATGTCCTACCTTTTACCTACAAGGCACCCTGCCCATAGGGCTACCTAGGGCCTACCTTAGTGGTGAGCTATATGTAGTAAAAGGGGAGTTTCAGGCTTAGCAAGTAACTTTAAATGGCAAGTCAATGTGGTAGTAAACTGAGCACGCAGACCTGCAGTGGCAGGCCTGAGACCGGTTTGAAAGGCTACGTCTGTGGGTGGCGCAAGCAGTGCTGTAGGCCCACTAGTAGAATTCAATTTACAGTCCCTGAGTATATGTGATACCACTGTACAAGGGACCCACACGTAAATTAAATATGCCAAACAGGTGTGAGCCAATCGTAGCAAGTTTAAAGGAGAGAGCACATAAACTGTATTACTGAATAGAAGTGGTAAAGTACCCAGAGTCCTAAACCCAACAAATACTGGTCAGAGGAAGGCAAAAGGTTTGGGGGTAAACCTGCAAAAAGGGCCGGGCCCAACAGGGACTGGCACTAAGTTGCCGAACACCCTAAAAATGAAGGTTTATGGATGTTTGCACGCTTTGCATGCATGTAAATCTACATTTTGTGAATGACACTGAGCCAGCAGGATTTGTGAGCATGGTCAGACTGACTCTGTGCATACCAGTCCTAAAACTGCTTCAGCTCTTTGGGCTTTACACCAGTAGCCAACTCAGCCCAAGCTAGAAGTCCAGTTTATCTGTAGTAATAAAACCAGATCATCCAACCAGCTGGCAGGAGCCATAGGCCCTTCAGTCAACTGTAGATTCTCTACTTTTCCTATATGAGCCAAGCCTCCTGGTCCTCGCCGCACTCAAGTCTTGCAGGGTGACCTATTGTCTGTTATCTCTTTGCAGGACACTTTACACACACGTGCTCACACACATATCGAAAGATGTTTGTTGGGTATGGGGGCAATTTACACAGAAAACAATTTTTGGTGTTTCATTCCATAACCATACACCACATACATATCTAAAGACATTTGGGTATTTGGGCTATTAGTCACAAAACACAATTTTTGGTGTTTCATTCCATAGCCACCTTCTCTAAATTGGTGCCTCTTAAAAGACACAGCTCCAAAGTCTGATAAGGTGCTTATCGGGTATGATGAATGTGACATACTTTATTTGAATTGCAATATCTTAATCACTTCCTAAAATAAGCTTTGATTGTCCACTATTGCACTTTTGGAGAGACAACTCTCCAAAAGGAATATCTATTATCCAAAATGAAATTAAATAGTCTTTAGTTCTGATACCGCATTCGTAAACAATGGTATCCTCCACATATCCTGCCAATCAATTACCTATGGCCCCTGACCCAAAGAAAGGTCTCACAATATACTTCTTCCTTTCTCCTATCACATTAAAATATTGTGCGATTTTCGAAACAAATGGCAGCAAAGAGATGTCAAATGATGTTGAGACGTTTTGAACCTACTGAAGGTTTTTTAAGCGGAGAAACAACCACAATTGTTTTTGGTTTGTTACATTGGTAGGAACCGGTGATGAAGTAAGCAAGACATTGCAAAGGAAGGTAAGAAGCTATGATCTCTAGATCTCCCGTCAGGACACGGGCAGGAACTTATCCCACTGGGGGCATTGTTTAATAGAAAAGTCAAGAGATGTAATAGAGCACAAGGAGACCAGTTTCAAATTCTGCAGACATATATCGAGGATAGTTCAAGATCATAACCTTTTGTGAAGGATAACACACGCATCTCAAAAGACAATCTTTTTCTAATTTTATACATGGAAAATAATGATCTTGGGAATTGCAAACTTTGGCAGAAGGCTCAATGGATTGGACACAATGGTACAACGACATGTTAACCTCTTCTCCAGCCTCCTACCTTTTTTAATTGCTCATTCTGCCCACTTACATCCAACTCTCTCCTCCATGCTGTCCTTTTCACTTATTCACTTGCCCAGTGTATTACCTACCCGTGCTGGCTCAGAACTTTCTATATCTACTTTACACCTGCATTATCTCCTCTTCATCTCCCATCTCACCCCAAGCATCTTACCTTCTCTTTTCGATGCTACCTCTCTTACATCCATCTTTCCCCTCTAGTGTTTACCTCTCATCTTTACATCCATACTCTCACCTTCTCCTGCTGGTCATGTCCCTCTTGCATCCATGTCCTTCCCTGTCTTACTCCTCACCTCTTAACTCCTCAACCAGCCTTATATCTTCTTTACCGATTCTGCCATTCCAAATCCATGTATCCCTTTTCCTACTCCTCCTTCCTTTCATCTTCTTTTGCTTGTTCTGGTCCTTTTTGCATAGACTTCTTCCCTTCCTCTCTCCTCTTACCTTCTCTTGCTGATTATGCTCTTCTTACATCAACCTGTACCTCCCTCATCTACTCTTCATTCCTCACAAAGCCCTTAACTTTTCTTGCGGTTTCTGCCCATTTAAGATCCACATTTCCCTTCATCTCTCCCCCTTCCTTCCAACCTCTTAATAGCTCAACCGGTCTGCCCTCTACCATCCACATTTCACCACTGTCTCTCTCTCTCCACTCTGTGTATGTTCCTTGGCTTGTTCTGCCTCTCTTATATCCATTCCTCTTAACCATGCTCTACATTTGCCTCTCATCTTCTCCCAAAGCCACTTTCACTCTTTCTGTGCCACTTACATCCACCTCTGCATTTTCATCCTCTCAGAGCCAAGTTGATCTTTTCATTCTGATGCTGCCCCTCTTATACTCATGTCTCCCCTCTATGCTCTACTCTTCTTCTACTCTCTCTGAGCCTCTAAACTTATCTTGCAGATTAAGTCCCTCTTGCATCTATCTCTCTCCTAGCTCCGTCCCTTCTCTTTCTGGTTCTGTCCCTCTTATATCCCCCTCTCGCCATCACTCTCCATGCTTCATCCCTTCTCTCCCCTGCCTCTTAACTTTCTCACTGAGTCTGTACTTCTACATCCACCTCTATCCATGCTCTGTCTCTTCCCTCTGCTTACATTCTCTTTGCTGGTTCTGCCTCTCTTACATCTACATCTCCCTTCCTTGTCCTGCCCTTCAACGATCATCGCTCCCGCCAGTCTCCTAACTTGTATATGCTGGTGTAGTCCTCTTTACATCCACCTCTTGCTCCCATGCTCTACAGTACACCTCATCTCTCTACCCTAGTCTTTTACCTTTCTCACTGGTTCTGCCCCTATTACAACCACTTCTCACCTCCCTGATGTACACGTCACCTCTTCTCTCTCGCCAGCTTCTAATTGTCTCTCGCTGGTTCTACCCCTCTCACATCTGCTTTTCCCCTATCTGTCTTCCTCAGCCTCTTACCTGCTTTGGCACTTCTCAAAATTCCTTCTCCCACCACTTACATTCTCTTGATGGTTCTGCTTCTCTTATATCTACCTCTTCTTCCCATGCACTACTTCTTGCCTTTAATCTTTCCCTCCAGTGTTAACTTTTTTCGCTGGTTCTGCCCCCTTTGCATCTATTGATCACTTTCCCTCAGATTCTTCTCACTGTTTCTGCCCCAATTATATCCACATCTCCCCTCTATGATCTACTCTTCACATGTCATCTCTTCCCTGCCTCTACCCTCCTTTAGATGGTTCTTCTCCTCTAACATCCACCTTTCCTCTCTGTGCACTGCTCTTCACCATTCTTCTCCCTGCAGCCTCTTACCTTGTTTCAGATGTTGTCTTCCTTTACATCCACCTCTACCCTTCCCCCTTACCATTTTCTGAAAGCCACTTACATTTCTGTCCCTATTAACATTCTCTCTTTTGCATGCCATTAGAGGTGGGCTCGGCTCAAGGTCACTGGAAGCCATGAGCCCAAAACGACCCTCCCTTTCACAGGAGACAGCTGTCCATCATGCACCATGAGGAGCCAGGATCAAATCCTGGCCTCTGCATTCTGTGAATCCAGGCAAATCTCTGTGTGCCAGAAAAAACAAACATTGAACGTAATCTGTCTGTTGCGAAGTTCTCTTATGTCCATGGGCATAGTTTGCCCTTTATAAAACTGCCAAAAAGGCAGTTTGGACCCTGCCTGTTACCCATGCTCTAGTCTCATCTTTCAAGAATTAAAGAGGAACAATTAAGCTTTCATGTCATAAAAAGATACCCATCTAGTCGCCGAATAGCACAGTGAGAAACTGGAAAATCTAGTATCAATCCCGGCTTCCCTGCTTGATCACATTGTGTGAGCCTAGACAAATTATTTATTTCACCACGCCTCCATTTTATTCATTATCACACAACAGAGCAGTTTTGAATACATTTGTTCAGGTGGTGTGCGGTACAGACTCCCCTTGTGTTAGACGTATTTGACTGTAATTTTGTGCCATGTACAGGAGGAATTTAGCCCGTATACTGGATACACATGAACGCTTATGTACCTCTTCGCTCACTAACACCATAATCACAAGGGCAGTGACTGGAATGTTTCTCAGTTCATGTTTAAAAACTATTAATTTTGATAAATACTTCTCAATGCAGTGATATAATCTGATGTACTATGGTGAAACACTCCGTGTGTTAATGAAATATGTTCTTTTAATAATTTTGATGACACCTCCTATTCTAAAATTATGTTTGCTGTTGTTTGTGCTGGAAAGTAAATTTCAAATAAATAGCTGGTGCAGATTTGCATCACTTTTGTGATGCAAACGTGGAACAAAATGTTAGTAAATATATCCCAGACTCTCCTTCCCTCTATCATCTCTCTCCCAACTCTAACCTTAGTTATTTCCTTTGTCTTACCCAGTGACACTGGAATTATGTGATTTTGTGGCTGCATATTTATTTCGCTTGATAATGGATTTGCCACACAATCCATCATTTGCTGCATAATCTGCATATGTTTAACCCCAAAAATTGTTCCTAGCTCAAACTGATCAAAAGGTACTAAGGATTAGGTGACAAATGTTTGTGGCCAGTGGAAGGCACATCACAAAAGTTAATAGGTCATCTTTCAGTTGCTTATTTCTGTATTTGGATGTTAAACTGGTACTAATGATGTATATTATTTACCCTGAAAGTATTATCATGTGTAAAATTTACAAAATAATGAAGTAATACTATAAAAAATGTGCTGCAGTATGTGGCATAATTTGCATTTTCTTAGTTCATAATTTAGTCAACTTTGCTGTATATATTAGTGCTCCCTTGCTGCATAATTCCAGTGGCCCCAATCTTACCCCTTATATTCAAGCCCCTCCATTCTCTGTGCTTCACCCTTCTCCTTCATTCTAGGTAGCCAATGCCCATTGTGGTGCAGCGTGATTATTTTATTAAGAGTCTCGCAGGACACCCTGATTTTCATTTAGTCTGGGGCAGGGCTCAATTCACACCCAAGGTCACTGCAAGTACCAATTTATCAATCAATCAAACAATCAGGTAGTACTTGTATAGCACAGCTTATCACCCTTGAGGGTATCCAGGCACTGTGCTGCAGGTATCAGTCTAAGAGCCAGATCTTGAGTCCCTCCCTGAAGTGCGTCAGTGAGGGTGCATTGCGGAGATAAAGGGAAAGGGTGTTCCATTTTTTGGTGGTGTGGTTATGTTATGTTATGTTAGCAGTACTTATAAAGTGCAAAACAGCTGCCCCAGCGAAGGGGCGTCCCGGCACTAGCAGCAACACAACTGACAGGACAGAAGGCGAGAAGGAAGGACTATGGTGTAGGAAACAGGTACGTTTTGATGGCCTTCTTAAACTCCAGGTAGCTGGTCAGGCCCCGGATCAGAGATGGAAGAGATTTCCAAAGAAGGGCGACCCTGTAGCGGAAGGAATGGCCACCGGCACGGGCTCTCTGTGTTCGGGGAACCACTACAAGATTTCGGCCCTGGGAACGGAGATGGCGAGAGGGAACATAGGGCAGAATAAGCTGTGCCAGGATGTCAGGTGACAACAGTTTCAGGGCTTTAAAGGTGATACAGAGAGCCTTAAATTCAATGCGCCTAGCCACTGGCAGCCAATGCAGGCAACGAATGGCACCAGACGCTGAACAAGATCTACGCAGACACAAGAGGTTTCTTGCAGCCGCGTTCTGAACCCTTTGAAGCCTCAATCTCAGCCTTATTAGCCCCTAAGTATAACGATGAGGCATAGTCGAGTCTAGACAGAACAGAGGCTTGAATGATGATCTGTCGGGTTGGGGCATCAAAAAGCCCCAGAAGAGGAGGAAGCCCTCGTAAGAGTCCAAATCAGGTTCCTGCCACCTTTTTAGTTTGGGCTCGAAAGTTGAGGGATAAGTCAAGCCACGCTCTTAAATTTTTTACAGCTTCCGTAGGAGGGGGGGGGCGCGCAGCCAAGGCCACTCGGCCACCACTGGTCGCTCCACTGACCATGGTCCTTCCCCACCAGTAGTACCTCCGACTTGCTAGCATTAAGTAGGAGGCGGTTGGCGGTCATCCACTCGGAGACTGCCTTCAGGTTGGCCTGAAACTTACGGGCGTCCTGCTCGGCGTTATTGGACAGTGCTACCAGCAACTGGGTATCGTCAGCGTAGGAGACCATAGTCGGTCCTCTGCTCTTGGCTACCGTGGCTAAAAGTTGCACATAGAGATTAAAGAGCAAAGGACTGAGGGAAGAACCCTGTGGCACCCCTTGCTTGATCGGGTGCGATCCTGAGGCGAACGGGGGAACTGACACCACAAATTACCTTTCCAGGAGGAAGGAGGCAAGCCACTCCAAAGCTGGTCCGGTGATGCTGGCCACCTCCAGACGGTGCAGTAGAATGGCATGGGACACCGTGTCAAACGCGGCGCTGAGATCTAAGAGAATCAGCGCCGACGTTTGGCCGGCGTCCAGAGCAGACCAGAGATGTTCTGTCACAGCCAGGAGGGCAGACTCCGTGCTGTGACCCTGGTCGAAAGCCATTCTGAGTGGGGTCAAGCAGATTGTTCCTCATCAGGAAGTCCGACAGGAGGGAGTCGACATAGGCCTCAGTGATTTTAGCCGCCCACGGAAGCAGTGAGATAGGGCGGTAATTCTCTGCCTTGGCCGGATCGAGAGAGGTTTTTTTAACAAGGGTACCACCATGGCTTGTTTCCAAGCATTGGGCACAGTGCCTGTGGCTAGCGACCCGTTTATCACTTGACCCATGACTGGAAGAATGGTAGGGGACAGCTTCCTAAATTGATCAGGTCTGAGTGGGTCCAAAGGGGAGCCATACTTGACTTTATTGCATAATGTACGCAGTTGTTCGGCAGGGATAGGTGGGAAGGTTTCAAAGGTGTTGACTGTAGGAGAACCTAGAACCGTGTGAGTGTTGCTGGGAGATAAGGGGAAGGACCTGTAAATGGTATCCACCTTACTAATGGAGAAGGTGGCCAGGTCCTCACACTGCTCTTTAGATTTAATAGATGAACCCAAGGTCTGCTGGGTTTGCAGGCTGGACAGAAGTGAGAACACTTTTTTTGCAGGGTTGTCGCTTTCCTGGATTTGTATGGCGAAATAAGTCGCACGGGTCGATTGGATGGCCCTGTGATATTTCTTGTTCGCCAACCGGTGGATGACTTTAGCGGCAGGATCAAAATCCCGCCTCCAAGCGCGCTCCAATCTTTTGCAGTTTTTACGGATCACTGCTAGCTCGTCGTTGTACCAAGGACTGGATTTGGGTTTGCCACTGGAGGACCATCTCTCAGGGATTAATCTATCTAGAGGCTTGCGAATCCACTCAGAGAATACACGACAGGCCTCATCGGTATCTGCCGGGAGAGTAGGACAGGTAGCCGTGAGGCAGGCATCAAATTGTTCCCAGTTCAATTTGTACCATGGGCGTTTGAGTGTGCTCGCCCGAGCCTCACTTTGTGGTGGAAGAGCAATCTGAAGTGACATAGAGACGAGAAAGTGCTCTGACCATCCCATAGGGAAGGAGCGGATGCACTAAAAGTGAGGGAATGGTCGTAAAGACAGGGTCCAAGAGGTGGCCAGCAGAGTGCGTCGGGCCTGACACCAGTTGGACAAGCTGGCAGGCCGCTAAATCAGCTATGAAGTTAGCCATGTCTATATCTTCATAGTTATCTAAATGCAGGTTCAGATCTCCAGTAACGGTAAAATTAGACGTGTTAACAGCAAGTGCACTGATAGTCTCTACGAGGGCGGTCCTAAAGTCCTTAGAGGGGCCAGGGGGACGATATACCAGGAGACCAGACATCGTGTAATTAGGACTCAGGGAAATCTTAAAAAGAGCACACTCACAACCTGTGACAGCTTGTTTAACAAAGGTACAGGGGTAACAAGATTTAAAGATCATTGCAATTCCCCCTCCTCTAGCTCCCCTGTTCACAGTAAGGATACAATAGCCAGAGGGAAGGGCAAGAATTGGTTCTGCCGTTGTGGCATCAGAGAGCCAAGTCTATGTGAGAAAGAGAACGTCGGGGGCTGAGTCCTCTAATAAGTCATGGACATCAGCATGATGTTTGACTAAGGAGCGACAGTTCAGGTTTAAAATGCTGATATGTTTGCTAGGGCAAGGTAGGTGGCGGCCAGGAGACAAGGCATGTACTGTCCTAAAGCCACACAGAGAGCAACAGAGCGGGGCCCCATACATATCCCCAAATGACTGTCTGCAGTTACTCACCGAGCTTCTGATAGAAAGGCTAGAAAGATAGAAAGAGCACGGCACACCGGAAGTGGGTCCCTACCAGACTCGACTCCCTCCACACAAACAGCCCGCTAATGGCTGGTAGTGGACCGGGGAGGAGCTGGTGGGTTTAAGTCCCAGAAGCGGTAAGTGTGCAAATGCGCAAATTTTAAGATATATAAAATAGTGAGCATATAGGAGCACAAACACTGGAGCAAGTATTTTAAAAAGTGACATCAACAGATAAAACAAACACAGAATAAAGCACCACAGCGTTCTGCAACCGCGCTACCAAATCGCGTCAGTCACGCGCTGCAAGCATGAATCCCGGTTGCTTCCTCCCCAGCCTCTTTTCACTGGGCTGGTGTGAGGGAAATAACAACTAGACCGTCTCCTCATCCAAAATGGCGGGGGAGCCCGGCACACCGGAAGTGGGTCCCTACCAGACTCTATTCCCTCCACACAAAGCCCGCTAATGGCTGGTGGTGGACCCGGGAGGAGCTGGTGGGTTTAAGTCCCAGAAGCGGTAAGTGTGAATATGCGCAAATTTTAAGGTATATATAAAACAGCAAGCATATAGGAGCACAAACACTGGAGCAAGTATTTTAAAAAGTGACATCAACAGATAAAACAAACACAGAATAACGCACCACAGCGTCCTGCAACCGTGCTACCAAATCGCGTCAGTCACACTCTGCAAGCATTAATTTGTCACTTTTGATCTGTTTTAAAAAACGAAGCATACCTGCACTGAAGCGCCGGCCTCTCACGCGCTAAGGCAGCCCTCCCAGACCCCCTGATACAGCGAAAACATCGCTGATACAGGGACAACGCCCACACCGCCAGCTCGGTCACAAGGCGAGCCACGCCCACTGCGAGGCCACGCCCACCAAGACCAGTACTTAAACGCTGATAGAAGCGCAACGACTCCACTTATTGTTATCCTCTGAGGCGGAAGCCGGAGGACTGCTAATTGTTTTAATTTGTCACTTTTGATCTGTTTTAAAAAACGAAGCATACCTGCACTGAAGCGCCGGCCTCTCACGCGCTAAGGCAGCCCTCCCAGACCCCCTGATACAGCGAAAACATCGCTGATACAGGGACAACGCCCACACCGCCAGCGCGGTCACAAGGCGAGCCACGCCCACTGCGAGGCCACGCCCACCAAGACCAGTACTTAAACGCTGATAGAAGCGCAACGACTCCACTTATTGTTATCCTCTGAGGCGGAAGCCGGAGGACTGCTAATTGTTTTAATTTGTCACTTTTGATCTGTTTTAAAAAAACGAAGCATACCTGCACTGAAGCGCCGGCCTCTCACGCGCTAAGGCAGCCCTCCCAGACCCCCTGATACAGCGAAAACACCGCTGATACAGGGACAACGCCCACACCGCCAGCGCAGTCACAAGGCGAGCCACGCCCACCAAGACCAGTACTTAAACGCTGATAGAAGCGCAACAACTCCACTTATTGTTATCCTCTGAGGCGGAAGCCGGAGGACTGCTAATTGTTTTAATTTGTCACTTTTGATCTGTTTTAAAAAACGAAGCATACCTGCACTGAAGCGCCGGCCTCTCACGCGCTAAGGCAGCCCTCCCAGACCCCCTGATACAGCGAAACATCGCTGATACAGGGACAACGCCCACACCGCCAGTGCGGCCACAAGGCGAGCCACGCCCACTGCGAGGCCACGCCCACCAAGACCAGTACTTAAACGCTGATAGAAGCGCAACGACTCCACTTATTGTTATCCTCTGAGACGGAAGCCGGAGGACTGCTAATTGTTTTAATTTGTCACTTTTGATCTGTTTTTAAAAAACGAAGCATACCTGCACTGAAGCGCCAGCCTCTCACGCGCTAAGGCAGCCCTCCCAGACCCCCTGATACAGCGAAAACACCGCTGATACAGGGACAACGCCCACACCGCCAGCGCGGTCACAAGGCGAGCCACGCCCACTGCGAGGCCACGCCCATAATACTCACTTCAAATGTGCCGGCCACACCAGCGCAGCGGACGAGCGCAGCTAAGGCAAGCCCGTCTGCGCCCGTCCGCGCACGACCGGGCCTAGGGCCAGAACCCCTGCTGGACAAAGCTGCCCCCAAGGTAAGCTACTCACGTCGGGAGCTTCTAAGTCTCAGACCCCCAACGCCTCCTCCTGTGAATATGTTCATGACCTAAATGGACCTTTCATCCGCTGTTCCCTCTGCCAGCCAGTCCAGCTCAAACTACCTATAAGACCCCACAAGCCCGTAGCCCTCAAACTTGCATCGCTGAATTGTCGCTCGCTCCCCAAACATGCGACGCTGATCAACCACCTCATAGAAGATCAGGAGATAGACATCCTCTTCCTTACGGAAACTTGGCTCGCCCCACACTCGGAGTCAGATATGGTGCTAGCTACCCCACCGGGCTTCATCATTCAGTCCCTACCCCGCCCTTTAGGCAGAGGTGGGGGTGTTGCCATTATTCACCGGGACTACCTTCACTGCAAATCTAGTGATGTGCAGATCCCTGACTCTGAAAGCCTACAGTTTACAATCAAGCTAGACCCGACTAACTCACTGACAGGAGTCCTAGTATACCGCCCCCCCGGGAATCCAGGCCCCTTTGCTAGCTCTCTCCTGGACACTGTAGCAACACAGGCCCACTCCATCACAAACTTCATGATAGTAGGAGATCTGAACATCCATTTCGATGACCCTGCAGACTTGGTAGCTGCCGACCTGATCACCGATCTGGCGGCCTTCGACATCCGCCTCCTAAACTCTGGAGCTACACACACACCAAGGGTCACCTGCTGGACCCTGAGTTCACAAGCACCCCCTTGATGCAAGCAAAGGAGTCCCTTCCCCTCCCCTGGACAGACCACTTTTTAGTTTCCTTCCAACTTCCAGGAACCTTTAGGAAACCTCAAAAACCGCCCACTTACATCAGGGACAGGACCTGGTCCAGACTTCCCACCGAAGAATGGGCTAGGAACTTAAAGTCTACCACCCCTGCATATGCAGAAGACCCGGCTGTTGCCGATAGTAAATTTAGAGAGTGGATTACTACCTCCCTGGACTCCGTACTCCCAATTAGAACTAGGGAGGACAAAAACGGGAAACCTGGTTCCGCCCCGTGGTACACCCCGGAACTCCGACTACTACGTAAAAATTGTAAAAGAGCCGAACGGCTATGGAGGAAAGACTGGCAGTACGCCAGCAAGGAAGCATACCAAAACACAGTTAGACTCTACAAAGCTGCCATCAGGCATGCCAAATCGTCCCACTACGACACTCGGATAAAAGAATCCTCCAATTCTGCCAGGGAATCCTTCCTAATTGTAAAAGAGCTGCTAAAAGTGCCCAACTCCCCTTCCTCCATTACCCCCCCGGTGGACCGAAGTAATGAACTAGCCACCTATTTTAACGACAAAATTGCCCGCATCTTAGCTTCCCTCCCCCCCCCCCGGTCCCTCTAGCCACATGGACTACCATTCACTTCCTAGCCAGGCTGAAAGCAGCATACGCCCCCAACTTGCGACATTCAGGCCAGTAACCTGCAACGAGGTGGAACGAACCTTGGCTAAAATGAAAAGCGGATCACCCCTGGATCCGGCACCCATCAGATTTATCAAAACCGTGGCCCCCGTCATCGTCCCCACGCTCATGGAGCTTATCAACAGCTCACTTGTCCAGGGATCTGTTCCTGCTAGCTGGAAGAGCGCTGTGGTAAAAGCACTCCTTAAAAAACCCCAGCTCGACCCAGCAGATATGGCAAATTACCGGCCAATATCACTCCTCACTGGGATTAGCAAGGTAGCCGAGAAATTGGTCAACGGACAATTGTCTCAGTTCTTCGAAACTAATAACATTCTATGGCAATCCCAAACTGGATTTCGCCCGGGTCACGGCACAGATACCGCCCTTCTTGCTGTCATCGAGGAGGCGAGGCGCATTCTGGATTCAGGAGGGTCAGTGGCAGTGATCCTCCTGGATCTCAGCGCAGCCTTTGACACAGTCAACCATCGTGTCCTTCTCCATCGACTCGCGGCAGCAGGGATCACCGGGACGGCACTCAGTTGGATAGAATCCTTCCTTACCGGGCGCACGTTCCAGGTATGGGATGGCAATCATCACTCGTCCACCCTCCCCCTCACGAGCGGGGTCCCTCAGGGATCTTCCCTGAGCCCGACGCTTTTTAATGCATATATGGCCCCTCTGGAAGACGTGGTGACACCATTTGGTATAAAAATAGTAAGCTACGCTGATGACACACAACTGGTCGTCTCCCTATCCCAACTAGACGACCACCCAGACAACCTGGCTAACTGCCTCACGGAAATCCACGGTTGGATGTGTGATTCATCATTAAAACTAAATGGGTCAAAGACCGAAGTGATGCTCCTGGGAAAGCAATGGGTGAACATCCCCCCAGCAGTTTGGCCAGACGTGTTCGGGGAAATTCCCACCCGAAGCGCGAAATTAAGACCCACGGAGTGTGGCTTGAACCTGAGCTCTCAATGAAGACGCAAGCGGCCAAAACCGCAGGCACCTGTTTTGGGCTCATGCGCACTACCCGCAGGATTCTTCCCTTACTACCATCTGCCTCTAGGAAGCTACTTATCCAGGGGCTAGTATTGTCACGGCTGGATTATAGCAACATGGTCTACCTGGGAGCCCCTGAGGCCACCCTGACGAGACTGCAACGGACACAGAATGCAGCAGCACGTCTGCTCATGAACCTTCCATCCAGAGTGTCAGCTAAACCTGCCCTCAAGGCCCTGCACTGGCTCCCTGTGCGCCAAAGGGTGGAATTCAAAGCCATGTGCACGGCATACAAACTGATCAACGGATCTGGTCCTGCGATCCTCAGTAGCATGGTCACCCCCTACAAAGCACCCAGATCCCTACGATCCGAGAATGAGCACCTAGCCAATATTCCCAAATTCAAAAGGACACGCACAGGAGGCCGACGATTCTCGGTACAAGCGGCTACTGGATGGAACTCCCTCCCACGTACCCTCAGACTGGAACCTAGTTATTTGGTTTTTCGTAAAAAACTGAAGACACTTCTATTCCCTAAATAATGTCTCTCCCCTCCTCCTCCCCCTCATCTGGATAATAATTTTTTACAGCGCGGGGATGCCCTTGGGTCACCAGGCGCTTTACAAGTCGCTAAAATAAAATAAAATAAAATAAAAAAAATCCCGGTTGCTTCCTCGCCAGCCCCTTTTCACTGGGCTGGTGTGAGGGAAATAACAACTAGACAGTCTCCTCACCCAAAAGGGCGGGGGAGCGCGGCACACTGGAAGTGGGTCCCTACCAGACTCGACTCCCTCCACACAAACAGCCCGCTAATGGCTGGTGGTGGACCAGGGAGGAGCTGGTGGGTTTAAGTCCCAGAAGCGGTAAGTGTGCAAATGCGCAAATTTTAAGATATATAAAAATAGCGAGCATATAGGAGCACAAACACTGGAGCGAGTATTTTAAAAAGTGATATCAACAGATAAAACAAACACAGAATAAAGCACCACAGCGTCCTGCAACCGCGCTACCAAATCGCGTCAGTCACACGCTGCAAGCATGAAAAAGGGGAGAAGAAGCGTCCGCCTAAGCGACAGTTGCCAATACGTGATATCTGTGCGAGGACAAGGTGTGCAGAGCGGAGATTCCTGGTAGGCCGGTGGAAATACAGGCAGTGGTTCATGTAGGCATGTTCTTGGTCATGGAGGGCTTTGTCGGCATGGGTCAGAAGCTTGAAATGATATCTCTTCTTGACAGGGAACCAGTGCAGAGAGGTCCAGGAGGATTAGGGTGGCTGATTTTCCTCTGTCGAGTAAGGTGCAGATGTCATCTGTTGAGGCAATCAGGGCTGTCTTGGTGCTGTGGTTGCCTCTGAAAACTGATTGGGAAAGGTCTAGTAGGTTGTTTCTCTCCAGCTGTTCGCTGAGTTGGAGGTCGGTGGCCTTCTCCAGGACTTTGGCGGGAACGGGATGAAGGGGGATGGGATGGTAGTTCTGGAGCTAGCTGGGGTCTGCCAATGGTTTTCTGAGTAGGAGTCTAACCTCTGCGTATTTCTCTGCATTAGGAAAGGTGGCTGTGGTTATCGAGGCATTGAGAATGGTGGTGAGCTGGTGACTGATCCCATCTCCTCTGAGATTGAAGATTCAGTGTGTACTCTTGAGTGGATGGAGTTTATAAGAGTGGTTGTATTCGGTGTGCTGAGTTGTTCCCATGTGGTGAGCAGGTGGTCAGTGGTGGTGGTCAATGGGTTGCTGAAGAGGTTGGAGTTGTTGAGGATCGAAGTTTCGATAGATGGTTGCTAGCTTGTTGTGGAAGTGGTCTGTGAGGGAGTTGCAGAGTTCCTGTGAGGAGGGGATCGTGTTTTCGGTGGCTGATGGACTGGTGAACTCTCTGACAAAGGTGAAGAGTTCCTTGGTTTGGCTGGTGCTGGTCTTGAACCGGTGGGCCAAGGCCTTCTTTTTTGTGGCTTTGAGTTGGCAGTGGTAGTCGTTGAGGGCTGATGTGTAGGTGGCTCGATCGATGTGGTTCCTGCTGGTGCTACATCTTATTTTCCAGTTGTTTCCATCTGTGCTTTGAGGTGATGAGTTCCGGAGTGTACTATCAGGCTTATTTGGGGAGTCTGTGCATTTTGGCTGGTTTGGTGGGAGCGACTTGGTTAGCCGTGCTAGTGATCCAGGGTTTGAAGTTCTTTACTGTCTGGTCCAGGTTGGCGGTGATGTTGAGCTGTGTTGTGGTGAGGTCATTGGTCTGTTTTTGCTGAGTGACTTTGGGTCAACTGTGGTAGGGGGTGCTGTGGTGGTTGGGGGCGGTGTGGAGAGGTCCGGCAAGGGTGAAGTGTACAATGGAGTGGTCTGACCAGGGGCGTTCTGAGGTGTGGCAGTATCTGATTCTGTTGCAGGATGTAAAAATGGGGTCCAGTGTGTGTCCTGCTTTGTGCGTTGGGTCAGTGACCACCTGCTTGAGGCCGATATTGTCCAATCTTTCCAGCAGGTCGGTGGTATTGGTGTCAGTGAAGTCATCCAGGTGGAATTTGAGGTCTCCCATGGAGATGTAGTGTTCCGATTCACCGGCTAGCGGGGTAATGAATTCAGTGATGGTGTTGCTGAGGTTGGTTCATGGTCATTTGAGGCTGCCTTTGAAGGTGGTTTTGTTGTTGGTGAGGTGCTGAAAGTTCATGTGTTCCAAAACCGGCGTGGTATTGTCATCCGTGTTGGTGCAGGTGATTGATTCCTTGTGTCGGTTAGTGCAGTCACAGTGTTTCATCTAGTAGCTGATGGGAGGTGCTGTGGCGATGTCTGGGGCCAATGTAGGAGTGAGCTAGGCCTCAGTGATGCACATCACTGAAGTCTGGGACACCATCTCCACCCTCACCACCTACATGACCTTTGCAGAATGATCTGGTGTTGATCAGGAGGCTGCAGATTTGTTACGAGGGTGTCGGCATCCAGGGCTGGCATAGCGCCGGTTGCTGTATGGTCTATGGTGGAGTATTTGTGGGAGCCCATGGCTGCGAGGTCCAGTGAAAGGGGATTTTTTCGTTGGGTCTCGCATCACTGCACCACACTGCTGCATGGGCCTCATAACTGAGTGTTTTAAAATATGCTACGCTGGTGTGAGGTGCCAGTTGTATTTTAGCAGGCGCAGGGAGCTGGGCAGCTGCCTACACTCAGGGCCGGACTGGCCATAGCGGGCACCGGGCGTTTCCCCGGTAGGCTGCTAAGGGTGGGGGCCGGTTTTGGGCCCCTGAGGGCCGTTTTTGTTACCGGGGTCGGCAATGTCGGTCCCCGGTAACAAAATCGGCCGAAACCGGCAGTCGCAAACTGCTCAGCTGCACTCCCCCTGACCCCAGGGGGGCCAGCTGAGCAGTTTGCCAGGGCCAGTTTCTGTTCTCAGCCCGGCCCTGCCTACACTGCCCATGCTTAGCGTCGGCCCTGAATGTTGCTGCCATCCAACTACGGCGCTAATGAAGAAGTTGCTGTAACAGCCAGCAGAAATGGTTGTGCCGTGTATGGTGTGTGAAATAGTACTTCCATAACAGTACCACGAGTGGCGTTGCAAGGGTGCCATGAGCCTTAGTGCCTGGGCTGGCTGCTGTTCGAGGGTTGAAATACCAGAGCGGGCCCTGTGTTCCTGGTGCCACTGCACCTGCTGCACCATTGATAGTTACGCCCCTGAGGACCCTTAAGTGCCTTAGTAAATTGGCCTCCCTGTTTGTAAATAAGGGCGTGGCACAGGAGAAATGTTCAGAGGCTAGGTTATCCAACGTTTTTCATACTGTGTAACATTACTCGTGGAACCCCTAAAGGACAAGTTCACATACAGTACACAATATTACCTTTCATAAATATGTTTACAGTATTTTAAGCATAAAAATCTTTTCAATTATTAAGTAAATTAGCCGCTTTTCTTGCCTGTTACCTACAGCAACCTATATATTTATTTTGGGTGGACTTTTTCTCAAGCTTTTACCATTTGTATTCTGAATGAAACTAGATGTTTATTCTTCCTGTGCCACCTGTTTTTTAGGTTTCGTAACCTGGCGAGGGGCGAAGCCCCTCCCAGATCGAAATCTGTTGTTTTTAATAGTGAGGTTAAGACAGCCTCTGTTTCCAATTGGCTAGCTCCATAAATGGAGACTAGCCATTGGGAGACAGAGGCTGTCAATCGCGCTTTCTCTCGAAAACGCGATTCGGGGGCGTTCCTGGTGCTTTTTTTAAGCCCCGCCCCTTTGTCCCGGGCCGCGCTGCGATTGGCTGCCGGCCCGGGACACCCCCGTGACGTCATTCCCGGGCCGCGCTGTGATTGGCTGCCGGCCGGGACACCCCCGTGACGTCAGCCAATCACAGCGCGGCCCGGGACCTGACTTGTTGTTGCTGCTGAGAACAGATTGTCCGTCTCTTCGACAGGCATCTGATGGAGCTGAGTGTATTGCTTGCTCATCCGCCTTGTGGGCCCGTAGGACTAAATAAACTGCATTTTCTGTGACAAACACAATCTGTGCTTCTAGTTTTTGTGTATACCTGTCACTACAAACTGACATAGTCAATGCGTGTTTTGTCTATGTTAAAACCTGTCGAACTCGATCTTTAATATCTCTTTGAGATAGTCCTTCTGTGTTCCTAGTTGTTGTCTCAATATTACGCCTCTGTCGCCTGGGCCTTTTTCTGTGTCTATGACTGTGTAGAGCACTCAGCCAATAGGAGCGCTTTGCGCTGTTTACCATAGGCTGGCTTGAGGCGCGCAGACTGTTATGGTTTCGCCCGCCTTTGCTGAGTCTGGAGCAGAGCATAGACAAAAAGAAAGGACACAACGCGGCGGTACGGTGTAGCGTCTGCGAAGAAGCAGAGCCCATTATGGACTGGCACAGGGTGTTCTGTAAAGAGCGAGCCCGCTACGGAGAAATTGCAGGAACGCACCAGCAGACTTAGCTTACTCTCCGCTTGGTATTAATCTCCTCATGGATGTGCGCAGGAGGTCAAGTGATTGAAAATATTTACAACATCTAGTTATGTTTTTTCCGTGTCGCTTACTACTGTATTCTTGGCTTGACTTTAGCTAGTGGAAAACGTTTTTATTACTCGACTGTATTATCTCCTACCAGTCAGTCTTTTCTGCAACAATGATCCGATTGACTGGGCTACGCTGGAGATGGCACTGAAGGTAGCGCGTTGGCAGACACGTCCACGGGCGGCTAGTCCGTCCTCGATGTCGGTGGTACTCTGGAATACTGTTGCTGTCCCAGTGTAGCTGGTCATAGACCATCACCAGCAGACCATGGATTCGATGCCGGGCGAGGACCCTACTCTACCTCTGGACTTCAATGGCAGGTGAGCGAACATTCGGGTGTCATCTCAGGGAAGTTTCTACCTCCCCGCTTTTCAATGCTGGTGATGTTTTTCACCTCCAGTTTTCCTTGGTGGTGCTTTCTCTTGCCATGCATTGCCATACTCCCTGCCTGTGCCTTTTGCCCCATCTCCACCCTCAGTTTAGAGGGTTCCTGTTAACTTCGCTTTCTTCCTAAACCTCTGCGTCGCCTGCTCCCCATTGCATCCTCATGGGCTGGTCACCTCTCACGCACCCTCTGCTGATCATGCCACTGTTCACTCCAAGGTGCTCGGTGCCCACTTTCAAATTGTGATCCTTCGTCCTCTTCAGCGATCCACTGTAGCGCCTATCACCTTTGTCGACTTTCTTCCACAGTGCCTGCCACGTCTCCCCCAGCACCGCCCACCACCTTTACTGCACTCGTCACCCCCTGCAATGCTTGTCCTCCCCACCCATTGCTAGCATGTCACATTTTACCGTCACCTTCTATCATGACAGGTACCGTAACTCACGACTTACTATGCTCAGTATCTTCCATCACGTATTAGCTCGGTTTGCTTGCATAGGACTTTGTATCTCTTGACCCTACGGCGTTTGCCATGCCAGTCAGTCTCTCTGCAGAATCCATGCATGAAGGCTCACCCCCCCCCACTACCTCCCCCCATCAGCGCGGGCACTTAAGGTTTTCTACAATCTCGCTCCAGCCTTAAGCGCCTGTTGTGTCTCGTGAATCATTCTGTAGTGCTCCTTTTCAACCACTTAGAAGGCAGTTGATTTTTTCTCTTATCTCCTTCCTTCTCCCTACCCCTTCGCAAGAGGTGCCAGACCTGCACGGAACTCTAAATATGCAGACACTTTTGGGCTACAGACCAAACAAAGGTGACTAATCTGCTAGCCACCTTCCTACGTGTAACTGTACCCATGACCATCTGGTGCCTACTCTTGTGCTCTATTATTCATGCACCAGCCTGCATTAAGGCGCAGGGTGTGAGCTCATTCATCCCAGTCCAATGCATGCCATGTAAACACATTGGGTAGCTATTCGTATTTAATGTCGGCTGAGGCAACGTATTATTTTCACATTCATTAGTTGTGTACATTTATTTTACGAACGCACGTTTGCCTAATGGCATCGTGAAGCTAAGGAGAGTGATAGCGAAGATAAAAAAAATAGCGTGTCTCTTAAACTGAGATGTATTTATCGATCTGTATTGTTTTAAAGCCGTTTTAATAAGTAAAGCTGACCCTTGCAAACGTGGGAGGTAAAGACCATGAGAAAAGCACAATTGGTCTGTATTTCCAAATGTCTTCGGAAGTGTGGCATTGTCTTAAACCCCCTTGACTTTATTTAGTCCATGTTTGGCATAAACAATAATTATTTGCCTGTCATGATCGTGGGCGCCGAGGACAGAATGATGAATATTCTTGGACAAATGTGGATATATTTTGTTACTGTTGGGCAATCTAATGTGTTTGCATTGGATGCAGTATCACACACAAGCGTAGAAATGTGAGCTGCACGATATGCTTGCACTGGTGCACAGCATGATAAACTGGAATGGGGTAGCAGCAGAGGACACACTGGTGAGCGCTCATGCACGTCGATCACACTTTTGGGCAGTGCAAGGAGCTAGCACTGTGAACATTGGAAGACCACAGCAGACAGTATTTGAAGCAAGTGGGCCGTAAGAAAAGCTCGTGCCAGCAAGCAGGTCACAAAACTGACACTGGTGAGCACGATGACATGCTGCAAAAACATGCGACAGAATCATTCCCGAAAGGGTAATCCATTTTAAATGTGCGCATTCATAATTTAATGTTCATGTTCACCCTATTTATTTAGACGCATGGCATACATTTATTTCTCTTGCACACACTCTCACTGCTCACCAATTCAAAGTTTGCTAAAAAATTTTATGCAACGCATTGTCATACACAATGCCAGTAACTCAAATTTTAATGCTGCGAAACCTATTGCATTGTAAATGCTTGTTTACATGTGCTCTAGAGCCCCACGTTTGGGATTTTTTGCACGGCCTGGTGCAACTTCGTAGTTTTCAAATTAAATGTCAGTGGTACTGTTGCAGCAAGCAGGGGCGTAAGGCAGGCCCATGAAGCCCCTGCGGCGTAGAAGAAGCCCAACCTTTCAGTGGGTCCCTATTCCGCCGAAGGACGATTAATATCTGTGAGATATGGAAGACTCAGGGGCATTACATTCTGCAAGGGAGGCCCACCATTGGGCGTTACACCGCTGGCAGGTTCATCCGCTCTGACAAACGTTCCCTTCCATTCCCGATTTGAGCCTGGATTGTGAATGTGAGTTATGCACAAATTTCACGAAGCACACACAATCACTCCCTTAGGATTACTCACGCACACCCGACGGTTTTCCCTGCTAAAATTAAGTCAGGTTAATTTGTACAGGGGAAAAAATCACAGTTTCCTATTTTACCGAAAAGCCTATCAGTTTATGTGCTTGTCTGCTTATTAATCTGTTTACTGGTGGTTGGTTATTTGTGTGTGGATTGAGCCATACAAACGAATGCCTGGCTTTCATTGTCAGCATAATTTCTGCTTTCATGTATGTACTATCATCTTTTCACTGCTCTTTCTGCTCTCTCTTTTCTAAATTGCCTACAGTATACTTTATTTGCATGTTTTGACGGGCAGAAGCATTTATTGTATCAAAGTGAAGCTGGATGTAAAATGTCATGTGTGCATTAATAGGAAGTTTAAGGAACTAACCTGTGAAATTGTGTAGATAGGCTCCTTTAACGAGACAGCCATTAGGCTGCAGGGTACAGTCTATTTCCATAGACACTTTCAGACCGATAAAAGCCACCCCGACGCCTCGATCGCTTTAATGCTGTGCATGCGCGCTTTAAACAGTACATGCGTTTCCACTTACCACAGCCGGAAGCCGAGCGCCTCCTGTCTACCAGTCTCCTGATGTGTTTTTTCCTTCTCTGTTTCAGCTTGCTGTCCTGTCCCGTTCTTCTTTCAGCAGCCCCCTCCATCGGTTTACAGCCCCAGTCTTTCAGCACTGCCCGTATGTCGCACTTCACACCGTACCGAAGCTCTACCCTCCCCTGCGCGCGCTGCCTCCACCTCAGAGCCGCCCCGCGTGCGTCGCCGCTCGCCACTCAGCACCACACTGGCGTATGTTGTCAATAACCATTTATTTGTTGCTGCAATAGAAGCAGCCATTACATCTGACCTCCCTGTTTCATCAATTATGGATAGATTATTGGATGTGAACATCTGCAAAAGCTTGCCGCTGAACTCACCTCCTGGCTGGGATTAGATAAAGTATTAAACTGTTGTTTATTGTCGGGCCAGAACCTCAACTGGGAAGCCGGGGAATTCGAGTACTAACAAACCCCCATCAGCAGGCACCTAAAATTGTTTAGTATTGCCACCATTTCCCAAAAGGTCTTGCCATTTATTATTTACACGTATTTCTAGTTGTTATAACATGCTTGATAAAAGCTCTTGGCAGGCACTGCATTTCCAGTCATTGTCACGTCTGCCAGAATGGAAATGATACACACAGCACAGCGCGTTTTCTTTCTCCTGCTATCATTGTTAAAGCGCGGCAGATCAAGCTTCATTGCAGGCTGTTGGGCTAAACTGTCGCTTTATTGGATTTCCACCACAGGGCTGACATAAAAAGGGCAGTAGCAAATGTAATGAGAAAAAGCAGGGCAAAGCCAGGCTGTTACCCATCTAGACTGGACAACATTGTAGAACAAGATCATAATGTTTACACGACAGCGCAAGGCGATGGTGTGTGATAAGTGAAAGAGGAGTCAGTAGTGAAATGAGGGACAAGCAGTAAAGTATATCATGAATGATTAATACAAATAACCTTTTTCAGACACATAACTGTAAGACCTGGCATCCTTGGTGAAGTTTCCCCTCACTTTTTGCCTTCTGACCTCCTGTGTTTTTTACTGTTTAGCTGACTTCGATTTTGCTGGCTTTAGGTATCTGGGTACTTTACCACCGATAACCAGTGCTAAAGTACATGTGCTCTTTACTTAAAATATGGTAGCATTGGTTTATCCATAGTTGGCATATTTGATTTACTTATAAGTCCCTAGTAAAGTGCACTACATGTGTCCAGGGCCAGCAAGTCAAATGCTATTAGTGGGATTGCTAGGGCTCAAGTTTGAAACACCAAAACTTATTTATTCAGATGGTGTAAGCCTTCCTTTCAATGATTCAGGAGGGTGTGTATTTATCATATTTCAACTTTTCAAAATATATTCAATCTTTGTACAATCTTCAGAGAGAGAAAACATTCCTTAAACTGTGGGAACAGTTTAAACACATTTTTACATCATTACAATGCTTTCAATATATTCAAACACAAAACAAAAATAGAAAAGATTTTTCATCAACAGTTACATTCAAACTTTTTGATAGAACTGTGACTCGTGTACACCTAAATTCATTCGGGTACATTTGCTTATAAATACATTGCCCTATTTTATTTATGCGTCTCTTTTAAACAGCCAGATAGCCGATGCGTTTCCAAACCCTTCTCTTTAAT
The DNA here is from genome assembly GCF_964263255.1 of Lissotriton vulgaris. Lineage (NCBI taxonomy): Eukaryota > Metazoa > Chordata > Amphibia > Caudata > Salamandridae > Lissotriton > Lissotriton vulgaris. The sequence goes on along the minus strand of NC_141689.1, from coordinate 1,820,208,666 downwards.
CAATGGGGTTCTTCATCAGGGCTGGGCTGTGTACCTGTGGTGTAAGATTTAAGGGACATTTAGTATCTCCTTTTCCCTGAATTATGTCATCTAATCAATAAGCAGGGTGAGCCTTTACATTGATTTTACCTGGTTTCGCATTAATGTTGGGCGCTGTTTTCTAGGCGGGGCATCAAGTAAAACTTAAGTTTTCACCAGTACCTGAATGGGGGTAAGTAAAAATTATAAGTTTTTGGGCTTCTGTCGCCACTTATTATCTTTGGTATGTTTTGAGAGCACTGACACTTACTTGTATGTCTGTTCGTCTAATCCTTCACTACATCGGTGTGACCATGTCTAGGAATTTAGCTGCGCGTTCCGCGGTGATTATTGTTCTGCAAGGTCAGAAATTGAATATCAGTTCATGTCCGAAACTGCTGCTGTAATTGTGTATGCGTTTATTATCTGTTCTGCTTACTTGTGCGCATTGCGGTGGGAGACCCAAGCGTTGCTATATTTGTATCTGGTTACGCGATTGACAACTCGACGATGATTCAAGTTTCTGTGAGGGAAGAAGGGCACACCAATAGTTGCCGTTACTACGCGGTCATATTTCTCTTTGCTTAAAGCTTCGGTTCAGTGACCGGGGAGAATCTTACCCTGGTCCGTGTCTTCGGACGCCGCAATTTGGGGTCTGCACGCCGCGTGACTCTCACTCCGTTTGTCAGTATTCAGGGCGGGTTACACCGCGTAGTAACGGCAACTATTGGTGTGCCCTTCTTCCCTCACAGAAACTTGAATCATCGTCGAGTTGTCAATCGCGTAACCAGATACAAATATAGCAAATGGGTTAAGAATTATTTTGCGCTTTATAAATTGTTTGCAATAAAAGCACATGTTTAGTCTCTGTTTTACAGATCTGCACTAGCACTTGATTGACAGTAAACTCTCTGACCTCAGGGAGCTTACTAAAGAGACGGACTGTTGGGTCTGCACAAGGGTCCACAAGAAGGTATCTGGGGTGGGCAGCTTCCTCACCAGAAGAAGGAGGAGGAGGTCAAAATCAAAAGCAAGGAGTACTCTAAAGTGCCCTAAAATAGTTTTGCTCATCAGGACTCCCACCACCCTGCTGAGAAGAAATGGTTCCCTGACAGTAAGTCTGTGTAATGAGTGTCAACAAAAAGGACACTACTATGGGGATGCCACATGTCCCAAGTGGGCACAGTCCCCCATGGATGGGCAGCCACTGGGGATGGCTAGTGTAGTGCTTAAGGAAAGAAAGAAAAGCAACTGTTACCGTTCAGGAAGGCTTTAAAGACATGGCTGTTCAATCTTTGAGGTGTCTCTATCGTTCTTATCTGTCTCGTGCTCAGCTAGCAACATGATACGTTTAGGTGAATGTTTTGCGCTCTACAAGTCTTGTTTTCATTTAATTTCAAGGAGCAGTTTGTCCCAGCTAGTGGTGGGGACAGAGTTGAGGTTACCCTAGTGTCCCTGGGTGACAGAGAGATGGTGCAGAGAACCCACATGCCTAGCAATAATAGGAAGTACAGGCATTGATTCATGACTAATGGGGAGAGGGTGAAGGCTCTGAGAAACACAGGAGCCAGCATTACTATCATCCGGTGTCATCCAGCATCTTCAGAACAGGTAGTCCCTAATGTGTTCCACCAAGTTGTTGCAGCTGACAAGTGTGAGAACCACTACACAGTGGCAATGATTCCCTTTGAATGGGGAGGGTCTTGGGTTCCTTGAGGGTAGCTAGGAGTCCGTCCATGCCTGTGGATTGTCTACTTGGCGATGACCTAGTTCATACCGCCAGGAAGGAGTTGGACCTAAGCTCACATTTGGAGATGTTGGTGTTGCCTGATTGGGTGTGCCTGACCACACACTCCATGGCAGTCTGAGAGGGTAGCCAAGAGGGCCTGGAGGTTGAAAGAATGACCCAGGTGCCTAACAATTAGAGGAAGGGCAAGGTTTGCAGGAAACTCGCCCCTGAAACTCCCATGGTCTAGGAGGAGGCTGTTCCGGAGGGGGACACACTGGAACCTACAGAGGAGGATGTGGCTAAACTGGTAAACCTTCCTGAGCTGTCTAGCTGGCAGCAGAACTGGGGCCAACCAGGGAGGAGTTCTGCAAGTCGCAGAGGTAATGCCCTACTCTTGTGGGTCTTCGGCAGCAGGCTGAGACCCAGGCAGCTGATGAAGTCTTTGGCAAACACCTGGTTTACTGGGAGAATGATATCCTGTATAGTGAGCCTAAGGTACCTGAACTTGGTGTGTTGGTGGAACGTCAGTGCATCAGGGCCTTCCTACTGGGGCTGGCTCATGATGTGCCCCATGTAGGTCATTTGGGGCAAGTTAAGACCTTTGAAAAGTATGTCATCCACTTTATTGACTGAAATGAAGAAGGCCTCAAATGCGTTCTGTGGATCCTGTCCTAGCTTTCAGGCGAGTGGAGAGTCAGGGGAGAAGTACAAGGCTCCCCTGCAACCTTTTCCTGTCATTAGCACCCATTTTGAGAGGGTGGGCATTGACATTGTTGGGCCTTTGGACCCCAAGACAGCCATGGGCAACAGATTAGTTCTGGTCTTGTTGCACTATGCCACCTAGCACCCAGAAGCTATCCCTCTAAAAACTGTGACTGCACCCGTAGTGGCCAGGGCACTGATGGGGATCTTTACCCATGTGGGTTACTCCAAGGAGGTGGTATCTGACCGAGGTACCAGCTTCATGTCTGGGTATTTAAAGGCCATGTTGAAGGGGTTCCGGGTAACCTACATGTTCTCTACTCCTTATCACCCCAAACCTATGGGTTGGTTGAAAGGTTCAACTGAACACCAAAAGGCATGATGTGGGTCTATCAGAATACTTGATCCCTAATGGCGTACCAACAAAAACTAAATTATTGTGAATATCTTTGCCGATTCTAGTACATTCATTTTCAAAGGTTCTAGCCATCTCAAACATTCTGGTGCTTGCACTGTTCAATATTTGTAGTCCAGTGTTCTTAAAGCAAAGCATCACACTGCCACTATGAGATCTCAACTATATCTTTTAATCATTTTTGCAGTGTTAATTCTACTCAGCAAATACTGATAGTCCACACTTGTCTCTTGCCTAATAGCAATTAAAAAGGAATAAAGACTGAAAGTACCAATATGTAGGAGGAATGTAACTGCTGTGCATAATAAACTACATGGTGTTAAACCTAAATGATAGCACTAATGTGCTCAGAAGTGTGTTGAAAGAACAAGCAATGACTAGTACTTTATATTTGGGTTGTCTGTGCCCTGGATGTGCATCTCACTTCTCTTCTGGTATAGACCAGACATGGCTTAATTAACTAAATATTGGGACATATATCCTGACATATTCTTCCCTAATGATTGCCAGTGAGCATGACATAGGAATGGGTACACTTCAATTACTGACTGAGGATTAACTGACAGCAAAAGTTATTGAAAGATTGTGCTATTTGCAAGTAATACATTGAACAGAATAGAATAAAATGCAAATGTCTAGTGAGATATCCAGCTGTGTGGAATAAACAACAGGGTGTTAAACCTAAACTGGCCAGCGCAGACATGCTGAGTAGCAATGATTGGCAAGATCTGCAATGAGTGTCAAGATCTTTTGGTATGTGATTAGGTTGAAACAAAACTGTTCTATTTGGTCAATAACGTCCCTCTTGCCTGATAGCCATTATTGGAGCGACCTTTGACCCTGTCACCAGGCAGGTTGCTCCCCCGCGCCACCACATAGCCCTCCTGTGTGCCCTGAGCCGCTGCTGCTGCTTAAACTCATTGTTGCCTGCGTGATTTACATTTTTTGTGCTCTCTGTACTTGTGCCCCTCTGTGCCTCACTTTGCCTTGTGTATCCTCTGCTCTGTGCCCCCACCTGCTTAGTTAGCAGTGTTGTTGTTGCTGTACTCTTCGTGCCTCTCTGTGCCCACTTTGCCTTCCGTATCCCCCGCTCGTCCCCGTCCATGCTCTTTTCCAGCTGCTGCGTCCCCTGCGGCCCCACCCCCTGTGCTCCCATTCGCTGCCCCGCTCCCGACTTCCTCCCACTCCCCCTCATATGGAGGCCGTGCAGCGGCCACGTAGCGGTCGCGCGCAGCCGGCGCACCGCTGGCCCGCTGAAGGCGCACCTAAGGCAAGCCCGTCTACGCCCGCCCACGCCTGGACCGCACCCAGCGCCAGGACTCCTGGCCCCCGCACTTACCACGATGCACACCACCGCTACGACTCCAGCACCCTCCACGGACCCAATAACAGACGGTCACGCACCTGCTGCCTGGCTGCCCCGAAGGGCACAAATGGACCCTTCTCCTGCCGGAGCTGCAGCTTTACCAGCATCCGGCCCCCCAACCCACCCACTGAAGAACCCAACTTCCTCAGATGCATCCTGCTCAACACCTGATCTGCCCGCACACACGCTGTCGAACTCTGGGACCATCTCGACACCAACGCCCCAGGCGTCGCCTTCCTGACGGAGACCTGGCTGACCCCCACCTCAGCTCCCGACTTCGCCATAGCCATCCCAGAAGTCTACAAGTTCACCCGCAAGGAGCGCACCAATGGAGTAGATGGAGGAATTGCCATCGTCCACAGAAACACCCTCAAAATCTTGACAGACGCCGATGACACCCTCAGCACCGCCGAACACCTGCACTTCATGATCCACACTGGTCCGAACACTATCCTCAGAGGCACCCTCGTCTACAGACCCCGGACCCCGACCTCAGTTCAGCGACTCTCTCGCAGACTTCATCAGCACACACGCCCTTGCCTCCACGGACTACATCCTCCTCAGGGACCTGAACTTCAAGAACAACAACGACTCCAACACCTCCACCCTGATCGTCAACCTAAGCAACCTCGGACTCAGAAAACTCGTCACAACACCCACTCACTCCGCCGCCCACACGCTTGACCCCATCTTCTCAGCAAGCACCCACGTCTCCTTCGACCGCACCACCGAACTCCACTGGACTGACCACCACTGCATCCACTTCACCTTCCGGAAACCCACCACCCACCACTGCACCCAGCTGATGTCTCGTGGCAGCTGGGGCATGATCACCGAGGACCAGCTAACCACCGCCCTCTCCCAGAGCCCACCCGCAGACCCGACCGACCCAGACGCCGCAGCCCACAACCTCAGACAATGGATCGACGACTGCGCCAACACCTTCGCCCCACTCAAGAAACCCCCCCCAACACCCAGACCAGCAAGAGAGCCAGCTGGTACACTGAAGACCTCCAGGCCTCCAAGCGAACCTCCCGAAAACTGGAAAAAAACTGGATCCGCGAAAGAACACCAGAAAGCTACACAGCCCACAGGAATGCCACCCACCGACACCACCAACTCATCAGATCCACCAAAAGGACCACCTTCAGAGACCGCATAGACAACGCACACAACAGCAAAGAGCTCTTCAGCATCGTGAAGGAACTCCCCAACCCCAGTTCCAACACCAACGACATCCCACCGTCACAGGACCTGTGTGACACACTGGCCACCTTCTTCTATCGCAAGATCGCAGACATCCACAACAGCTTCAACGCCGTTATCACCCCGCAACCGCCAGCATCCCCGCCCCCACGACCACCATCTGCACCAACCGCCTGCTCGCCTGGACCAACATCAATGATGACGACACCATCAAGATCATGAACACAGTCCACAACGGATCCCCAGAAGACCCCTGCCCACACCACATCTTCAACAATGCCAGCAGCACCATCACACCCCAACTCTGGAAAACCATCAACATCTCCTTCAAGACAGTGACCTTCCTGGAGAGCTGGAAACAAGCTGAGATCAACACCTTACTCAAGAAACCCAAGGCGGACCCCAAGAACCTAAAGAACTTCCGACCCATCTCCCTGCTCCTGTTTCCGTTCCCGGTGAAGGTCATCGAAAAGGCCGTCAACAAACAACTGACCAGCTTCCTCGAAGAGAACAACATCTTGGACCCATCCCAGCCTGGATTCCGTAGCAACCACAGCACCAAAACTGCCTTCATCGCCACCACCGATGACATCAGGATCCTGCTCCACAACGGAGAAACCGTGGCCCTCATCCTCCTGGACCTGTCAGCCACTTTCGACACAGTCTGCAACCCCACCCTAAAAGCATGCCTCGACGACGCCGGAATCCAAGAGAAGGCCCTGGACTGGACCACCTCCTTCCTGTCTGGGAGAACCCAGAGCGTCCGCTTCCCCCTCTTCCCTCCAAAGCCACTGAGATCATCTGCGGCGTACCCCAAGGATTATCCCTCAGCCCAATGTTGTTCAACGTATACATGGCACCGCTCGCCCACATCGTCCGATGGCACAACCTAAACATCATCTCCTACACTGACGACACCCACCTGATCATCTCGCTCACCAAGGACCCCCACACCGCCAAAACCAACCTCCACGAAGGAATGAAGGCAGTCGCCGACTGCATGAGGAACAGCCGTCTGAAGCTGAACTCGGACTAGACGGAGGTCCTCATCCTCGGTTCCACCCCCTCAGCCCAGGACGACTCCTGGTGGCCGACGGCACTAGGAGCACACCCTACACCCACCGACCACGCACGAAACTTGGGGGTCATCTTCGACTCCACACTCTCCATGACAAAGCAGGTCCACGCCGTCTCCTCCTCCTGCTTCCACACCCTCTGCATGCTTCGCAGGATCTTCAAGTGAATCCCCACCACAACTAAAAGGACGGTCACCCAGGCCCTCGTCAGCAGTAGACTGGACTATGGCAACGTACTCTATGCAGGAGCTCCGGCCAAACTCCTGAAACGGCACCAAGGCATCCAGAACGCCTCCGCACGCCTGATGCTCGGCATCCTGCGACGCAGCCACATCACACCCTACCTGAGAGACCTGCGCTGGCTCCCCATCAACATGAGGATAACCTTTAAGCTCCTCACCCACGCACACAAGGCACTCCACGACACCGGTTCAGCGTTCCTCAACAGCCAACTCAGCCTATAAACCCCATCCCGCCAGCTCAGCTCGGCAGACCGCGCCCTTGCCACTCTCCCCCGCATCTGAAGAGTGACTGCTGGCGGCAGATCATTCTACCACCTCGCCGCCAAGACGTGGGATACCCTTCTCATCTGCCTACGGCAGACCGAAGACCTCCTAACCTTCAGGAGACTCCTCAATACCTGGCTCTTCGAACAGTAGCAGCGTTCCCCCCCTAGCGCCTTGACACCCTCATGGGTATGTAGTGCACTTTACAAATGCTATGATTGATTGATTGATTGATTGATAACTATTTGAACTATCAAGACGGTGAAATTACAGTATGTAATGGGCTTTTTGCTTTCTGATGAACATGGTTATTATACACAGAACAAGATTTTGAGAACAGTATGTAAAATCAGTTTGTAAACCGATAATGAAGTGGAATGAAATAATTCAATTAACTCTAGATTGAAACAAAAAATGACAAATGTATTGTTACTGAACATCTTTTGAAATCATTGTCATAATTTCAATCTTTGACTATTGAGAGGTAAGGCCTTGTGTGTCAGATTATGTATGTTTATTTAAACCAAAAGTTAATTGTGTTCAAACCTGGAAATTATTTTGGGTTATGTTAAAGAATGGTTTGCAGATAACCAGGTTCAGTTGATTAATGTTCCTGCTGATAAAATGATTAAAGGCATGGCTCAACAGAGTGATCATTCTATAGAAGTAAACTACTTTCAATAAGTAAAGCATTGGCTCGATATTTTGTAGAATGGCATGACCAGCAAGGCATTCCAGTTAGAAATGTCTGGTGTGTTGTGTATAACAAAGCAACCATATAAAAAACCCAAAAACCAAAATTACAAAAAATGAATAAATACAGAGAGGTTTATTACAAATAAAGGAAAATTGTCCTTTCAAAAGCATAATTCTGACAGTCATGTTCAGAACGTGTCCAGTAATTAGCAGCAATGCACCATAAATGTTCCCTAGGAGAATCTCATCCCTGCGTTGTTCAGAGACTCTTATGCTAAATTAAAGCGAGTTACCTGTGTACATTAGTCGGCATTCTCATGCTGATGTCATGGACTGTCAAGTGCAGCACAACAGAAGTAGAACAATTCTAGAGGTCCAAAATCAAACAAAAACTGGAGAAGTAACATTGGCAGATAGTTTTCCTACACTTACAGTGTGACCAGTGATATCATCTGTGGCATGGAAATCTCCAGATTGTACTATGTACCTGTCAGAATGCCTTTAAGAGGGCCATGGGGCAACAGGAATTACTGGGCCCAACCTTGGGGGTTGAGGCCTTTTACTCCTGATGTTCGGGGGTCCAACCTACTATGCGTTTGGAGTTATTTGGGCATGTACCCCTTCAGCACTTGACTCTCAGTAGTAGCGTGGGTCAGACAGTCCAAGGCTTCTCTGAAGGGGTAGAAACAGGGGGCAAACATAGGCTCACAACTCAAAATATGTTCAATAGCAGCAATAAATGATTGTCTATTCAAATACATGCTTTATGAAAAAGGAGTGAAATAAGGAATACAGAAACAATATACACAGCCTCCTGAGGTCAGTGTGGAATTTTAGTTTGCGAGCTAAACATCATCTGCGCCAGCTTGTCACCCACGTACGACGTACACGGCAGCCATTTTAGGTATCATGGTCTCCCTGTCCGCGATCAATCGCCAGCGCGCCCCTCTGACCCAGCAAGCAACCTCCGCGCACCCTGGCTCCCCCTCCCTCCCTCTCATGAGCATAACCCTTCTGCATGACCCTGTCCTTGGGAGTCACGCCAGCGCCTGACCAGCACCTCCTCTCCTCCCATGAATGCCCCTCTGTTGATAAACCTTCCCTCCGCGCTGGATTGTCCACGCGGCATGAATACCACTCCTTTGATGACCCCTTACCCCATGTCCGACTGTCCACACAGGTCCGAGGCCATTGCCTAAGCCGGGAGATACCATTTACTGCCCCTCATTGTATGGAATCGCCCCTCTTCAAAGGACACACTGTTGATCAGGTCCTCCCCACCCCCTGGGATATGATCAGGCGCACACATCCTAAGACTTGGCGAAACACTCAGCTGCGTGATGACCCCCTCCTCTTATCAGCAGGTTGAGGACCTCTATTGTGAAGGTATACGGGGGTGGGATTGACACGAGGATTATGGGGATGTCTTTTTCCTTACTTCACAATGTTATGATTGTAATAAAGAAAGGTCACATGCCATAAACCGGTGTATAAGAGGCCAGGCCTCAGAGAGGCTGTGAGAGCACCTCGAGACGATACCTTGTTGTCTGATCTGATGTGTTCTGCTCCGTCGGAATAAAACTTCTGTTTCCTGCCTTCTGGTCTCCGGCGCCTGCCTCATTGCTTGGTAATTTGAATGGTACAAAGGCGGTTAGCGCCGGGCAAATCTTGAAAAAGGTCACAGCCCTGCCTTTTTCCGCAATTGGCGTCCCAAAGCGTGGGGCCCATCAGCGACACGTGGATCCAGTGGGAGAGGTCCCGACGACAGAGTGAACGACTGCAACGATCGGGAGAGCTCGTGTCCGATAGACCCTCGTCTGACAGCCGATCATCCGACCTTCACTAGTTCCGAACAGACCTCTCTCGAGTGATCTACGGTCCTGACTGGGAACCATCAGGAGTGCCACGGACATCACGAAGAAGAGAGGACGATCGGGCGCTGGATTCAGAAGACAGGAAACCGTCCATGCGGTCCGGGTAAGGTCGTGTAGACACGACAAACTGAGAAAAGATTGTTTGGTTTGGATAATACTAGTATTACGCTTTGTTGAACCCTCTGGAGATTCACCGTCTGCAAACGGAGAAAATAACAGGCTCTCTCTTTGCAAGCAGTGAAGGATAGGTAACGCAGACTTTTGTCCCCGTTGTAATCCGTCGTGCCTATCTTCCTCCCCCACTGTTTTCCCGAACTATCGTTCGGGGATTATTGTCTGGAGATTCTTTGTCTGCAAACAGGGAAGAACAAGGTCTCTCTTTGCAGGTAGAGAAAGGGTGGGTAACGCAAACTTTTCGTACCCACTTATTCTCCCCACTGATTGTTTGATTGACCATACATTAAGTGTTCGGTATTGGTCCTTTTGAGGTATTCACCGCCGGCAAACAACGGAGAATAGAAATATTCTGTCTAGTCTTTGCCCGCCGTGATAAGATAGGTAGTGCAGACCTTTGTCCCCGTTGTAACCCGTCATGCCTATCTTCTCCCCACTGATTGGTAGCCTGTACAACCCGGACCGCTTATTAGAGATGAACCATCCGGCTCCACTGGAAGGCACCCCTAATAAGGACATGTTCACTAAGCATGGACTAGTCGCTATAGCTTATACTAAGCTATGGCATAAATATACAAAAAAGAACCCTGAAAGTCAGTGGCCACTGATAGGTTCCTTCGATGAAAACAAAATAAAAACATTGGAAATAGCGCTCCAGAAGAATAAGACCACGCCCACTATGCTCGATAGTATAGGCATGTGGCGCAAAGAAACGTAACAACGAAAGAAAAGAGAAGAAGCAAAAATAGGGAAAGAATTACGAAAGGCAGCCCACCTAGCCGCTAGGCAACTAGAAGAAGAAATAAAAGAAAGAAAGGAAGCTACACAAAACCAAGAATCAGGGTCGACAGGTCAATGTCCTGTTAGGACCCCCTCTGCGCTCTACCCTGAAGTGCCCTCCAAACAACGGGCGAACGATGAGTTACTGCTAGGTCCCCCAATCATCTACATGCCCCCTCCATATGCCCCCTGCCAACAAAGCTTGCAAGCCCCGAGTGCGAGCGAAAGTGACCTTAGTGCTAGTGCACCAGCCGTCACGGCCTCTGCACCAGCCACATTAACAACATCGTCAGACGACCCTGAGGCTAGCAAACGACCACCAGCCAGACCAAATAGGTTGAGCAAAGATGAGCGGGATGGGATCGACAAAATAGCAAAGACATTAGTAGAACGAAGGGAAAGCGAAGAGTACACAATGAGCATATATAATTCACATGCCGACAGCCACAGACGGCATTTCGTTTTGCGATTCAGCTACCACATCCTGAACGCATATGAAGATAGGTATCAAAGTAAGGGCCCCACTAAACTAACAACGCTGTATAGGAAGATTGACGTTGGAGATGGGACTGAATGTGAGGCGACGGAGCTCTTCATGCAAATGCTTGAGGTCCTCCGCCACCTCACAGAACAAAAACCAGAAACCAAGGTTACATTCCCTGAAACGACCTCAGTAGAAGTAGCCAATACTATGATGCCCATCAGAGAGGCGGCCCCTTATTGGATCCCGCCACGTGGCCTGGGAACAAGCGATGATATTAATCATGCAGATGCAAAAGGGAGAGTTGTGTATAATTGGGTTTACCAACCATGGGACCGACAAGATATCCTAACCTTTAAACAAACTCTGCCCGATTTAAGAAAGAACCCGACAGCATTTTATACCGAATTAGGCACAGCCTTGGGTTCGACGATAATGACTTTAGCGGACATTGACTTGTTCTTCGGGTTATGCCTGCCAGCTGACGTGTGGAAGCAAATCCGGAAGGCTGACCACACGGATCTGTTTGGACATACCTGGGACCAACTCGGTAAACTAGATAGACAACGAGAGCCAGGAAGGAAACCAGTGAAGGACATACTGGAGCTCCCAGACAAACTAGTTCAGAAGTTAAAGACACTGATCCCAGAAAGAAAGGTAGACTGGTCGATAGTCACGGCCTGTCGACAGAAACCCCAGGAAGACGTGTCAGAATACTTCTCCCGATTCGAGACAGTGTTCTCCGACTACAGTGGCCAAGATATGACCACTGCAACCGGACAGCACCTGTTTGTACAAAATTATGTAAAGGGCCTAACACAAGAGGTCTCCCAAAAATTGCAGACAAGTGAGAGTAGTTGGGGGGCCTCCAAACCCGCAGCTATCCTTCAGATGGCTCAGTATTACGAGCACCAAAAGAATGAGAATGATAGGGCGTCCGAGAAAAAGAAGAAAGATTTAAAAGAAAGGGTAATGATAGCCCAGATACAAGGTATAGCGGTGGGACGGGAACGCAAAAGGGGGAACTACCAATCAACCCCCCCCAGAGATCTATCTCCTAAAGATCACACCCCAACACCCCACACTGGACGTAGAGACATTAGCAATGACCAATGCGCCTTCTGCAAAGGGTTCGGCCACTGGAAATCCGAGTGTCCGGTTCTGCTAGAGATGAATAGAAATAGGGACCCCAGGGATGTGGCGGGTGGACAAAGAAACAGAGGACAAGGACGAGGGCACACAAACGACACCAACAATGACAGATCAGGGAGATTGAACACATTTGACCGCCCCCGACAGAACCAATATCAACTATCTGATGGTGAGAATGCCCCTGATTTTGCATAGGACTGCCAGGGGCAAGGGAGGGATCCAGTCGAGCTCTGTGTTGACCAGCAAGGTCCTTATGTCACCGCTAAGGTCCTGGGTACAGAGTCTCCATTCTTGATAGACACTGGGGCGACACGTAGTGTGTTATCAAAACGACTGATTCCAAGGGCACCCTTGTCTGGCTCACACATTACATCGATAGGTTTCGATGGGACGCCCTCCACTAACCCCCTGTCCATACCTATTACCTTTGACCTAGAAAACAACACCACTGACGCGACATTTCTGCTCTCCTCCAACTCCCCTGACGCCATTATGGGCATTGACTTACTGAAACATTTTCGAGCTACCATTAGGTGTTCCCCAGATGGAATCCGAGTCATCCTGTACGACAACCCAGGCATGCCCAGACCCTGCCCCTTACGACACATGTGCCCCATAACTGACGCTGACCTGTCTTTGCTTGACACCCTGCCTCCGTACCTGTGGGCCAAAAATGACTCTGATGTGGGACGAATGATGATTGACCCTATTCATATAACTGTAAGACAGGACGCTATGCTCCCGAAACTCCCACAATATCGGATATCCCCCGAGGGCGAGAAGGCACTGGTAGCGATCATTCAGTCTCTGGTAGATGCAGGAGTGGTTGAAGAAGTGGTTAGCAACGTCTGCAACAGCCCAATCCTACCTATTGTTAAGAAACAAGGTGAAGGAGATGAGAAAGCGTACCGCTTCATCATCGACCTGCGAGAGATTAACAAAGTGGTTGTACCCCAATACCCCGTGGTCTCGGACATCACCACCATTCTGACCCTCATCCCGTCCACTGCCACCACCTTCACTGTCATCGACCTTAAAAATGCGTTTTTCTCTATCCCGATCCATCCAGACAGCCGTTATCTCTTCGGCTTCACTTTAAAATCCCGCTCGTACCGATTTTGTAGAGCTCCCCAGGGGTACACTGAAAGCCCGAGCATTTACAGCCAGGCCCTCAAAAGACAGCTGGATGCCTTCCAGCTACCAGATGGAGTGGTGTTGATCCAATATGTTGATGATATCCTTTTGGCGGCCGACACCACCCCACTTGCCACGACAGCCACTGTCCAACTCCTACACTTTCTTGCAGAAAATGGCCATAAGGTCTCCAAAAAGAAGTTGCAGTTCTGCCAGCCACAAGTGACTTACCTAGGCCATCTCCTGTCCAAAGAAGGAAGGAAACTTACACCCGACCGAATCCAAACCATCCTAGACACCCCCGTCCCAAAAACACAAAAGCAAGTCCGCTCTTTGGTTGGCCTAACCTCTTTTTGCAGACAGTGGTTACCTAATTTCAGCCTCATTGTAAAACCCCTACTGGCCCTCCTGGCCAAAGATGTCCCCTCCCCGCTCCCTTGGACCCCCGGGTGTCAAACGTCCTTTTGTGAATTACGAAATGCACTCTGTTCAGCACCCGTCCTAGGAACCCCGGATTACTCCAAACCCTTCTCCCTCTTCACCCACGAAAGGGAGGGGTGTGCATTGTCTGTCCTGACTCAATCAATTGGTCCTAAGCAGCGCCCTTGTGCCTACTTCTCCGCCACTCTTGATCCTGTAGCCAGAGCTTTGCCTGCCTGCCTTCGAGCAGTAGCTGCCGCTGCTGTCTCTATCCGTCAGAGTGAGGGAATCGTACTTTCAAACTCCCTCACCGTGTTAGTACCCCATGCAGTCGACACCCTTCTGAACCAAACCAAGACTCAACATTTGACTAGCGCACGACTGACAGGGTATGAACTGACGCTACTTGCACCCCACATCACACTAAAGAGATGCACGACTTTGAATCCTGCCACATTACTGCCCCTGCCTGAAAATGACCCCGACGTTCCTCCCATACACGACTGTGTGACCCTCACGGACGAACAAACCAGGAGTAGGGTTGACCTTCGAGACACCGCTTTCACTGACCCCAATGGAGAGCTATGGGTAGACGGCTCATGCATCAAACTCCCAGATGGCACCACTTCCGCTGCCTATGCAGTTACGACAGCCCGAACAGTAGTTGAGACAGCCTGCATCACACAACGATCTGCCCAGGCAGCAGAACTGATAGCCCTCACACGAGCATGCATCATAGCCACAGGGACCACCGCGAACGTATATACAGACAGCCAGTATGCCTTCGGGGTGGTCTACCATTTTGGACTCCTGTGGAGGGAGAGGGGATTCCTGACGTCCCACGGCACCCCTATCCTCCACGGAGATCTAGTCTCCGCCCTGATTGATGCAGTTCTCCTCCCCAAACGATTAGCGGTGATCAAATGTCGGGCACACAAGAGGGTGACAGACTTAGTCGGACAAGGGAATGCACTAGCCGACATCACTGCACGAACAACAGCTTAGAATAGGACGGTGACACGCATGTATGTGACCAGGTCACAAGCAGAGAAATGGACTGACGCAAGGGAAATGATCAGAGACATCCAGTCGACCAGCACCCCGCACGAACTAACTAAATGGGCCGGGGTGGGTTTGAAGGACGATGAGGGCTGCTGGCGAACAAAAGATGCAAACAAATGGTTGCTGCCTGACTCATACCTGATCCCCATACTGACGATGGCTCATTCCCCCGCACACATAGGATCTGCACCCATGATCGAACTCATTTCCAAAGTCTGGCACAACGACAAAATCCCCGACTCAGCCAGACGCCTAGTCCAACAGTGCCTTATCTGTCTGCAACACAACCCCGGGAAAGGAACTGTGGTGCCCCGGGGAGGGTTTGGGATCCCCAATCACCCCTTTGAGGTCCTTCAGATGGACTACATCCAACTAGAAAGATGCCAAAGCTTGAAGTATGTACTAGTCATCGTATGTGCCTTCAGCAAATGGGTAGAGGCCTATCCAACCCGTGACAACACTGCCATGACTACTGCCAAAGTACTGCTGAAGGAATTCTTCCCTCGCTATGGCCTTTGCCGAATTTTATGGAGCGACAATGGCCCCCACTTCATAGCTGAGGTTATCCAATTAATCTTAAAAGGGTTGGGGGTGAAGCAAAGGTTTCATGCGGTCTTCCACCCCCAATCCGCCGGCCTGGTGGAACGCCATAATGCCACACTGAAGCTGAAATTGTCAAAAACAGTGGCCACCACTGGACTTAAATGGCCGGATGCCCTCCCACTGGCATTGTTATCGATGCGCTCCACTCCCACCAAGCATCATTTGACCCTCTACGAGGTTGTATTCGGGCGACCGATGAACCTCTGGACTGCTCCCAAACCAACCTCCATCCATGACGTCCCGGACGTCCTACTGTCTGATTATTTGTGCAAATTAACTAAAACGTTGTCTGTCATTCATCAACAGGTGCAGCAGGCCATCCCTGATGTTTCCAGGGGCCCCGGCCACGACATCCAACCGGGAGATTTCGTGCTAATACGAAATTTCCAGCGGACCAAGAGTCTGGAACCCCGGTGGACGGGCCCCTGGCAAGTGCTGATCACCACACGAACGGCGCTTCGAGTGGAGGGGAAGAAGCACTGGCTGCACGCACATCATTGCCGGAAGGTCTCTGCGAACTTGGCCACGACAGAAAACGTCAACACCCAAGAAGAGCTCCTGAACAAGGACCGACCGACATTGAACTGTTATCCCGATACTGGGGCACTTGAACTTGCAAAATTCTCTGATCCCACTGTGCCATCCAGAGAAGGGTATTTCCTGCGTCGAAAGGAGGGAGCTTCGGCTAAGTAGACCTCGGACTAAGTTGAATCTCAGAACGGTGACCTAAGCACAACCAAGGGTTGCCGGGAGGGAAGCTAAACGAAGTCTGTGGTTCTGCCCGCTACCGAGCCCCTTGAAGGTGATGGAAGCGCCAGATAAGAAGATGATGGAAGCGCCAGATAAGAAGATGATGGAAGCAACAGGAAATACCCACTATAGAAACCCAAAGACTGACAATTTGCACAAATCAAAGACAATCGCCCTCTTTATTGTCTTCCTCTTCTGCCTCCTCCTCATGACCTCCTTCTGGATTCTGGAGGAAAGCACACCGGCTCATGAGGCATTGCTACCTACTGCACAACCAACACCCCTGAAAGAGCATCACCTAATCCCTCTGTCGCCTCAGCTGCGAGAAAGGCGCAGGGAATTCTGGAACAATTCCTTCGTGCAACTGTTGCACCAACACAACCTTGCTGCAAATGCCACGAACTGCTGGATCTGCGGGTTGCTCCCGCATGCCACTGGACACTCCATCCCCTTCATCCCTTCTCCTTTCTCAGTTCACGGCTCTTGCTTCGCCTGGTTGATCCTCATGCAAGAGAGCCACAAGGACAACGCCACCTCCAGCCAGACAGTGTCGCACTTCTACTCTGGTTTCTGGCTGAACAAAGCCGAAAAGACCTCTGCCGCCTTGTGTCCTGCGCTCACAGGCGCCACCTTCCTTAAAGACATTCCAGCCAAAGAACGTGTTGAAGTACAGGTACTCCACAATCCAGCTAGATCCACCTTCTCTCATCTGCAGAAACAAACCACCGCCACTCTGACTGTGGCTCTGTCTGTTATTAATGTCACAGGTCTTGTGTGTCTCGAAGGCCAGGGAACACAGCTGGTGGGTCGCAGTTCCTGCCGAATCACCAGAACACTGAACTCAGTTGATTCCCCTTCCTTTGTTGCTTCTCCAAATATGTACTTTGTGTGCGGCACCAAAGCTTACACCTGGCTCCCGAAAGGTTGGAAGGGTATCTGTTATATTGCCTTCGTTCTTCCACCCACATATATAGCCCCTGCCAACCATCACCGGCAGAGGCGTGCAGATGACATTGGACAAGCCGACTCCACCGGAGCACAGTTCCTAGATGCAGCTAAGGGACTTGTTCCTCTGTGGGGCCCCATGGCAAACAGCCGCGCTATCCGACACCTGACCCAGGCAGTAGAAACAACGATCAACATCACGGCTGGCATCCTCGCTAACAACACGGCGGAGCTTCAGGCGGTCCGTCTTGTGACCCTTCAAAACCGCCTTGTCCTAGACGTGGTCCTAGCCGACCGAGGAGGAGCATGCCGCATCATCGGATCCAGCTGCTGCACATACGTGCCAGATAACTCGCCTTCAGTCTACAAAGCCATTGAACACCTCCACAGACTTTCCTCGGAGGTTCACCAAGAGCAGGAAGGATGGTCGCTTGGGAGCTGGTTTTGGGACACTTTGAGGAACTGGGGTTGGAGGTTGTTTTCCTTCGTGCTGATACCTGTTGTGATATTATGTGGGTGTTGCTTGGGTATTCAATGTCTACCCTCCTTGTGCAGCTTCATTTCTAACTGTATGTGCCCAAAGACTTTGGACTTCCGAACTGAGCACATGAGTCCCCTCTACGAAGTAGAAATACGTGGCCTTATGGGGATAAATCCGAACTGACAAGTTGGCGAGACATGTTAAAAGGGAGGACTGTGGAATTTTAGTTTGCGAGCTAAACATCATCTGCGCCAGCTTGTCACCCACGTACGACGTACACGGCAGCCATTTTAGGTATCATGGTCTCCCTGTCCGCGATCAATCGCCAGCGCGCCCCTCTGACCCAGCAAGCAACCTCCGCGCACCCTGGCTCCCCCTCCCTCCCTCTCATGAGCATAACCCTTCTGCATGACCCTGTCCTTGGGAGTCACGCCAGCGCCTGACCAGCACCTCCTCTCCTCCCATGAATGCCCCTCTGTTGATAAACCTTCCCTCCGCGCTGGATTGTCCACGCGGCATGAATACCACTCCTTTGATGACCCCTTACCCCATGTCCAACTGTCCACACAGGTCCGAGGCCATTGCCTAAGCCGGGAGATACCATTTACTGCCCCTCATTGTATGGAATCGCCCCTCTTCAAAGGACACACTGTTGATCAGGGCCTCCCCACCCCCTGGGATATGATCAGGCGCACACATCCTAAGACTTGGCGAAACACTCAGCTGCGTGATGACCCCCTCCTCTTATCAGCAGGTTGAGGACCTCTATTGTGAAGGTATACGGGGGTGGGATTGACACGAGGATTATGGGGATGTCTTTTTCCTTACTTCACAATGTTATGATTGTAATAAAGAAAGGTCACATGCCATAAACCGGTGTATAAGAGGCCAGGCCTCAGAGAGGCTGTGAGAGCACCTCGAGACGATACCTTGTTGTCTGATCTGATGTGTTCTGCTCCGTCGGAATAAAACTTCTGTTTCCTGCCTTCTGGTCTCCGGCGCCTGCCTCATTGCTTGGTAATTTGAATGGTACAAAGGCGGTTAGCGCCGGGCAAATCTTGAAAAAGGTCACAGCCCTGCCTTTTTCCACAATAGGGCTCTAGTATTTAATAGGCAGGTCCCTAAGTCCCACGGATGGTAGCAGTTATTCACCATAGGCACCATTCAGGTTATGCCCCATGAGTAGCCAGAGTCTCTATAATTTATATCAGTCAAAAGTGTTTTAGCCCCAGAAGGGATATGTGGCAGAAATATTTCTCCCAGGGTCATCGGGCTGTGCAATCAGTCTGAACCACTTCTGCAGGGATTGTGTGACTGGAGTCTCTTGGAGGGCTTCACCTGTGATTGCGGAGAGCTGGAATGACTGCTGTTGGTGCTCTGTAGGGACAGTAGCTGGGCTTCCATAGTGCTTCCTCCAGTGTAAATGTCTCTGATCCTTCACTCTTTGACGGCTCTGCTTCTGATCCTTAGTCAGGGTTTGGCTCGCTTGGGTCACCACAAGGGCCTCTCCTCTCAACAAAAGCTTGACCCAGACAATAGTACTTGTCCTCTCTAGACACCCCACATGACATAGTGGGTCACTGACCTTCCTCAATCCATGGGCAATGGCCCAATTGGCATGGCAGTAATTTTCATGGCGGTTCCCTCTAGCATACAGGGTCATGACTTCACTCCGCCACTAGCAATTGCCCAATTGGAATGGTGGTAATCTTCACAAAGGCTCCCTCTGGCATACGGGGTCACTGACTCAACTTCCCCACACTACAGCCCAATTGACTTTGCCGTGATGCCAACCACAGCTATTTCACGCTGGCCTGCTCGGTCATACAGAGTTGCCAACTTGAACATGCAAAAGGGCAACAACCTGATTGCTAAAGCAGCTGTCTCCTCACACATCACTACTGCTCACCAGGATACCCCATTGGAACTCACTCACCCAAGCACACTCCTCTTCCTCACAGGGCACACTGTTCAAGCAGGCAGGCACAGGTGCTCCAGGCTCCAGGGGCTGGTGGCCTTGGATTACCTTGGGTAATGTCCCCTCACCCAGCTGGGAGACCAGCATGTCATGCCCCCCATCACTTACATAGGCAGACGTTTGTAGAGCTTTTCCTCCTCAAACAGCCTGACAGCCAAACAGCCTGACAGGTTGCTTGACATTTGAATTCATGGAGACCTCAAGCTTAAATTTATGGTCTGAGTCTTTGAAGTTTTTGTTGGTAGTCTGTTTCCTTTTTAAGTGCTCACTCCTCAGCCCTGCCTGCCCTTTCCCCAGAAAGTAGTCTGTCCCTGCAGGAGTGACTCCAGATCTGATAACCCCACAACTCAGGTCATGGCAGTGACTAGAGATTGACTGCTGGATGTCAGCCACAGTGATATGTGCATGAATATTATAGTATCCAATATCAAAATAATTCTACAAAGAGCTGCAGTTTAACTAGTCGTTACTAGATGTCCCTCACAAGTCAAATGCAAATGCTTGATGAAAGCGTTTTAATGCTTTTGCATTTGACTCGTGAGGGACATCTAGTAACGACTAGGTGAACTGCAGCTTTTTGTAGAATTATTTTGATATTGGATACTATAATATTCACTGCCCACTGCTAATCTCGTCCCATAATGCTTTGCAGGACTTTTGATTGGGATTGTTTTTTTGCCAATAACTGTGTTTGGGGTGGTCCTAAGAGGATGGGACCACCACCAAAGTTCAACAAGATGTGCTTTTTGTTTATGATCTTTGTGTTCAAGGCATGTGCTTGGTCCTCCCCCTAGGTTAGGGGGGACCCAAAATCATCACCTCTCTCATTGCCTAATGTTTTCATTGAAAAAGTTCACTTTTGTGAATTGGTTATATGCTTTTTAGCATGTAAAATTGCTTTATCAAAGTATCTGAGGATGGTGTTGATTTAGCTGCTACACTACGTGATTTGCAAACAAAACAGGTGATGGACCGAATGTGGATCAATGTCCCACATTCACCCCAGTCCGAAGATCTGGGCCCAAATCCATCGTTTTTTTGCACTCCACACCTCCCTGGGTTAGACAATGGCGATATGCAAATCAGCTCTGACCCTGTGCCCCATGGGAACAGTCCAGTCCGAACTACAAAAGCCATGTCCTTCCCAGAACGGAATCAAGCATCCGAGGACCGGACCGGTTTCGAGGTAACACCTCTCATCAGCCCGGCTAGCTTGACTCCAGTGGTGTGGAGTGCCTGGGACCCACGTCTGAGCATCCCCAGCGCACCCAGGGCGGAATTTGCAAACAAAACAGGTGATGGACCGAATGTGGATCAATATCACACATTCACCCCAGTCCGAAGATCTGGGCCCAAATCCATCGTTTTTTTGCACTCCACACCACCCTGGATTAGACAATGGCGATATGCAAATCAGCTCTGATCCTGTACCCCATGGGAACAGTCCAGTCTGATGAGAGGTGTTACCTCGAAACCGGTCCGGTCCTTGGATGCTTGATTCCGTTCTGGGAAGGACATGGCTTTTGTAGTTCGGACTGGACGCCCCAGTGGGCGTTGAGGTCACGCTCGATAGGCGTATGCCAAATTGCATTCTGGTTAACACAGTCCAGCTGAACAAAAATCCATGTAGGTGCTGCTGTCTGCCATCCGTATAATTAATGTTCACCCCAGTGGGTTGGTTGAAGTTAAAAACTGGCTCCTCTACCAGTACCGACGTCACTCACAGTTGGGTACCACCCGGTCCTGCCGGGTTACCGTGTCAGATAGCCCAGGATCCGCTGTATCTGGGGCGGGAACTTATCAAATAAATGAGGCTTGTATCCCACCACCTGCTGCTGTGCGTCATTTGTTGCCAGTGATCAAGGACGTTTACCGTCCGAAACATGTTTGGCGTGTGTCTGGAGGGAGAGGCTGGCTCATCTTCTGCACTCACGAAGGAGGTGAACTTCCCGGGGTGTGCTTTTCCACAGAGGGCAACCTGTTCGTGTATATATATATATATATATATATATATATATATATATATATATATTTATTTATTTATTTATAATTACATTTATTGAGCGCGCAGCTACCCGGAGGTTTCCCGGCGCTAGGGCAAACTGAACGGTGAGAGGGAGGGAGGAGCATAAGATCAAAATATTAGTTGTTAAAGAGCCAAGTTTTTATTCCCTTACGGAATTTCAGAAAGCACAATTCAGTGCGCAGAGATTGAGGAAGAGAATTCCATAAGGATGGGGCCAGCAGGGAAAACGAACGTCCTCCCATCTTGGCTCTGTTGGTGCGCGGAATCTTAAATTTATTCTGCGTCGAGGACCTGAGTGATCGGGGGGGGATATATTGCTGCACCAGAGCAGAGAGATATCGAGGGGCTCTACCAGTCATGATTTTGTGCATGTAGCAGAGTGCTTTGAAGTTGACTCTGCTTTCAATCCGCAGCCAGTGCAGATTCCGCATATGGTGAGCGACCGAGGATCTGGCAGGAAGGTGACAGATCAGGCGGACAGCCATATTCTGTACCACCTGGTACTTCTTAATTACCTCTTTAGCGGCACCTAGGAACAGGATGTTTCCATAGTCCAGGCGTGAGATGACAAGAGCCTGGACTACAGTCCTCAAGGTGTCCGCAGGCAGCATCCAGGTGATCTTTCTCAGCCACCTGATGATGGTGGTACAGATGGCTGAGACTTTCACAGCGTGTTGTTTGAAAGTAAGTTGGTTGTCGAAGATCACACCAAGATTGCGGGCAGACACAGATGGAATGGGTAGGGGACCCATCTCCGGAGGCCAATGGTGTGGGCCCCAGAGAGAGGTGTCTGGGCCAAACAGGAGCAGCTCTGTTTTGTCCCCGTTAAGTTTTAGTTTGTGCTTCAGCATCCAGTCCGAAATATGTTTCAATCCAACTTGGAGAGAGGAAGAGGGGAGGTTTTTATTGGTGGAAAGAGAGTAGATGACTTGAGTGTCATCAGCGTAGGAATAAATTGTGAGGCCAGCCTGTTCCGCCAGGAAAGCAAGAGGCCTCACATACAGGTTAAAGAAAAGGGGGCTAAGGATAGACCCTTGGGGAACACCGTGAGAGGAAGGGAGAATAGATGAAACAGATGTGGAAGAAAAGACTTGAAACGTGCGATCAGAAAGAAAATTAGCGATCCAGGCCAGGGCGGTACCACCGACACCGAATGCCTCCAGGGTGGACAATAAGATGGAATGGGAGACGGTGTCAAAAGCGGCACTCAAGTCAAGCAGGATGAGTGCCACCGTCTCACCATTATCCACTTGGCGTCTGATGGTTTCTGACACGCCAAGGAGAGTTGTTTCCGTGGTGAAACCAGCCCTGAACCCGGACTGAGAACCATGAAGAAAATTGGTGGATTCAACAAAGGAGTTAAGCAAAGAATTAACATGTTTCTCCAGAATCTTGGAAAAGCAAGAGAGCAAAGAAATAGGGCGGAAATTGGAAGGGTTATTGGGGTCTGCGTTGGCCTTTTTTAGTAATGGTACCACCATTGCGTGCTTCCATTCATTTGGGACAATCGCTTCTGTTAGGGAAGCGTTCAGGACATCCAAAATAATGTGGAGTAGGGCTATATATATATATATATATATATATATATATATATATATATATATATATAATGAAATAATAAATAATATATATGTTAAATATAAAATTAATATAAAAAAAATAAGTAGATTTAATATAAATGAAAACAAATATAATCAAAGTTAATTTAAAAAAGTTAAACATACATACATAATAATTAATATGTATTTACTATAAAACAATTAATAAACCATCAATTTTAATTTATTTTAAAATTATAAAAAAAATTAAAATATGTTAAGAAAAAAGTTTACTTCAGCTTGATAAAATGTAGCAGTCTTGTATATTCACTCCATCATAATCCAGTTTATTACAAACAATTGTATCAAAATATATGCATCTAATTTATGTGAACAAAGAAGGAATGCAACTGCAAGTATCACGTCAATTTCAATTGACGACAGCGTTGATAATCACATCTGGCCAATTTAACACAAACTCCACAGTTTACTGTTTCAAGTCCAAGAGAGGTTTTTTTGTCCAAATAACTTATTACAGTATTCAAGTGAATGTTCTTAATAAATAATGAATATAGGTCAAAGGTCCTCGTGTTGGTTCTTGGAGTCTTCAGGGTCTGTATGTAGTTCCCCAGGCTGAGCTTCCACAACTTCAGCTTCGTTCTGTGTACATTCTCCATCTTTATCCTCAAAGCCTTCAGAACAGGTGCATTTATAACTTCCTGGAGTGTTGATACAGGCTTCGTTTTCTCTGAAACATAGTTTCTCTCCAGTTCCACATTCATTTATATCTGTGCATGTATCTTCTTCTAGTGCATATCCAGAAGTACAGTTTTTGCATTCATCAGGTCCCCCACCAGTACAGCCTGTGCAGCTTTGATCGCATGCTTTGCAACTATAAGAGCCCTCGTTGTTTAGGCAGTACTCGTTATCTTTGCAAGGCGGATCTTCCACAGCACATTCTTTCACATCTACACATGCTTCCTCATTACTCTTTGTCCATCCCTCTTTACAAATCTGGCAGTCATTGTTTGTTGCTCCTGTGCATGTTTTGCAAGCCTGATGGCAAGCTGTACAAAAGGCATGGGTGTCTTTCTTTTCCGTGCTGTAGTATCCATCTGCACATTCTAAACAAAACGGTCCAGTGTATTCCACTTTACAACTGCAGGATCCATCACCACTTCTTGTGCCATCTCCTTTACAGAACCCGTTGCCATGGCAGGGTCTTTCTGATCCACCGAGACAGGCGAGGCAGTCTGGTCCATAAGTTCCAGAAGGACCGCAAACTTCAATTGTATCAATACAAAACCACTTCAATAAATCAGAATGTTTTTTCTTCATCTTAAACCACCATTTCTCTATTTGCTCTTCATGCTCCTCTACCATGTGGTTGCATTCAAAGTCACTGCTGTTGCACAGTTTTTCTATAATCTCAACAAGGCGAATTTCACTGATTTCATACGTTGACAAGGTCTTTTCTTCCCATGCCGTGTTACCACCACCAAAATTCTTTTTTGCATTATCTTCCAATCCCTTGTGAAAGCTCTCCACCAGTTTCTTGCAGGTCTCGCAAGGCTCCTTTGGGCTATACGCGTGTCTGTAGGATGCACATACGCATAGTAAAAATCCCAGGTAGAGAAGAGCCTTCCTCATGGTGCGGGGCTCAGCTGTTTGAATGCTGCCTCCACCACCCAATAAATATATCTATATAGATATGTTTGTGTGTGTGTGTACCAATAACATACCATCTAATTAAAAAACATTCTATTATAAATTAAAACATTAACCCTTTCCATGCTCATGACGAGCTCAGCTCGTCATGATGCACGGTTGAGCTGTGCTGATGACGAGCTGAGCTCGTCATGAATAGTGAGAATGATGAAAAGTCAGCATAGGAGGGGAAAACACCTAGCAGCCAAGGTGTTAAACTATTTAAAAATCTTCAAACTTAAATTTCCCACTCCAGTGAGTGCAACCATAGGGAATGTGTTGGATAGCCGAGGGGTAGAAATTACTACTCTGACTCCAGTGAGTGTAACAGTAGGGAAAGTGTTGGATAGGGGAGGGGTAAGAATTACTATTCCAACTCCAGTGAGTGCAAAAGTAGGGAAAGTGTTGGAAAGGCAAAGGGGTAGAATTTACTAGTCCAACTCCAGTGAGTGCAACAGTAGGGAAAGTGTTGGATAGAGGAGCGGTAGAAATTACTATTCCCACTCCAGTGAGTGTAACTGTAGGGAAAGTGTTGGCTAGTGGAGGGGTACAAATTACTATTCCAACTTCAATAAAGCACAAAAATACAGCTGGCAAAAACAAGAGAACACATCATCACCACAAGACAATGTCACACAATAGTTATTTTTAAAAAACGTTAACCTTTAAAATGAGCAGAACATCAACATTTTCTCACACCAAATAATAGCTTAAATTGTACATGATATTCTACACTTATTACAGCAAAGTGTGTCCCAGGCTGATGCTCAAATATTTTTTGTCACATTACCACCTTTAGAATCCTGTTTTCATAACATTGTGGTGAAAAGTGTTTAGAGCAAGCACTCTCTTGATTTTTACTACTAAGGACATAAAATCGCATAATGCAAAAATATTTTGTGATGCAGCCCTATCAATTAATTTAGTCCTCACTGCTCTCCTTAGGAGTAGGACTAACGGTAGCGCTTGCAGTGCTCAACCAAGAATTTTCCAAGTGAAGGCTTTCCTTCCCTCCCAGCATGTATGCTGGTATGCTTAAAACAAATAAGGGCTGTTGTGATTTCGAAAGTGTCTGCGGTATTAAGAGACACAACCACTCATCTCCCCGCCACGCGCCTTCGCTCTTGCTGGCTCCATTGCTTTCCTTAAATGCTTCCGCCCAGCCCGACTGTGCCTGCGCTACAGCAGCACTTGTCAGAAAGCATTAGCTCGTGATCTCCTGGACTAATGTTGCGGTTGATCGTCTGAATCGTGTTCAGGAGCTGTAAATGAGGCAGAAGCATCCGTGCTGCGCAGTGACTGTGAAATGGCTCAGCTGAGGTTGAATGCCAGCAATCAAAGGCATGTATTGCCAATAAATGCAGACAGTGATTTCAAGTGCATGGTTTCAAGGAAAATTGTGCCTCGGTGCTTGAGAAAGAAAGTTATTGCAGTAGTGATGTGTGTGGGAAACATCTATACGTTTTCAATCGAACAAGAGACTTCAATTCGACCGAATGTCCACTTAAGTAAATAAGTATGCAGTTAATCGTTCAGCAAAAACATTTTTATATTTTTGAATGCTTTGATTGACATCAACCAGTATTTACTTGTTTGTGTCATAACATTCATGTCACATACCCGCCCATCTTAATTCTGTTTTCAGTGGGAGTGAACATAGAATGCTCTTCATTCTGCTATAGTTTTGGTGTCTTCACCATTACTTGAAAAGGGGAATACCATAAAAGATTAATTGCATGAAATGCATCCTAAGCCATTAAATGATGTCCTCCACTCTAGCCAGAGCCCTTCCTCATACACCAGCTTCTCTCAGTGAGATGTTCAGTTCTTTTGCAGTTCTATCCGCAGGAAATGCTAAATTTGTACATACCTAAGTGCAGGCTGCCAGAACTTTTCATATAAAGCCACCACCCACTTCCACCAGAAGAGTTGGCCACTTTCACCAGTGGTGCCTGAGCTGTATCACTGTCTGTGTGGACAGTACCCAAAACAGTTGGTGCTCTCTCTACTCTTCCTGCAAATTGTCCGTTTCAGGAGATCCAGGGTGGGTCCGAGGTGTGCGTAAAGTGCATTTATTTTTTAGGTTGCAGTTGTAAATGATGTTCTTCATTATCACATAACAGATGAAACTTTAAATTTCTGATATTCCAGAATAAAAAAGGGTGCAGATTCCCCACCATATAATAATTTTGAGGAGATGGTATCAAGACTGTACATTTTACATCACAAATAGCCAAAAATAAATTCTGAACTCCATAGATGTTATAAACTGTTCAGAAAAAGCTGTTTCGAGAAGGCTTCCCATTTACAATAGCATCTATCTACAATTCAATATACCTTTCTTTTTCATACAGCCTCTTCTAAGTGTATTCTCGCACAGTAGGTTATTAGTGAGAATGCTCTTGGAAGAAGAAGCGTTGAGAAAAAGGATGCTCAGAAACTGCAATCTCAGTCAGTCCATTAGTTTAAAACAGATTATACTGGCTCGCGCCTCATTGTTTGCTGCCGTTAGAGAGACTCGACATGTTCACAATACAGCTGTAGGCTAGGGTTTCCTAAAGAGATAGTGCTAATTACTCCGATATCTGCTTTGATGGATATATATTGGGAAATACAATAATTTTGCCTGCACAAATCAGCCTGTCAGGTTTTCATCCTGGAGAAATAAACTCGGTATCCTCAAACTATAGCTAATTAGTTTTTTTTAACACAATTTTATTAAGTAGATAATAGAACTAAACGAAAAAGTACAGAGATCAAATGACGGTGCAGTTATTCATGAGCAGTAACCGATACTTACTGAGGCAAGTATAATGGAATACAACAATAACGAAGTGAAAACAAAAAAAAAAGAGTCCCCAGATCAGTAATATCCAGCTCAATAGAACTACCTCTAGTTCAAGACTGAACGCTGAAATTGCATTGATGGTACACTCGATCCATTAAACTTCCAGGAAACATGTCTGCTGGGCACACATTACTCTTTGGAGCTACAACAAACAGCTATTATAACAGTATCGCACTAGTGGGTTGCATGGGGACTAGATGTTAACAACAGAAGTACATGTAATCGTAGAGTGGAGAAGGTGAGTTAGGATGCAGTACCATACTGTGGTCACATCTCTAGCAGGGGGGCAAGCACACATTTCAGTCCTCGTGATCAGCAGGAATATACAGATTGCCATTACTGTCAATTGTTGACATTGTCATCTCAATAACACCCAAGGCTTGCGCCACCTCCAGCTGTTCGATCCCCCGCTTGACCTCTTTCTGCAGCACATCCTCCTCACACTCAGCCCACTGGAGACCTTACTATACCATTTCGAGATGTTAGGACCAGCTGCACTCTTCTAGCTCATTCATATTTGTCGTTTGGCCAACACGAGCACCAGATCTATAAATCTTCTGGACACAGTATTGGCTATAGTTCATTGAAATAAACTCCATAGGCAGACCGCAGGAGTATATGGGACAGACCTATCTGTGACTTTGTTAACAAACTAAAATACCGTGTTCCAGTAGTTAGCCCACTTTGAACAACTCCACACCACGAGTAGGAATTATACCCCCACCTCCTTACATCCGGAGTGCACTTTAGGGAACATGCTATTGAATCTTCTGGAGATAATATATTCTCAATGCAGGATGCAGGTGAGAATATTGAAGCAATTTGCACCCAGAGTTCTGTGAAACATTGAGAGTGTACTGTAGAATTTTCAACCAGTCTCACTCACTTAGGGGAGAGACTAAGTCACTCTGTCACTACGATACCCGATATTCCGTCCTCCCAAATACGAATCCTATAGGATTTTATGGGATTTATATTTATGTGAGTGAGTTATCCGTCATCGTTATAGCAGAGTAACCTGTCTGCTGAAATCTAAATAGGCCAATAGTCATCTATCCACTTGTTATATAGTGTTGTTAGTTCAACCTTGGATTGCTGAATTAGTGATCTAAATTGCCTTGCGTCTACCGTGCAGATTGTATAAGTTACGTATTCAAGCATGAGTCGCTGATTTCACCGAGTGCATGCACCACTAATCACGGAGTGTATCCCTTATTATCCCATGCGTCAGAAAATGGCTATCTGGCAAGTCATACTCTCCACTCAGGTCTGCAAAGCCAACAATAACTCCTCCAACATAAAGATTGTACAGATGGATGAGGCTTTTCTCCCGCCACATTTTCAGATCGCACCAATCCCCACGATGTGGCAGGGCAGTAAGGGGCAGCATGGGAATGTAATGTGCATATGGAAGTTTAGTATACTTTCTCTGTAATGCTCTTGTCCACACATATCGTAGGGATGTAGAAGGACATCTTTGTTGCCCATTCATGGCTTTGCAGTAGCATTAATCAGCAACCACATGACGGTATCATGGGGGGTGGTTGTGAGCCCCCTTTCTACAGGGTTTAAGTATTACAAAATTCATTACGGCACTCACTATAATTGGGCTGCCAGGAAGAAGAGCTCCAGATCCGAGACAGCTAATCCTCCCTCATCAACAAGAATGTGAAGTTTAGCCAGTGATACCCTGGGTTTGTTCTTTCCCCAGATCAATTCTGTGAGCATGATGTCTAGCTCCTGAAAGATCCTCTTGGGAATTCATTAAGACCGGGCAACAAAGTAAAACAAGAGTCTAGGAAGAAGAAACATTTTCGAGAACTCCATGTATACCATACATCCGAGAGGAGAAACCTTAACTAGAACTTGATTGACTGCCTAAGAGAGGTGTTAGTCGCCCCTATATTAGCCTCCAACAACAACAACTCTTCGATCCTAAATATACAGACACAGGTGTGTTATAGAGACTGGTTGCCACTGTAGTCTATTCCCCAGTTCTAGCGGTCTCTCATAAGTTATCTGTCATTGCACTATATACCCACTGGACTTGTCCCATTTCACCTGTATCCCCAATACCACTCCAAAAGCATCAAGGGCCAACTTTTCCCATGTTAGACCTGGCATTCTTTTGCATGGATTTCCCCTAACATTTTGCCTTCAAACCTCCAGTTTTTTTCTGGTTTCGTATTTTCTGGCTTTAGGGCTCTGTGCACTTTACCATTGCAAACCAGTGTTAAACTACTTGGGATCTCACCTTAAAACATGGTAGGATTGACTTATACCCAATTGCTGTGTTGAATTTACTTATAAGTCCCTACTAATGTGGCCCTCCCTGGGCCCAGGGCCTGTAAATTATATGCTATCAGCGGACCTGCAGCACTAATTGTTCCACCTGCTTAAGTAGCACTTTAAACATGTCTCAGGCATGCCATTGCAGCCTGTGTGTGTACAGTTGTAAACTTCCATTTCGGTCTGGCAAAATAAACCTTTTTACAGGCCCAAACCTTCATTTTTAATACATATAGGTCACCCCTAGGGTATGCCCTGGGCAGCAGAAGGGGCAGGGTGCAATGTATTTAAAAAGTAGGTTATGAACTTTTAAGCTTCACATGTCCTGGTAGTGAAAACTCTTAAATTCGTTTTTCAATATTGGAAGACCTACCTCTCCCATAGGAAAACATTAGAGTTACCTTATTACATTTTACAAGTTTAATTTCCAAATAGGAACAGGTAACCCCTTCAAGCTTGGTGTCTCTGGAATTGCAAACAAAAATTCAAACTTATGGTGAAGTCAGATTTTAAATTACAGTTTTGAAAATGACACTTGTCATTGTTTTTCCTTAGCCATTTGGTACCTGCAGCATGTCTCTGGGTCACATGACTGGGTGTGAGAGACAGTTGGGCTTTGTGTATGCCTCCTAGACAGCCACACAATAGGGTGCTTAGGTATGACTGGATGGTTCATCACTGGCAGGAAGGGAGGGAGGAGCTGGGCCCAGCCTCACTTACACCTGAATAGTCTGTGCCCTGTCTCCACACAAGGGCTGCATACTCCATTTAGTTAGTCTGGAGCCAGGAAGGAAGGTCACCTAGGCCATTCAAAGCATACCTCTAGAAGCTTCTTACCAATTCAGACATACAACTCTGTATAAATACTAGACCTCAGACACCAAATCTTAAGTACACTTTAGGACCCGTGGATACTCCAGCAAGAAGGAGGACTGCTGTGCTGCTGAAATGACGGCCACTCATCTGGACTGCTGCTTTTCGGGAACTGCTGCCTTGCAGTGCTGACCTGCTGCCTCCTGCCCTCTTGCCTAAGTGAGAGGAGAACTGGACCTTGCACCCAGGACTCCAGAGTGACTCCAAGGGCTAGTCTGCTGTCCACCTGACTGAGCCTTAGGGACATTAAAGATTTCCCCAGCACCAGACCCTAGCCCCGGCTGAAGTGAATTCCTGACCCGCAAGTGGTGTCCCCCAGGTCCTGGACCCTTGGTGTGGCTCAGACAGCTTTATATTTAAGGTTTTGGGCTCTTCGTGATCGCGAAATGACACGTTCACACCAAGATCTCGCCACTCGCACCATGACTCAGCATCAAGCTCTGGCAGCCGCCCCTTCACACTACAACATCGACTGCTTGCGTGGATGCCAACACAAAGCTCAAGCGACGCTCGCCATGACAGGATTTTAGTACTATGCTGGCAGCCTCCCGCAACGCTCTCCCTGCCCTCACGGCCCGATCCACAACAAACGAGACTCTTGGCACTGATTCGAGAAGGTAAACTTCAGCAGGACTATGCTCCATTGCGGATTACCTGAAAGTGTGATTTTGACCAGGTCCAGCACAACCAGATATCTTGAGTTGATGCTTTGTGCTTTTTGGTGCTGTTTTCACTAAAATCTTTTAAAATTAATAACTTCAGTTCTTCTGGTTATATTTTCACAATTTTAGACTTGTTTTATTTATTGCATTATTTTCTGCTTTTCTCATTATTACTGGTTTAAGCGTTGCACAAATTCTTTACACATTGCCCCTAAGTTAATCCCGACTGCTCTGTGCCAAGATACACAGGGTTGAGCAGGTTAATTTAGGGTTGGATTGAGCCTCACCCTGACAAGAATTGTGGTTGCTGCTTGACCAGGGCTCACACCACATTTAAACATTAACCCAATTTCTCACAGCTCTTTTTACTCCCTCACATTCGCCCCAGAGGGACTGGAGCATATCATCAGTTAATTGAGTTATATACGAGGCCATTATCAATTCAGATGCCCTGGTAGCTTTTACCTTTTCTGACAGTGTAGGTCAAAGTCTCCACTGTGAAAGCAAATAGGACCATCGGCAAGGGGCAACCCTGCCTTGCTCCCATCTCAATAACGAAGCACTCAGAAGTCAGCAATTCGAGAAGCGTACAACAGCTTTGTAAATTATTAGAAGCCCCAACCCAGTCCTGTTTTCATCATTACAGCACAGAGATACTCCCAGTTGAGGGAGTTGAACCTCTTTTTATATCTATTGAGAGGACAAGTGTGTAATTATGAACTTGCACCAGCCTCCTAACATTGGGCATCATCCTTTATTTTGGATTAAACCCGATCTGGTCTGAGTGGGTCAGATGACTTGCTGTAAGGAGTAGTTTGTTTGCCAATATTTTACTCATAATTCTATAGACGACATTGAGAATCGAAAGTGGTCTATCAAGGAGTCCTGTGTAGGGCCCCCTTCTTTCTTGGGAAGAAATACAAGTGCCTCTCTCATACTAGGGAGATAGGCAATCCTCATCTCTAGTGACATTAAACAGTTCAGTCAGTTTAGGGGCCAGGGTATCCACACAGTTTACATGAAATGTAATGGGTAACCCAACTGACCCAGGTGTCTTACCTCTGCCCAACTCTTTTATGACAGTCCTTACTTCCTGTATCAGGATGTCTGAAGCTAATGCCTCTGCCTCGGATAACTGTGAAAGGGGAGAATTGGAAAGATAGTCTTGTAATACTGTTGGTGGAGGATCCCCCTCTTGAGGAATAAAGGACATTATAGTATGGTCAAAATCCTTCATTATTGTCTGTGAGTGCACTAAGTCTCCCACAGCATCCTTAATGCCCAGGATCGCCACCTCCTTTTTAGTCAGGTCAATAAGCCAAGCCAACAATCTCTCTGCCTTCTCCCTTTTTTCATGGATTTTAGTAAGATACTTAATATGATCATATCCCCTTAATCATTCAAATAAAGATAACAGTTACTTTCTCTTATCCTTTAACCGGTTCTTAAAAGCAGGATCATGAATGAACTCTCTCCCCAAATTACTAAGGAGCAACTGTTTCTTGTAAATCTCCCTGGGTAATTAATTGTAGCCGTCTTGCACTGTAGCAGAGTTGAAGTGCCCTCTTATTACAACTGTAAAGGCTTCCTACTCTGTTAATGGAATATACGCTGTTCCCTCCTTCTCAGAGAAATAAATATATGTAACAACCACTAATTCTGATTTAAAACCATGGTCCTCTAATGCTGCAACATTGAGTTTCCAACTTGGGATAGCTGTCTGTGGCGCAACCCACAGACAACAGAGAAAGTATCCAATATGACATAGACCCCATGCAGGCCTAAAGTAATGCTTATCAGTTAATGACAACATTTTCTATTTCGAAATACCAGCTTTCCATTTTTAGTAAATAAATGTTTGCTCTACAAATATCAATTTATCAGTTTTGTTAACAGTTCACAAGTACTACTGCGACACATGGGTAGATTCTGGCTTACTTATCCATGCATCACCATCTCATGGCAGGGAAATTGGCAGTTTGTCTGTAATTTGGGCTGTTATTTTTAGGCCAGCACTATCCCATGAATTAGCATCATCAAGCCTTGGATGTTCACCAAGGGCCAGACATAACCACTCTTATGCCAGCACCTTTATACCAGAAGTGGCCATCTTCATACCACAGACGCCTACAATAAGCAAAGAAATACTTCCAATATGCAAAAGCTAGCATTCTGCCAGGATGGGTTGATGAGGGCTTTACATATGTCCTATATTGTGGTTATATAAGGAGCGGCATTATAGTTTGTGAAACCATATATGAGTTGATTGTTTCTGGAGCAGGTGTCCTAAACTGATAACTTATTGGTGCTTTCATATTGGACTTTCAACAAAAATTTTACAAACTAAAGTAAAAATGTTTGCTGCGGATCACAGAATTTGGTCAAGCGAGCAAGCCGTCATCTAATATAACGTTTCCTAATTACACATTGTCCTCCACAGGATGTATATATCCATCTGCTTCCAGTGTAACTCTGAAGACTAATGCTGGGATTTCTATATCGAAATTAGTACACTGTTCAATAAGTGACTTGCAAAATACATGTATCATATGGTAAGTCAAACAAGCCTTAAAAGAGAAGTCTTTCTAGAAAAAAATTATGATTCTAGGGACACAATCACAAAACTCTGGGCCACACCTATCAAAGTTCCGTTTTGCATTCCCTAAATAGTGAATTTTAGGAAATTGCTATTTAGGGAATGCAAAATGGT
Source organism: Lissotriton vulgaris (assembly GCF_964263255.1). Taxonomy (NCBI): domain Eukaryota; kingdom Metazoa; phylum Chordata; class Amphibia; order Caudata; family Salamandridae; genus Lissotriton; species Lissotriton vulgaris. Next base: position 1,820,174,465 of record NC_141689.1, on the reverse strand, counting down.
ATGCAAGAAAATAGCGATTCCCTAATAGCGATTCTTACAGAGTTGCAATTAGAGAATAGCTATTAGCAAATGCTACTCCATTTGTTCCTATGAATCTAAAGGCCCATAGGTGTGAATGGGTTTGCATTACCTACTTTGTGTTTACCTAATTGGTAATTGCAAATTGGGAAATGCAAAACTAAGGGTGCCCTTGGGCCTAAGGCCCCCCTGAAGTACACCCACTCCAAAAAATGTGCAGTGTATAGCGCACACATACACCTGGCCTAAGGGCATGTGTGAGCTACATGGCATTTTGAAAAATGCCTTTTTTGGGCATTTAAAAATATTGCACATGGTTACCATCAACTTGGGGTCGATGCAAATAGCATTTCCTAAATGCCCAGTTTGCATTTAGGAAATGCTTGGTACGTGTGCTTAGGGAATTGCAAAGTGCGATTCCTTATTTGGAATCACAATTTTAGGTAATCACAAATAGTTGTGCTTAACTAAAATGCACTGCCAAAGCCTTTCATACATCCTGAAAGTCTATTTTGCATGCATAGATAGCCAAATTTAGCCATTCACACAATTCATGAATGCAAAATAGGTTGCTACATGTGGCCCAGAATGATTACTGGAATCGCATAAATCAATTCCGTAATCTGCAGAACTAAAAAGGCCTCTGAACTGTTCCCTATAGGACACATTGAAGTTGTAAGGGAAACCAGGGTGCTCTTCTTTATGTTAATAACATGCTTCAACTGACCTAACAATTTTAGGATAGACGCATCAATGAAATAGAGTAGCAAAACAAAGCGAGCTACAAGTTAACTGATAAAAACATTAAGCCCACAGCAATACAATTCCATCCTCTAGTCCCCTTTTCAATCCTACCTCAGGATGTCCTGCATGGCTAAGCAACCTAGAGGTTGAGGGACACTGACCATGCCAGTACATTTCTTTCAGTCCCTCACAGCGCTCGCAGTGGATAGCAGGTTTGTGGTTTGTAGCCGGTGCTAGACCTCCTTCACAGCATAATTAGTAGCAGGGAGGTCAAGATTAACTAACTTTCTTTGACGTCACATCCAGAAGCATCATGTCACAGTTTTCATAAAATGATTCCTCTACAGCAGGTCATAGTTTCTAACCGGATGTATTGGGGTCTGTTGTTACATATCTTAATACTTTTCTGATTATTTTAACTTCTGGAATTGGCAGAATATATCAGACGAGAAACACCAGTTACTTCAGGAGAAATGAAAAAGGTTACCTTGTGCAAATCCTTCTTCGAATATTGGGTTAAGGGCCTTAGCCCTCTTGTTGATAATTCAAATGTACATATTAGTTATAACTAGTGAATTAATTAACTAATTCTAAACACGTCAGTAATTGTGCGAGTTAGAAAACGGAATTTTACCACAGTGGTGTATCTCACAGAAGGATGCCCTTTTCAACAAATGGAGAAACTCGCATATGCCCTTTTAATTCATCAACATCGTATTATTATCAAGAAACTTTATTTTTCATCTCCTGTAATTCGATATGAATGATTAATATGAATGTAAGGTTGGGAAAAACAATAAGATAACATGACTCTCAAATTCAAAACATTATTCAGGGTCGTTGCTCATTTTTCAAAAATATGTACCTATACAGCCTGAGACATGTTTTGACTATCTCCATATATCATTACAAAATAAGTAATTACAAGAAAACATTATCACAGAGGAAACCCATTTTATTTCACTGTTACCTATGAGACCCTGCCAATTGTCATGTCTTCTCCAAAGTACAATCTAGTGTGATGAAGTGAATTTCAGCCCACTTTCCTCTTTTTGGCCAGTCATCAGAATAGTAATATAATACAGTTTGATTTGCTCTGTGCTTCTGCATGTTTTTCTAAACGTCACTTTTTTTTCCAAAAAATATGTTTAAGCTAACATTGCTAATTAATGCATTATTAGCAAACTAGGATGTGGTCTCCACTCTGTACTCATCCATTGATGTTACTGACTGGTTTATGATGTCAATGAATCTTTTTACGGTATTTTTACTGTAAGCAGCACCTGTTTAGAATGTGGTATCTTACACGATTATCTCAATTCATAGGACTGTTTGTGGACCACAATACATCAGGGGTCTGCGTGTGACCGTAAACATAATCCCATGCACCTAGGCGTTTATCTAGCCTACACTGACCCCTGTCTCTTGTCTCTTAAAGGGATTTTTCTTGCAATAGCCAGGCTCCTAGCAGCGCAGACACAGGGATGAAACTCTGCTACCTCATGCCCACAGCTATTTCTATTGTTGTGCCCATTCAAATCTCTGAGTGGTACAAACACAATCCTTTTATAAAAATCTACAAGCTGGACTGACGGTGCAGCTCTGAGCAAGGCTGTGCAGAAGTTTTATCCATGGAAGGTTTGATACCTTCATCACTGGACCCACAAGAGGGAAATGAGAGCACATTGCTGTATTGCGCTACACGTATGGGTTTTAGATACATCTATATTCTAACTTCAGTTTGGTGGTCCAGTCCCTTAGGAAGAAGTGCCCCTAGATTCAAGTTGGTTCATGTGGCAGGAGTAGGAACTTACATTTCAAACACTCCAAGTGACTCATCTTTTATATATTATTTTTCGCACACACGATCATTGTACCACAATTTTGAAATGCATATTAGAACATATGAAGCTAAAAATCAAGTGTCTACCTATTGAAGTAGTTTCAGTTTTATTATTTTACTCAGATGTTCATTGTGATAGAATAAGAAAATGCAAACAACCATCATGTTACATTAAATCATGACATATTAGGAAAGAAAGTGTAAGGGATGGGTATAAGGTAAATAAACATAAAAACAGAGATCAAACTTGGCATATAAACAGAAAGAGTTTATATTGAATATTATCATATTTGTGCATCAAAACATATTGTATCCGCTATGCTCACTTCCTAGATACACTATTGACTACCGGGTCTCTTTAAATGGCCTTTTTAGGATGCCATATTGTTCCTCATATTTTTACAAACCGTGGGACAATCACAGCCCTTGTGCCTTCTCATAACTTTGGAAACAGGGTTAAAAATTTCTCGACTTACAGCTTTACATTAATGGCAACACTAGGAGGAAATTCAGGAAGGCTTCCACATACCATTTCTTCTCGTCCACCTCAACAAATTATTATTGAGTGGCAGCAGCATTAAGGAGCATGAAGCTGGACGTTTGGTGACTTCTCTATTTAATTGGTGGAAAGGACTTCCCTTCTAAGGTCAGCGAACTTGCCGTTGTAGTCAAATATCTGAATGTGTTCCTTCTATACTTTTATTTACACCGGTTTTTACGTTGTTATTCTCTTTAAGCTGGAATTTCCTTGCTTCCCTCAGTTAGTTTTCCCAAAATATTCTCAAACCCAAACTATCAGCATCTTTTTTGGTTGAGCTTTTGAGAACTGCTTTATTCTCTTTGTGGGCTTAAAGACTGCCCACCGCTTTTCATGTGTTTGTTTCAGAGTCCTTTAAAAATTCATGCTTGCTAGGGGTTAATCCTTCCCTTTATCCCTCCTTTTTGTCTTTCATTTCATCCCAAGGAGCAGGGACTAAGTACTGTATCTTTAAGCTATATTTATCTGGTACTTGGGGGATTAATTTTTGCTTGGTCTCCTGCCTGCCCATGTTACTGTTTGCCTGTATTCAGCTTCTGCACCATAGATGTATTGGATAAAGTTCACTTAATCTACCCATGCCATCTCCCTACCACCACCACCACCTCCCACCCGTCAGTGGTTATTGTTTCCTGCTTGTGTCTTTGTGTGCCCCTTTCACTGTTTGTGCAAAGCCTCACTGGCTGTTTTCCCATTACCACTTGCACTGGAGCGTCGAAGGAAAACCTCCCCTCTTAATTGCATTAAGTAGGGCCTGTGTTTTCATGAAGTGTGTGATTTAATACCTCACCATTCTGCCTAGGAGCTGCGGGACTATCCTCATCCATGTTTGTCATTCTGCTCATACTATGAACATAGTCCTTCTGGCTCCGGACACTATGGCACCCATTGATGTGTCTCCAAGTTGCGCTACGGATTACGTCGCAGATGACATTTACTTTGTCATATCTGCTTCACAGCAACTCACCTGAGCAATGCTGCCTTCTGCAGATCACTGCCTTCCTCTGACAGACCCTTCAGGCACTTCTCACAGGCTTCAGGAGGAAGGGGGCAGCTCTGGCATGTGTGTACATCCACACATGTGGTGGCTGCAGTGATGGACACCCACTATACACAAGTGTGCATTCAGTGGGAGCAGGTGCAACTAGCAGACTTGTGTGCACTTTGGAATATCCTGACGTGGGTGAAGTGCAGGTTGTGCACTTAACATAATTCTCATCCCTGCATGCAGCGTCGGACTGGCATACAGGGCAAGATGGCAGTACCCGAAGGGTTCTTGTCAGAAGTCAGCATTTGGTGGGCTGGTTTTTACTGCTGGGCCAGTTGTTAATCAATAACACTTATATTACTACAAACAAAACCTGCAGCAATGCTGAATACATGCAGTCTCCCATACATTGCAAAACACTTATAAACTTGTTTTTACAAGTTTAAAACTGCCCTGATTTGCAAACTAATGCCATGCTTAGCATGTATCTCATTCTGTAATGGGGTCACTTTTCATGTGGCGCTGGGGCCTAATCCTATTCGATTCTGACCCTGAGGTTAATTCATTCAGTTGCACCAACAATTGAAACAACCCCCTGGACATTACTGTACATAGTGGCTAGCGTGGGCATGCTAAGAAATGCAACAGTACTGAAATATAACTCTGCATAATTACACTCTATTCAATAGCACATAAATACTCCCCACATAAAGCCACTCTATACGACATAGCAAAAATCCACATAAATGTACACCACATCATGCCATATAATTCCAATCAGCATAATTTCACTCAACACCAGACAGATCACCGCCACATATTTCAACTCCACACATTTCCATCCAACACCCCATAATTCAACAAAAAAACACATAATTCAACCCAACAACACAATTGCACAACACACCACATAGAACTCCACATCATGCCACAAAATTCAACACACTGCATAATTAAACTCCACTACGTACCACAAAATTAACACGCCAAACACACAATTCCACTCCACATACTTCCATTACCACATATTTACTATCCATAAAAAACATCTGCACACCCTGCCACATAATTGCACTACTCAAATCCACTCCACACAATTCCATAACTATTCAAATATAATTTGACTCCACACCACACCACATAGATCCACTTCGCTCCATAACACATGGGTAAAAGGCATAGTCATTTACAACGCCAATAGCTTTAACTCTTCAAAACCGAGACCTATTGGCTTTGCAAATGCTTGTTATTTACTTAAGACCCAGAAAGTGCACAAGGTGATGCGAACAACACTGTCCACTACCTCTGATCTAATGCCTTTTAGTCATTCTATTCTTCATCTCATGTGTCGGGTTAGAACTTCCTTGTGCTTTATTAAAATCACTGCTTGGTAGCCTGGTAACTATCGTCCAATCTGGCTGTTGCCTTGTCTTGCCAAATTCTGTGAGAAGGTGGTTACCAGACAACTGACTGAGTTTGTCGAGAAGGCTAAGGTTCTACATCTTGCACAATCTGGGTTTCGTCCACCTATAGCACTGAATCCGCCCTGGTGGAAATCTCGGAGGCTATTCATGAGTGTTTGGACACCGGCGGGAGAGCAGCTTTGGTGTTGCTCGACCTATCGGCTGCATTTGATTCTGTCCTACACTCCCTGTTGCTAGATCATCTCTCAAAGATTGGGATACCAGGGGCTGCCTGGGGCTGGATCAGTTCCTTCTTGGAATGTCGTACACAACAAGTCTGGCCACCTCCAGCCGCGTCGGCCCCTCTACCCGTTGCCAATGGGGTCCCACAAGGATCGTTCCTTAACCCCCTCTGGTACAACATCTATGTCACTCCGCTGGTCATTCTGCCGAGGCCTTGGGGGCTAAGGTGATCTACTATGTGGACGAAACCCAACTCCTCTTCACCTGGAGGAAAGATGAGGACTCAGTTATTTTCCTTCAGTCGTGTCTGTCTTCGGTGTTTAGGTGGCTTGCGGAGGCTCAACTTAAGTGCAATGAGGATAAGTCCGAAATCCTCTTGTATGGTAACTTTCCTCCAGGTTTCAGGGATTCTATGTGGCCACCGGGGTTCCCCCCCTCCTTCTTCTACTGGGTCTCCGGTGAAGAATCTAGGTGTTTGGTTTGAGGATAACTTATCCTCTTCCACTCAGGTGAAGAGACTTTCGGGAAACTGTTTTGGTCTTTTGAAAATTTTGAGGATGTTTCTTCTGCTGCTCCCGGCAAAAGAAACAGTGGTCCGCGCTCTTATCCTCTCTCGCCTGGACTATGCTAACGCCTTATACATGGGTATCCCAGCCTACATTCTAAATAAATTACAGGTGGTGCCAAACGTGCCTGCCCGGCTCCTTTTGGAGATCCCTCTAAGAAGCAGTGTGCGGGTCCATCTACGCTCTCTTTATTGGCTTACCATGACGGCCGGGTTAAGTTTAAATCTCTAGTGCTTGCCCACAAGGCCCTTTATGGTCTGGGTCAAGCCTATCTTCGAAAGTGCTTCTCCTTTTATGTCTCAACAAGAGTGCTTTGCTCTTCTGCACTCCTTTTGGCTAAGGTTTCTTTCTGCATCGGCTGAGTAGTTGCCCTATTGCTGTTAAGGCCGCCCAGGTCTGTAATGCCCTTCCGCTTGCACTTCGTGACACCAAAGATCCCTTGACCTTCAAAAAATTGCTAAAAACATATCTTTTTAATTAGCTGTTGTAGATGATCCCCCCTTTGCTCACGCCGGGACACTACTTGGAGTAGCTGTGCTCGCTATAAATTCATACAACATAACATAACATAACTGCTTCTTCATGACCCCATACAGTCTCTGGAATAGACCTCCAAATCAGACATGTTCAGTATTAGCCATAATGCACTAGGCATCCATACCCAATGTACATTAACATTCTCCTCCAGGGAATCTGTCCTCCCTTTCAATTTAGAAGCTATCCGGTGGCCCCACTGATCAAAAATGCTACCTCAAATTTATGATCTGAATAAATATTGATCTACAAAGAAGCGGTGACCCTTCAGGCCAAGGGCCTGATTCACAAAGGTAAAGTTACTATTTTATGTAAGTTTAGTTTGTTTTTTGGTATTCACAAACTACAAGTGAATAGTAAGTTTACGACTTTGGAGACTCTGCAGTTGGGGCAGTGAGCTATGCACATAAAGATAGACCAGTCCTAGCTTTGTATGCGCATAATTCTCTGCCCCGTCTGTGGAGTGTCAGCAGCAGTACACTTACTATTAACTCGTAGTTTGTGAACATAAAAAAAAAAATTACAGAAAAGTGTAAGGTTACCTATGTGAATCACGCCCCATGTGATCGAGAAAGGTAGTGTGGGGAAATACTCTTCTCGTCAGTTTGATTATGGTACCCTTCATTAACACTTTATACCACCCCATTTCCTGTGTGCATTTAAACATTTGACCGTGTGGACCGCACACTTTCATAATTCACCACTCTATTGTTCTGCAGAACAAATAAATATCTTTATGGCATTTGTTGATATATACATTCACTCTCCTCCAGAGTACCACATCTGCATGAGACTCCGATAGAACATCTATATGTCACTCAAATATTTGCATAGCACACAGCGACTGTTGGACATCTAGACACCACTTGATAACTTCTGCATGCACACCGACTACTGCTCACAATACACAATCAATGTCTGACACATAATACATTCAAGTAGTCAGTTATGTGTAGTGTACAAGGACAATTCAACTCCGGGTATGTTATGAATATGCACGTTCCCGAATACCTGATCCATGCACCTGTTTAATAAACTAAATACCCATCTTAAAGACATTAGAGAACATGTACATGATAATAATTTTGAAAAATATTGCACTAAACATCACTATTCTGCCATTTGTAGTCATGGTTAACAACAAAGTATCTATTACTTAAATCAGACTACTTAGTGCACCCACCTCAGAAGGATGGAGGGCTCATGGCCTCCAGAATACCTCATTTGGTTAGTGGCAAGCATTCAGCTCTGTACGTCTTCCATATGACATTCAGCCATTGGCACATGCACACCGCTTGCAGAATACAACACAGTCTCACTGTTGCACATTGGCCGAGCACACATATTCTCAATATTCTTTGGGGTGAAATCAGTGTTATTCAAGTTTCAGATCATAACAGACAAATACACCCACGGTAAAGTACCCCCCCACCAGCGACGCTGTTGTGGCAGCTTATATGTTCAAGATTTATATGCTCAGACATGTGGACTACTCGTCAAATCCAATACATTTTTCACTGTTCTAACCACACTTAATATACAGCTGCACTACATTTGAACATTTGTTCAGGAGAACAATTCATGGAATCCAACACATATCCACTGCTCCACATATCCAAGTAGGCGTTCAGATGATATTCAATCTGTTGTTCACGCTCAACAAAATACTCTGTCAGATGTCCCAGTGTTCCTCACAGACTAGATACACATCCATACAACAGTCCAACATTATTCCGAAAGCTAAACACAGGGACTAATGTACATTAGAAAATGAACAAAGACAAAATTCTAAACATACATACAGCATAGTCGAAAAATATAATTACCTGCTACATGGCACTCAAGAAAACCATAAAGTGATGGATGGAATGCATGAATTCATCCCAGCCCAATCCACTGTTTCTGTTACTCACCTTGCCACCTCAGATTAGACCCTGCCATATTCAAATCATGCTCTAGTAGGAACAGTCTGAACTGCCAAGCCAGGTCCTCTCTCAATTAAGCAACAGGTAACCAAAGACCAATTTTGCCCAAGCTGGGGCTCTTCTGTAGGGTGCTGCTTAGTTACAGTGGCACAGTGAGCACAGCACCCATGCCTTGGCATACCTGTTGCACTTAAGGACACTGATGTAAACAAAAATGGGAGGATGGGATACTTGAATTAATCATGGCAATCCACAGCACTTAGTAATTTGAATTGCCTTGTACACATGCATAACTGCCAGTCAATGGGAATGCCTACCAGGTAAAAGATTTGATCCAGTGCTCCAGTTCTACCTATCAAACGTATACCCATACCTCACTGAAGTTAAAACATTACCTAACAAATAAGCATACCCATGGCTACTACCCAAAACAAACAGTCATGCACCATTTCAGACTTCAGTCTACAATGAAGACCTTAAAACCAAATAGAAAGCCACAGTTATACTACTGAAAACCTACATTAGCATAACAATGGCAAAGCATACCAGAATGCTGCAGTTATAACATAACAAATGCTCTTGTTTGCCCCAGAACTGAAATGACTCTAGGTGGTTAAATGGTGTAATCCTCTAATAGCTTGAAGATCGTTGGCCTTTTAGAACATAGTTTGCTCTGTTTTTGTAAAAACCTCTCGCTATGTAATGAAAGTGCTCTATAGAAATACCTTTAATATACCTTTAATATAGCATAACAAATTTCTACGTGAATTGGGCCTATTTTCCTTACGTTGGTGTGTGTTACACATCTCTAGTAAGGGAGTCCTCCTCTCAGTATGTTTTGTTCCATGGAGTGGAAGAATATCTGTCGCTAGGCAGTGGCCTTATCTCTTCTTCCTTGGAAGCAGGCTTTTTTTCTCTGAAATACTTATTTAGAGTATGGTTGATTTATATGCACTGGTTCTGTTTTAGTGTTAGAGAGATGCCTCAGCTTGGTGGGGTTTTCTTGTGTGTCGTGTGTCAATGTATTTTTTAAAAGTCTCTTCTATGCCGTCATAGGTTGTAGTCTGTTTTTTTATTGTGGCACCAAATAATGTCCTTCTATGTGTATATTTCTATTTGTGTCTCTTGGGAACCTATTCTTGGTTTGACCTTTGTTTGGCTTCTGTATTTTAATTGTATTTTTCCCAGAATGCTTTCTTCTCCTAATTATGTTATTGAAGGTCGCATTGGCAAGGGACTCCAGTGGGTCAAATGTTCTCCTGTTTCTTGTTCTCTGTTTTTAGTGTGAAGTATATCGCGTTGAAATACTTCATACATTTAGTACTTGATTTAATCTTCATTGGTCCTTACAGATACATTTTTGTGGTTTATTTTGTTTGAGCATGTATGTGTCCAGATATCTCAACCATGTAATCCACCTATATTTGGCTTCCTTTCATATCATTTCAAGGGTCTCTTAAAATGAAATGTAATTAATTTATTTAGACCATTTTAAAATTTTAAACACTGATTGAAAGGTACTGAAACACTGTAAAAAACATAGCTTTAATATTAATATTGCAATAAATAAGATGAAACAAAAATAAACTATAACCCAAGAAACAAAAACATTGTTGATTCTTTGTGGTACACATATTTGTTTAATAAATATTTAAGTTACAATCTGAAGTTTTGTATATGTATTGTAAATTAAATGTAACACAAATTAAAAATAGGGAAATAGTAAGAGAGGCCAGTACAGACCATCATAAAGGCCAAATCTGAATTAATTTCTCCTTTAACTACGTAAAATTGGCATATGAGAGCTATGTTGCTACACACAGAAAAATACGTACTAAGAATTGAAAATGAAGCCCTCAAAATAACTATGTTGATTCAATTTAGAGGAAAACCCAAAAGTCTTAAACAGATGCATAGCCCTAGGGTCTGTTGATGGACGTTAATCAAAACAAGACTAATATGAGTAACTGTTTTTGACCCATGCATGAGACAATCAACATAATGTCAAATGTATTTCATGGCAAAGAGTGGGCTAAGGGACCGAACGGTAATACACTGCTGCTAACTCTTGACAGAAGGCATTGATCTGACTTTAGCAATCGTAGTTGGATGATATTGAAATTTGCAATGGTGTCAATATACAGTTTAAAATGTGGTGCTCAAATGAGTTTTTGGTGAAATTCCAGACCAGTGGTCAAAGACATATATGTACATTTCTGAGTAGAGAATAATATGAAAATAGGTAAAAACCCACTCTTAGACAAAATATATAAAATACATTTGGGTGTAAGTTATCAGTCCCTTGGTGGCACTTAGTCAGTGACTGAAGTTGTGAATATCATTCAGGAACTGCATATCAAATATACATTTCTGCACATAGCCAGGTCCAAACACTTCTGTTGTATGGGATTTTAATCTTAATTTACTCAATCTATTAGGCAAATCTAATAATATTAAGAAGCCTTGCTCATCATCTATTGAGAGCATCTGTCACATGCAGGATTTACAGTAACATCTACTAGAATCAATCTTACACTTTTACGTTTTATAGCCAAACACCTCTTTAAAAATCTTTCTTCTGAAATTATTAATCAATCACTATCATTCATGCCTGTTGCTTATCTATGTAAATCTATTTAAATGACTCAGTAATTTATATAAATATAATATATAAAGCCATATGTATCACAGTAGCTATCTCCGGTGCTGGTAACTGGGGGATGACAAATTTCAACTCTATTCAGAAGGCTGGGAATGTGTTTGTAGGGAGGTTTTTAGAGGTTCCTACCACTTATTCAACATTTATTTGTCATTTTGAATTGGGAATATCTTACTTAGAGGGCTATGCGATGTTACGTCCTTTGTATGCTTTGAGTTTACATTTGGTCAAAAAAGGAGACTAGTGTTAAGAAAGTGAAGTCCATGAGACAAGTAACTATTGAAAGGAGTTTATTCGAGCAGGACATTCACCATTACATTTCCATTCAGCTGAGCAGCTGTCTTGAGTCTGCAGTAGAATCTTAAGGATGACAGTTGGTAACATGTAATGTTTCAAGGAGAGGAGAATGGTGGGGGAATATAAGGAAAAAATACTATCAGATGATTACAACACATCTCCCTTCGAAGTCAAAATATAAGATACCATTTGACATTTATAAAATGTACAGGAACAACTAGAAGCATTTATGGCTACAAAACTAATACAGATGGAGAATAATCTCATTCATACCATGGAATACATATCACCTTGCTTAAATGAAATGATGGTCTTTAAGCCATTTTGGGTTAGAACATGCTGTTTTCATTCTGTGGGAACCCTCCTGGTTATGTTCCCTCCCCCTGATAGGAGCCTGTTTCTCATCACTTTGCGTACTTGAAGAAGCTGTATCAGGATGTATAACTCTGTCCATACCCCATGTTTGGCCATTTTCCTATTTACTATTTGTTTTCCAACTTAAATCATCTTTAAGGGTTCAGAAAACCCATTTATCCTACATGGTTTTGGCAAATCAATCTGGACTCCGTCCCCAACCTTAAATGTGATAGGCTTGACATGTTTGGAGACATCATGCCCCCTTTTGTACTTGATTTGTTGTGCACTTATTCTCTCTGATACTTTATCCCTAATACCACAGACGTCTGTATTTTTTAACCACGAAGAGGTCAATTTTGTTCTGGGTTCTCTACCCTTGAGATACACAAAAGCAGAACCTTTCGTGACACAATTAGGCATAGTGCGATAGGCCCAAATTGTTTCTGGCAGAAACATGGTTGCTGATACTTCCATTACCTTTGCTCTCAGCAAACATGCTTTTACCACCCTTTCTACTCATCCATTTGCTCTTGGACAATATATAATGCAGCTTTGAGGTGTTGTGTTTCTGGTGTCCCTTCTTCATACAATAGACCCCTGAGAAAACAAACTATAGTTGCTGGGTCAATGTGCTGCACGCACCTCAGTGTCATCCAACTTGTGTGGTAGTCTGCCAAAATAAGAATGAATCTCTTTTTAAGTGATATGAGATTCACTGGGCTCATTATTTCTAAGGCCAACTTTGTCCACTGTGTGTCTGGGACTTCCACAGGTGACAAAGGAGGTGTCCTAACTTGGGTGGTTTTTTTCACTGTTAATGCATTCAGAATATATCTGGACCCTTGCTTCTACCATGGTGTCCATGTATGGCCACCAATATTGAGAGGTACTTTATTTTTTGGGAGACTGCGACCTAGATGGTCCGCATGAACAAGATTGATAATATGTTCTCTCATCCCTTCAGGGGGTATTATTTCTATCCACAGTACAGAGATTTCCCTTCATTCTTAGTTTGCCCTGACCTCCTAAAATGTGTGAATTTCACTGTGAACCCCATTGCGGTGGGCTGCAATGGGGTTCATGAATAAGCTTGGAAAGTCTACTTAATTTGTTGTCATCTTGCATACAATTTTGCCATTCAACTTCATATGCACTGACTAATTTGAGAACGACCTCATCATGTGCTCCTTCACTTCCAGGTTGGGGAATATCTAAAGGTTTCCTGGAAAGGAAATCTGGCACTGTATTTTGGTTACTCTGAAATTGTACCCTTCTAATCCTAATATTCAATGGGATATTCTAGGTGTGGTCTTCTCCGAACCCTTAGCTGTAAATGTGTATAATAAAGGTTTACGTTCAGTTCTGATCGTGAATGGTATGCCCCAAAATAATATCTTGAAATGACGGACAGCCCAATAGCAGACTAGGGCCTTACAGCGGAGTAGGTTTTTTCCATGCCCTTTTTAAGGCACTGGGAACACATGCTACAATCTGCTCCTCCCCATCAACCAATTAGGTGAGACTAGTCCCCAGATGAAGTCAAGTCAAGTCAATAAGTCTTTATTTCAACACAAGTCATAAAAGACAACACAGTAAAACAATAAAAAAAAAAACATTTCATACTTGTTACATCCTAGTATTCATAATGGCAAGGGAAAGTTTGTTAATTAATCTATCCAATCAATGTGTTATACAGGGTGTTCCAAGCACAACCATTAAAAAAATATATATATTGTGATCTTAAAATTTTATAAACCATTTTAAAATATGTTACATAATTAGCAGCTCATACTTTCTACTATAAGGGCCAGGTTAAAACAATGCAGTCTACATTAGTTTGTTTATCTCTGCGTATTGACCACATCCATTTTAGAAACTTTGCAAGTGTAATTACCATGCTATCAGTACAATCTGTTTTTAAAATCCTAAGTGCCACAGTGCCACTATGGATGCCTTTCTGTATGCAAATTGGCCTTATCCATTTGTGGCGCGGGGCTTTATATGCTGGGCATATAAACAAAACATGAGCTAGAGTTTCGGATTGGGCTACAGAGAAAGGACACAGATGGTGATCCTTGTTAGTTGACCACTTGCTTATGAATGTATCGATAGGAAGGGTTCCTACCCTGTATTGATGGAAAAGTTTCCTATCATTGGGGATGGTAATAAGGTCCCAATATCGCTCGTATGCAGGCATATGTTTTTGTTCCAAAAAAGCCCTGGTAAGTGATGCGTCAGTGTGTTTCTGAAATTCCCTTTGGGTTATATTAGCCCAATACAGCTCTTTTAGGGCCTTTCGTGAGGGAAAGATATTTTCTAATGGGTTTTCCCATAGTTCCACCATTCCTAAGGCTTTATATTGCGACTTGACCTGTTTAAACCATGATATTTTGCCCCCTGTGTCCATATTTCTAGTTTCTAGGAGCGCTGAAGCATAATGAGATAGTTCAGGCGTAACCCATAGCCTCCTCCAGTATGCGACTGATCTAAAGCTAGCTATGTCCTGAATTTTCTGACAACCCAAGTCTGTGTACAGCGGTGTCAATGGTGTTGATTTTGGGAGTCTAGTTATGCACCACAAAAATGTATTTTGTGCATTTGTCAGGGCTGAGACATCAGACACCCCCCACAATTCGGCCCCATATAACATTGAAGCCCTAACTTTCGTGTCATATATTTTTAAAGCTGGGGCTATTGGTTGAGTAACTGATGATCTTAATTCTCTCAAAAGGACACCTGCTAGCTGTGCATGTTTTGTAGTTAAATAGGTCATGTGTGGCTTCCATTCCAATCTAGACCCCAGTGTAATGCCCAAATAACTAAAACAATGAGTCTGTTCTAAAATCTCACCATTCATAAAGACTGTGCCCCTCACTTTCTTGTGTCTGTGCATTACCATGAATTTAGTTTTTGACACATTGATGATTAGACCATGGTCTTTGCAGAAGGCCTCAAAACAGCCAATTGCTTTTTGAAGCCCTTCTTGTGTTTTAAAAATTAGAAGGGTGTTGTCTGCGAACATTAACAGGGGTATTGTGATGCCATTTTGTTTAGGTGCATCTGTGTGAACCTCCCTGTAATATTCAATAACCCTGTTTATGTATAACGTAAACAGAGTTGGTGCCAGGACGCACCCTTGTCTAACTCCCCTTTCTGTTTCGAATTTATCGGTAACCTGGCCCTGGTTGCCCCACCTAACCTGTGCATAATTATTTTCGTGAAATTTGATCAAGAAGGTGAGGAGTTCGTGTGGCATACCTTGCTCATGAAGCACTCGCCACAGCCTGGTACGCGGGACAAGATCAAAAGCCAATTTCAAATCGACAAAGGCTGCGTAAAGAGTGCCTCCTCCAAGGATTACCCATTTCCAATATATAGTAGAAAATCTAAAAACTTGATCCACAGTGCTCGTAAAAGGGCGAAAGCCTGCCTGTAGTGTGGACATAACCCCAGAATCATCTATCCAGTTCTGAATCCTATGTAGTACAAGCCTAGCCACCACCTTCTGAATGCATGCAATTAGGCTGATTGGCCTATAATTCGCAGGATCAGCACGATCCCCTTTTTTGAAAATTGGGATGATTTCGGCTCCCCTCCAGACGTCTGGTATCGGGGAGCCCCTGGAAATAGAGTTCGCCAACAGCTCTAAGTACGGCACCCATACCTCTCTACAATGAAGAAAAAGGTCTGCCGGAATCATATCCGGACCCGGGGCTCTTCCTCTCGGGATTGTATTTAAGGCGTGTTCGATATCACTCCGACTAAACACTAGCAGAGTGGTGGCTGCATAGTTTATAATAGGATCCAGACTTTCCGCACTTGCCCAGACGGGGTTTGCAATCTGTGATTTAAAATGTGATACCCAGCGTTCGGGTAGGACAGAGTTTTCTGGCTGGGGCCTGTAAGATCCCTTGCCCCATTTCACTAAATTCCAGAATCCTGTCATATTTCTAGACTTGCTTGCCTCA
This sequence comes from Lissotriton vulgaris, assembly GCF_964263255.1. Taxonomy (NCBI): domain Eukaryota; kingdom Metazoa; phylum Chordata; class Amphibia; order Caudata; family Salamandridae; genus Lissotriton; species Lissotriton vulgaris. Next base: position 1,820,158,382 of record NC_141689.1, on the reverse strand, counting down.
TATAACTCTTCCCAGTATTTATTATCCCAGGTTTTTTTGCTTCCTGCTCCTCCCCATCAACCAATTAGGTGAGACTAGTCCCCAGATCTTTATTGTTGGCATCTGTGGTTATCAAGGTAGTTTATTGGGATCAACCTTCCTATAAACTATGTGCTTTAGTTATAGCCAACTTCACTGATTCAAAAGCAGACTGGCAGTGTTTGTCCCAATTGTATTTTGAGTTCTTCTTCAGTAAGTTTTGTAGGGGTTCCACAATGGATGCATAGATTTTGACACATTTGGAGTAATATTCGGACAGCCCAAAAAAGGACTTGAGGTCAGCCACATTGGTGGTATCTTCTGTTTTCTCAATGGCCTCCATCAGGTTAAGTTAGGTTTAATACCATCTCGAAATATAGAATGACCTAAGTACTCCACTGAACCCACCCCAATCTGCCATTTTCCTTCTTGATGGTGAAACCTGCCACTCTTAGCCTGGACAAAACAGTTTCAATGTGGCATTATATCCTTCCTCATTCGTACCATATATTAGAATGTCATCTTGGAAACACAATGTGTTTGGTATGTTTTTCAGTACACGCTGCATTATCCTCTGGAAGGCAGCAGCAACAAAGGTGAGCCCAAACAGCATGCATACATATTGGTAGTTACCCAAAGGAGTAGCATATGATGTAAGGTGGCATAGGAAAGGGTGCCACTCTACCTGGTGGCAGACATGCTGAAGTAACTTGGTTCCCTTGCAACATAAAGACTTCATGAATCCTAGGAATTGGGTGACTGTCCACCCATATTTGCATTTAGGTTCCTCAAATCTACACATATCCTGATGTCTTTTACTGGGGACTTGGTAGTGATGACAACAGGAGCTAACCATTGAGAGCTTTCTATGGGTTATATAACTCCCAACTTTAATAATCTGTCTAACTCATTTCTTAAGGAATGTTGTATAATATAGGGAATTGTTCTCGCCTTGTGGATGACTAGCTTGGCCTGGGGTTTCAATTTTATCCAGGGCAAATAATCCTATAACATATCCAGTCCCTCAGAAAAAAACTCAAGGGGAATTATCACAGACTTCCCTGCCACAGATAAAAGGATCAACCAAAATCACTGGATCAGAGCTGTTTGGGTCTTGTTTGATGCCTTATCTTTTCTGATGGTGCCACCCTAGTAAATTGGAGCCCCTTTGTGCAATGTATTCCTTACCAGTAATGTCTTTTAAACATAATTCTCATAATAGTCATTCCCTCTAAGGGAATGGCGACCCCATTCTAGTTTGATGACTGGTTCTTCAAGTCCTTTTGCTTTTTCTGGGAACAGATTAGAAAACACATTACTATTATCAATTAGCGTGTATGGTGAACGGGAATGAGCAAAAACTGTGATAGGCTTGTTATCCAGAGTAATTCACAAGAAGGAATTTTCACATTTTCTTTATCTCCTTGTAATTGGAAAATTAGTTTCTGTTCTTCCTGTGATTCAGGTTCAACCACAAGAACTGGTTTGCTGTATAGGTCCCGGCATATCCTTGCGAAGTGACCCATTTTGCTACACTTATGACAAGTAGATGTTTTGGATTGGCAATTGGAGCTATTGTCAGTGGCGGTTGGTGGCACATCACTTTGAGGGGCTACAAAAAATATACAAATAACAAATCCACATAATCCACATATATACACATACACATATATACATATACGCATAACACATACACAATAATATACTCATATACTCATAAACGTAAATATACACATTAATATAATCCCTTACCTTACACTGCCCCTCGATGTTCTGCAGTACTTCCTCATTCAGCACGTCTTCTGAGTACAACGCCCATAGCCAACTCTCTCATTATGTTCTAAAGCGTCTTGGTTCACCGGAGCGGGCTGGTTCCATGCACTGTAGGCCTGTGCTGTGCCTGCTCTCCATCCAGCTGTCCAAGAGGTTTGAATTGCGCTTGTCGGTTTGGCCGTAGCAAGCTAGTCGGCTAAACCAACTTACACAATGCAAACTTGAGTTGACACACCCCACTGCTGCCAATCATTGGCAGCAGTGACGCACTGGCCCTGTCCTCGTGCTCAGTTTGCTGGCAGGAAGTGTCAAAAACAAAATAGTAATAAAATATTTTATTACCATTTCATTTTTGATGCCACTTTCTTCCAGCAGTGTGGGGGGTGCTTCTTCGCTCACAAGGAGGACCTATCGCTGGCTAGTGGCAATGTGTCCTATGCTACCACACCTGTAACAATTAGGTTTGTCATTGCCAATAGACTGATTCTTGTACTTTGTTTCCTTGTTGCAATCTTTTTTACAAACTACATGATCTTCAGGACCTTCAACACATACTTTAATCTCCTTGATGCAGCCAGCTGTGTGTTCCACACTTATGGCTATATCTATAACTGGTTTCAAATCCTGGTTGACTACCTGCAATTTTTCCTGTATGTTAGGATTGTTCATGCACTAACTAGCTGGTTTCGTATGAAGGAATCAGCTAGCATGCCAAATTCATGTGTTGGATAGAGCTCTAAGAGCTGCTATGTACCTGTTAACGTTCTCAGATTTTCCTTGAGTTCTCACAAAGAACTTGTGTCTCTCCAGGATGACATTTATTTTCTTCCAAAATGCTGCTCCAAATGGGTGACTGATTTGTGGTACACATCCACCTCCTCATCCCCTTCATCCACATCCTCTTCTTGTAATGCATCAGAAATGTCATCATAGGTTTTCCTCCCCTTTACACCTAAATTGTGAAGTAGAATGTCACAAAGAATGCAGCAGCTGACCCAACGGCGCCGCACCTAAAATCCAGTTCCAGAGTAAGTCTTTAAAGCTTTGTGCTGCCAACCCCAACGTCAGCTGCTGTTTGACGTTGCTGTGCTTTCCAGATCAGAAGGATACTTTGCTCAATTGTTTGCGGAGGCGCAACAAAAAGAAGTCCAAAGAGAGTATTGCCCGTGTATATAGAAAAGTTCTTTATTTATTTTTATCCGTTCTTTTAAAATACAAATCACCAGGCACTTTACAACAAAGATCAGCCAACGTGTTTCACTCCCTTCCAGGGAGTTTCTCCAGGGCAAATAAACAATTTTCCGGAAACATAAGGTTGGATCCTTCAAATTCTTGTTCTCAATTAGTATCTCTTTTTCCTGCCCATCTAGTAGTTCTTATGTTAGTCTGTTGTGAGGGGCAATGTAATCTTCCCCACATGAGTTTTCCCGTTTCCGGTGTTGGGAAATTTTTTAATATCTGGGAAGTTGGATCACTTCCTTTTCCTGACCTTGTGTAGAGGTACTGTCGTCGTGAACCTGTACGAGTAGACGTGGCCGTTTCACCGTCGCGGCATGGATGGTCCAAGCTGGATAGTAGGATGTGTTGCTTCCACAATGATGTACATTTCCCACCCCCAGTTGCCATGAGGTAGGATTCAAATAGTCTCTTCCATTGCTTCCATGGAAGGTTTGGCTCTACCACCTTATTCAGAAAAAAGGGAGATGTGACATACTTGCTGCAGCCATGTTGGAACAGGAGAGCAACCCTTGATGTGAGAGGAACAGATGTGGGAACAGAAAATTGTACAAATGTTTTACAAACGTTTACTTTTCCTGGTAAGCAATCAGAAGCAACCAGCTTCTCAAGGTAAAAGCACTACTTTCCAGAATACATTTCTATACATTTCTTCCAGTATTTCTGACAGCCCTCGTTTTATGTTCAGTGAAGGCGTGTCACATATAGAATACCACTTACAGGCTCAGCACTCTCTTCGCAGTGCTCCACCTCCTTAACACAGAAGAGGTATGTCAATTCAATCAGTCTTTATTCGATAATTTTCCAATCATAAAAGATACAATACATCATAAAAATGTAATTAAAAAGATTATACCGCAAAAACATACAGTCTTAAAAAGATTAATATATCATTATCGAAAGACCCTGACAATATTTCATTGAGATAGCTCTTAAAAACAATCCGCATAAGCATTCCTTCAGAAGTTTGAAGAAAAAAAAAGTAGGAACCACTATAAAATAAATAATAATTCATGGAGAAGGAATATTTTTCCTTCGCAGTGCCCATGCCCAGCTAAGGAATTTTGCAACAGCTATAACAATATCAGATCTGGTGTTTGTTACCAAAATACGCAGTGCTACCATACACGATCTTGTACCCAGGTAAGCGCAAAGCGGCTTAAGCCACTTGCGACGAGGGCTACTGTAGGCACTGCACAAGAAAAATACGTGACTAATGGAGTCTTCCTGTGATGAACATGATGGACAGTTAATATCTGGAGCATTGTTCCAGTTTACAGTGAAATTTCGTAGCTGAAAAGTGCCCTATCTGAGTTGGTGGTATAGTTTCCTGTCACCAGGTTTCGTAATCAGATTCCAGTAGGCCTCTGCTTCCACAACAAACTTATGTTCCATAAAGATACCTGTGAGCGAATTACTATCCACCACCGATAGGGTCTGCTTAGTAATCATATCCCAATAATACGCTTGATATTCATTTTTACTGGGAAAAGTATTCCCTATCGGATCATCTCACAGGTGTCTAAGCCCCATATCATACAATTTACGCTTAAGCTTCTGGAGCCATTTGATTTTTGCAGATGAATCAGTGTTCCTAATATACATTAGAGCCTGTGCATAAGTTACCAATTCTGGAGTGGTCCACAGCCTCCTCCAGTAAGCTAATGGTCTAAATCCCGCCACCTCATCAAAGGAGGTACAGCCTAAATCTAATAGCAAAGGCCTGGTAGGGGCAGATTGTGGGAGGGCGGTCAGTGTTCTCAGAAACTTGTTTTGCGCCCTAACTAGGGGTGATAAATCTTCTAACCCCCAAAGTTCAGCACCATATATTATGGAAGCTCTGATTTTCCCATTGTAAATTAATATAGGTGGCCCCACCGGTTTTGTAATTGAGAGTTGGTGTTCTTTTAATAAGACACCCGCTAACTGGTTATGCCTTCAGACCATAACATCCATCTGTGGTGACCAGTTCATTCTCTTGCCCATAGTCACACCTAAATAGGTGAAGGTGTTGGTTTGTTCCAGGGGTGCACTATTCAATTCTACTCTGCCTTTAACAGATTTATGTTTATGCAACACCATGAACTTTGTTTTGTCAACATTAACTATTAGATCATGGTCATTGCAAAAATCACTAAATCTGTCGAGGGCACGTTGCAGACCCGATTGAGTTTTAGATCAAATTAATGTATCGTCTGCAAACATTAATATAGTAGCCCTTAAACCGGCTGGAGTTGGTGCATCAGTTGGAAAACTTTTGTAATAACCAACTACTTTATTTATAAATAGGGAGAATAGGGTAGGGGCAAGGGCACACTTCCTTATTGACAGGGAAACGATCCGTTAGTTCGCTGTCCCCACCTTACCTGGGCATAATTCGCCTCATGGAGTTTAATAATGAAAGACAAAAGTTCGAGGCATCCCAGTCTCCTTTAACATGGCCCATAACTTATGGCGTGGCACTAAATCGAAAGCTGATTTTAAATCAACAAAGGCTGCATAAAGAGTCCCCCCTGCAAGAATCACTGTATTCCAATATATCATCACAAATCACAAAGGCGCCTTGACGCCCGTTGGGCAAAGTTGCGCATTATAAATTGCTTTTCATTCATTCATTCAAATCTGAAAACTTGATCAATGGTGCTGACGTGGGGTCTGAAACCCGCTTGGTAGGTAGACAATATATCCTGATCTATTACCCATTCATTAACCCTACCTAGCACAAGCCTAGCCACAATTTTCTGGAGAGTATTAATTAGGCTTATCGGCCTGTAATTGCCTGTTCTAGCACGGTCTCCCTTTTTTATATGGGGACAATTTCAGCCACACGCCATGTATCTGGGATTTGTGCACCTCTAGCAATAGCATTTATGAAGATAAAAGCATAATCTGTCCAGTTCTTCCTGTCCAGTTTATAAACATCGGCCGAGATAAGAGGAATGTTAGAAATGAACATTCAGTTTGCGACCCTGTCAGACACAACTTCCTTGGGAAAACCCACTCGGGTAAAGTTCCCCATCAGGGCCTTTGCCACTGTGGGTGCAGTATTAGTACTCAGAGGGATTGCCTCTGGGTACCTAGTGGCATGATCCACCAGAACCGGATGAACCTGCTGCCTGATGCAGTCGGGGGATCTATAGGCCCTACAATGTGAATTCACAACCTCTCAAAGGGGGTGCTATTGACAGGAAAGTGATTATAGGGGGCTTTAATCCTCTGCCCTGTCTTACAGCTGGCACACAAGTCTTACTGAGGAATTTGTGATCCTAGGCCAATTGAAGTGAGGGACAAGCCTTGCAAATGTCTTGTTTTGGCCTATGTGTCCTGCCAGGAGAATATCATGAGCCAGCCCTAATAGGAAGACTCAGTAGCATTGGAGGACCATGAGGGCCCATGATGCCCCATGCGCAGGAGCCTTAGGCTAAGTGTACAAGAGGATGTCCCCCCAAAGAAAGTGGTTACTACACAAGGTGTCACCTGCTGCTTGGGCTTCAGTCTGTTGCTCATGCCCACAAGGGTTGAACACTCCCTTTGTGCCCTACAGACCTCCTCCTTGGTGGATCCTTCTTCCACATGCCATTCAGAAAGCTCACGCAGGTCACCAAGGGAAGCAATGTCCTCCTCAGTGGACTCCTGGGCAGTCAACGCAGGTGCCCCATTCATTCCACTGGAGGTACATTCAGTTGCTGGTTTACCATGCCCTCTGCCTTTGCCCTTCTTAGCAGGTGGCTGGGCCATTATTCCAGGCTCCAACCATTCTTGATTCCCTTTCCAGGCAGCCATGGACCTTGCCGTGACACAGATCCACTCAGGTACTTCTAACATCTCCACATCAGCCTTGAGCTCCACTTCCTTCCAGGTTTTGTGTTCCGGGTAATTACCTAACAGTTTACAGGCATGGCAGGGCTCACTGTAACTTTCAGAAGACTTGAAGCTCCCCCACTCAAATGGAACAAGGACCACAGGATACCCTATCTGTTTTCAGCCACTACAACCTGGTGGAATGCATTAAAAATTACCCGCCCTGAGGAAACTAGCTGACTCCTTACCATAGTCCTACTGGCTCCTGTATCCCTCAGAGTCTCCACACATTGCCCATTGATGGTGACCCATTGCCAATACGTAGTAGTATTTGAGGGCACATGGCTCTTAGAACCATCTCACTGTCAACCAAGTACACTAGGATACCCCCTGTAAACTGCCCCCATTAACTGGGACAAACTCCTACCCCAGTACTCTGCTAGCCGTCCCTGAAATCTTTCCTCAAGTGGGAGGTGGTGGTCTTTTTGTTCACTTGGTATCCCCCTTGTAGTGTCAATACTCGTAGCATTCATAGCACTTGATGGGCTTGGGCTGCTGACCTTTGTCAGGGTAAGTTTTCTCCTGGTGGCCAGATTGGGAATGTGAACCAGACCCTTTACCCTGTAAGTTGTTCTAGGGGCCTTTAAAGAACTTAGTCTTTTTTTTATTTCCCTCCCCTTCTTCTGGTGGGAAACCTGACCACCTTTTTGGGTGTCTGCCCCCAGGTATCTTTTTGGAATCTCTGGTTCTGGACCAGAGTTCTGCCTCCTCAGCAAGCTTCCTGGAGTCTGTAACCCACTTTCACCCAGGTGTTGGTGCAGCTCTGGACAACAAGTATCTATAATGTGCTTAGTCAAAAAACAAGTTGCAGCGAAAGTGTAAACACTCGATCCATTGAGCGGAGGAGCAATATAGGCAGAACTCTGATTTTTCACCTCAGATGCTCGAGATTTTCCTATACAGCGGAAAGCAGTGTGCATAAGCAAGGTACTAAGTATGGATTCCCAGTGGGAGCACAAGCTGTAGTAAGGTGACTCAGGCTGTATCCCTCTCAGTAGGAGCTAATCAAACAACACGGGGCAAGAATGTTCTATAGGCACCTGAGTAGACACAGATATCTCAGTGTAGTTGACACTTGTGAAGATTGTCTTGTAGATCACGTTGAGTGAATCATCTTGTTGCAGGAGTGTCACTTCGACTGAAATATTAATTGGGGGTGATGGTACTGTTGACACCATATGGCGTTTAACACTCATCACCAGTGTTACAAAGTGAAGTCCATGAGACAAGTAGCTATTGAAAGAAGTTTACTCTAGTAGAATATGCACCATCACATTTCCAGTCAGATGGGCAGCTTTCAGAGTCTGCAGTGGAACCTCAAGGATGGCAGTTGGTAAAAGGGAATATTCCAAGGAGAGGAGAAGGGAGGGGAGAATAGGAAGAGAAATACCATCAGATGGTTACAACAACTAGTTTTAACCACTTTGTAATTACTGATTTTTTAAAGCATGATTGTGTACTTCACATACCCTGGTTGTTTTATGCAAAAGAGTAGTTTACGAAGCTAGGTAAACCATAACTCTTTGAGAACCCTACTGGTATTAGTACATCTATCAAAGAGATTGTTAAACATCTCTTTTGATTCAAATAAATTCTGCCATAGAGCAGTTGGGGCTGTCAAAGAAAATGGTGTGAAAGTGCATCTCACTACCGACCACTACCAAGATGGATCCCTATCTGAGATTCCTATATAATGCACAGCAAAGGTTTTACCCCACATGGTTCAGATTTAATATTGCACGATATCTAGTGTGATATCAGAAGCGTGCATCTAGGGCATTAAATCTTGCTTTCTGCCTGTGTGTTTCAATATCTGTGCAATCAACTTTGCATGTTATTCTCTTTTGATGATGCCCAAACTAAAGCAATGCAGAGTTGCACTTTTTTATCTTCAGCTACTCCCCACTGAACTTGTCCGTTTATTGTATTTAAGTTCATACAGGCGGCATTAAGGCTTAGAAATCTTATGGGGTCAAAACTGGACATTCTGTTTTCATGGATTGATATCGGAATGATCTACATTATGAAGCCATTTTTAAATGTTATTTATTGTCTATGTATCTATTGGAACATATTTTAATTGCTTGGGTGACTTTTATGGCATTAAGTCAAATAAAGAATGTTCTGTCTGCCTGAGTAGTTTCATACAGCAAGCAAATAGAGACCACAGTGGATGTAGAATCTTCCAATTCCCATATTTCTGGCTATTTCACATCTGCCTGTCACTCCAATCTCTTCCCTGACGTTATTCTTCTTGCCCATCCCCTGTATTTGGTATGGTCAGTCATTATATTTTCTTTTGTGCCCTTGTATGTCCTTGCGTGCTACCTTTCATTATGGTGTTCCTAAAATTTCTATTTTGGGTCCTCCTTCTTTAAATAAACTTCAACATCTTCAAAACGTCTTACTTTTATGGTACTTTGCTTAATATTTTTCATGCACTTCTAAACTGATAAGTCCCAGATCTTTATTTTTAACTTGTCTGCAAGATTTCTAAAATATTTAATCAATACTTAATACTAGATGGACACTCAATTGACCTACATTCTATTAAAATGGCCTTTCTGTCTTTGGTCCTCATCGTGGGGGCCCTATAATACTGATTTGAGTGGAAGCCTGAGTTTCCGCCTGAATGAGTATTACAAGTATTGTGTTACTGCCACGTTCGATATTACTGCACATAGTTTTCCAAGGTCAGATTTGGATGGGTGGAAAATGTCCTTGGAAACTTGGGTTCTCAAATCATCAGTGGAAATGAGTCGTTTACCCAGTTAAGTCCCATTCCACAGGGGAATTATTATATTACCCTGTTTATTTCTCACACCAGAATTTCTGATCCAGTTATGAGAGATCTCATTGCAAAACTGCTGCAACAGGAGTTTTGCCTTACTCAAAATGTTTCTTTCATCACCAGTGGTGGCAATACTGAAGTGAGAGGAGGGACAGGGAAACAATCATTTAAAAAACGTATCTGAGTAAGGAGCCACCTCGGTTCTCTTCTCCCGCTCTCCTCGTGTCCCAGAATGCACTGGGACACAGGCTTCCCACTCATTCCTGGCACCACTCTCAGGGCCGGCTTTAACACTGGTGGTGCAAATCTTTGTTGGTGCCCCTCCCCCCCCCATGACCACCTCTGCCACGGATTCCCACACTAGCACCCTTTAACAGTGCCCCTTAAGTCTCCATACCCACTGTCTCTCAGATGAATTTAGTTTTATATCACTGCTTATACCAGTGTAAGGTTTCAGAGCACTCTACATCACATGTAAATTGCACAGAGCCAATCATATATGTGTAAATCAGTGTAGAGGAATTTTTACATCAGACAGAACTACAAGGTGTAGTGTAGGAGTGACATTTCTTCGCTACTGGTAGGCAATATAGTTTGAGAGTCCTTATTGTGGAAAAGCACCAATTCCCAATTTAAAACAGAACATCATTGTTAGGGGTTCTCTTTAATAATAAGAATTGTTTTCTACCCAAATGAACCCTTTTGCCAATATTAGGATAATGAAAGACTGGGCAAAAAACACATATGTAGCTCTAACATATACCTTGCAGTTTGCATAAGAGCTCAATGTTCTATATTAGGATTTTGACTTATAAACGACACGAAACAAAATGAGCTCTCTTACAGCAGCATTAACCCACTGACCTATTTACATTATGTACACTTTGTCATCTGCATGGTACACGTTCTTAGCAGCAGGCATTTAAACCCTCTGCCCTACGTTAGGACGAGTCAAAATTTCTACTAGGCAAACCTCTGGTCTCTTTCCAGGAAGACAATTAATCACAGGAGTTATAATGACATTTGAATTGATGCCTGAAAATTGCTGGGGGCCAGGAACGCAGCAGCAGGTGCTTTTAAAATGATAATATACTTACAAAAATGATGCCCCCACCCCAAGTCAGCGCCCGGTGCGGTGGCACCGATTGCACCGCCGTACAGCCGCCCCTAACTGCTCTAATGCTATGAGAGCAGCCAAGGTTTGGTCTGAGTGGTGTGGTTTGGCGCTCAGACAGTGCCTAGGCACCTGTGACGTTCTCCAACCCAGCTGTGCAACACAGCTGAGTTGGAGAAACCTAAGTGTGCATGTCTGTTTGGCCGGCCTAAGACAGCCGGCCAAACAGACATGCGCACTTAAAGAGCGCCTACCACTCCTCCCTGCTCTGACTGGCTGTGCCCCTCCCTACACTTCTGGCATAGGCTCAAGTGGACTAGTGGGGCGACGCACCTCCACCATTAGGGAGGAGCCGCACCTGTATATGATGCTTACGTTTTAAAATGCTTGTATATATCTGTGTTTCACTCACTTTTATCTCTCTTCACTCTTTGTGATAAGATCATTGCTGCTGCTGTTTTCCTTCAAGTCCTTTCTCATTTCATATGTAGTGATTTGAGGTAATTGTTAAAACACGTTCTAAATATAAAACGAAAATGTTTTTAAAAAAATTGAGACGATGGTAAAATAAAAGATTGCTTTCGAAAATGTATATACATTCCCTTCAGTAATCAAATATGACTATCGTAAAGTAGGAAAAATCTAAGTATAAATGAGAGCTAAAATTGTGCTCCCAATCTAATTGAATGTTATGTGATCCGCAGACGCTGAACACCTATATGAAAATTGTGGAAGAACTGAATGATATTGTTGGCCTAGGACAGGCTTACGAGGCCATTGCAAAATCCTTGCAGAGGTAGGTTAACACACCCGTGTCTTGCTGTCGCAGCTGCTCCATCCATCTGTGAAGGATTTCAATTGTTAGTGGTCTGTCGCTTCCTATTTTGTAGCTGCTTTAATTTTTTGCGGTGCCCTTCACGAGTGACCCTTTCATTGTGAGTTATTTTGAGCAGCTGAGGGCTTGAAAAGGGCAGGTTTCGAGCAGTTTTCTTTTATGCTCCTGTATCACGGTCACTGTATGTTGACATTTGTAGAGTGTATAAAAATATCTATTTAAAGCCCAGACCAGCACTAACTAACGCCACAAAACATACTCTTTAGGTAGGAAGCTGCACGTCTCAAAACCCATGCAAATAAATACTGACCGAACCACTTTTATTTAATGTTGTATCTGACAAACAAATGTCTCGCTGCGTTGTTTTTTTTAAAAAGTCGACAACTATTTCTAAAATGTGTAATTAACAGTAGGTCCAATTTTTAAGCAAAAAACATACTAAGGTTCAAGGTGTGTTTATATGAAGACTGGTGGTGGAGTGTAGTATAAATTAAGCACTCTCACTCTCTTCTAAATTAAATTAATGTTGTCTGTTTGATAGAAAAAAACGCCTCAGTGAGTTTCATATTCAGGTTGGCAAATGAGACATTATACATTCTTTGCTCTAAAAAAATGCTACGGAGTAAAAACATTGAAGTCAATGCATGAAATTCTAGAACATTCTCCCAGATCTTTCATTCTTACACCAAATTCATTTATCTAAATAATTTGAAGGCAAGCCCTGAAACCTGGGGCGCGACCACCAAGTCCCTCAGAGGCAACCTCTGCTCTGGTCTGTTTGATTTCTCCACTCTGAGTAAATGATTAAGTTTTCATGCATTGGTTCAACCCAAATCTGTGTTCGCTCGACCGCATCCTCTATTGATTACTTCTACTGCAAACAGTAGGCCAAGTGCGGTATCCATAATTGGACAGTTGTCAAGGGATGAGGGTGTTAACCGGCCCCTTTTCCCACTGGAAAAGTGGAGCCACCTAGATGCACAAATATTCTGCACTGTTTCACTTTCATTCTCCGGACCAAATAGTTATGTGTCTCAGAATATGTGTTTTAACTCTCCAAGGACTGGCTGAATGGATTTAACGATTGTGCCATATAATGTTCTCTTCAGGTTGCACCTGTGCACTGCACACAGAAAACGGTGACAACTGGAATTAATATTTGTCTAACATTATAACCTTGCTTTATATCTCCTGTCAATCATGCGCCTTGTTCTACCTAGTAGCATCTGACCCGTTTTCTTTAAAACTAAAGATGTGTCTGGAAAAAGGGCCTGAGATGCCAGATTTAGAGTTCGGAGGTCATGTAAAGTCCACCAATTTCTAGAAAAAGGATTATATTAGGGGGAGAGTCCACAGGCTGGGTTTTCTTCAGCACAGGGATTATGTAATGGAATAAATTCCATCAGTGAATTATCCTGCACACTTAGCTCTTCTTTCAAAACTCAAAGGATTTTCAGTTACCACGCCATTCTAAATCTGACACTAATTCCTCGTGTCCCATGGTTCAAAGTTTATATTTTGTTCTCTTATTTATAAGACCCTAATAGTGTTTATAAATTGGTTGAGGCCGATTTCAGGATGGAGAAGGTATGATCCCTGCTATATTCTTTTTCTTCAGCAGTACATTGTGTGCCCTGCCCGAACTTTTCCACATATTGTTATGCTGTGAGGCAGAAATGGCAGTTGAATATTGCTATGTTGGGAAGGACCCATAACTGACACATCACATCTGCAGCTGACAAGGTTAACAGTTACAATTATTTGCTCTAAAAGATCTCAAACTATGTTTAATGCAACTGTCAATGCGTGACTCCCTTCGTAAGTGATCACCAAAATGTTCACATATTTACAGGAATCCTTTGATTTAATCAAGATTCACAGGAACCTGAAGAGATAACTGGTCTTTGTTATACAAAGGGTCAATTTGTATAACCGACCCCTTTACATTTACACTGGGTCCTTTCATGCGAGGATATCCACATAACTAGTTTTTGGTTTTTGTAGAACAAGTTAATTTTGTATACTAATAAATCTTAATCAACATGTATGTTTAGTCTACTGAGGTGGCTTAAATTCATAAAGTTGGGCACCAATTACATTCAGGAGATTGCCACCGGCTGGGTAGCACAGAATTGTGTGGTGCACCAACTCTCCCTGAAGGCTCTCTTAGACATCCTCATGTCACAGACAGTTGTCAACAAACAATACGTGATTTGCATCTGTAAACCTCTAGATGAAAGTGGGTAAATAGATTTGCTTTTAATCTGAAGTTTGCTGAAGTCTGAGGTCGACAAAACTCAAAGTATGCCACTTGTCTGCTCTACGTGGCAAAGAGGTGCTAAAATGAAGGTACCACTCAGAGGGAGATTGCATCAGAATCCAGGTGAAAGATCATGGCATTACAATGCTTGCAGACATGTGAAATGGGTGCTTCACTACAAGCACCCATCAAATACTTTACAGAGATTATAAAGGACGGCTACACTCCCAAATAACAGTGTGACTTTGCAAGACTGTTACTGTCTATGTCCATGTTATTTTCAAGCCCCCCCCACTTCTTTCTGTCAGAGAGCACTAACCTTGTACTTGAAATTCAACAGGAGTGATGCACTCTTGCGTTTCTTTCTGCATCCTTAATGACCAAATACGCAAGAATATCAGCACCAGTAGTAAACAAAAGGTAACAGCATCAAAGACAAAACAGACACTGGATTCCACCAATCAGATATGTCCCATTTGCTGGGCACTGAGGTCTGCAAGGTATAGTGGGTTGTCTAAAGTCAATAAGAGATATGTTAGTAACTGACCACAGCCGTCCTACACTCTACTGTAACAGCAAATGGATACACGCTAGTGATGGGTCTGGGTCACTGACTCTCTGCACTTTGATGTGAATGTGCTAGTCCACTAATAAACACACAAGAGATGAGCATCTTAAATATGTGCTCCTCTACTGTTTATGTTTGAATTTGCTGTCTACCTCAAGTGTTATCACTAGGCAGTCATGTGGAAGATTAGCTACAATTTTTATTTGACTCCTGTACCACTCTAAACTATTTATAAGCATTAATAGTCTGTTATTCCTAATCTGACAATTTGTATACATACATTATTGAAACTCTGGACATATTATGCATAATTAAAAGGCATAACATTTGCGGCATACTTTTAACTTAAGAATCCTTTGAAGGATAAAAATCTGACTTCCCTGTTTTTATGTATAAGAAATGATAAGCTTGTACTGTCAATCTATATTGTATTAGCATGATGTATCAATAAGACCCGCGCCATGTTGATATGTAGTTGCTCAGTCTCAGTCGAGATCACGTGTTATTCCTTGCACAAATATAATGAGTTATAGTGGACAGCTGAAAGTGAACTGTTCTCTCTGTGTCCCGACACCCAAGGTCGCATCTGGCTTCATGCTTCGATAAGTACATTCCTGGAGGCTCCGTGCCTACACTCCCAAGGACCAAGACGAAAGGGAGTCATTCTTCCTGACCTCCCCAGTAATGAATAGCTAAAGCTTTGAACCAATTATGTGTGCCATATATGGTCCTTCCTTAAGGCCACCTGAGCCAACTTGTAACTTTCCATTTTTGGTGACTTCATGTGTTCACTGAAAGTATATCTGCCTGGTTTTGACTGTAAACCAGTAGTCTTCTGTGTGGTCCTTGAGGGGTGAGGTCAGGAGAGGCTCCTCTGTCAGAGTCTTTGTTGATAAATGATTGAACCTTCTTCACTGCCAACTGACTGATTATTGGTAATTGGTATGGGGGGGCTTATTAGTAAGTATAGCTCCATAGGTTATTATTTTTGGTTACAACACCTTCCAGTTCTGTCACAGGATAACTGTAAGCGATAGCAGTAATCCTACAGCCTCAGAACAGTTCTAGCTTTTTTTTCACAACATAGTTCAACTTTCAAAATATTTCTCTGTATTCCCAATACCCTTGAAAATACTAGAAAGGGGAAGCAACAGTTCAGTACAAAGGACTTCTCAGATCCCCGTAGCAAGGTTCTGGGTTGCAGCAACATATCACAATTTTCTATAAAATACGCCTTGGGGCATGAAGAAAGTTACACCCAATAAACTAAGATGTTAAATGTATTTTATATAGCGCAAATCACCTTCAGGCCTCTGAGCGCTTTTAGAGAAAAAAGTGACCAGAATCACAGACGTCAACTGGTAACACAGGCAGCATATTATACTGTGGCTAGCATCTCCTTGAATAGGAACGTTTTAAGTTGTTTCCTGAAAGTAAGGAGGACCGGTTCCCTACGGAGGTACTCAGGTAGATTGTTCCAAATTTGTGGGAGCATAACAGAAAACGCTCTACCTCCTTTGGAATTGGTGGTGTATCGGGGAAGGACTAGGCGGCAGGCCTCAGATGATCGCAGTGTCCCGCCGGGAACATATTTCTCCAGGCGTTCTTTTATGTACACTGGAGCTTGGCCGTAGATTGCCTTGTGGGCAATACAGAGGCCCTTGAATTGAGCTCTCTGTGTGTTGGGGAACCAATGCAATTTGTGTGAAAGAGGAGTGGCACGGGACCTTCTGGGAAGTCTGAATATGAGCCTGGCCGCATCATGTTGCACTACCTGCAGTTTCCTAATAAGTTTCTGGGGGAGGCCAATATAGAGGGCGTTCCCATAATCCAGCCTAGAGATACCAGTGGCAGATACAATCGTCTGTACTGAGGCCGTTGACAGAAGTGGGGCAAGTTTCCACAGCTGCCTCATCAGCCCTATACAGGTTCCTACCACCGTGGACAACTCTGAGTCAATTTTTATCCCCAGGCTTTTTACGACCAGGACTAGTATGGGGCTGTGCCCAGTTCTGGTGGCCAAGAAAGGTGACACCAAGGGCTGCCTTTTGTGGGAATGACCAGCACTTCAGTCTTATCAGGATTTATTTTCAGGGAATTGGCAGTCATCCAATTCACTGTGAGTCTCAGTAGCTTTTGCACCGATTCCTGAGCCTGACTAGAGTTATGAATCCGGATGAGGAGTTGGGTATCATCTGCTTAATTGAAGACCCGGCAGTCCATATGAGCCAGGGTCTCCACCAGGGGTTGCAAGTAGATATTAAAAAGGAGCAGGACAATGCAGAGCCCTGGGGTACGCCGCAAGTAAGACTGCTCTTAGCCGAAGCATGCTCACCCAACTGAACACTTTGAGTCCGGTCTGATAAAAATGACTCTAGCCATTTATATGCTCAAGGCAGAAAGACGGGACAGCAGCTTTTTATGGCTAACCGTGTTGAATGCTGCTGATAGATCTAATAAAATCAGGGCACTTGATTTTTTGCTGTCAGCCAAAATTCTGAGCTGATCAAGAACAGACAGAATCACTAGCTCAGTGATATGATGGGCTCTGAAATCCGCCTGTCGAGCACGGAGTAGCTGATGGTCCTCCAGATAGGTTGAAAGTGTCCTCAGTACATGTTGTTCTATCACTTTCGCCAGGAAACAGAGTTGGGAGATAGGTCTATAGTTTTTTTTTTTTTTTTTTTTTTTTGGTGCAAGACGTTTATTAAGTACCGTCAAGTGTACACAGCATACTGCCACAACCCGGAGGCCGGCTGCTATAGTGCAAATCGTCAATTAAAGAAAAAGATGGTCAATTAACAGTCCCCACATGCAGAGCTGTAGAACAGCGCATTAATGTATTAACAGTACATGCAGAAGGAAAGCACATCAATTCGTCTCACTTTTGTTATTTTTTGAGAAACTAAGAGAACAGAACAAACCCTAAGCATGTGCAACACATTAGTCACAGTAGGGGTGGTACCGCGTGGTAGCCGTGTGGCCGGAGGTCAGTCACAGTTCATAGTAGGATGGAGATATGCGAGGGGGGCAGTGGGGGGGGGGGGGTTGGAGTGACAACAGAGAAGGACGAAAGTGCAATATCTGATTATGAGGTTCATTGAGCCTTCGGACCATCCCGCATTTCCTCACAGGGTCCGCCCCCTGGTTCCCCATAACAACAATTCCAGCTCATACATCATCAACATGCGAAGACTCTGTTATCAAATAGCATTGCAGCGGGGCCCAGATAGCCGTGGGTCTGGAGGAGGGTGGCAGCAGCTCTGCACACGTATGAAGTTGTTCCTGGCAATACACCAGGTCACCCATCCACTCCTTAAATTTGGGCGCCCTTCCCCATCAACAGGCCACCCTACGTTTGGCCAACAACAGAGCCAACGCCACATATTTGCGGTGAGCCGCCTGTAGAGGTTCGACATATCCCAACAGAGCCATTACAGGGGAGGGCGATACCGGATAGGTCTATAGTTCTTAAGGGTGGAAGCATCATCACCTGGCTTCTTCAGCAGGGGGGCAACCCTGGCCTCCTTTATATTATCAGGTAATGCATAGGGAGATCGGTAGTGGTGTATCCAAAATGGATAATACCGCACATACACAAATAATAGTAAAATGGACAATAATGCTGTATAAGTGAAAAAATCTTTAGTTCTTAAAGACGGAGTGCTACATGGACCACTATCCCCCACTACCAAGAGGGATCAATGTCAATCATGAGATAGACAAATGAACAACCAAAGAGAAGAGGTCAAAGAGAGCACAATCCTGAAACACGTACACGAGAAACTAATGAGTCATACAGTATCCACAATACTTAAGCTGTGTATTTTCTGTAATTTCAGTTTTAGGACAAGACAAAAGAGAAGATAAAGTTCATGTTCATATTGTCATTTGAAGATCCATAAAATAGAGTTGATAAAAAACAGCCGACACGTGTTTCGTCAGTACTATCAATCTGTACTCAGACTTTTTCAAGGCTATAAAGAAGGAATATCCCGGCGCATGTAACCTCATGTCATATGCATATGATAATGACAGTAAGACTCAGGAATCAAAGTAAAGAACAAGAGTCCATACCATCCAATAAGATCATCCGGAGTGTAATTGTATAGAATGTGGCAGGTCAAAGTACCAACTCGAGCTCAGCGAATGATAAACAATCCCCACATATGTTTAGAGGTATTTTCAATAAGAGTGAGCAATACGGGCTCCATGTAAGGAGTGCACGAGTAATATTCCACAGTCGGTCGAATGGCAAAATCCTGAGTCGTGATATTATAGCAAATGGAGCACAGCGCAAGCGTAATAGCAAACTGCTGTAGCCTGGCCTCGAAAAAGGTTTAGAGGCGATAATGTTACAGATGGCACCACATGATAATGACGCCTGGAAAAACCACATTCTATACAATTACAGATGACTTGTATATCTAGCTTTTTACAGAAGGCACATCAACATTTTGAAAATGGACAAAGGGGGCGCAGCCCCCCTCGCAGGTAATGGAGACAGGTGCAGGCCGGTATGGACCAGTTAATGGCAGCGGCCCAACGGTGGCTGCAGGCTCACATTTTTGCAGGTAGGTTTCCTGCAGCTGGCAACGATTGGTTGCCTGGGGTTGGCAAAGAGTCTGCCTGGGCGGCTTGCAGAGGCGGCAGGACAGCTTAAAAGGATGTAGATCAGCCTGAGGAGCACCTTGCTGCCTGCCTGCCTGCCCCTGGGAATTACCATTGCATGCGATTAAGGAGTCCTGTTTTGACCACAAAATGGGTTGCCAATGTGTGGCATCACAGATCTAAGCGCAGGCGGATTCAAGATGTTGTGGGTTTTTTAATAATCCGGGGCAGGGGTGACATTGTCATTGGTGAAGGGCTGGGGGCATCCACTACCGAAATTGTCCCTGGCCCTAGGGGGTACCCCGTGATATGCCCTGTGGGAGTGGGGGGATGGTGGATACGTCAGGGGACCAAGGTATGGCCCGAATTCCCAGGCTCAACCCCCTGATTGAGTGCCAGGGGGTGTCCCTTTACTGGGTTGCTCTGGCATGATTAGTTTTGGGGAGCCAGCTGCCTTGCTGGCTCTAGCTCCCTCTATCTTGAGTGAGTGAAGAGTTTGCCTTGTAAACAATGCAATTAGGAACCGAGAGGTGGTCAATCATGACTCCTAATGGAGTGTGAGAATATGCAAGCAGGAGATCAGTTGTATTAGTAAAAAGTTTGCTTATTAAACTGTATGAATTTATGTAAATATATGCAAATGTTATGCAATATGAAGACAACTGTTGAATTCTAATGTTGTATTTATTGAGCGTAATAAATACGGCCAGAGAATGGGTACATTCTCAAAACGCAAATCTGATTGTCTGTTGTGGTTTCATATGATGAGTGCAGCTATAATGTTGTTCTAGTATGGGGAGGACAATTTCGGTCTTCCTTTTTCAGCACACCGGTCTCTTGACGGTCCCTCGCCTGTGAATTGAGACCCTTTGTCAGTTCCCGAAACTGTAGAGTACCATGCAATAGAATTATGTGTTATGCAAAAATATATGCTAACTCTTAAGAACTGTGCTATCCAGGCAGGAATATGAAATGACCCATCTTAGTCAAATGAGCTACCACCAATAGAAATATTTTGCAACCTTGGCTCTTGGTCAATTCTACAAAAAAAACCTTCAACACTGTATCCCAGGCCCAGGCAGAACAGGTAAAGGTCTCAACAACTCCATTGGTTTAGTATGTGAACTCTCAATCTGAGCACTGCTTCTCTACAAGTACCCATCAAGTAATTTAGAGATTATGAAAGACTGCTACACTCCCAAATAACAGTGTGCCTTTGCATGACTGTTACTGTATATATGTCAATGTTATTTTCAAGCCCCCCACTTCTTTACTAGCGCAGTGATGTATTCGTTGTGCTCAATGCTGTCAATATTACACATGTTAGTACTATGCAAAATTTTCTTTTCATTGGTGACTTTTTTTCACTCATCCTTTGATGCAAGAGTCTATCTCTTTCACGTCTAAATTCTTGCCCTTTTTACCAAGCTTCATTGTCTATGGTTTGTCTTGCTCTTCGTTATTTTGTCAAAAATGAATCCACTTTAATTAAAGAAATGTAATGATCTTGTGAAGTTTTTGAGGACAAAATGAATAATGAAATCTCTACTAACTGATTTCCACCTTCAACATGATCTTGTCATATTAGAGTTTCAGCTTTGCCAATTTTAAGCACATGTCTGTAATTTACCTCAAAATCAGATAATAACAAAGTCCATCTGAGTTGCCTAGTGAAGAGCATTTTAGCTTAATTCTGAAACTTTAAAACTCTGTGGTCATTGTTGTTAGACCTGGCAGCCTTTGTGTCAGTTTCCCCTACATTTTTTGCCTTTGCCTTCTGAATTTTACTGCGTGATGGATTTTTTTTGCTAGTCTAGATACTTTGGACACTTTGCCACTACTGTTCAGTGCTAAAGTGCAAGTGCCCCCTCTGTAAATTGTTATTATGGATTGGTGTTTCCATGATTCGTTTATTTGGTTAACTATTAAGCCCCTAGTACAGTGCACCGCGAGATTGTGCCCAGGGCCTGTAAACCAAATGCTGCTGGTGGGCTTGTAGCACTGATACTGCCACCTACACAAGCAGCTTTGCAACAAGGTCTCATGCCTGCCATTGCAGGGCCTGTGTGCAGTCTAGTGCTTGTATCAACAAGGGGGAAGCAAGGAGTTAGGACGATTTTTAACGGGGTCCAATGTATATGTCCCAAAAAGACTAACCAACAACAAAAAATACAGAGTTCCCCGGACAAAGTCAACTAAATGACTAGCGTTAACCTCTCTCTCATTGAGTTCAGCAGAAAAAGTGAATGTTGTGAACCCTTTTCGGAATTTAGGGATACCTCACACAGGTCACCGGTTGGACGACACTTGTAATCCCACCCGGTGATCGTCCAGCATCATCATCGGTATCCTGCCCCTGCGACAGACTGGCGGTGCAATGCCTGTCGGGCAACAACGTCATTTACTGTAACACGCCCTGTGTTTATATTTTTGTTATATAAACAACTGTGAGTGTGCCCATTTACACACGTGAGATTAAAAATATTTCGAGACAACATTAGGGAGAGAAACATATTGTTGACAGGCTCATAAATAATTTAAAGACAGCCACTAGATGGCGCCAGTGTAGTGGAATGGAAAAGCCTTATCGTGAAACCCCCAACAAGCTGGGAAAATGGTAACGATACGAGCCTTACCCGTATTCCCAGAGTAGGAAATCCCTCGCGCTGACCTGGTGGGGCCAGAACTGGGTGTGAGACACCTAGAATGAGTAAATATCGCCGCCGGGTTAGGGGGTTGTTTTAGCGGCGCGGCTTACCATCTAACGTGGTCCCAACTGAGTCTCTGCCACGGCGGTCAGAAGGAAACGCTCGCGGAGGTCTCCGCATGAAGCAGTGCGCCTTACCTGATTGTTGCTGGCAGAGGGTGTGTAGACACCTACCCCTCCCACTTCGGTATTACCGCAGGACAGCCGGTGGAGCCGCAGAGTCCCGCCGACTCAGATAAGACCGGGAAGCGCGGGCACCAGGTGGGCGTGTCCAGGGCGTGTTGCTAGGCAACGGAACGCCGAGAATGAAAAGCGATGATTACCCCAGGGTGTGTCAAGGGAGAACGGTGGGGCCATTTTGGAAGGGGGATGTAGTGTACGTGATGGCCCTAAATAATGTAAGGGACGTCGCAATGAATTCGTGTACAGACCCCTCTAGTGCCGTCTCAGGAACGGGAGGGTAGTGTCTTGACTTGTATTGGAGGTAACTTGAATAAGGACAATAAGTCCAAGCACTCAGCTATCTGGCAAGCATTGTCCAGGGCACCGCATCATTGAGACCGTTTTCGTCGGTGTGCAGACGGTGCACCCATCTCTGCTCCAGTCTGAAGAGGGCTTGTTGGTTCATTCCAGGTTGGCATTCAAGGACAGTCCACCGTATGTTTTCAGTGGTGTGGTTGTGTTCTTTACAATGGTCATATAGCCTTGTATGTGTTTTTGCACATCGGATATTACTATTGTGCTCCATGATGCGCTGTTTCACTGGGCGCATCGTCATCCCAATATACAGCATCCTGCAGGGGCACACCAAGATATATATACACCTCGAGCTATTACAGTTGGTGTGTTTATTTATAGTCCAAGTGAAGTCCCCTTGCAGTTCAATAGTTTTTCCTTGGATCGTTTGGGGGCATACTACACACGAGCCACACCTGTAATGTCCAGTAACTGGGGGAAGATCCCATAAAGTCTTGACTGGTCGAGTGCACGATTTTTTCGGGCGGGTGTGGATCAGCGTGTCTTTCAAGTTCGTTGTTCTCTTGAAAGCAAACCGTGGTCGTGACAGTTCCATCCCTGCAGAATTTAGGATCCCCCAATGTGAGGTAACAGCATTTTTTATGAACGATGAATGCCTGGTATAAGATGTGACACAGGTAATAGTGTCATCTTGTTCTTTTGGATGAACCTCGAGTAGGGCATCTCTGTTGTTATTCAAGGCTCTTTTGAGCGATTTCTTCAACAATCGTGTTGGGTATCCCCTGTCCTGGAGCTTGTGTTGCAGAGTCTGGGCCTCTTGTTTGAAGTTTTGGACAGAGGTACAGTTTCTCCGTATGCGGAGGAATTGCCCAAAGGGCAAATTATCCCTCAGGGCTTTTGTATGGTGGCTTTGGTAGAAGAGTAGACTGTTTCTGTCAGTATCCTTTTTGAAGAGGGAAGTGGTAATTGTTTCTGGTTCTAGACTGATGGTTAGATCAAGAAAAGGTATCGATGTTTCGGAGATAGTGCCAGTAAACTTCAAGAATGGGTCTTGTTGATTGATCCACTTGCAAAAGGCTTCGCAGCTGGGACGATCCCCTTTCTAAAAGATCAAGATGTCGTCAATATAACAACGCCAGAGAGTGAGGTTCTCTCGGTATGGGTTGCGCTCTGGAGGGTAGATATGGTTCTTTTCGAACGAGGCCATGTAAATACATGCCAGGCTCGGCGCGAATGTAGAACCCATAGAGGTCCCACGGACCCGATGATACAACTGAGATTCGTATCTGAAGAAATTTTCGGTCAAGGCAATATGGGCAAGTTCCATAATGAAGGCTATCGGTGTTGGGGACAGCCATTCTTCTTCTCGCATCAATGAGTCGACTGCTTCCACGGTCGCTTGTTGCGGAATATTCGTATATAACGCCTTCACGTCGAGGGTGAGCAGCAGGTCGATGTCTTCTCTCCCATCGATATCTGCGATCAGACGGAGGACGTCTCTGGTATCTTGTAAGTAAGATGGAATTTGTTTCACAAAAGGTTGGAAAAAGGCGTCGCAGAATTGCGATAGAGGCTCTAACAATGACCCGATGCCTGAGACTATAGGTCTCCCGGGGACTGGAGAGATACCCTTGTGTATTTTGGGGAGGGTATAAAAATATGGAGTAACAGGGTCTAGTGTCACCAAGAAGTCCGCTTCCTTCTTACTTATCCACTCATTCGTCTCAGCCTCAATAACAAGGCCCATGATGGTAGCGGAGAGTCGTTTGGTTGGGTCCTCCATGAGTGGTCTGTAATGTGTTGTGTTTGCCAGTTGTCTCCTGCATTCACGATCGTAGTCATCGTAGTTTTGTATGACCGTGGCGCCCCCTTTGTCTGCCTGCTTGATGATGATGGACTCATCCCTGCCCAGATCGTTGGATGCTAGTCGTTCTGCAGTGGATAGGTTATGGAAAGTTTTGGTGGGTGGTATATTCCGCACGCTCCTCAAAACCGCCCGTTCAAAAGTTAGGACTTCTGGTGGTACCATCCCATCAGTGGGGGTAAAGGTGGAAGGCTTTTTTAGGCCTGTGTCTTGACTCGGAAGTTCAGGTTGGTTTTCGAAGAAGGCACGGAGGCGAATCTTTCTGAAGAATTGTTTGAGCTCAATCATCTCTTGGAAGGTATCAGGGGTTGGTGTGGGGACAAATCCAAGTCCCTTCTCCAGGACTTTTTTCTCTGTTGGTGAGAGAGTTCTGTTCGATAAATTAACAATTAAACTCGTCTCCCTCTGGATGTCGTGCTCCTGGTCTCCATCGCCGTTGGTACTGGTGTTTGGTCCTGCCACTGTACTCCTTTCTGCCCGCCTCGCTTTCGCCCTCTTCCTCTGCCCCAACCTCTGCCTTGAAAAGGTGGCGGATTAAGGGGGTAGAATTGCGGGGGGCCTTGTGGGTCCAAGGGGTATTGCCATGGAGGTGCCATATGTGGTGGTCCGTGGAAGACTGGGCCTTGATGGTAACCTTGTTGCCATGTACGAGGTGGTCGAGGATTCTTAGAGGGATAGCCACCACTAGAATCACTGCTTGTCGATCCGCGTCTGTTATCACTCCCTGAGTTCTCATCAGAGGAATAGGTATTCTTTTTTCCTCTGAAGTCATCCTTCAGGTAGGGATATACTTTCTCTTTCGCAAATTTAGCAATATCCTTCTCGAGTTTGGTTGTCTTTTGTTTGAGTAAAAACTCGTGGTGGTCAGCCATTTCTTGGTTGATTTCCGATAATTTGGTCGTGAATGCTGTCTTATTATTCTTGGATATTGCGTTTTTCATAGTGGCTTCCAGGGCTGAGATTTTCTCTTGTAGTGCATCCGAAAGGCGTTTCGCTGTTTGGCTGATCAAGAAGAGTAGGTCTTTGGTGCACTTCCAAGATACTTGGCACCAATCTACTTTAAACCGTTTATCATCCAGAAAAAGTCTTGGAATTATGTTGACAATTAGACCTTGCGGTGCTATGTTACTCCTCAAGTATTCTGTCATCATGATCCCATGAATGGTGATTCTGATGAGTTCCTTCTTCATCTCCGTCAGTGTAGTCCATTCATCGGAGGATGCTCCAGATGTCGAGATCGGCGGATTGGTAAGGATTGATGGCGTTGTTCTTAATGCCTCGGCTATAGTGTCCTCATTGAAGCTAAGCCCCGGGATATCCTCCATGTTCGTGATGAGGTCAAGATATGGTGCTAGGGACGTATGCAGGCCAGAGTCAGGTTTGGTCAATATTAATCTCTCGCAGTAAGTGTTGTCTCAGGGTGGTCCAATAAGGTGAATCGTTATTCACCAAATGGTAACCTGAAGAGCAGTTCCCGTGCAAGAAGCACGCTAGGAATTGTATCAACAAGGGGGAAGCAAGGAGTTAGGACGATTTGTAACGGGGTCCAATGTATATGTCCCAAAAAGACTAACCAACAACAAAAAATACAGAGTTCCCCGGACAAAGTCAACTAAATGACTAGCGTTAACCTCTCTCTCATTGGGTTCAGCAGAAAAAGTGAATGTTGTGAACCCTTTTCGGAATTTAGGGATACCTCACACAGGTCACCGGTTGGACGACACTTGTAATCCCACCCGGTGATCGTCCAGCGTCATCATCGGTATCCTGCCCCTGCGACAGACTGGCGGTGCAATGCCTGTTGGGCAACAACGGATGCTGCACTTTGGCGGGGATCTTCCATTCCTTAGCCAAAGGGTGTGTGGGTGTGAGGGGCCTAAAAAAAGGGGGGGGGGGGGTTGTGCAATAGTGAGCGTGAGTGTAGTCTAAAAAAAGTCAGTAGAGTCCATAAGGTGAAATTTTAATGGCATGGCTCACTGCTTTATTAAAAGGAACGATAAGGGGTATTGAGGCGGGACAATCAAGGTAATCGAGCCTCATTCAACCCTTAGTGAACGTATGGTCAACATGTTTCTTGCCACTCAGGCAATTCGTCAGGACCAAAACAGTGCTCATATAATTGCTGAGGATCCCTCAGTGATCAGAGGAATCGAGTATACGACCTGGTGTGTGTCGTAGGACAATCCTTCGTCCAGTCCCTTCCCAGAACTAGGTAGGAAAAAGCAGAAGAAGGGTGTAATCAAAAAAATATATATATATCTCTGTATACCCCAGCCAACTTTACATGCAAAAATTACATGCTGGTGCTGCATTGCGGGGTGTTGATGGGTCTGCGAAGGCCCCATCATGAAGAGACATTTGAGTGAGAGAGAGACGGTTAACCATTAATGTGAACGTGGACTTACCGCGTTCTGTGTCTGTAATAGTGTTCATTGAGTGGGCATGCAACATGTGTGCCCTAGAAATGGCATGCACACTGGTTTATACCAACATCATTTACTGTAACACGCCCTGTGTTTATATTTTTGTTATATAAACAACTGTGAGTGTGCCCATTTACACACGTGAGATTAAAAATATTTCGAGACAACATTAGGGAGAGAAACATATTGTTGACAGGCTCATAAATAATTTAAAGACAGCCACTAGATGGCGCCAGTGTAGTGGAATGGAAAAGCCTTATCGTGAAACCCCCAACAAGCTGGGAAAATGGTAACGATACGAGCCTTACCCGTATTCCCAGAGTAGGAAATCCCTCGCGCTGACCTGGTGGGGCCAGAACTGGGTGTGAGACACCTAGAATGAGTAAATATCGCCGCAGGGTTAGGGGGTTGTTTTAGCGGCGCGGCTTACCATCTAACGTGGTCCCAACTGAGTCTCTGCCACGGCGGTCAGAAGGAAACGCTCGCGGAGGTCTCCGCATGAAGCAGTGCGCCTTACCTGATTGTTGCTGGCAGAGGGCGTGTAGACACCTACCCCTCCCACTTCGGTATTACCGCAGGACAGCCGGTGGAGCCGCAGAGTCCCGCCGACTCAGATAAGACCGGGAAGCGCGGGCACCAGGTGGGCGTGTCCAGGGCGTGTTGCTAGGCAACGGAACGCCGAGAATGAAAAGCGATGATTACCCCAGGGTGTGTCAAGGGAGAACGGTGGGGCCATTTTGGAAGGGGGATGTAGTGTACGTGATGGCCCTAAATAATGTAAGGGACGTCGCAATGAATTCGTGTACAGACCCCTCTAGTGCCGTCTCAGGAACGGGAGGGTAGTGTCTTGACTTGTATTGGAGGTAACTTGAATAAGGACAATAAGTCCAAGCACTCAGCTATCTGGCAAGCATTGTCCAGGGCACCGCATCATTGAGACCGTTTTCGTCGGTGTGCAGACGGTGCACCCATCTCTGCTCCAGTCTGAAGAGGGCTTGTTGGTTCATTCCAGGTTGGCATTCAAGGACAGTCCACCGTATGTTTTCAGTGGTGTGGTTGTGTTCTTTACAATGGTCATATAGCCTTGTATGTGTTTTTGCACATCGGATATTACTATTGTGCTCCATGATGCGCTGTTTCACTGGGCGCATCGTCATCCCAATATACAGCATCCTGCAGGGGCACACCAAGATATATATACACCTCGAGCTATTACAGTTGGTGTGTTTATTTATAGTCCAAGTGAAGTCCCCTTGCAGTTCAATAGTTTTTCCTTGGATCGTTTGGGGGCATACTACACACGAGCCACACCTGTAATGTCCAGTAACTGGGGGAAGATCCCATAAAGTCTTGACTGGTCGAGTGCACGATTTTTTCGGGCGGGTGTGGATCAGCGTGTCTTTCAAGTTCGTTGTTCTCTTGAAAGCAAACCGTGGTCGTGACAGTTCCATCCCTGCAGAATTTAGGATCCCCCAATGTGAGGTAACAGCCTTTTTTATGAACGATGAATGCCTGGTATAAGATGTGACACAGGTAATAGTGTCATCTTGTTCTTTTGGATGAACCTCGAGTAGGGCATCTCTGTTGTTATTCAAGGCTCTTTTGAGCGATTTCTTCAACAATCGTGTTGGGTATCCCCTGTCCTGGAGCTTGTGTTGCAGAGTCTGGGCCTCTTGTTTGAAGTTTTGGACAGAGCTACAGTTTCTCCGTATGCGGAGGAATTGCCCAAAGGGCAAATTATCCCTCAGGGCTTTTGTATGGTGGCTTTGGTAGAGGAGTAGACTGTTTCTGTCAGTATCCTTTTTGAAGAGGGAAGTGGTAATTGTTTCTGGTTCTAGACTGATGGTTAGATCAAGAAAAGGTATCGATGTTTCGGAGATAGTGCCAGTAAACTTCAAGAATGGGTCTTGTTGATTGATCCACTCGCAAAAGGCTTCGCAGCTGGGACGATCCCCTTTCCAAAAGATCAAGATGTCGTCAATATAACGACGCCAGAGAGTGAGGTTCTCTCGGTATGGGTTGCGCTCTGGAGGGTAGATATGGTTCTTTTCGAACGAGGCCATGTAAATACATGCCAGGCTCGGCGCGAATGTAGAACCCATAGAGGTCCCACGGACCCGATGATACAACTGAGATTCGTATCTGAAGAAATTTTCGGTCAAGGCAATATGGGCAAGTTCCATAATGAAGGCTATCGGTGTTGGGGACAGCCATTCTTCTTCTCGCATCAATGAGTCGACTGCTTCCAGGGTCGCTTGTTGCGGAATATTCGTATATAACGCCTCCACGTCGAGGGTGAGCAGCAGGTCGATGTCTTCTCTCCCATCGATATCTGCGATCAGACGGAGGACATCTCTGGTATCTTGTAAGTAAAATGGAATTTGTTTCACAAAAGGTTGGAAAAAGGCGTCGCAGAATTGCGATAGAGGCTCTAACAATGACCCGATGCCTGAGACTATAGGTCTCCCGGGGACTGGAGAGATACCCTTGTGTATTTTGGGGAGGGTATAAAAATATGGAGTAACAGGGTCTAGTGTCACCAAGAAGTCCGCTTCCTTCTTACTTATCCACTCATTCGTCTCAGCCTCAATAACAAGGCCCATGATGGTAGCGGAGAGTCGTTTGGTTGGGTCCTCCATGAGTGGTCTGTAATGTGTCGTGTTTGCCAGTTGTCTCCTGCATTCACGATCGTAGTCATCGTAGTTTTGTATGACCGTGGCGCCCCCTTTGTCTGCCTGCTTGATGATGATGGACTCATCCCTGCCCAGATCGTTGGATGCTAGTCGTTCTGCAGTGGATAGGGTATGGAAAGTTTTGGTGGGTGGTATATTCCGCACGCTCCTCAAAACCGCCCGTTCAAAAGTTAGGACTTCTGGTGGTACCATCCCATCAGTGGGGGTAAAGGTGGAAGGCTTGTTTAGGCCTGTGTCTTGACTCGGAAGTTCAGGTTGGTTTTCGAAGAAGGCACGGAGGCGAATCTTCCTGAAGAATTGTTTGAGCTCAATCATCTCTTGGAAGGTATCAGGGGTTGGTGTGGGGACAAATCCAAGTCCCTTCTCCAAGACTTTTTTCTCTGTTGGTGAGAGAGTTCTGTTCGATAAATTAACAATTAAACTCGTCTCCCTCTGGATGTCGTGCTCCTGGTCTCCATCGCCGTTGGTACTGGTGTTTGGTCCTGCCACTGTACTCCTTTCTGCCCGCCTCGCTTTCGCCCTCTTCCTCTGCCCCAACCTCTGCCTTGAAAAGATGGCGGATTAAGGGGGTAGAATTGCGGGGGGCCTTGTGGGTAGAAGGGGTATTGCCATGGAGGTGCCATATGTGGTGGTCCGTGGAAGACTGGGCTTTGATGGTAACCTTGTTGCCATGTACGAGGTGGTCGAGGATTCTTAGAGGGATCGCCACCACTAGAATCACTGCTTGTCGATCCGCGTCTGTTATCACTCCCTGAGTTCTCATCAGAGGAATAGGTATTCTTTTTTCCTCTGAAGTCATCCTTCAGGTAGGGATATACTTTCTCTTTCGCAAATTTAGCAATATCCTTCTCGAGTTTGGTTGTCTTTTGTTTGAGTAAAAACTCGTGGTGGTCAGCCATTTCTTGGTTGATTTCCGAAAATTTGGTCGTGAATGCTGTCTTATTATTCTTGGATATTGCGTTTTTCATGGTGGCTTCCAGGGCTGAGATTTTCTCTTGTAGTGCATCCGAAAGGCGTTTCGCTGTTTGGCTGATCAAGAAGAGTAGGTCTTTGGTGCACTTCCAAGATACTTGGCACCAATCTACTTTAAACCGTTTATCATCCAGAAAAAGTCTTGGAATTATGTTGACAATTTGACCTTGCGGTGCTATGTTACTCCTCAAGTATTCTGTCATCATGATCCCATGAATGGTGATTCTGATGAGTTCCTTCTTCATCTCCGTCAGTGTAGTCCATTCATCGGAGGATGCTCCAGATGTCGAGATCGGCGGATTGGTAAGGATTGATGGCGTTGTTCTTAATGCCTCGGCTATAGTGTCCTCATTGAAGCTAAGCCCCGGGATATCCTCCATGTTCGTGATGAGGTCAAGATACGGTGCTAGGGACGTATGCAGGCCAGAGTCAGGTTTGGACAATATTAATCTCTCGCAGTAAGTGTTGTCTCAGGGTGGTCCAATAAGGTGAATCGTTATTCGCCAAATGGTAACCTGAAGAGCAGTTCCTGTGCAAGAAGCACGCTAGGAATTGTATCAACAAGGGGGAAGCAAGGAGTTAGGACGATTTGTAACGGGGTCCAATGTATATGTCCCAAAAAGACTAACCAACAACAAAAAATACAGAGTTCCCCGGACAAAGTCAACTAAATGACTAGCGTTAACCTCTCTCTCATTGGGTTCAGCAGAAAAAGTGAATGTTGTGAACCCTTTTCGGAATTTAGGGATACCTCACACAGGTCACCGGTTGGACGACACTTGTAATCCCACCCGGTGATCGTCCAGCGTCATCATCGGTATCTTGCCCCTGCGACAGACTGGCGGTGCAATGCCTGTCGGGCAACAACGGATGCTGCACTTTGGCGGGGATCTTCTATTCCTTAGCCAAAGGGTGTGTGGGTGTGAGGGGCCTAAAAAAAGGGGGAGGGGTTGTGCAATAGTGAGCGTGAGTGTAGTCTAAAAAAAGTCAGTAGAGTCCATAAGGTGAAATTTTAATGGCATGGCTCACTGCTTTATTAAAAGGAACGATAAGGGGTATTAAGGCGGGACAATCAAGGTAATCGAGCCTCATTCAACCCTTAGTGAACGTATGGTCAACATGTTTCTTGCCACTCAGGCAATTCGTCAGGACCAAAACAGTGCTCATATAATTGCTGAGGATCCCTCAGTGATCAGAGGAATCGAGTATACGACCTGGTGTGTTTCTCTCCCTAATGTTGTCTCGAAATATTTTTAATCTCACGTGTGTAAATGGGCACACTCACAGTTGTTTATATAACAAAAATATAAACACAGGGCGTGTTACAGTAAACGATGTTGGTATAAACCAGTGTGCATGCCATTTCTAGGGCACACATGTTGCATGCCCACTCAATGAACACTATTACAGACACAGAACGCGGTAAGTCCACGTTCACATTAATGGTTAACCGTCTCTCTCTCACTCAAATGTCTCTTCATGATGGGGCCTTCGCAGACCCATCAACACCCCGCAATGCAGCACCAGCATGTAATTTTTGCATGTAAAGTTGGCTGGGGTATACAGAGATATATATATATTTTTTTGATTACACCCTTCTTCTGCTTTTTCCTACCTAGTTCTGGGAAGGGACTGGACGAAGGATTGTCCTACGACACACACCAGGTCGTATACTCGATTCCTCTGATCACTGAGGGATCCTCAGCAATTATATGAGCACTGTTTTGGTCCTGACGAATTGCCTGAGTGGCAAGAAACATGTTGACCATACGTTCACTAAGGGTTGAATGAGGCTCGATTACCTTGATTGTCCCGCCTCAATACCCCTTATCGTTCCTTTTAATAAAGCAGTGAGCCATGCCATTAAAATTTCACCTTATGGACTCTACTGACTTTTTTTAGGCTACACTCACGCTCACTATTGCACAACACCCCCCCTTTTTTTAGGCCCCTCACACCCACACACCCTTTGGCTAAGGAATAGAAGATCCCCGCCAAAGTGCAGCATCCATTGTTGCCCGACAGGCATTGCACCGCCAGTCTGTCGCAGGGGCAGGATACCGATGATGACGCTGGACGATCACCGGGTGGGATTACAAGTGTCGTCCAACCGGTGACCTGTGTGAGGTATCCCTAAATTCCGAAAAGGGTTCACAACATTCACTTTTTCTGCTGAACCCAATGAGAGAGAGGTTAACGCTCGTCATTTAGTTGACTTTGTCCGGGGAACTCTGTATTTTTTGTTGTTGGTTTTGCAGTCTAGTGCTGCCATTTTGACTTGGCAAGTGCACCCACTTGCCAGGCCCTAACATTCCCTTTTCTTACATATGAGTTACCCCTAAGTTAGGTCCTAGGTCCCCCTGTGGGCAGGGTGCATTGTATGTGAAAGATAGGACATGCCCCAATGTGTGTGGCATGTCCTGATAGTGAAATACTGCCAATTTAGTTTTTTCACTATTGTAGGGCTATCTGTCCCATGAGATATAATGGGGAGTTTGCTCATAACATCTTATGAGCATTACTGCCCATGGAAACAAGATAGGAGAATAAAGTTTGACATGTCTGAATTTTTTAATTCTGGGTTTGAAAATACCACTTTTTGAAAGTAGATATTCTCTTCCCTAACCATCCAGTGTGCCTCTGCTAGGTTGTGTATTGACTGTCTGGCTTTGGAGTGACAGGGGCTGAGGATGTGCATTCTGTTCAGACAGCCACTTGTGAGGTTGAGGTGAGTCTTACCTTTCCAGGGTGAGTGAGGGCTGGGTTGAAAGGACCTGGGTTGCATTCAGAGTAGGGGTAGGAGGTTTCTTTCACATCTGAATGGGCCTGCTCTGCCTTAGACAATGTTGTCTCCCCCTCCAGCCAGCAAGCTGCACCAGAGAGGACAGAACTGGTTTTGGATGGGCAAAGTGCTTCTCCGCCACAGAGAACATGGGATTTTTTATTAGAAAAAGAGGGGCCCAGACCCCAAACTTTTAGATGACTTCTGGGAATCAAGGAGAAGAGCAGGAGAAACTGAAGAGCAATACTGCCCCTGTGCTGTTTGCTGTCTGGGGTTGGCCTGCAGTGCCTACTTTCTGGGAAGTAAAGGAGAAGGACTTTGCTGTGTGCTGTGTCCCCCTGCTTGAGGAAGATCTCCAAGGGCTTGAAATAGAGCTTGCCTCCTGTTCTAAAGTCTCAGGTACACAAAGACTTCACCCCTAGTCCCCCTGAACTCCTTTGCTGGGAGTTCCGATCTGCTGAGAGGTGCCTGCCAGTGTTCTGGACCTCTGGAGGTTGTTTTGGGACTGGAAATTGCAAGAAATGTGAAAATCAGCGCATTGCTTGTTTCCAAGGCATTGCAGTGGTGCAATAAGAATTTTTCCGACGTATAGCTGCCGCCACTAAGAGTCCACGTAGTACCTGTTTGCGCCTGAAGTGTCTGCTGTGTGACTAATCCTGTGCACCGATCTCCGATGTCCAAGATCACCACGCCGATTCTGACACAGGCCCTGTTGTGGAGAAACCAGCTCATCGAGGGGACTCGGCTAAAGTCATCGCAGCGCATACCGGGTCTTCACACATTGCATCGTACTGGATTGTCACACATCACATCGAAGCGTCAAGTTTGTCTCATTGTTGGGGGACGCATTAAGAAATCGATGCATCACCTCCCCACGCAGTATGAAACCGACATAACACCTCCTATCCAGTAAGGAACCAACGCATCACTTCCCCTGCGCAGCAGTAGGGAACCCACGTGTCACTTCCCCCGGAGCAAGGAACCGACACATCACCTTCCCTGAGTGTAAGGAACCGATGCATCACCTTTCCTGCATCCCTTTTTGCTTGCATTTTTCAACGCATCCAAGGTACTTTGTGTAAAAGTGTTGCATCCAACATTTTCCTGGAACAGAACTGTTTCCGCCATTTAAGAATCATATTTTTAGAATTTTATTGTGGATTTTTGCTATTTCGATCTTGTTTTGGGTTAGATAAAGATTACTTATTCTTCTAAACTGGTGTGGTGTCCATTGATAGTGTTTTTACTGTATTACTGTATTTGTGCACAAATGCTTTACACACCGCCTCTGAGATAAGCCTGTCTGTTCATGCCAAGCGACCAAGGGAGTGAGCAGGGGTAATTTTAGAAGTGTATCCCCCTTCCCATGACTAGGAAGAAGGGTCCCTACTTGGACAAAGGTGCAGGCCCTTGCCAACTAGAGACCCCCATTTCTAACAATTGCATATCGCAATAGTATTTTTAGCCCTCAGCAAAAAACATCTCCACCCTTTAAAAGTCTCTTAAGGGACAAGAGTTCAGTGATTGTGTAATTTACTTGCTGGTAAAAAGGTATTAGAAAACTGAGCTGCTGGGCAAAGCTGTTCATTTTTTAATACCTCCCATGTCATGATAGGAAGCTTTTTTGTCAATAAAGGATTTTCTAAAGTGGGATTTGGCAAAAAAGAAGCCCTAGTAAAATGCTTCCTCAATAAATTAAATGCCTGATGGGCTTCTTTTGGTCACAAAAAACAGCTTGTTTTTGTTCCAACTTAGTAATCAGTTCTATGATTTTAGCAAACTGATGAATGAAGCACCTACAAAAAGTGACTAAGTCTAAAAACTATAAATAATCTATATTGACATTGATGTAGGCCCCTGAACAATGACTGATACCTTTTACGTCCATCTTATCTTAGTTCTCTAAGCTGTGATTATCTACCCTGACAATTCTACAGCAGTAGTGTGATAAATACATTAATCCATCTAAGCAAAATGAAAGTGATCTCTAAATCATTGAAAACTCTCTTAAATGTGAATTGTAAGTTTCTAAGGTGTTTAATAAATCAAAATATAATCTAAATAGGCAACACAAAACACTTCAAATAATTCTTCTTGACACCTCATCAGTAGTATAGTGGAATTCTACAGTAGCATTGTAGGGTACGAAAGACATAGCCTAGTATTTGAACAATCAAAGCATAGTGGGGAATGATGTTTTTGATTCATCACCGTATCAAACTCTGGCTGGTAGGTAATTTTAGATCCTACTTCACGAATATCTTTGCATTTATGATGTGGTCTAATAGAACAGACACTAAAGGCTGAGAGTAACAGTTTCCACTGTGATTCTGTGGAGAGCTGTGCAGTATACAAATGTTCTTCACTCACCCCCTTTTTGCGGCATCAGAAATAATAGGAAAAAGCAAGGATCGGTGGGGACAGAATAAATTCAGTAGCCAAATATAAGTATTGAATAAGATATTGCATTTATGAGTCAGTGAATGCATCGGAGTCCCTTTCAGAGGGCTACCGGGCATTCAGGGATTACTGGGCCTAATTGTGATGGTCGAGGCCTTTTACTCCTGATGTCCCGGGGCCCACCCTACTATGGACCTTGAGCAACTTGTCCAAGTACCCCTTTTGCTATTGACTCTGTTCACAAGCAGTCAAAGGCTCCCACCGGGGAAGTATGGATACAGATTAGTGAACACTATTCATAACTCAAAGAGTGCATAGCAGTATCAATAAATCAATGTCCAGTCAAATACTTATTTTTATAAGAAATTTTTTTTTATTTCTAGGTCTACACTTTAAAAGGAAGGCTATGACATTTATAGACAACACCATTGAGGTCAGGGCTCTAGTGTTTCACTTGCAAAGCCCTGTCCCACCCCCTTCTCCCAATGTGACCGGGGTTATTCCCCATTTACTGGTGGCCACATCCAGGGAATATTCCTAGCAGGCCTAGATTCAAGAGTCCACTCCAACGCTTGGAAAATAATCAAAAGTGTCTTGACACAGCAGTGCTCTTAGCAGTGAGTCCCCCGGGCCATTTAGACCCTTTACCAATTTACCCACTCCAGGAGAGTGGAAGAGTCTCAGCGGGTCTGCAGAAATTGCAAGGCTCTGTTCGTCCCCAGTGAGGCATGTGCACGTGAGAGGTGTCTCTGCCAGCAATCGACAGTGTTCCTGCTCTCCTCCTACACAGTAAGTTCTGTGCTCCCCAACGGGTGAGGCTGATTCCAATACTCCTAATCTGAGTCCCAGTGATGTGGCAATGCATTCACAGTGTCCTCACTGAGTCCACAGGTTAAGGCCTCAACACTTCATATGACCTACTTATCCCAGCTTCAAAATTCTTGTGCTCCAGTCAGATCCTCACAGTATGATTATTTCTGGCAGCCACTCCTTACATACAGGATTGCTGCGCCACTGTCACCCAGGCGCCGCACCTCAATGTATGGCAGTGTGTACCATAGTGGTACCTCCTGGCACACTGGGTCTCCGCTACAGTTCCACACAGGCTTCAACCTTCGTTATCAGGAAGTAACTTCCACAGCAGCCCATCCTGGCATGTAGAGTAACTACAACTGTGCAATACCAGCTTTGTTCTTACAGCACACTTTCCACTGCTAGCTTCACAGCAGCTGTCCCCTGACTTTAATCTACACTCCGGCAACAACCTGATCTGTGCACCAGCCAAGAATCCACTCGGCAAGGCTTCCCACTGGACCTCACTCCTTCCAATGTTCTCCTCTTCTTAACAGGGTACGCTGTTTTGGGCAAGCAGGCAGGTGCTGGTGCTCCAGGCGAGAGAGGAGGTAGTCTTGGTATGCCTGGGTGATGTCCCCTTACCCAGGAGAGAGGCTAGCAAGCCTTGGCCCCAGTGCTGGTCTCAGGCAGAAGTCTTACAGAGTTTCCCCTCTTCACACAGCCCATCTGGCTGCTTTTTAGATGATAATTTTTGCTGTTTCAACCTCCGCTTCTTAAAATCCATTTCCAGATACCAAATGTGATTTAGGGTTTGGATCTTTGCAATTTGAATGTTGAGATTCTGCTTATTTTGAAGTACACACTCTGCCTCTCCCTTCCTTTTAAGAGGTCATCTGTCAAAGCAGGAGAGACTCGGAAGTCGATAGTCCTGCAACACAGGCATTGGAGTGACTAAAGTTTACACCTGGATATCTGCTACAATGACATGTGCATCAAAAGATTCATCCTGGGCTCCCAAGCCTAATCTGTATGATTCCCTTATCAGCCTGATCTCCTTCCTGAGATTAGTCCAGGCCCCTTCCTTGTAATCTAGTACTGAATCAAAGCGGACCCTTTGAAGTCTACAGGAGGATTCTATCTTTATCTCTACCTTCTCCTGTGTATCCCACCCAGCTCATAGGAATGCTCAATACATGAATCAGTCCGAGGGGATTCCAATTCCTTCTCATTTCATCACCAGGCAGGCCTGGGCTTCCCAAAATAGGGTCCTCCATGTAGCATACCATTACAAGCACATTTGCACTCAGTGTATGTACACTGCACACTTACAATCCAGAACTGTTACCTCAATGTTTTGTTCCACTCCAGGCCCACATACATTTAACACACACATTGACTCTATGTGCACTTCTGAGTACTGTAGACTCTTTGTATTTTGCCACTTGCAGGCACACATACAGCCAGTGCCCACGTTTAGCATGTACAAGCTGCACAACACTACACCCTTCATCTATTGTACTCCTCGCAGGTACACATACATCCAGTGCATGCATGATCTGCACAGTACTGCTCTAATCCTGTATTGTGCCCTTCTCGGGCATGCATACAACCAGTGCAAGGTCACCACTCCTGCACTGCGCAGCGCTTCACATCTAATCTATGTAGGCCAAAGATGAGTAAAGCACACAACAGCGTAACTTTAAAAAAGTGAGTGAGCCTGTAGGCCTCACTCCAGTGACACATGTTAAAAAGGCCCTGTTCACTCATAATGATTACAATATGGTATGTTGCCACTACCGCACTCTTCGTGCTTAACTCCTGCTGAAGGCAGTAGTCTTCCATTACCATGCAGAGGACTTTTCCTTTTTTTAAAAAAAAAAATTTTGTTATAGCTTTTTTATTGACAGCACAAGCAAACGTACATTTCAAAAATGAAATATTTTACAACAATAGTAAAAATAAAAAAGAAAATTAAGGTACATGAATTCCTTGAAAGCTTAATCAAATAAAAGATAGGCAAGGAAATCTACAGTATAAGAAGAAAAGAATACATCAGGAGCTATTCACAAATCGTGAATAGGGAACAAATTGCCCCAAATTTTATCAACTTTCTTCAAAGAACCAATCCCTCGAATTTTTGCAGTTGAAAGTTCCATATCATATATCTCGCTTACCAGTAGCCACCATTCGGCTACCACTGGTGGTTTATCAGAAATCCAAGCCTTAGCAATTATCAATCTTGCACAAGAAATTAGAATAAACATTAGGTCCTTATAAGTAACAGTATTTGGTTGTATTCCCAAAATTATCATCTCGGCGGATATTTTACCAAAAAACAATTTATACAGTTTCAACACTTTTTCTATTTCATCCCATAATGTTTGTAGAGCAGGCCATGAAAAAATTATGTGTACTATATCTGCTGCTAGTAGATCGCATTTTGGGCATTTTATACGTTCGGGTAATGAATTGTTCCCTGACCATTTAGAGAAGTGAAGCGGCGTATAGTATAGCTGGCATATAGTCTTGTAGGATTGAAGTTTTAAACTAGAAGAATTAGTTAAAAAGTTACTGTTATAAAAAAAAGTGGAAATATTATTTGAAGAAATGGGAAGTCCTAAAGTAGTTGTCCACTTCTGTGCGATTTTGACACAGTCATCAGGTTTAGATAGACAGAGACATTTGTACCCCAAGCTAATTAGTTCGCTATTTGTTTCCCCGTAAATGTAAGTCCATATTTCTGAGTCTAAAATTTCCCTTAGTTTCATTTTATTCATGAAGAAGTCACATATCTGTGTGTATTTAAAGAGAGCATTTACAGGTAGTTTGTAAAGTGTTCTTAAGGTATCAAATGTTAAAAAGCCTGATGATCCGTATAAATCGGAGAGGTGGTTTATACCGTGATTAGCCCATACTCTAGCTATCGGATCGCTAAAAATCTCAGGTAAACCCGGATTATACCATATGCTTAAATTTGGGTGGAAGAACGTAGTTTTATTAATAGCCATAATAGTAAACCAAATATGTACTATATCTTTCGCGGTCTTAAACTTCACTCGTTTGAAGTAGTTTGGGTCGTTGCTTCTAGCTAAAAATTGTACAGAATTTGCACCTAACATGAATTGGTGATAAAAATAAGGATAGTTAGAAGAAAAAAGGCTGCGTATCCGACCCAGGAAAGAAGCGTAAAAATCAAATTTAAATTCGGGGAAATCTAGGCCACCTTTAGTAGCTGTTAATTTGAGAAGAGACAGAGCTCTGCGATTTTTCTTGTAGCCCCATATGTAGCTTCCTAGAATACCGTCCAGTTTTTTAAAAAATAGGTTGTTGACGTATAGCGGGATGGACCTGAACAAATACAAAAATTTTGGCAAAATATTCATTTTTATAAGGTTGATTCGTCCTATTAAATTTAAGGGAACCGTATGCCATTTTTTGAGGGTCCTTATTGTCTCCTTCAATAGAGTATCGTAGTTTAGGGTCATAATTTCTTTTAAGTTGGATGTTATTTTAATGCCCAAGTAGTTTGCAGTGTGGCAAACCCCCAAAACTGGAGCCGGTAGCTTATGGTTAACAACGATTTGCGTTTTGTTTAAATTTAGTTTGTACCCCGAGACCAAGCCGAAATCATCAGCTTCCTTGATGATCCCAGCTATGGCTTTAGGCACATCGGTAGTATAGATTGCAAGATCGTCTGTGTAAGCAGTGATTTTGAGGGAGGTATTGCCATGCGTGAATGGAATAATGCATTCTTGGGTCAGTATTGAATTAATAAAAGGCTCCATTGCGAGAGCAAACAAGAGGGGCGACAAGGGGCACCCTTGACGTGTGCCTCTTAAAACCGGGAAACTATTGGAGATTAAATTAGCATACCCTATTTTTGCATTAGGTGAATCATACAGGGCTTGAATGCTGGTAAGAAACCGTTTCCCAAAGCCCATCCTCCTTAGTAAAGCCCAAAGATAATCCCACCCCACTCGATCGAAGGCTTTTTCTGCATCTAATAGCACCATACCGAGTGGGGAGGTGTTAGTATTGGCAACGTCAAATGCAGTAATGGCAGTGTTGACATGTGCTGTTGTGTCTCTACCCATCACAAAGCCGTGCTGGTGTTGGCTAACTAATTTAGGCATTAGGGGGGCTAATCTCATAGCTAGTAGTTTTGAATAAACCTTGGCGTCAGCGTTTATCAAGGAGATGGGCCGGTAAGACCCACACTCCACAGGTGATTTACCCTTCTTTAAAAAAAAAAGATTATTTTAGCGGTTTTCCAGGATTTAAGGATTTTGCCTGAGTTTCCAATATGGTTGATCATTAAGCAAAGTGTAGGTAGAAGTTCCTCGCTGCAGCATTTATAAATTTCCATTGGAAGTGTATCATCCCCAGCGGATTTCCCCTGTGGCAGAGAAGAAATATCCATTTGTATTTCGGATAGTGAAAAATGTCCTTCAAGTGGTTCCATCAGGACAGGTTCCCTATCTGGTGGCCAGTTCTTAGTTAAGTATCTTAGCATGTTCTCTTCTGTATGGGTAGTTTCAGGTGTTTATAGTTTGCTGTAGTATGTTACAAACTGTTGTAGTATCTGTTCTGGTTGATTGTAGCTAATCCCATCCGCCCCGGTAATGTTTTTTATCGTAGAATTAGCCCTGTCTTCAGCAACCTTATAAGCTAGAATTTTGCCAACTCTATCGCCACTTTTGTATTGAGACTGTTTGTATTTGTGTAGTTTCAAACTCACTTTTCCTCTTAAAAAAGTTTTAATTTTAGACCGAAGGGTGGTTAGTTTTAATTCCAATAAAGGTTTATTTTTCGAAATGCGCCCCCCTGAGTTCTCTTGTATAATAGCCTCGGCCAAGTGTTCTTCCAGTGCACGTATTCTAGAGGTCATTTCCAAAGTCTCATCTTTTCGTTCTTTGTTTTGCCTCATAATAAATTGTTGTGCGAACCCTCTGATACTCGCTTTGCATGCGTCCCATACATAGATAAGGTGTGCTGAGTCTAAATTAAATTCTAAGAATTCTTTAATATGTTTCTTCAGTTGAGAAACAAAGAAAGTATCTATTAGCAGGTACCTTGGAAAAGAAAATAGCCTGGCAGCCGGTTTAGGAGTACGTTAAACCGTAGTATGATGGGATTATGGTCCGACGTTACTTTTGGGCAGATCTCCATTTTACTGCCCTCTAGAACCTGATCTGTCGTCCAGGCCATATCAATGCAGGAGCACATTTGGTGAGGGGCAGAATAGTATGTATAACCTGCAAGTGTCGGGTGTAGGTTCCTCCATACGTCTTTTAAGTTATGAATGTGCGATAGCTCTAAAATAGCTGCCCTGGTTTTACGCATACGCTGAGATGGATTCGTCTTGGTGGTGTCCCTTTTGTAGTTCATTACGCAGTTGAAGGCTCCCATCATTATTATGTCTCCTTCCCAATCTA
The DNA here is from genome assembly GCF_964263255.1 of Lissotriton vulgaris. Taxonomy (NCBI): domain Eukaryota; kingdom Metazoa; phylum Chordata; class Amphibia; order Caudata; family Salamandridae; genus Lissotriton; species Lissotriton vulgaris. Next base: position 1,820,116,767 of record NC_141689.1, on the reverse strand, counting down.
AAAGTTCAATATTGAGACGATCGAAAACCCCCGCATCGTCAATGTTTGATCCATACAAGGCACATAGTACATATTTTACATTCATTAAATTAAATTGTGCTAGTGCCCATCGACCGGCTTTGTCAGCAGCAGTTCTAAGTAGTTCTATCTTCAAAGTTTTCTTCTTAAGTATAGCAACACCCCTTATTAGTACATTCAAAGAAGTACAAGTAATCAGTTCATATCCCCCTTGCTCCATCATCTTACGATCCTGAAATCGAATACGAGTCTCGTTTAAGAGGGCAAAGTGAGGGTTATACATCTTCAGTTCTTCAAAGACTAACTGTCTTTTAATTCTATTGTTGAGACCAGAGACGTTCCATGCTAGACAGTTTATTTGATACATTTATCCGTTTTTAACCTCCGTAAGCAGTGCCTGTTACATTTATTATTCAGGTATATACATGTAATTGTGCTTGTGCTGTCATTTTCACCCTTGTTACCCCTACCCATTCCCCCCTCTTCCCTCTCCCCTTGAGCTTCTCTCCCTGCTCTAGAGGTCCCACCCCAAGTACCTACCCGGAAGCCTCCCTCTATCTTCTGCTGCCGTTGAAAGGGCAGCTCATCTGAGAGGTCTCCCCGCAATCTCCCCCTCCATATTAAACTTGTGTACCAGACCTCAGCCCATCCCCATCCCCATTCCCTTTTTTAATAGATCAAAGTGGTCACTCATAACTTTCAGATTCTAGATTTCTGTAGAGTTAACTACCTAGATTTGAGTATCCATTTTTGCCAAAAGTTGCTCTGCGTCTTTAACATTATTGAGAAAATGAGTGTGCCCTGCTTTTATAACTTTAAGACATGCAGGTTCCTGAAGATATACTGTAGCACCCCTAGACTTGAAAGGGTCTATCAGTTTCCGCAGCACCCATCTCTTGTCCATAGTAGCCTTGCTAAGGTCTGATTTAGCAAAGAAAGTTATATTGTCGCAAGTCACAGGTGTATTCGGTCTTGCTTTCAAGGAAATTGTCTGTCTTAGTAGGTAGTTGCCGAAGTAAACCAGAATTGGTCGAGGGTATTTGCTCTCTTTATTCTTGGAAACAATCGGCAATCTGTGTACCCGTTGAAGTTGGAAATCCCAGTCCCAGTCGCCCAGGTCTGGGAATGCATTTAAAGTCGGATCAGGTAGGCCCTTGCGTCAGAGCCTTCAGTCCCTTTAGGAATTCCAAAAATTCTCAGATTCTGGCACCTCTGTCGGACTTTTCCATCCCAATAGAGTGCATGCACTTGGCAAAAGGGTATTTGAGCAGCAGGTTTCAAATCAATCTTACAATCAAAGCTTCTGTGTGGCAGTAACATATGTACCTTTTTCATGTCACATATATTAATAAAAACCTCATAAAAAGAGGGTAGGGAAATTTTATAATCATCGGTTAGTGAAATACCTAACCCCGCAAGCAGTTTTGAAGGACAATGCCCTCACAAAGCATTATACAAGCAGCGTGACAATAATCTCAGATCGCTTATACTTTAGTAGCAGCTCAATTAGTCCAAAGATTACATAAAGTTAACCAAGACTATCTGAAAAGGACTTTGAACTGATGGGCATCTATCAATTCAAAACACATTTTTATGATGGTTTTCAAAACAGACTAAAAAAATCATGTGCATCTGAAACCTAACTGGACCTGGGGATAGAATAATTGTAAGATAAATTGCAAAATCAGGTGCATCTTTAAGGTCCCTGTTGGTGCACTTTCATTATTTTAATTATTACTTACTTTTTTAGTCTTTTTTCACCCTTTTACTTGCCACTTTTTTAATTGTGGAGAATGGGTCAGGGAGCTCTTATGTTGTGATAATTTATAAAGTGCATTATTAACACCCTCAAGGGTATGCGGGTGCTTAGCAAATATGTGAGTCTAGCACTCCCTATGCTAAGTTTGTTAACTTGAAAAGCCAAGTCTTCGCCTTCTTGCGAATTCAAGAAAAGAGGAAGAGGCTCTGATATGGAGTGCGAAGTCGCTCCATATTTTAGGAGTGATGTAAGAGAACATCCATCTTTATGATCTGGTTGTATGCATGCATGGGATGTGTGTGAGTAGGACTCCTGCAAAGTGGAGGTGTCTGGGTGGTGGATAGAAGGATATGCCACTGTTCAGGTAGGTGGGGCCAGAGTTGTGTAGTGCCTTGAATGTGTGTGTGAGAAGTTTAAATTGAGCACCTTTGCATATCAGGAGCCAGTGTAGTTCCCTGAAGTGTGGTATGATGTGAGTTCTATGTATAAGGTTGAAGCTGAGTCTGCCTGCTGAGTTCTGGATGTTTTGTAGTCTTCACGTTAGTTGCATAGTGATGCTAGTGTAGAGGGTGTTCCCATAGTCCAACATGATGGTGAACAGGGCATGAGTGACAGTTTTTCTAGAGTTGCGTGGGAGCCATTTGAAGATCTTCCTCCGTATCTTAAGAGTCTAGAAGCAGGATGCAGTGATGGCGGTGACTTGTGCGGTCATGACCAGTTTGCTGTCGTTGTTTATACTGAGATTCCTGGCATAGGTTCTCTGTGTGGGCCCGATTTAAGACTGTTACCAGTTGGAGTTCTGTGGTAAAGCGTTCTTGCTAAAGATCACTACTTCTGTCTTATTGGTGTTGAGCTTGAGACAGTTGGCTTGCATTCAGTTAGAGACTTCATTCATGTAGGCAGTGGACTTTTTTATTGTGTTGGGGGTCTTGTCCTAGAGGAAGAGTGTAAATTGTGTGTAGTTGTCATAGAAGAGGATGTTGATGGTGTGTTTGCGAATCACAGTGGCCAGAAGGATCTTGTTTGCATTGAAAAGGGTGGGCTGAGTGATGCGCCTTGAGGCACTCCACAGATGAGTTTTCAGACTTCTGGGGAGTAAGGTGCTAGGCTAACCGCTTGTGTTCTATCAGTAAAAAGGAGCAGATACAGTGGAGTTTGTGTTTGTTGCACTTAGTTGTTGCAGTGCTTTATTAAGGTCATTGGAGAGCATATTGGTGGCCTTTATTTAGGCACTCTGATTAGTGGGCTGTTGCGGCTGACATTGTATTCTTATCAGCCTCATGCCATTTCTTCTCCTTGCACTCTAGACATACTTGGTTGCCATCTTGGCCATCAGTCTAGTTTGGCAAGAGGATGCATATGTAATGCTGCCTGGAGTGCGTCCTCACAGGCAGAACACCAAAGACAAGCTCACCTACACCATCCACCCACCAGCTGTGCTCGGCACTAACCATGTTGCCCAGCAGGCTACTAATTATAAATCAAAGTCCGGGACTGCAAATCGATCACAGCTAGGTGCTACCTAGTTTAGTACTTTGACTGAGCAAGTTGTTGGAGGGGGGTTATACAATTTCAGGCACATGCTGAGGTGGCAACTCCCCATCCTCTGTCGAATTATGTTGATCCAAAAATATGCTTAGTTTGAAATGCTTTCTCTTTAAATCCCTTTTCTTTGTAGCATTTCTTGCGATACAGTCTCGTTGCGTTACATCGCTCAACTTTCCAGTGGCTCTGCCAGTCTATACTTCTCCTCCCTTAATGTCAGGATTTGCCAGTGTTATCTGTCGAGTTATGACGACAGTCCATCTCCCTCTACAGAGCGTGTCCCTGTCTGTACCAAAAGCTATGCAAAGACAGTGTCAATCACCGGAGGGGTACCAGAATGAATATGAGAGGCAGAAAGAGAAAGAGACAAGCAGCATGCTCAAGTCTTTGGCACAATTTTCTCTGGTGTGACGTCTCCGGTCACAGTACCAATAATCACGTAGACTCTCAGGAGATAAAGTGACCCAGTAATCAAAAAAGGTACATACAGTATTTTATCATTATTCAAAGATACATCATATTAAGAATAAACATATAGTAAGCATGTATTCTCTTTGGCTTCCAAAAAGGCTGACAACACTCAATCTAAGCCAAGCAGATGTGAAGCAGGTAAGCCTCAAGCTCAGGAAAGGAATCTGGATTCATCTGAGCAGTGAGTGGGACAGAAAAACACAACAATACAAAAAAGCCAAAATAAAGTCCAGCGAGCAAGGTCAGCATAACAGGTAGAAGATCAAAGACCCATAAAGGAGTAGTGAGGAGAAGTATACCAAAGCCAAAAGGGAATTTAAAGAGCAAGGTCAAAGCAAACTTGTGAGGGGATCAAAGTGTAGAGGCTCCATCAAGGGTAAACATATAGCCTTAAAGGGGTATGCCTCACCAGTGTTCTCGTTGCCACTGTAAAACCTCGGACACCCTACTGATTCCTGACACTCAGGCAGGCGAGCGGACTTAACTACAGTCACTATCACTCGCTGTTTACTCTACATCACATTGAAATTCAGAAGGAGCTGAGTTTCACCATGCAGCCATGTAACATGAACTATTTGGGGGTCATTCCGGTACTCTGATTTTGGCTGCCCTTGCTCCATTCTCCAGCATTTCAACTTTTGTTTCCAGCTAGGTAATAGCTAGATATACATAGTCACAATCTGTTTAGTTCAGCTCTATGGGACCCGTCAATTCATTCCCGTAATTGCATATCTATGTCCTGCAACTTGTGGTCTGTGTGCTCCATCACATACCATGTGTCTGCCAAATGAACCTTTGCCGTATCAAGTTCTCCCTCCACCCAGGCCATCTTCACCTCAATGCAGTGTGTAGGTCCTCCCACATCTCTCCAAATGGACATCAACAGACTCTCACCCTGCTAGGCAGCAGGCTCCACCATTTCCGCCACCCTGACTGTGAGTCCCTGTGGAGCCCATAACTGGGTTCCCCAAAAAGTTTTTTCCACTTTTTACAGCTTTTGGTTTACTCTGCTTACACTGTCTTTTCAGAGCTCAACAAGTACTTTTCTTTGTTTCCCAGGCTGCCAATAGTCACATTGCAGAGACCCAGAACCACCCCTCCCTGCCTGCCGTCTGTGCCCAATTGCCACCTTCGACCTGCCTCACTTGCTATTGTCTGCCCCTCTGGGCTGGAGCCTCCCTGCTGCTAGGTTTGGCCATGGGGCTTAATAGCTGCGCTATAAGACTCCACCTTTCCCCCAACCTGCTTGGCAGGCAGTGCTGCACCACTCCCAGCCCGAGCCAGCTAGAGCCATTTTGTCTCAGCACGTCTCAGCATCAGGACTCCAAGCAGTGAGCAGGCCCAAATGGCTCCTTCAATGTGAAGCACATTGTCTGCAGCCACACTGCTGACCTTTAAATACCCCAACCTAATCTCCTTGTATTGTGAGCTGCCCCTAAAAAATGAGCTTCTTTAAAGCTCTGTTAAGTCATGGTGATTTTTTCAGCTTTGCCGGCCCTGCCCTTGTCCCCGATACTTGACTTTCATCAAATTACTGGGTATATCACAATATAATTATACATTTACAACACACCTTTCTTTCTATGCTTTCTTTAAATATGGGTCCTCTGATAGTTCCTTCTTGCATTGGCTCAGACGTTTCTGTAACTGTATTCTACTCTGACTGCGAGCCTACTAATAATACTTTGGTCTTTTCTGAACAAATTTCAGATAAATGATATCCAACTGGACCACTAGCTCTATAAGCTCATCACACTTACTAGGAGGGTTAATCACTTGTGCCAGAACGTCTTCTAATTTGCTTTGCAACCCTTGATAGAACTAAGTTGCTCTCTTTTATTCTGGCGAACCAGTTTCATGTACCAAGCAATTACAATTGGTGATATAACGCATTAGAGCATCAAGTCAACAACTTGTTATCTGAAGAAAGAGTGTGTGTTTCATTGTCAAACAATTGCTGCACCTGATCACAGAAAGCAGAAAAATTATAACACAAAGGAGCATTTGTCTCTACCAACGAAAAGTTCCTGTATACTGTATTCCCACCTAAATACAACAAAATAATAATAGAAACTACCTTAGTAAAAGTGTCAGTTAAACTAATACATTTGCACCAAAAATGTAATTGACACGGATTATGCATTAATGCAAGCTTCTTTGGCTCTCCAGAAAATATTTCTGAGGGTGCCAATGGTTTTATTGGTGTCTGTACCGAACAGATGATGTCCCTTAAATGGTGTGGTAATGCTCATTAATGAGCATTCTCGGAATCTATGGACAAAGGTATTTGACTAGCTTTATTCTGCTCTGTTTATCTCTTATTGAACTACAGTTAGTTCTTAATATACATATTCTTCCCATGACTCCCCTAACCTGAACACATCTTATATTTTTTTATAACCTCTATGGTCAGGGACACAGTCGTGTGTAGGGGTCTCCTCAATAAATGATACACCACAAGATAAATTGACGGTAGGTGGGATCTGGAAGGTAATGAAGCCAAGGATGTGAGGTACCTAGTAGGCGGATTTGCGACACTCATACCCTCCCTACAACACTAGCTAAAGGAGAACATAGAATGAAGGATACAACTCTGGGAAGAAATATAGCTGCCAGTTTTTTTTATATACACAAATAGTTTAAACTTAACATATAACCCCGGCTCCCAAGATGAGAAACAGTTAGTAGCACCCTACATGTATTTAATTTTATAGCCAAACTATGTCGTTTTCCCCTCATACCAGGGAATTGTTGATGGTAAAACCCTTTTGGCTATTAACCAAGCCACAGGGATGTGGGCGTATTTCAGCAACAGCTTAAAAGAACAAAAGCATGCAATGTTAAAACCTACACCAGCAGAGATGTTCACTATATTGACAGCATTAAAGGCAAGTTGAGAAGAAACAGAACTCATCGCTGTTGAGGAGTCTTCCACTTGTCTGGCCTCGGATAGCCTGGCATTTCATGGACAAAAAGGAGTACTGGAAAGAAGAGTTGAAAAGAATCCGGGAAACATGCATTCAGCTATTTCAGAGTGATGGGACCAGATTAGTTAATTGAGATAGTATGCCTTAAGCACTGCCATTTATATTGGTATTGTGGCACGCTGGATATTTAAAGCAGAACGCATGGTTAAAATCCTATCATGGATTATTGGAATATCAACAGGCTTCTAATTATCCAAATATGGTGAGGTGAATAACATTTATAAAGGGTACTAAGCTAATACTATTATTGCATGTGACGAGTGTGATCATTGATAAAGAGGGGCTTCTAAGATCTGCTTTGGTAGGTGAGTTAGTTATTAGTTCTAGTGATACTGTTAATAAAAGGGACGTTCGTTTTATTTTAAAAAGGAATAGCATTGTAAAGATTTGATCATTCAAATATTTTCTAGGTTGATGCGCAATTGCTGAGCTCTTAATCAATAAAGACCATTCGTGGTTGTCTATCAACTAACTATATGGTCCTAATACAGATGGAAGTGAAATCCTACATATAATTCCTTTGCAAATATCTAAGTACCCTCCCTTCACTCTGTTAATGTGGATGTGTAGTCCGGTTGTTATCGATTTTAGAAAAAGCACCATCTGCCTAGCAGCAAATAACAATGCGAAAGGCATGAAAAGTGTGAAAGTGTATATTGTCTCTTTAAAAAGAGATTTTTTCTGATTGTATTTATTTGGCCCTAGATGAAACTTAAATTGGCAGTCAGTACAAATATGCCCAAAATAAGGTTTCTCCTCATGAGTCTGTTTATGTTTATGTTTTGGCAATTTTTATAGCGCGCAAATACCCTGAGGTGTCTTGGCGCTTTGGGTGATCAGAGAATGACAGTTACAACATTTTTAATGTGTTTCCGGAAAATGAGGAGGGTAGGGGAGGTTTTGATGGTGAGGGGAAGGGAATTCTATAGTCTGGCTGTAGAAATCACAAAGCATCTATTGCCCCAGTTAGCTTTCCTGGTACGTTGGATGTTGAGCAAGTAAGCAGAAGATGAACGAAGGGTCCTGGAGTTTACAAGTGGACGGAAAGCATATTTAAGGAACGGGGGACCAGAGTTGTTAATTGCTTTATAAGCAATACAGAGTGCTTTGAATTTCGTACGGCTTCTTACAGGAAGCCAGTGAGGCTGTTGAATGGCGGGTGTGACGGAAGTAAACTTGGGTATTCCCAGTAGAATTCTAGCTGAGGCATTTTGCACCAATTGAAGCTTGTTTAGGACTTTTTCCTGCGCATTGAGGAGGAGGGCATTACAATAATCAGTCCTTGAAAAAATAAGGTTGCTGATGAGGGTTTTACCTGCCGTTGTGGGGAGGAAAGGAAGAAGCTTTTTAATTTTCTTTAGAATAAAGAAAGGAGGTGGAGACTACGGAGTTGGCATGATGATGGAAAAGTAGTCTGTCATCAAACAAGACTCCCAGATTACGAACCTTAGTGACGGGTTCAGGTGGCGCGCCCATCTCGTTAGGCCACCAAAGGGGGGACCAGACGGGTTCAAGTTTCCCTAAAGTCATTACCTCCGTCTTGTCGGAGTTTAACTTTAAACAATTGGCGGACATCCAGGAGCTAATGGCGAGCATTCCCTCCTGGAAGTTCGCTGCCACTGAAAGCCCATCCTGGTGTACTGATAGCACCAGCTGGGTGTCGTCCGCATAGGTAGTGAGACTAATGCCATAAGATTTAATCACCCTCGCTAAGTCCGAAACATAGATATTAAACAGGGTTGGACTTAGCGAGGAACCCTGCGGTACTCCACAAGGAAGGGAGAAAAGAAAGAGCCTAATTTTACCGCTTGAACGCGGTTGGTAAGAAACGATGCGAGAAGGTCTTTGGCCTTATGTTGGCTACCCATGGCTGAGACACGGTCGATCAGGGTGGCATGGTCGACCGCGTCGAAGGCCGCGGACAAGTCAAGCAGTATTAAAACTGCTTCACCGCCTCTGTCCAGAATCATTCTGATTTCATCAGCCGATTTTATGAGGGCCGTCTCGGTTCCATGCTCTTGCCTAAAGCCAAACTGGGTGTCATCAAGCAGGTGGTTAGAATCTATAAAGTTGGAAAGTTGCCTATTCATTAAATTTTCAAATATTTTTGCGGGAAAGGGAAGGCAGGCAATAGGTCTATAACTAGAAGGTATTGCTGGATCGAGGGTAACCTTTTTTTAAAAGAGGCTTGATGATAGCTTTTTTCCATACTGATGGATAAGACCCTGTGAGGAACATAGTGGTATTAATAATTACTCTGGATAAATTCACTTTAAATGTTCTGATCCATGATAGATTAAATAATGCATTCTTAGAGTACATTCAGAGTCCGTGGAATTTAACCTTTGTTCTGAAAATTTCACAGTTCTTTGTTATGATGCCTATATTGGCACATCACACGATTCTCCATTAAAAAGCGAACAAAACTGTGTGAAGAACGCTGGGAAACCTATGATGTATTCATCTCCATTGAATTAATTTTAACCTAAGAGGTGAATCTGAGGAGTACGTGTTAAAAAGAAAAAATGGCTCGAATGACACAAAACACCAGTCATTGACCTTCAGATTTGAGCCTGGGCCTGATTCGCATCTCTTTTTTGATGAATAAAAACTCACTCAGACTCGATGGCGGCAAGACTGAGGTCATGATTATGGGGAAAAAACTCCTCTCTTTGGGGCCCACAGCATTTGCCTGACTCCCTAGGAGCCCTGCCCACTCTATCTCAGAAAGTTAAAAATATGGGATTCCTTCTGGATGATAAATCATCTATGAAGCCTCAAGTGGCCAAGGTGACCGCCACTTGTTATGTGGTACTTAAATGTCTAAAACAAATCATTTAGATGATTCCTGTTCCTGCTAAAGGACTGTGATCCAGGCCTTAATCATTTCCAGATTGGATTATGGCCATGCTCTGTATTTGAGTGCCGACAAAGCCACAACCCGTCGGTCGGATAGTGTCAAACGCAGCCACGAGGTTTCCCAAATCAGCCTCGGTCTCCAATCTTCTTCATGAGTTACATTGGTTTGCGATTCCTAACCACATCAAGTTTAAAGCTGCATGCTATATGTTCAAGGCTAAAGCAGGACTTGGGCCATGTTACATTCAGGATTTGGTGTCACTGTAACATCCTCCTTGATCAATGAGATCGATGAATTGCACCCTGTTCAATGTGCCTATGTTCCGCCTGACTCTTATGACAGGGCGTTCCTTTGCATATTTAGATAAGAAACTATGGAATTCTCTTCCAGAGTCACTGAGAAACTGTGCATCACTTCCTGCTTTGTTTAAAGATCTGAATACCTGGCTTTTCGAATCTGTTGCGCCTATGCACCCCTCCTATCTGTCATGCGCCATAACCGCCCCTCCCACCCTTCCTACCCCCCTCCGGGGTAGCTGTGAGCTTTACAAATTAAAATAATACTAAAACATCATTTATTCTGTTCAATATTTTCCACATTCCAAAATAGAAAGTTGATGGGGAGCCATCCATGATCACAATTAATTAACTGACACTCCAAATAATTGACTGAGTGAGGATTAATTTGTTCTGCGCAGACACTGATTAAGAAAAAGGAAAAGTGTTCACTGACTATAAGAATGCTACTGAGGCTATATTCCGCAAAGAGCTTTTGTCAATTTGTCTGCATTTTCATCAGTCTAAAATGAGAGGTTATAGGGTTGCTCAAGGGAAATTCATGGAAGTAGATATTCCTACATGTGGAACTCCATGGAAACTTATCTCGACTCTTACAAACCTCCATGAACACTACTGTATGTCGCTGAACCACACCTCGTGCCTTACTGACGCATCCCTTGTATCTTCTTATCTAATCATTATTACCTGTACTACACTGTTATGTGTTAGGCCTATTAATATCGAACTACTCTTGTGCCCACAACTGCATAGAATTCAGGATGTATATGATACCGCTCGTCTAATCTTTGTTTTCCTTTTTCTTCTCCTCTTTCTCTTTTCTTTTTTCTTTCTTTCAGCTTCTCTTTCTTCTTTCTCTACTGATCACTTGAGTTAGCCTCTTGATACTCTCATAGGAGTAATAACCTTATTGTATGCTTTTATACACATTATATTTTTGCTTTACATATATGATATGCTAACCCTGATATAGTTTTACTCTTTGTATCTTTCTTATTTTAATTCTTTGCACTACTAAGTACTTTAAGGAAACTATGTTATCATCATTTCACCCGTACTTCAACTAACTGAGGTTATGTGATTCTTTACTGAAGACTAACACGTAAGCCATGATTCTCTATTGTGTTGCATACAGCACTAGAATTTCTACTCAGTATTTCAGGGTCATGTACAGAACACCCTCACTTCTTCACAGAGCTCTTCTACTGTGCATTGGTTCCATTCATCTTGCTTTTATTACTTTGGATGGTAGCATGCATGGTCTCATTTCACGTCCTGGCACTTGTTTAATTGCGGCGGGGGGTCTTTAGGTGCTCCCCTCCTATGATTGTGTTATGCAAGAATACATTGACTGTTTACCATTTATTTATTTTCCCACCTTCATATTGTGAGACTAGGCCAGCTAACATCAGATCGCCGTATTTATTTATTGCATTTATTCAGCGCGGCAGCTACCCGAAGGTTTCCCGGCGCTAGAAACGCAGAAGGGTGAGAACACAGATGAAATAGTTAGGAAGATGGGCCTATTGATTAAAGAGCTAAGTTTTTAAATCTTTGCAAAATTTATGATAGTGTTGTTCAATATGTAGATGATAAGGCAAAGAGTTCCAGAGTGATGGAGCCAGATAGAAAAAAGGGCGTCCACCCATTCTGACTGAATTTGAAATTTGTGCTGATTTGAGGATTGAGGAAGGCGAGAAGGACAATGTTGATGTACTAAGGCCTTTAAATAATGGGGTGCTACTCCAGAGTTGATCCTATGCATGTAACACAGAGCTTTGAATTTGACACGGTTTTCAATCTTAAGCCAGCGGAGATCGCGTAGTGAGACTGACATAGAAGTTCTATTAGGAAGATTACAAAGCAGTTTGCGGCGGAGTTTTGTACCACCTGTAGCCTGTGCAACACTTCCTTACCTGCCCCCAAATACAATACATTTCCATAATCCAGTTGAGATGTTATAAGAGCCTGGATTACAGTTTTTTAGGTGGGCAGCGGAAGCATCCACAGGATTTTTCTCAGCCACTTCAGAATGACAAAGCAGGTAGAGGCTCCATTGCCAGCTTGTTGCCTCATTGTCAGTTGGTTATCGACAATGAAACCAAGATTCCGGGCGGATTGCACTGGAGACGGAGGAGATCCCATCTGTACTGGCCAATGTTGAGGGCCCCAGAGGGTTTTAATATTCCCAAAAAGAAGGAGCTCGGTTTTACCACTGTTAAGTTTTAGTTTGTTGGTGTACATCCAATCTGCGATTTTTGTCAGCCTGGATCTGAGCAAAGAGGTGTTATTGTTGGATTTGGCCGAGAGTGAAAAAATAAGCTGGGTGTCATCGGCATAAGAGTATACCGTGAGCCCAGCTTGTTCAGCAATAGCAGCTAAAGGACTGACATAAATATTAAAGAGCAAATGACTCTGTATGGAACCCTGAGGAACCCCATACTGAGAAACATGAATTTTAGATTTAGAGATAGAAGAAAAGACCTGGAAAGTCTTACTCAATAAAAAGCTAGATAGCCACTCAAGCGCAGAACCCGTGATACCGCATGATTGAAGGGTGTTCAAGAGAATGGAGTTGGAGACAGTGTCGAACGCGGCACTTAAATCAAGGAGAATAAGTGCCACGGTTTCATCTTTATCAACTTGAAGGCAGATGTTTTCGATGACACCCAGTAATGTGGACTCCATAGAGAAACCTGCTCTAAAGCCAGACTGGGAAGTGTGAAGGAAGTTATGCGTCTCAATGAAGTTAATAAGCTGGACATTAATATACTTCTCCAGGATTTTCGAAAAGATTGGGAGAAGGGAGATGGAGCGGAAATTAGATGGTACTTCTGGGTCTGAATTAGCTTTCTTCAAGAGGGGGACAATCATGGCGTGTTTCCAAGCTGCAGGAACTTTGGCTTCCAATAGGGAAGTATTCAATAATTCCATGATTATATTGAGTGTGAAGAGGTTCAGGGTTTGGAAAACTGAAGGAGGAAAAGGATCATTGGGGAAACCGGATTTAATACTACTTAAGATGTTACGAAATGAGGTGATGTCCAGTTGAGACCATTTATCTAGAACAATACCATTGTTAGGAGGAATAGTTTCCTGCAAGGAAGATTGATATGGGGGAATGGTGGCTGTCAGTGGCTGTTTCTCGAAATCATCATAAATAGTAGTGATTTTTGTAAAAAGAAATCAGCTAAATCATCGCATTGTATGGAATCAAGGCGGGGGGGGTTTAGGCTGACAAGAAGCCCCTGAGAGTTCTTTAACAACTTTAAAAAGTATTTTGGGACTATTTTGTTCTTCTAGAATCGTTGCATTGGTTTACTTTGCCAGAGCATTGTTACATAATAGATGATAATTACTAAGGGCTAATTTATACGGTTGTTTAATTTTAGGATCATAATATTTACGCCAATGTCTCTCCAAGTTTTTACATTTGGTTTTTTCCTGTTTGAGGGCCTCAGAGAACCATGGGGCGGGAGAGTAGTGGTTATTATATTTCTTTTTTGAGAAGGGAAGGCATGAATCAATAGATGCACTGAACCAATGATGGATGACCGCTTCTTCATCCAGAGTGGTAATCGAGGCTACCGGTCTGGTGTTCTCAAGAAGAAGATTGAGTTTGTTTGCATCCAGGTTTTTCCAGTTTCTGCCTTTTATGGACCCAGATGAAGATGGAATAGTTTTCGGGGGTTGCTCATATTTAATTTGGAATTTGACCAAAAAATAGTCTGACCAAAGGATAGGGGTAGCCGGTTTACATAGGACTGTGGTGAAGTTAGAGAAAATCGGGTCAAGCAGATTACCTGCTTTATGCGTGGCACCAGAATTATGGAGCATATTGTTCAGAGCAGCTAAGTCCGCAATAAGATTAACACTAGTTGGTTGAGAAATATCGTTAAGATGTAAGTTAAGGTCGCCCACGATCAAGAAATTAGTAGCTTGAAGCAGGAGCAGGGCAATACGATCGGGGAAAGAGGCTGCCCAGGAACTGATTGGTCCTGGAGGGTGATAGATCAAAGCACCAGAGAGACTAAAATTAGGTGAAAGTGATAGTTTGAAACGGCCAGCTTCACAATCCAGTCCAGGTCCAGGAAGTCCAGGTCATTCCATTTACATTTATACCCGTTTTGGTAAATAATTGCTGTTCCTCCTCCTTCTTTGCCAACACGGTTTCTCCCCAGAAAGGTATAATTTGGGGGAGAGCACCTGCGATATCTGGGCCGGAGCTATCATTTAGCCATGTCTCAGTGAGAAAGACGGCCTCAGGTTGAGAGCCCGAGAGTGTCGTAAATATCCCTCTTGTGTCTAGGGAGTGATCTACAATTTAGGCTGAAGAAGGTAAAATCAGAAAGTTTTATTCTGTTGGTGTTGAAATGAGAAATCTGTGCAGAGTCAGCAACGTCCTTATTTGTATTGGATGAAGAAGATAGAAGGATGAAGCCGCAGCTATGGCAGTGTAATGGACTAAGATCACAATTTAAGGGGGTGATGAGAGCGCAGTCGCTGTAACGGAGGGATAGGAGTGCCTCACGGGAGTATTTAAGAGGACCGTCATAAATTTGAGCAGGGATTGTGGCCCCTAGCCCCGTCCGGCCGCGGACGGGCGCAGATGGGCTTGCTTCTGGCGCGCCATCGGCACGCCCGGTGAACGCGTACGCTACGCGTACGCGTTGTGAGATTCATTTTGTAGTCTATTGGCCCGTGTAGCCCGCAAGACTAGCCCGCCGACCTCCACTCTACCAAAGATGGCGCCCGTGGAAATGTGCCCGAGTAACAGAATCCCGCGTCTAAGCCAGCCCTAATCGGCCGCCTGGAATGCGAGACCCCCAGGAAGAGCAAGTGCAGCCGGTGAGAAATAAAGTGGGTTTTGTATTTTAAAAGAATAACACAATCATCATGCAAAGCGTTCTCACAAGTTAAAAATCGCGATCCTCTGATTCCCGGCTTCCGCCTCAGGAATCTCTAGCTATGAAATGCTGGCGTTATGGGCTCTATATGTAGTCTATTGGCCCGTGTAGCCCGCAAGACTAGCCCGCCGACCTCCACTCCCCCAAAGATGGCGCCCGTGGTAATGCGCCCGAGTAACAGAATCCTGCGTCCATGTCAGCCCTATTTGGCCGCCTGGAATGCAAGACCCCCGGGAAGAGTGAGCGCAGCCGGTGAGAAATTAAGTGGGTTTTGTATTTTAAAAGAATAACACAATCACCATGCAAAGCGTTCTCACAAGTTAAAAATCGCGTTCTTCTGATTCCCGGATTCCGCCTCCGGAATCTCTAGCCTTACATAGAAGTAATACAAAATTGGATGTAGTACATGGTTGTAACATAGACCAGACTTGGGGAGTGGTGAATAATTTACAGGGGGAGCAAATTAAGGGGTGGGAATGTCTTGTTTTGGTAGTAGGAAATATTGATTTGCACACAGGAGGTGTTACGATGCTCTAAAAATAAGAGCTGCAACAACAACAAAGTAGGTTGTCGTGTTTGACTGTATCGAAGGCTGAAGATAAGTCAAGTAGTATTAACAAACAGGCTTTGTTTTAATCCAGTATTTGTAGTGCATCATCTATTATGTGGGTCATGGCTGATTCTGTACTGTGCCCTGATCGAAAGCCAGATTGGAATTGGTCGAGCAGGTTGAAGTGGTCAATGTGGTTACTAAGCTGCATGTGGCCACATTTCTCAAGTAGTTTGGTCAGGGTGGAGATGTTGGATATTGGGCGATAGTTATTCAGGTCAGACGGGTCTGCTGATACTTTCTTTAGGATGGTGGATACCTGACCAGCTTTGAGGTTTCTGGGATGGTTCCTTGCAAAAGTGAGGTATTTATAATCCTGGTCCATAGGGGCACTAGCAGTTACATGGAGGTCTTTAAGTGGGTTGCTGGGAGAGGATCAGTAAAATGATTGGAGGGATTCAAAGCCGTGAGCGTGTTTAAGATAGTTTCTTCACTCTGGAAGTTGAAGGTGGTCCAGGAGACGTTGTTCCTGGGGTTCAGCTTTGCAGAGGAGTTAAGCAAGGCCTTTGGTGTGGTCTACAAGGAGTTCATGTGTGGCTAGGTATGTGATAATAGGTTGTTAAATAGGTCTGTCTTTGAGTTTTCAGTCTTTGTTGTGAAAAATGAGGCAAGTTCCTTGCAATTGGGGAGTGTTTCCGGATTAGCTTGGGGGAGTGGGAGACACCCTTAGATTGAGCTTTGATAATTTTGAATCGTTTTTTGGGGTGATTCGTAGCTTGTTCTAATTGTTTACATATGAAATCAGCTTTTGAACGTCTTATCTTTCTGTAATAGGAGTTTCTGGTGCCTCTTAATAATTTAAGGTGGGCAACAGATGGAGCGGCTCTCCATTGTCTTTCAATTGCTCTCAGTGATCTTCTGTCTTCATTAAACCTACCATCATACCAGGAGTTAGATTTTTTTGTGGAGACTCTTTTCCATTGTAGGGGTGCTAGGTTATCAAGTACCCTGTTCATAGAGTGGAAGTAGTGATTGGTCAGATCCTGTACATCCTCTAGTCCATCTGGTGGGGGTAAGAAGATGTGACTAGCGTTTGCGAGTGCAGCAGGATTGAGGTTTACTAGGTTCCTCTTCCAAATTTTTGTTCCCTTGGATTGAACAGAGAGTAGTTTAACTACGTCCTTTATATGGAAAGTGATTATGTGATGGCCGGACCAGTCACAGGGGAGAATAGATTCCAACTGGGGAGAGTACTTTGGAAATTACTAGATCAAGGTTTGAGCCTGATTGTTACTGGAAGGGGGGGAGTAAAGTGGGGGCATGAGGGGGTACTGGTGTGAGCTGTAGGAGGAGGAACGGTGCAATTCGTAGAGCAGGGAGAGGGAGAGGGTGGGACTGTGGACTGATCAGGAGTAAGTGTGTAAGGAGCGATTGGAGCAGAATCCGCAACAGAGTTAATGGGGGTGGCGAGGGAGGTGGGGAGGGGTGTGCAAACTGAAGGGTGGGAAAAGGTGTGGTTGAGGAGATGGGGAGTGGTGGTGGAGGATGAGGGGGCCTGTGGAAAGGCTGGGGGTGAGGTGATGCGTGTGTGAGGCGAGGCGGCTAGAGTAGAAATTGTGGTGGTGCTGGGGGAGGAGTAGCAATTATGGAAATGTATGTCATTTGATGGGGTGTCGGTTAGGTCTGGGGTGGATCTGTAGGAACTGTAAGGTACAGAGGAGGCCTGTCTGGATGGGGAGTCAGGTAGGGAATCAGTCAGAGGGTTAGGAGAGTGGTTTGTTGGGGAGGTGGGATGGGATCTTGCCACCTTCGCTTTGATGGTCGGGAAGATACAGTCAAGTATTTTCAAGTTGTAGTATGATGCCTGCATGAGGATGATCCCATTATGATAAATGGTAGTTGTAGCTGTCGCTTTGTAGAATGGGGAGGGAATGATATATAATGTAAGACCGTGTGCAATTTTCTTAATGGATGCAATTGAGAATAGGAAAAGAAATGCTTTCCGCCGTCGTGCTCTCCTTTTGGTGTAGAAGATAATGTCAATCGTTATGTGTCCTGTATTATTTGAGAAAAAGGGGTCAGAGATTGGGGTCTCTGGGTGTGATTTTAGTGGACAGTGTTTGAAACCTTTGACTGCTTTTTTGAGAGGCTAGGGGGGTATTTGATGGAATAGGTGTGTAGGCCCATGGGCTCCATAGTATGGGCATGGAATGTTAGGCAAATAGGGGTAGGGGGTGAGAGGGTCAGATAGTGAAGGAGGTAGTGTGGGAGGAGATATATTTGGAGAGTATGAGGAGTAGTAGGTCACCCTGTTTATTCCAGGTAATGGCTCCTTGGAATAGTAGGTCTCCTAGTGGTAAGTAGTCCTTGCAATTTATAGGGGTGGGATTAACTTGGCTTACTATATCTCACTCTAGGTATTGCGCTGGGATCCTTTGTCATAAATCTTAGTGGTTGCTAATATTTATAAGAAATAATATCAATCACTATGAGGGTTAGTATGTCTGGGGTGGGATCTATGGGCACGCTCTGGAGTAATAGCGTATTGTATCAGCCGTTCTATAATAACTTATGTTTAAAGCCTTAGGCTTCTATTTTGAAAGGTTGGGGGGTATTTAATGTAATAGATATGTACACCTGTGAGCTCCATAGTAAAGATGGAACTATTTAGGAGGGCTAGACAAAGTCAGGGAGTACATGACGTAATGGGTCTTGTAAAGTGTGAAGTGAATTAAGGGTAGAAGGGGGATAGCTCTAACCTGTGAATTCGTTAGCTGAGGAATCAAGGAAGAGGTCTGTTTTGAGTGAGTCAGTCCAAGATGGCCACCTGTTTACTACCAGTGTCTGTTCCATGGAGGAGGTCCTCTCTCGCTTTCTATTAGTAGGATCTCTGGGGGTGTAGCCTTGTTTCCCTTTCCAGTGTTGATGGTGGACCTTTAAAGGAGATTCGAAGATGTAGTCCTATGTTAATTTCTAGCTGAGAGCATGGCCTGCCAAGACCTTTCATCTCAGTTCAAAAACTAGTGCTGTCATTTTGTCCATCATGCAAAGGCAACTCCTTGCTTGAGAAACAGAGCAAAACAAAATGGGCTCACCTCAATGTGTGAACTGGATCACAACAAACAGACCAGTGCACCCAAGTTGCATACCTCGGTGGGCTCCTCTTAGCTTGCGTGCAAAAGAGTGCCGCTCAAAGTGCCAGTAGTGCATCAGAATATAGCTCTAGTCGTTTGCAGTGCACAGAACGTATGCCTGGGCATGCCTGTGACACCTAGGGCATGAACTGCAGCAACAACAACGTGATGGATGGTGTTTGAATTATTCATTATTCTCAAACACTGGCATTCACTTTGGCCGCATTCTGCCCATCACTTTTGCCCACCATCCCACTCTAGACATAGGTCTGCCTTGTGCTCAAGCAGTATCGATCCTGCTCTTCATGAGAACTGTCAGTCCCGAACTTCTTTTCAAGGTTGTCCCAGAAGGAACCACAAGCAGCCCCAGACCAGTTTTGCCCTACTTGCAGCTAGTCAATGTGGTGTAGCTTGAGCCCTGTGCTGCAACAAGGTGATAGATGCAATGCTTGTATTATTTTCAGCCACTGGCAATCGTTTGGGCGACATCCCAGTCCATCATTTGTTTGTCCTCCTTGCCATGTAACAAAGGTCTGCCTTATGCAAATCAACGCCAACCCTGCTCCTCATGAGAACAGTCCATCCCTAACTGCCAGGTCAGGCTCCCTCCTTAAGCCTCCATAAGGGATCACAAGCAACCCCAGTACATTTTTGCCCTTCTTGGGGCTCATTAGTACTGTGCCACACTGAGCATTGGAAACCATGTCTGGGCATACCAGTTGCACCTAGGCTGTCATCTGCAACAACAACACGGTGATTAATGAAATGCTTGAATAAATCTCAGCCACTGATAATCACTGTTGAGAAACTTGCAGAAATTAAATATTTTCCTGGAAAACTAACAATAGCAAATATCGTACATGTAACATGCCATTGTAATACATGCGTAATTGCTTTCTTAATACTGTTTTGCATTGCAAGAGCATATTATATAGCTCGAAGGTTGTTAGATTCTTAGCTCCTGCAGACCCCCACTTAAACCCAAGGACCCCTCTGAATCATTATTTGAAACCATGGACCCCCACTGAGTCATTACAGGAAGCCCCGGATCCTGGCCTTACCATTTTTGATTATTTGAACTGCAAAACAATGCACATATACACAAACAAGCATTGATTAAACAAATATACAGATGATTAAATATATTTTATTTAATTCACAAAGAAATATAAGCAAATCAGATTTCTATAGGAAAGGGTGGAGCTTTTCTAAATTCAATTGAGGCCACTCATCATCCATAATTATCTTGTTTGATGCACGTGCAGTGTTCCCACAAGTCAATCTGAGGATACTCCGTTTTTTAGTCTTCAATTTCAAATTCCTTCATTTACAGAATGTTTAAAAATTCAGTTCTACCTTTTGCTTCTTTATTTATATACACTTTGCTAGTCTTTCAATATTTAATTTTCAAAGCTGTTGTGGACACCCAGTCCTCCCCCCCACCCCGAGTAGGCTTCGCGGAGCCCCAGGGATCGAGGACCACAAGTTCAGAACCACTGTAGCTGAATGTAGATCCAGAGCTACAACTGTTTGCATGGCAGCCACACAATAACTCACCCAACATATTGTATGAGATGCAATTATATTACATGAAATAATTATTTAGCATGGTAGCAGTTTACATTACAGGAGAATTATTAGCATAAATGTAAAACGGAACAATTCTGTAACAGAAACAAAGTTCCAAAATGTAGTATCTCAAGTAGAAAATTGATTGGGAGCCAAAGATGATAACATTTAAGTAACAAGTTATCCAAATAAATGGTTATGTGAGGCTTAATATTTTCTACTCACAAGCTGATAATGTGCTCAATAAATTCGAGAACACTACTTATGCACTGATCTGCAGAAAAGGCATAGGTTGTCACAGCTACAGGAGGCCATGAATGATGAGAATTCTCACGTTTTAAAAAAAGAAGAATATCATAAGATATTCCTTAGAGAATGTGAGAGGTAGTTCCAGCTCTTGGGTGATTGGGAGAAACATTATACCAGGGTCCTCTGTTTTTGAAGGCCAGTGCCTCAAGAAGAAAGGATTCTCAACTATGCGGGGGCAGGAGCCTCAGATTAAAGCAGCTTCTTTGTCACATAGATTAGAGATACATTTTGCATGGGTTTGCATGCTTGTGTATGAGACAGGCCATTTTAAAGATAATTCATGCTTCAATAGGAATCCATTGTGTAATAGGAATGGGTTTAATATGATCAAAATTTCTTCTTGCTACAACTAGTCTTTCAGTGGCCTGCAGGGCAGCTTTGAGTGGAATAGAATGCATTTTAGGTGTACCTAATAAAGGAGGGTTTAACTAGTCTAGTTTTGAGAGTGCTTTGACTATGTTTCATACTTGATTCTGGTTAGCAAAATGTAATCCCTCTAGGAAGTTTCAGCAGTGTACTTCTAGCTGAATTGTTAATATGAGCCTGAACATTCTCTTTGGTCTAGACAAAATCCATGACTTTTAGTACAACTACTAATTGAGGGCTTGCAATTAAAGATATTCAGAGAGACCAGCCATGTGATAACAGATAGTTTGATATGATGTGGTGAGATCAGCAAAACTCTCTTAAGGCAGAATTGAGTTTTAAGTGCTGGTGCCCTATTCATGATTGCAGGTGCTTGGTATTCTGAATCAAGTGAGATTTTTCTTCAGGTTTTAGGTAAAGCTGAGCATCATTGGCACACTAATAAGTGTTGCCCGAGGTATTAAGAAAAGTTCCCAGATGTTTACTATAGTGGCTAAAGATGACTGTTTACAAGTATCGAACACTTACTCTTGATGGGAATGGTCTAGGATTTGATAGTGTCTGTTCCTTTTTATTATAAGTTGGAATTTTTTAGCTAGACATGATGAGATCCTTGTTGGAACCATTCTACTAATACCACCTAAACCCTTTTATAAGTGTTTTAAGTAGGGTATTGAATGCAGCTGAGGGATCAGGAAGGAAATGCAGACACGAGTCAGTAGATGCTAGAATGCATAGGGCATCCTTAACAATTTTAGCATGGCTGCTTTAGTGCTACATTCTGTTTTTAATCTTGATTTTTGGTGACCTATGAGGTTATTAGCTAGGATTGGAAACAAAGGTTGTGATATGTAAGTATTCTGTTTTCTGCTCCCCTTGTTCTGTGTCCTGTGTGGCTGATCTATATAGCCACCAATACATGCATGCTCTAGACTGCACACTATGTGGTTGGCATTGTTTGTCTCTGTGGTTCCCACCCTTCTCATGTTCCATTGGCCAATAGATTGGGTCCAACTCCTAGACCCTCCTTCCCCACTTCCTGGACCTAATCTTGTCCTGCGCACGTTATATTGGTGGGTGTTTATGCTCAAGGTAGGAGTTTTATCAAGGCATTTCATATTCTGGAGGTCTGCATATAGCAAACCAAGGGGCGTTCGCATGGCCTAAGTGCAAGAAGTGCATCTGGCCAGACATGAGAATGTGAGCACTACTTCATTCTGTTTGCAAGCCAGTGCAGAAGAAGGTGCAACCACCAATGCCATGCACAGCGGTGACCCTGATGCATTAGTATACTCCATCCACCCTGCTGCTGAAGGCCAGGCCTGCACATTCTCCCATCCTGGTTCCATTTTGTTAAAGCCACCAGGGCATTCCAGGAGGAACCTAGCCAACATGACAGAGTTCTTCCATCAGTCTCTGACATGTCTGGACTCTCTTCCACCTCCAAAACTTTGTATTGCCTGCAAATCCTCTAAAGATGAAGATGGTCTCACCTTAAAACCCATCTCTAAACTCATCTTTGTGATACTATAGTCTTGATTCAGGAAGGTATTTAATTGATAAACAGTACCACAGTAGTTACCATTATGTTTTCAATAAGTAATGTTTGATACTACATTTTAATTTACCCTAACCTTTAGTTCGTTTATATTTCAGTCAAGGAAAAATATTTGAAGGTATTCAGTACTTGGAGAAGTTCATTGAAATTGCCAAAAATAACAACCTCCGTGAAAGTCTTATAGAAGCATGTACATACCTTGGGGAAATTTTCAATATAACCGTAAGTACTGCTTCCACAAGTGCTGTGATTTGATTAATAATACAGATGCTCTATCTACACCATTAAAAGTATGATTGCTAATAAGTGTGTAATCCTTTCCAAATGCATTGCATGAACTGTGGGCCCGATTCACAGAACTAACTTAAGACAAAATACTAAACTTACTACTTTTGGTATTCACAGAAGGCATTTAGTAGTAGAATAAAGTTAGGATTTTGTCTTAAGTCTGTCTTAAGTCTGTCTTAAGTCTGTCCTTCTACTTTTGGTATTCACAGAAGGCATTTAGTAGTAGTAACGTTAGGATTTTGTCTTAAGACAGACTTAAGACAGACTTAGGACAGACTTAAGATAGAATAGCACAGATTTAAGACCGATTTAAGACCGATTTAAGACCGATTTAAGACCGACTTAAGACAGACTTAAGACAGACTTAAGACAGACTTAAGACAGACTTAAGACAGACTTAGGACAGACTTAGGACAGACTTAGGACAGACTTAGGACAGAATAACACAGACTCAAGACAGACTTAGGGCACACTTAGGGCAGAGTTAGGGCACAATCCTAACTTTACTACTACTAAATGCCTTCTGTGAATACCAAAAGTAGTAAGTTTAGGATTTTGTCTTAAGTTGGTTATGTGAATCGGGCTCAGTATGATGATATTTATTTTATTGTTGTATTGCAAAGTAAAATCAGTGCTCATCAAGTTTAATTAACCAGTGAAAAGCCACACTTTTTACAGTTAGCTGTTACTTGCAGTAGTAGTGATCCAATGCTCCGGATGAAATCATTTGTATTTAAGTTTCTTTTTGATGGCACTTTTAATTATATATTCTGCTTAGCTAGTGGTATTTGTTGAGTTGATTTACTCCCTGGAAGATCCTAACTCTGCCTAATTTATCAGGCCATGTGGCCCATACTTTACAATGGAACATTTATTTCCTTTGGTCATATGTAGATGAATACTTCAAACCTCCTACTCATTAACTGTGATCCTGATGTTGACTCTAGTTTATGTGGGTTTTCACCACACCTATACAGCAGGTGTGGAATCTGAAGTGGGACATTGACACACATTTATCTTTACAAATGCAGATGGTGTTGTGTATCGATTTAGATTCAGTATGACATTCCCGATTCATGCCCTTATATAGGTACAATCCACATTTCCCTTATATAGGCATCGAAATCCAGTCCTTGTTTAGGCATAGCCCATGCGACCCAAATACAGGCACGGTCACTTCCATCCATTCATCTAAGTCACAATGATTTCTTGGAAAACCAGACTTTTAAGCCGTTAGGGACATCCCCTTGCTTGAAAATTGATTTCTCCAAGAAACTCATTATTATGCATGAACATCTATTTCCTAGAGGTTCATTTGTGACGTTCATATGCCCGACTCTTACGTCAATACTGGCATTCCTAAACACCTTCAAGTTATAAATATAACTTCACTTGCTATGGCAAAGCACTGTGTGGTTCTGTGCAGTTTGACTACCTACTAGCACAATGCAGCTCGCCACAGCAAGTATCGAAGGAAGCCAACTCCCCAGCTGAGGCACTGACCAGACGCTGTCATCCACCTGCCAGAATCCAGCTTCAGTGTTTCTGACTTCCCTTGCGGGTGTTGGGAAATCGAGTCCCGGGAAAGAGATACAAACCTCTCTCATTCTAAGGTATGGAGCTGATTAGAACCTAGAGAAACCTTTGGCAAATTCTTGGCAAAACTAAACTATGCTAAAGCAGCACCTACTTCTTCCCTAGTACTAGACTTAGGTTAGGTACACTGGGGTAGGATTATTTTGAAGCACCAGTTGAGTATTTTAGCCTGTGTTATTTATGTATGAATTTTTTATATATGTCATAGCAACAGACAATGCTATTACAGTATTATTTTATACTTACTGTTTACGCTGTACACATTATACTTTGCATTCTGTCTTACGATTGTAGCAGTTCATATCTCTTGCATGAGAAGAAGACTGTTCAATAAACCTTTTATTGAAACGCCTGTCTCTCTATTTCTGTGCAACTCTGTAGAAATGAAGCATGCACGATTGACTTAGGGAAATAGTTATCTATTGTTTCCACGACTCTGAAGATATTGTTCCGACTCTAAGGGAAACAAAGTTGTCATGTTTATGCGGTTGTCAGAGAATAATCCCTTCTTGTTCAGTCAAGAAAGTTTCTAGTGACCTCTGAGTTAGCTGGCACACACACAATTAAGTTTACTATACTCGATAGAGACATACTGACCTCAGTCCTATGTCAAATCTATAGTTAATATTATTCCAATGCACAGAGCCTATTAGGGATATAGGCACAACACTACAATGAGAGCAGTCATAAAAACTACCAAACCACCAATCCGCTATCCTGAAACTGATCTCACTATGATACTGTGTCTTCAGTCAGGCTGCATTAGTCAAAAACGTTATATCAACTTAGTATGATGTGCTGTTCCACCCTGGTCCCCATCATGCTTTCATTTTCATTGGTTAGTCAGCAGCATCAGACACAGGGTGCCACAAGTCTGCACTCCGCAGCTTTTCATCACGCTGTATTAGAAGGCTTTCAGCTGCAAACTGAGCACACAGAGGTAGAGGAAGCTACAGGCCTACAGATCTGTATATTCTAAGACTACTGTCAATGGGCAATTTGTGTTACTTCTAGATTTAAGCAGTATGGGGCTCTGGCTTCTTACTTTGATCATGTAATATAAAATGCCCAATGAAACCTGTGAGACACTGACTGCACACGTTGTAGCAGACAATGACAAGTCGCTATTGTGTGGCAGGGAGGACCGAAGCTGCAGCATAAAGACCATGTTGCAGGCCTGCATCCATGAATTTCAATTAATTCTCCTTTGAAATACGGAATGCATTTTCTGATCAGATTATACCTAGGCATTTGAAGATTGTCTATTTAAGCCTGCATGTTCCTGGGCAAATAAGATTATATCTGGGAGTATGATACTAGTATAATACAATAAATATGACCAACTGCTAGGATTTACTAACCTGGAAATCCAGATCTGACAATCATGGATATTTTCCACACTTCAGTAAAACCGACAGCCAGCTCCACAATACTCTTTTGGAGTTACACAGTAGGCCTGACAAAAGGGTGAGTGCACAAGAGAGAGCAACAGAGGATCTGTATATCACCATACTCCCCGGTGCACAGCTAGGCCTAATCTGGACTACTGAAGCATTGATATCGAAAAAACAAAGGAAAGCTTTATTATAGCTAGAGCTCGAACTATGTTGTTTTACCTTGACTTGTTGCCTATTATATAGCAGTTGATACTCACAATATTTTCACTTTGTATTACCATTTGAAACTTTTCCAAATGCTGATTTCTTCTGAGTTGAAATATAATTTCGTTTTAAAATAATACCTGAATAAACATCAGGATTACAATAACATTGGCTACCACCAAGAGCTACCTTCAAAATGAGGAAATAACTAAGTTGTGCTTGTTTTTCATTCACGGGGACGAGCAGGTAACTGTCACATGAAAGCATTCATTTTTATTGCATGTGAAGTTTGTAACCCTGGTTACATATTTACTCACTATCTTTGATTTCAGCAGAGGACTACAATACTTCTGTGCTAATATACGTCCATTTGGAATGTATAATAGTTCATAACCTATATGGGTGATTGCTTGGCTGACTCATGTGAAACAAATATGTGACAGAGCTTGTAATTCCTTTGGATGACTCTTTCTAAACAAAAAACGTGCTATAGAGTTTTTAATCCCTATGGATGACTCTTGTCAAACAAACAATTGCAAGTCTATTGTTTTCAAGCTACTACTCTGGTTCTCAGATGCCTTTGTTGACATCACTGAAGAGCATATAACAGGATCCCAACAAAAATTCCCATGTGCAGCAACTGTGTATCACAACTTAAGGTCCTTCTTACCTTACTGAGGTGTTTCACAAAATGCATTCTGGGGTGTGATACTTCTGTCCAGGCAATGCCCAGACCATGCGTGCCTCTACAGTGCTTCCCTACCCATGATTGCGTCTGAACAACGCATTCCTTTACCACTCATGCCTTTTCCATGCAGGCTTTTACCAATCAATTCTGTGGTAAAGGGTTATGTGTGGTAAAGTAAACTCCTGAGTCCCCCAGCCCTAAAAACGTTCCTGCCCCCCGGGCCCTAAAAATGACCATGCCACCAATACCTAAAAAGGAACCAAACCTCTACTGAGCCCTAAAAACTACCTGACCCTCTAACTGGGCCCTAAAATCTACCCCAGTGCCCCCAAGACCTAAAAATGACACAGCCCAAGCACTATAAACGAACCCGACCCCCTGAGCACTAAAAACTAACCCGCCTGAGCCTTAAAACTACCCGACCTACTTGAGCCCTAAAAGGTACACCGACCCCCCATTTCTAAAAAACTACTCCAACTACCACTGAGCCCTAAAAACTACCCGGAGCCCTTAAAATTTCCCTGAGTCCCCGGGCCCTGAAACTAACCCCACTCTCAGCCCTGAAAACTACCCCTAACCCTTAACTACCGCACCCCCAAAACCCAGCCTCAGCCCCACCTTCCTCACTATGTCCTCTCGCAATTCTTCCTGTTCCTGGGCCCACCCATTCCAGCTTCTACACCGTACATATGCCTTAACTACGCACATGCGTGGTTAAGGCAAGTGTGGTTGCACTTGCGGGAAACGGCACGAGTGGCATAGCCCACGTTGTAAAGACCGTTTGCCTATTTGACAATCATCAGGAGGAGGGCCCTCTTAATCTACCCCTATCAGGGATTCATTAATTGGTAAAAACAGGTGGGTAAACAAGGATACTAAAAAGAAGGTACATTCCTGGAAATGATTGATGGCAAATTAATTCAGGCTGGGGCAGGCTTAAAACACACCTGTTATGTTATGTTTATGTATCCTGTATTTTATAGCGTGCTGTCACCTTTGAAAGTATCCTGGTGCTCTGACAGGTGTTTGAGGCTAGCCTCAGGAGGGGTAACTTAAAGGGCCATGTCTTTATCTTCTTGCAAAATTCAAGAAGAGAGTAAGAGGCTCTAATATGTTGTGGGAGGTCGTTCTAGTATTTAAGAGCAATGTTTGAGAAGGCATGAGTGACCCCCGATCTGCTTTTGAGTATCCCTGTGGTGTATGCAAGTGATCATGTGACAGATTGTGAATGTAGGTGCCTGGAGGGGTGGTGGAATTATACACAGCTGTTCAAGTTTGGCAGATCCTGTGTTGTGAATTACTTTATACATGTGGGTGAGAAGTTTGAAGAGTGCAAACTTGTGCATCAGGAGCCAGTGGGATTCCCTTAGGTGAAGTGTGATGTCAGCCTGCATAGGAGAATGATGATTAATCTGGCTACTACGTTCTGGACAGTCTGGAGTCCTTTTGTGAGTTGGTTGGTTATTTTGAGTATAGGGTGTTGCCGTAGTCTATTCTGCTGTTCATGAGGGCTTGGGTGACTGCTTTCCTGGTGTTGTTCGGCAGCCCCTTGAAGGTCTTCTTCGAGATCTTCAGGGTGTGAAAACAGGACAATGCAACTGTGTTAACTTGAGCAGACATACCCAGTTTCCTATCTATAATGATTCTGAGATTTCTAGCTTGTGTCCTAGGCATGGGCATGAATCCAAGATCTTTCGGCAATCGGTGGAGTCCCACGGTGAGGTGTCCTTCAAGAATATCATCACTTCGGTCTGGCCCATGTTCAGCTTGAGGGAGTTGGACTTCATCTAGTTGGCTACTTCAGCCATACATGCGGTAAACTTGTTCCTGCGGCTGAGTATTTTGTCTTAGAGGGACAGTATCAGTTGTGTGTCATCTGCATAGGTAAGGATGTTGATGTTGTGAGCCTGGATAATTTCTGCCAGCGGGGTCATCTATATCTTGAAGAGGGTTGGACTGAACGAGGAACCCCGTGAGACGACTCAAATGAGTTCTGGTGCTTCTGAGGAGTATGGTAGCATTCTGATGATTTATGTTATGGAGTCAGCTGATTGGAATGGGATGGGAGATGGTGTTCAAGGCTGGGAGAGGTCTTGAAGATTGCGGCTTGTGGTTACCCTCAGTTGAGGATCATACAGGTGTTGTTTATTGCTCTTATGATGCCAGCCTCAGTGCTGTGGTTCGATCTGAAGTCTGATTTTGTGACGTCATGAAGCTGGTTGTTGGTGAGGTGGTCGGAGAAGTGTCTATTACTGACTTTCTCCTGGGCCTTGGCTAGGTTTGGAAGAAGAGATATCAATAGGTAGTTGGTAAGTTTGGTTGAGTCGGCTGAGGGTGTTTTCATTAGGGCATTGACGGATACATGCTTCCAAATTTCTGAAAAGGTACTTTGTTGATGGAGAGTTTGAGAATGGGGGTGAGAATCTTGCTGGTGGGCTTTGATCCTTTGTTGAAGGTGTGAGGGGCAAGATTCCGACCAGGCCATATAGTGTATTATCTTAATGATTGCTGTGGTTTCCCCCGTGCTGATGGTTTCCAATGGGGTTATTTTGTTGTCATCGTCAATCACTGGGAGGCTTCTGACAAGGTTCAAGGGGTCTTTGTGAGGCAAATTGATGTGTATGGTTGTGATCATGATGTGTAAGAAGTCCAAGAGGCTGTCGCACAGTACTTGAGTTGGGTTGATATTGCTAGTGAAAGTTGTGGGAGTGGTGAGATCCTTGACAATAGTGAAGATTTCTTCGCTACTTTTGCAGCTAATTTTGATACGTTCAGATAGAACCTTCCCCATGGTTTTCCAAATTTGCTGGTGGTACTGTCTCGGGCTGGATTTGAACGAGTCTTTTTTCAACATTAATTACAAGCGACCCAGAAAATTACCAATTTGAAAGCTCATGTCCACTCCCAACCGTTGCAATTCAGTCACAGTCCAGTCACTGCCTTTTAAAGAGCAATCTGAATCAAAAATTCTGGAGTATAGGGAGCATGAGCATTAATTTTTTGTTCTGCCTCGTGAATGTCTGTCTTCTAGTGGAGACTGATGGCCTCCCATTACCATAGTAGCACATGGGGATAAATGATATCATCAATACAATTCAACCAGGTTTTCATATCCTTGTCTTAATTACAAGAGCCTTTAGTGATTTCATGGAATTCAAACACTTCAGCTGCACCTGTTTTATGACAAAGACTTTTCTGGTTGTAGTTCACTATAGTAGACTGTCGCAAAGGTGATCTTGTTTTCACTCTCCTTCTTGGTTCATTGGCGTCTCCTCTTTTGGCATAAGATCTTGGTTTTTCTGATGTACTCTCTTGTTTTTTGTTATTTGCCTTATCTAATCCTCATCACACATAGCTCAACTCTTCCTCATCAGTCATCACACTTATTTCATTAGGGACAAATGTCACATGATCACTTCCAGTGAAGTCTTCTTGATGTGATTTAGTTCCTGTAATCTCTTAAGGAGGTTAAGTTGGTCACTTCAGCAACCTCATGAATGTTTGTGAATTGGCATCCATTTGGGTAGTGTTTGGCATTTGAAGAGTGTCTTTTTGCTTAACTAATGCCATCCCCAATGAATATGCAAATGCTGTCCGATGCGCTCCTTTGCTATCCCTGTGGCCTTACTGGTGATCTGGAGGAAAACTGGCTGATAGCTAGATTTGACGATTTAGCCCCTGTTAAGCCAGCTAAATCCGCGGCTAGACTTACTTCGGCCCCTTGGTTCACCCCCTTTTTGGGGAAAATGCGTCAAGATTGCAAAAAAGCCGAAAGAGTGTGGCGGCGCAATTATGATCCGGCTGATAAACTAAAATATCGGGATGCGATCAGGATCTATCATAAGCTTATTCTTGATGGAAAGAAAGTATATCTTGAGCGCAGAATCGATGAGGCGGAAAATTTAAGCAAAGAACTCTTTAGGATAGTAAAGGAGTTTATTTACCCCTCCTCGAGTGCGCCCTCTCATTCTCATTCCGAAGCTTGGATCAGCCAACTTGGTGATTTTTTTGTTCATAAAATTAAGTCTATCCAGGACTCTTTTTCGGACACATGCCCTACTTTAATGCTGAGTCAATCAAATGTCCTCTCTGCTCCAGCAGAGGATTTGGGTCCTGTTCTTTCGGCCTTTCCACCTTTGTCCCTTGATACCTCTTTGGCTCTGTTGTCCCGGCTTCAATCTGGTTCGCCTCTGGATCCTTGTCCAGTGAAATGCCTGGGCAGAGTAGCACCTGCAGTTAACATCTTGCTTAATCCGCTGCTCAATCTCTCCTTAACTACGGGAGAGGTACCCCCGGCGTGGAAACATGCTTTGATCCTGCCACTACTCAAAAAGCCTACGCTAGATCCCCTTCCGCACGCTAACTACAGGCCGATCTCCCTTCTTCCTGTTCTGGCTAAGGTGATCGAGAAACATGTGCAGCTCTCTATTTCCAACTTTATTGAAAGCAACAACATTCTACATGACTCTCAATCGGGCTTCCGGGCTAATTTTAGCACGGAGACAGCCCTCTCTGAGATCACCGATGTCATCAGAGATACCCGTGATCGAGGGGGGAAGGCTATGCTAGTTATGTTGGATTTGTCGACGGCTTTCGACACCGTCCCTCATGACGGTCTCCTTTCAAGACTCTGGGAGATCGGTCTTCGGGGGACGGTGTGGGACTGGTTTAAATCCTTCTTGACCGGCCGCCGACAAGTGGTCTGGGCACCTCCGTTCTCCGCTGAAATGCCGCCGCTAGAGGTGGGGGTCCCTCAGGGGTCTATCCTGAGCCCCACCCTCTTTAATATCTACATGGCCCCTCTGGCGACGGTAGCGGAGTCCTTCGGTGCCCAGATCATATCCTATGCTGATGACACCCAGCTTCTTTTTACGTGTAAGAAGGGAGAGGTTTTTGACGGTGGGGTGATCAAAGAATGCCTGAGTGCGGTTTTTGACTGGTTCCGGCGGCACAGTCTGAAGTGCAACTCCGACAAGTCGGAGCTGCTTTTTTTCGGCTGTCCACCTGATCCCAGCTGGAAATCATGGTGGCCCCAGGATATGTTTCCTCCTGAGGCGGCATCTGAAAAAGCTAAAAATCTTGGCGTGTTGTGTGATGACGGCCTTTCTTTCAGACCCCAGATCATCGGGCTGTCTGGGAAATGTTTGGGCATTTTGAAAATGCTTCGGAAGTTTCTTCCACTGCTGTCCCTCCAACACCGAAAAATCGTTGTTCAGGCTTTAATAGGATCGCGACTGGACTACGCGAATGCCCTATATCTAGGGCTGCCTAAATATCTGCTAGCCCGGCTGCAAATCGTGCAGAATTTGGCGGCAAGAGCTATCTTTGGTCTTCCGCGGAGGGCAAAAGCCTCCG
Source organism: Lissotriton vulgaris (assembly GCF_964263255.1). Classification (NCBI taxonomy): domain Eukaryota; kingdom Metazoa; phylum Chordata; class Amphibia; order Caudata; family Salamandridae; genus Lissotriton; species Lissotriton vulgaris. The sequence goes on along the minus strand of NC_141689.1, from coordinate 1,820,084,910 downwards.
AACTGCTCAAGAGACTGCATTGGCTACCTATCTCTAAAAGAATAACCTTTAAGATCCTGACCCTTGCTTTTAAGGCCCTTCATTCCATTGGCCCTAAATTTATCGGGAAGCGCATGGCCTTTTATGCGCCAAGAAGGACCCTTCGGTCGGCTTTGCTGTCCAAAGCCGATGCCCCTTCTATCAGGCTTGCCCGAGTTGGCGGTCGCTCCTTCCGCTATTTGGCTTCAAGTGGTTGGAATGAGCTTCCTGTTTCCCTAAGGAAAGCCAACAGTCTTTTTTTCTTTTAGGAAGGAGTTGAAGACTTGGCTTTTTTCTGTCTGATCTCTTGCGGCCGTGTGCGAGTAGCTGTGTTGTGTTTTTTTTCCGCAGGTTTTCTCTTTGCCAAAGCGCCGGGACACCCCTTGGGGTAGCCGTGCGCTATAAAAGAGACTTTACATAACATAACATTTTAGCCTGCGCTCTAGATGATCTTACAAAGCTATTAAAGAACATGAATTATTTTACTTTTCCTTCCCTCAAGTGATATTGGTATGCTATTTGGGTGGTCTGAGTAATTTCTGATATTTACAAGGATTTGATGTGTTTATATGTTTTATTAATCACATACTTGTGTTGACTTTGTATAGATTCCATTGCATGGCGTATGTGCTTTTTTTCTATCAGGAAAAGGCAAAGTTACAGCCGTTACAAATGTTTGTCTGGTTGTGGCAGTTTTCAAGTGTGTTACGTTAATCCTTTAGGTGATTGTGGTGATGACTCCAACAACACTCAGATAAAGGAAAGACTGAGCTTATTTAACAGCCTCATTTCATTTATATTTGGTAAAGAAAAACTGTCTGTAACTATTACATGGTTCACATGCCTCAAATCTACACAAAAGCACAAACGACCAATCAGCCTTTCCTGAGATCAACACAGGTGACACCCAACTCGTGGCTTCCATGGGCCTAATTATTCCCTTGCGGAGCATGTCAACAAGAACTTTTTTTTCCTCGCTCCTTATTACTAAGAGTGGGCGGGCGGCTACGCTCCGTGCACGGAGTGTGCGTAGTGCCGGCTTCTACGCATTTTGCGTAGCAGGCGTAGAATCCGGCACTACGCACGCTCCGCAGACGGAGCGTAGCTGGCCGCCACCCGCCTCCCTCCCGCCCTCCCTAAATACTTGAAATTAAAAGTGTAAAAGAATTAAAAGGCACTTACCTTGCCCGCCGCTGCCCGCCGCGTCCCCGGGGCTCGCTATCTTCATTCTGCCGTCTTGTGTACTAACGCGCATGCGCGGGCGGCCGCGCATGCGCATTTCTCACGAAAAAATGCGCATGCGCGGCCGCCCGCGCATGCGCATTAGTAGACAAGACGGCAGCAATGAAGATAGCGAGACCCGGGGACGCGGCGGGCAGCGGCGGACAAGGTAAGTGCCTTTTAATTCTTTTACACTTTTAATTTAAAGTATTTAGGGAGGGCGGGAGGGAGGCCTGCGGTGCGTAGTGGGGCTACGCGGAGTGCGGAGGTGGGCGTAGTTTCTCGCCCACTTCACGTAGCTCCGCGAAGCCCCACTACGCCCACTACGCCCAGGGTTACTTATTACTATAGGCATTTTCCTCACTCTTTTTTTTGACTGGTATGGCTCCCTTCCTAAGTATGATCTCATGCACAAGCCCTTCAATTGGGCCAATTCCTCCCTGAACACCATCTTTTCTTCATGAATTCCCTCAACACTGATTTCCCCCACCACCATCACTTAGGAGAGCGCCCTGGAATTTATAATTATATGTGTCCTATTGGTGAATCCATCCAAAGACAGATGGACCATCTTCTGCCATGTAAATTTTTCCCAGCACCTCTCTCGATTAAAATTCTATGGGGGCTGGAAAAAATTCTAAAATATCAATGGATTCTCCTTGGTAACCCTTTGGATTGATATCCTTGTGAGATAGTGGCTTATCAAGGTCAGGTGGTACCCGGTGCAGAAAATTTCTTGTCACCACAGCTTGACAAAATGTCAAAAATGTGTGTTTAAAACACATATTTTTGCCATTTTGTCACCCCCTCAGTGATTTCTTGTCGCCCCCGGCTTGACAAAATGGCAAAAATATGTGTTTAAAACACATATTTTTGCCATTTTGTTACCCCCCTCAGTGATGATACCCGAGGCAGCCTGCACCCACCGCACCCCTCTTCCTATGCCACTGTTAGGAGACAGAACAATCTCAGGCCATTCCTCCCAGAATTATGTTTTTGGAATAATAATAAACATTTAACCTGAATCCACCATCAGTTCCCCCTCTCTACCCATGATCTTAAGCACAGCTACAGGTCAAGTTTTCCTTCCCACAAATCTACCTCCATCATCTTCCACTCTCAAATGCGACCTTCACGGGTCTCTTGAGCGAACTCCCCCATTTCCCTCACTGCCACTCTTGACATTACTCTTGCTTACACGTGCATTGTGCCCCCAATGCCCACACTTCATGCACTCTTTGTTTATAGACAAACAGGATTTTGAATCTCCTAAATGAAAATTACTTCCACACCTAAAACAAATGTTAGCAGGTGTTTTTTGAATGACAGTTTCTTCTCTGAAATCTTTGAACTTTTCCCATAGTTAGTCAACATTCCCATACTCTCCTGCTTCCGGTTCCTCCTTGTGAGTAGTGGACACTCCTGCCCCTCCCTCTGCTGTAGCCCTCTCACTCATCTGACGCATACAAAATTCTAATTCTTCAACTACTTTTGCAATTTGTACGGCATCCTTCAAGGAAAGATTTTTTGCTGCCCGCAACCTGTTTTGAATTTATTTACGCCTACATTTAACAGTCAATTGGTCTCTTATTAGTTCATCTGATATCTGCCCAAACTGACAATTTGAAGATAACTCTTTCAATCCTGAGATAAAGTCGTCAATAGATTCTTCTGGTTTTTGCGGTAGGTATAGAACTTGTACCTTGTCATCAGTATATTTGTCTCTTTAGCAAACCAACGCTCCAAGCCTAACTTTGATTATTTGCAAACATCCTGTATGAGATGATGATGATGGTCGTTCCCCAAAACACTCAGCAAAGCTTTTTTCCTTTTAGTCGTAAAACTCTGACCTTTCAGGGCTAATAAATAATTTTCAAAGCCATCTATCCAATCATCCCACAGGATTGGAAGTGAACCTTGATGTGCCAGGAACACTGTAGGTGTAATTATGGAAGTTGGCTCCATGTGTAATCCCTCTAATTGTATTTTTTAGAAATATGAGTAAAATATCTTTTGGGCTTTTTTCTAATGTATGCGTGGCAGCTGTGAGAGCACAGTCACAAGTGCGTACTGAGAACTTCCTGTGAACTGTTCCTCTCTCAATGCGATCACTAGTGATAGGCTTCAAATGCTGTGGGAGATGGTGAGCTACTGTCCTTCACCATAATCCATAAAATTTCATTTAAAAATCGTATTTTTAAAAGATAAGAAGGTACCCAGTGTCAGAAACGTTGATTGCCCCCCCTCCTCAAGGTGTTCAATAATAGAAAGACATGTCTGCTTTTAAACTTGTGCCTGTCGCACACTGGAACAGCTCAAGAGGCCGCAGTCAGAGAGTGCGTAGCTCTGAGTGACTTGCGCTGGTTGAGTTTTTATCATCCTTCCCTTCTTAAGCTGTCCTCCATCACGCGCACATTACTTCTGCCTCACGCTCCTGGTGATTATTGCTCAAAAGAGACTATTTCTTGTTAAATCATAAAAACTATTGTGCGAACTTCAAGCTGCCCTATACAGCTCATGCAATCAATCACCTTGTATGAACAAAACTAGACGATGCAGATTATGTGCAGGCCAGTAATGTATGGGATAAAGTACCACCTGCCACACTGTATAAGGATATTGCAACATACTGAGGAGTTACATGACCATAAAGAGGAACGTGGCAGAAAGCTGAGTTCCTTTATGAAGTTAAGAAACTCCAAGATGACTTGCAATATGCTTACAATATATGACAGGTGGTACTTTATTCCTTATAATACATGGTCACACCATCACCTTTCCCATAAGCCACTTACATTCTTGGTGCGTTCCTCTTCCATAAAAGAGAAAGCATGCTTACAAGAATAAAAATAGAATCTCTAGTGCAAAATCAAACACATGAAAAAGTGGTTAGATAATTGTTGCACCAAGACAGCAGAATCAGTTTAACACAACACATTTAAGAAAATGCAAAGAAGAATCATACAGAAAGTTTCTAACATTTCTATAACTAACTTAGGAGTGCAAAAAATAAATGTTACCATAAATCTTCCCTTTCAGATTATCATTGTACAACTAGAAAAACGGAGCAGGAGAAAGAAAAGCAAGGTTTGCTTTTTAGTGTTTAAATAGTTGCTTTAATTATGCTCCATGACCTGATCCTTCCTATCACCTCGGCTGAGCAGGCATTGTGAGTTAAGAACTCGACTGTAATGAGTTATTACAGTTGACTTCTGATGTGATTTCCTAAATAATACATAGGATTCTGTAACCCCTGTATGTGAGAAAGTGGCTCTATGTATACTGGACCCGAATAAGGTACAGCGTGTATAGAGTCCACAGACCCCAGAGGTATAACAGAGGTTAAAATCAGAACTGACCTTACTCTCAAAAGTGGTAGTTTAGTCCAGCAGTAAGGCAGTGCCAGAGGACAGTGTAAAGCATGTGTTGTACACACTCAGTCAGCAAAAGGTTGCACACACTCAAAGACTGAACTCCAGGCCACTTGTTTTTATATCAAAATATATAGTTGTTAGATTTCTAGAACCAACAGGTATCAAAAAATATACTGTTCTCAATATGAGAGGTCTCAGATGAGTACTTTGCAGAAAGGCAATAAACTTTGTAAAGACAGTAGGTACAGGGGTTGCAGTAGGCAACACAATTCTACACACAATGTAGCATTGAGCTCAATGGATTTCCTTTTATAAACACAGTTGATTACTTTGTAGATTACTTTGGTAATTCCAGGACTGGCTCCTAGGTTCAGTCCTGGAGTGTAAGCTGAAAACAGTTTAGCAAGAACGTTTTAGGTATTGTAGAGATTTTTCAGGCATAAAAAGCTATTTTAAAAATTCACACTTAGAAACTTTTCAACAGGAATCTGGCGATGTTATCCAAGGGGAGAAAATTCAGGTTGCAGGTAAAGTACGATCTCGTTACTTTTGTAATCCAGTACTGGTCTCCCAGGGCCAGCACTGGGGTCTCAACTCAAAGCAGGTAAGTAATTAAGTTTCTGAATGTTGTATGGTTTTTGAAGAATATTCTAGTTTTCAAAAGTAGACAGTAGAAATTTCATAGAAAAGCAGACCATGGATTCCTATGGAGAAAATACAAGTTACTAGTAAACCCGGTAAGGATTACTTTTGCGGTACAGTACTGGGCTTCAGGGTACAGTACTGGCTTCTCCCCTGATCACAGGTGAGTACTTCAGAATTCAGGTGATTTTATATGAATATTTTTAATTTCCAAAACTTCATACTTGGAAGATTTTTCGAGTCAAACTGGTCAATGTTATCCAATGGTAGGTAAGTGAGTTATCGGTTTCCAGGTGAGTACTTGGCTGGTGAAGTTAGGGTTCTGGGCATAGACTCAGGGGTCCCCCAGGGTCAGGTAAGTACAGTTGGTTCAGCCCCAGCGGCAGAGGGGTGCAGAGGTAGTTATGCCCAATGTTATCCAATGAGGGAAAGGGGGCCTCCGGTTGGTGGCTGCTGGCTAGCAAGCCACGTGGTTGTGGGAGCTGAGTTCCTGGTCACTTGCTCAGGGCAAATGGGGAAGTAGGATAGGGTACAGGTTGCACTGCCAGGGGCACTCGGACGGCTGGGTGCAGGGTGCTTTTGAGCCGTCGGGCGCTCAATGTTATTCAACGAGGAACTTGAAAAGGGAGCAAAGGCTGCAGGCTCGGGGACGAAGGATCTTCTGGAGTGACCAACACTTCGAGGGGTAAGTTGGGGTCTTGGAGGTTAGGTAGGCACCCAGGAGTTGGGCACAGGGGCCGTGGGGCGCCGGGTGCAGGGGTGTCTTTTGAGGTCGGAAAATCGTACCCCCTGCTGGTCGCGGTCGGAGGGGTCCTCGGTCCTGAGGCTGCAGGCGTTGTCTGGGTCATCAAGGAGGGTCTTTGGGCACTGGACTTCGGGTCCCAGTCACCGGGGGGACGTCCTCGTGGTCCTGGATCACTCGGGCATGGGCCGGGCTCGGTGGGTGCAGAGGGGGTTGGTCTGGAGCTTCCTGGCTGGGACCAGGGGTGTTATTGCAGCAGATCCTCGGCTGATGGGAGTCCCAGGCTTTAAGAGGGTCAAGGCAGGCAGGTCCTCTGGGTGCCCCAAGGTTGCTGTCCGCAGGAGTCGCCGGGATTAGGCAAGAGCAGGTTCCAGGATCAACAGGCCGGTAGAGCTGGGGCCAAGTCAGTTGTTGTCATCCTGTTGTTAGCAGCTGCACAGTGGGTCTTCTTCCTCTTGATCTTCTTTCTTCTTTTCTTATCAGGATCTAAGGAAGGAAGGTTCATGGAGCCCCTAAATACTGATTTTAGGGGCGTTACAGAGAGGGCAAGGGCAGGGACCAATAGGTATCTGTCCCGGGGTGGGTACACCCCCTAGCCTGCTCCTCTCCTGTGGGAGGAGGGCAGGAGCCTAGCTGTGATTGGGCAGGGCTCCCCATCTTCTAGATGCCCGGAGACCGGGGTCGTGCTTCACCTAGTCTCCCCCACCTGAGGGGTGGGGTTGGCACCGGCTGGCACCCCCCCTTCCTGACGTAGTTTTTCTTGCCAGTCTTCCTGCCAGAGTGGGGGTCAGGACTGGTGGGGGCCAGTTGCTGGGTACGGAAAATGGTCTGGGGAAGCTCACAGAGGCAGAATGTCTTTGAAGCTTCCCCCTGCTCATCCTGGGGAGGAGGCCTAGCACCTCGACCAGGATGTGCATTGTTGCAGGCCCAGTAGAGCGGGGGGCTCTCCACCCAGGGGTCCAGCAACATGTCTGCTGTGTGGCAGCCTCTGCAGCCACTTAGCCCAGACGTGGATTGTAAATGTAAATGTAAATGTAAATGTACATGTATTTATATAGCGCAAATCACCGACCCGGTATCTAAGCGCTTGCTTAGGGAACCCGTCCTGGTATTCCCCTGTGAGATAACCCCGGCAGGGTATCCACAAGGTGAAAGCCAGGCATCCCACCGCGAGGGGCCGTTGTGGAGATTAAGCAAGCTATTGTCCAGAGTCGCAGAGTGTGAACCCGTGAATCGAGTAGGCACCGGAGCGAGAATTGTCAAGTCTGTGGACATTTTAGGACTCAAGACCCTGCCGAGCCGGGAATTTAACCCTGGTCCCGGGCTGACCTCTGCTTCCAGGTCTGCCTCCTCTAACCAATGAGCCAATGGATTGTGGTTAGGTTTCAGGGGACATCTCTAAGATGCCCCCTGTGGTGCATTTCTCATTGAATCCCACACTAGCATCAGTGTGGATTTAATGTGCTGAGAAGTTTGATACCAAAGTTGTCAGTCTTCAGTGTAGCCATTATGGTGCTGTGGAGTTCGTAATGCCGACCTCCCAGCACCTTATACTCTTAATGGCATCACTGCACTTACAGTGCCCAGGAATGGTCCTGGGTACTGTAGGGGCCCAGGGCTCATGCACCTGTGCCCACACCACTGGCATAGGGCACCCAGCTAGCGGGGTGACTGATGTATGCCAGGGCAGTGGGTTTGTGGGCATCGCACACCATGTTGACTCTTTGTTTAGTTCTGTACTTAGGCACTCAGCCTGCAAAGGCAGTGCGTGGGTGCCAGGGTACAGGACCCCTAAGGGTGGCACAATAAGTGCTACAGCCCTTAGGGGTCTCCTCTTGTCCCCATGCCCTGGGTACCTAGGGTACCATTTACTAGGGGCTGACAGGTGGTCGGAGATGCCAATTGGGTTTCAGTTTCAACACAGTTTTAGGGAAGGAACACAGGCCCTGGGTACCTGGTTGGCAGGAGCCCAGGGCACACTCAGTCAAGCACATCAGCATTCAGAAAAAAAGAGGGGGCATACCAATGCTAGAAAGATGGTACTTTCTCACACAACCCCCCCCCCCCTCCCATCGAAAGGTGATGAGACTAACCTTGCCCTAGGGAGTCTTCATTGTCTAAGTGGAAGAACCTGGAAAGTCCATCTGCATTGGCATGAGCAGTCCCTGGTCGGTGTTCCACTTCAAAGTCCATTCCCTGTAGGGAGACGGACCATCTCAGTAGTTTTGGATTTTCCCCTTTCATCTGCATTAGCCATCTGAGAGGTCAGTGGTCAGTTTGAACCATAAAGTGAGTTCCAAACAAGTAGGGCCTCAACTTCTTCAGGGGCCAAAGCACAGCAAAAACCTCCCTCTCAATGGCACTCCAACGCTGCTCTCTGGGGAGTGTAATCCTGCTTATAAAAGCAACAGGTTGGTCTTGGCCTTCCACATTGATCTGGGAGAGGACCGCTCCTATCCCCAGCTCTGAGGCATCAGTCTGCACTATGAACTGTTTGGAGTAGTATGGTGCTTTTAGAAGGGGTGCTGAGCACATTGCTTCTTTCAGGGTGTCAAACGCCTTTTGGCAGCTTACAGTCCAGTTTACTTTCTTGGGCATTTTATTGGATGTGAGTTCTGTGAGGGGAGTCACAATGGACCCATATTCCTTCACAAACATCCTGTAGTATCCAGTCAAGCCAAGGAATGCCCTTACTTGGGTCTGGGTTGTTGGAGCCGCCTAGTCTAGAATATTCTGGATCTTGGGCTGTAAGGGTTGGACCTGGCCTCCACCAACAAGGTGGTCCAAGTACACCACAGTGCCCCGCCCTATCTGGCATTTGGATGCCTTGATAGTCAGTCCTGCAGATTGCAGGGCTTGTAGAACCTTCCCAAGGTGGATCAGGTGATCCTGCCAGGTGGAGCTAAAGACAGCAATATCATCAAGATAAGCTTGGTTCACCAACCTCTGGAAGGTGGCAGGGGCATTCTTTAACCCAAAAGGCATTACAGTAAACTGTTAGTGCCCATCAGGGGTGGAGAATGCTGTCTTCTCTTTGGCTCCTGGGGCCATGCCAATCTGCCAGTACCCTGCGGTTAAGTCAAAGGTACTGAGGAATTTGTTTGCCCCTAGCTTGTCTATCAACTCATCTGCTCTTGGAATGGGGTGAGCATCTGTCTTGGAGACAGAGTCGAGTCCTCTATAGTCCACACAGAACCTCATCTCTCTCTTTCCACCCTGTTGATGAGGTTTGGGGACCAGAACCACTGGGCTAGCCCAGGGGCTCTCAGAGGGTTCAATCACCCCTAGCCCCAGCATCTTGCTGACTTCAGCTATGATGTTTTCCTTTACTTGGTCTGATTGTCGATAGATTTTGTTTTTGACAGGGTTATTGTCACCAGTGTCCACATCATGGGTACACCAGCTGGTCAGACCAAGGGTCAAGGAAAAGATGCTGGCAAACTGTTGTAAGACTTTCTTGTAGTCAGTCTTTCTGTTGGGGAGAGAGGGTGCCTGAAAAGATCTCTCCATCCACTGACCCATCTTTTGGGTTGGAAGAGAGGAGATCAGGGAGAGGTTCATTCTCTGCTTCCTGTTCCTCATCAGTCGCCATCAGCATGGTGAGGTCAGCCCTGTCATTGTAGAGTTTAAGGCGGTTCATATGGATAACCCTTTTGCGTGTCCAGCTGGTGCCTAGGTCCACTAAGTAAGTGACCTCACTCTTTTTCTCCAGGATAGGTTAAGGGCCACTCCATCTGTCTTGAAGAGCCCATGTTGCCACTGACTCCAAAACCCACACATGTTGTGCAGGTTGAAATTCAACCATGGTGGCTTACTGGTCATACCAGTGCTTCTGCAGCTCCTGGCTGGCCTGAATATTCTTGGGTGCCTTGTCCATGTACTCAGCCATTCTGGACCTTAGGCCAAGCACATAGTCCACGCTGTCTTGTTTGGGTTCTTGGAGGGGCCCATCCCAACCCTCTTTCACCAGATAGAGCGGTCCCCTTACAGGATGTGCATTGTTGCAGGCCCAGGATAGCGGGGGACTCTCCACCCAGGGGACCAGCAAAATGTCTGCTGTGTGGCAGCCTCTGCAGCCACTCAGCCCAGACGTGGATTGTGGTTAGGTTTCAGGGGGCATCTCTAAGATGCCCTCTGTGGTGCATTTCTCATTAAATCCCACATCAGTGTGGATTTAATGTGCTGAGAAGTTTGATACCAAAGTTGTCAGTCTTCAGTGTAGCCATTATGGTTCTGTGGAGTTCGTAATGTCGACCTCCCAGCGCCTTATACTCTTAATGGCATCACTGCACTTACAGTGCCCAGGAATGGCCCTGGATACTGTAGGGGCACTGGGCTCATGCACCTATGCCCTCACCACTGGCATAGGGCACCCAGCTTGAGGGGTGACTGATATATGCCAGGGCAGTGGGTTTGTGGGCATGGCACACAGGGATGTGTGCCATGTCAACTCTTTGTTTAGTTCTGTACCTAGGCGCTCAGCCTGCAAAGGCAGTGCATGGGTGCCATGGTGCAAGACCCCCAAAGGTGGCACAATAAGTGCTGCAGCCCTTAGGGTCTCCTCTGGTCACCATGCCCTGGGTACCTAGGGTACCATTTACTAGGGGCTGACAGGTGGCTAGAGATGCCAATTGGGTTTCAGTTTCAACACAGTTTTAGGGAAGGAACACAAGCCCTGGGTATCTGGTTGGCGGGATCCCAGGGCACACTCCGGCAAGCATATCAGCAGTCAGAAAAAAAAGAGGGGGCAAACCAATGTAAGAAAGATGACACTTTCTCACACTGTATAAACGCCAGTCTCTATTTTCTTTATAATCAGCAACTTTTGACGTACCCTGTCTCCAATTATAAAGAAAACACTTCCGAATTTGACTATTATAAGTTATTACAGTTGGGTTATGATGTCACAATGGTTATAGAACTCGTTGGTGACTTGCAATATCCTTATAATGTACATTAGGGGTTACATTATCCCTTACGTAATCGGTGACTGGTGGAGTCACAAGTTGCTGCTTATAAAGGAATTGGAGACAGGCTTCTAATACAGGGATTCCAGAATCCCATGTAATATATTTCAATAGGTGTTTTCGCTTGTCTATGTTCTATGATACTAAACAGATGAATGTCTGGACCTTTGCACATCCCATCATAAAAAGTAAACTCAATTTGTGGCAAAATGTCACCTTTTGTAGAATGCATTTCACAGGTTAATAAAATACATTATTTAACACTTATGAGCAAACACAAGCTGCACATTGGTAGCAATGTCCCCCTGGGACGAGCAATTTATGTATTTCAGTATGTGCAAATTACAGACACATAGCTGACCTATATAACCTCCATCAGGACTTTTGTTTGTGGTATACCATTCAATTCAGTGGCTAGAGGTCTGCAGAGGATTTCTTAAGACCATATTTATTCAGGATGTTGTGATTATGTAATGTAAGAGAATCGATTGAAGGAATAAGGCTTTTGGTGTATAACAATGAAGCCTGATCTTGATTTAAGAGGTTGCCACGTATTTGCTTCTGAGGATCGAAAGGCCCACTAGTTGCAACCCACACTGCAGTATTTGAAGTCATTTCCCCCGCCCTATTTGCCTGTAGTGTTTACATGTCAGAGGTAATGTCAGGGACAATGGCTGTACCCAAGACTCCAAGACCTGTTTGCTCTCAGCTTCTTTCTAAAGGCAGTGAGGGAATGAATCTGTGTCTGGCGTCGGTATTTCATACATTTCTAAGCAGTTTTTGTTTTAAAGCATAACAGACTATTCCAAATTCTCGCTTTCTTTTTCAGCAATTAATGGAACGTCTGTTGTCAGCTGACGTGAAGTGCACGTTGAAAGGCATCATTTTAAATAGATGCATCACGTGCAGCAGTTTCTGTGAGAACGTCAGGAAAGTTGTTTTCAGTAAATGTGCCAAACCTTAAATGTGCCTGTACTGCACTGTCGAATGATTTTATATTTAAACGGGCTTCAGTAATGTCACCAAAACCCCTAAAGGGTGGTAGTGGGTCCTATTACGCCGCCCATTGTGTTTTATTTATATCACAAAAATGAGAGAACAGCAGAATGACATTGCTGGGCTGTGTCTGACAATAATGCATTATTTGTCTTAAATAGTGACTTATCAAGTGACTGTAATGATGAACTTCAGCTACCATCTGGGAGAATGGGTGCTCCCTCCTCCTATATAGGACTAAGATCTTGCAGACAACACCATACATAAACAAGCATTTGCAATGCAATAGGTCTCGTAATTACACGAATTTGAGCTATTGGCATTATAAATGACAATACCTTTTATTTATGTTTTGTTTTTTTAAATATAAATAAAATGCATTGTCATTTACAATGCCAATAGCTTAAACTTGCGAAAATGCGAGACCTATTGCATTGCAAATGCGTGTTTGTAGTTATTGTTGAGAAGTCAATCATGTTCTTTTGCTTGTACAGTTAAGGGCATGAACATAGAGCCATATAGGAACCTGTTTCAAAATCAGTTTTCAATTACTACTTGGTCAGAGACCCATCCCACATAAAGCCCTGACATGACATTCATTGCGCACCTTTCTACTTGACTCTGATGCAGTGTGTGATCTCAGCCAGATGTGGTTTTCCCTGTGTAGTTTCAGATGCAAATGTATATACATAAAACATAAATAATACAGTGCATGTTTTCGGGCTATAGCTGACTGGAGATTGAGGATGATCAACCTGTAATCTTTTAAGTGCTTAAAATAAATGTTAGATCTAAGTGATATTAGACCTGGTTTCCAATAGTTTCCTGGTGGGTTTATATAGTGCAAACATAGTGTAACCTCAAGTAAAGCAGTTGAATATGTTACACGTGTTGTAGACATAGGGAGATTAAGCATTTTGCCCAGAATCACCGGGTGTTAAGCCGAAGCTAAGATTTGCATCTGCTTCTGCAGTTCTAAAAGTCCCTTCTAAGCAGAGAAGTGTGGCTCACTGTGGAGAAGTGTGGCTCACTGGTTAGAGAAGGCAGACCCTGAAGCAGAGGTCAGACCCGGGACCAGGGTTTGATTCCCGACGCGGCAGGGTGTTGAGCTCAAATGTCCACGGACTCGATAATTCTCGCTTCGGTGCCTGACCTAATCATGGGTTCACACTCTGCAACTCTGGGCATTAAGCTTGCTTAATCTCCACAACGGCCCCCCCGCGGCACGATGCCTGGCTTTCACCTTGGGGATGCCCTGTAGGGGCTATCTCACAGGGAAAAACCAGGACGGGTTCCCAAGGCAAGCGCGGAGATACCCCTTCGGGGGTCGATTCTGGCGCTATATAAGAAATGTAATAAATAAATAAATAAATATCACGCGATGTACAGCCCCTGCACTTCACCACATGGGAAGACATTACGGGAAGTACCCCGTTGAAGTGATCCGCCAGGGAATACGCAGCAGGCTCGGTGCAGTTGGAGATGCCGTCAGGAGTTTGGGATTCAGAGATGATTTTCAAGAGTTCTTTGGTTGCATAGGCAGGTTGAGTCGGTGATAAACTATTCTAAAAACGCTCCAACACGTGTTGCTGCGCAGCGGAAGGCCCTTTGGAAAGGTTGATTGGTCACCTTTGTTACTTATTGCTGTATTTGGGAGTTCAACTGTTACTTAAAATGTGGAAGCTATAGCCCACACAGTGTTGAACATGAAATATTACAAAATAATCAGGTAATACGGTCACAAAATGCCACATAATTTGCGTTTTCTTGCCACATATTTTGATCTTCTCCTGCAGCATAATTCCAGTGGCCATGGCTAGGTTGATGCCCCAGAATTCTCACAGCTTGTTCAGTAACCTAAACATGGCGGAATAGACCGGTCACTCATTTCTGTGTGCCTCATATAAATTCGTTGAGCTTCTAGAAAGTGATGCAACAGAGGAGCGAGCTGTCATGCTGACGAGCCCCTATACGCCTATGCTCTCAGACCAAAGTAGTAACCTCTTACTAGCCTAGCAAGATCACACAGTTAGGTGCACACAACCACACTGCAACTCACCACGCCCAACCCTGGGGGGCAAGAAAACAACAAGAGACTTTAGTTCTTTGCACTGTCCAGCCTTGTTTACATAAACATCACCTTAACGAATACACTTCCGTAGAATCCCGGTCTTATGCGCCAAGAGGTAGCTGTAATTGTGGTGTGCGCTATACAAATGTTATCAATTTATTAATATAACCATAATGCCACTGGCTCTAAGATTCCTTCCTCGGTGCGTGGACTGATAGGACACCTTTGATTTCTAACTGATGAACTCCCCCCGAATGGTTCGCCTGAAAGTGTTTTCAAAGGTGAAGGGTTAGCTAACTTTACAAGACCCACACTGTGCATGTGCCTCAGGGGGCCAGGCGGCGCTGACACCTAATGCCCCAGCATCATATTTTATTTATTTAATGCGATTTTCTATAGCGCGAACATTACCCGAAGGTGACAGAGCGCTTTACATAAGAACCAGTTGCGATACATAATGATTTAGGATTACACGAGTTACATAAAAGATAGAAACAGAAACAATTGCAAATGTACAAGTTGTAGAGTCACACAAGGAAGAGATACAAACAGATTTTTTTTTACAAATCTACAAGTTGTAAAGGCACTCAAGGAAGAGATACAAATGGATAAACTCTAAGAGTCACATAGGAATGGTAGAGAGTACAAAGGTCTACTACATATACAAGTGGTTAGAGTTATCTCTATATACATGTATATACAAATAGTAGATCTTCTCAGGTCAAGACCCAAAAAAACAGGAGAGCAGAGTTCCAATAAGTGTGGTCGGAGGTGGGACGCAGTCACAGCACCAAGGGAGGGCAGTAGAATGTCTGCTGTTTCACAAGATGGTGGACCAAGGACAAGAGCGACAACAAGAGACGGTCCCAAAATGGCAGGGCGCACACGTGTTTCCAGTCCAAAAGTTACGAGGGCCAAGTCCAAAGAAAACCAGGGAGCCAAACCAACGGAGGAAGAACAAGAAGGGCAAAGGAGCCAGACAGACAAAAGGGGGGCACGCGGTCTCCAAAGCACAGCTGTGCCGCCCATGTTCACAGGTCCCGGGCCGCAGTGGCAACAGTGTCCAATCCATTCTCCCAGGTTGAAGGGAGATCCACACATGCTCCAAGGCAGCAGTCTAGAGAACGGGACGCCGCAGAGTCCGAGCCAGAGGGGGCGCCTCACTGGCAGGGATGGAAACAGACAGGCTCAGACGCAGTTCCCGCCAAAGCCTTCAGCGAGGCAGGCGGGCCAGCGGTAGCGAAAAGCAGCGGCCGTAAAATCAGGACGAGAGAGCCTCAGCCCAACTCATCCGCGGCCATCCAGAGAAAGCACAGAGGCATCGGCAACATTGCGACAGGACCCGCTGAACACCCATCACCAGGGGAACCCAGAAAGAGGCGGGGAGCAGAAAGACAGGCAGCAGAGATGAGAGAGGAGCTGTGCCCGGCTGGGCAGGCGTCGGCCGCAGCGATACACCGGAGGTCAGACTCCCCCACAGCCTACCGGGTGGCTCCACCGTGCAACGGCCATGCCTGCTTGGACTCCACAGTAGGCTTCCCAGGCAGTTCTGGAAAGAAACTAATGCGGATCTCGGCTCAGCGCATGTGCAGGTTCTAACGTCACTTCACTCACTCTTCACAGTCCCAGCTCGACTGAGTCTACACTCACTCCTTGTTCCCAGACCACAGCCATCAGCTTGGGTTTGTTTATCAGTCCTCAATCAAACCAAACCTGGTAAAGAGGTGGGAGGAATTAAGGGGCAGGCAAGTGCCCCATTTACCGGCTCATGCGCACGAACTAAACCCCATAAATAAACGTATGTCGTATGAAATGTCATTTTCACCCTCAAGGCAACAAAATTAAAAGTACGTCATGAGGCCTTCTCGTTAGCAAGGCCTTTGAAAGAGGCTTCTTGGGGCCTGTCTCATTCATGTTGATGCTATGGTGGGAAGGGGAGAGGGTGCTGACGGGGCACTGGGGGCCTGGAGATTAAGTGCACAGGAAGCATTTTGTGTCCCACGCTCTGCTCTTTAGCCTCAAAAATGCACAACAACCAGATGTATGTGGCTTTCACCCACCCACAATTCACATGCATATGAAATATGTCTATGAAGCCGTAGTACAACTACCCCTCAGCGAGCAGTCAACAGCCCGATGAGAGCTGCATGGAAAAGAGGGTTATTCATCTCAGCAGATCAACAGCCTGGGGTTTTATCCTCGTGTTAATTGCGATATCACCTGTGTTACGAGTGCAGGAAAACCGAGGGGGTTTCTTTTGTACAGTAGCAGCATTGCGCACTCATGACTGGAGGAAAGAACGAGATTCTGCCCCCGCCCCTTTTAAAATGTTAGATAATTTATGTTTTACTGAGTAAAAAAAAAACCCACCTATTATGGAGTCTAGCTGCCAGACAACTGGCTGTCGCGTCCTTACGTGTCTGACATATGAGCTCAAAGCACTGGGTCGCATCAATACTGCTTCATGGAACTTACCAGGACAACTCGATACCTCGAGCAAAGCCATCTGCAACAGTGCCGATGAGCTGTCCTGCAGTTCCCCCGGGGCACAAGTAGGCATCCACTTCTGTCAGACAGCTGATCGCAGCAAAAAGACAGAAGTGGATGCCTGCTTGTTCCCCAGTGGAACTGACAGCAAGCACACGCGAAGTGGCATTTTCGTTGCAATGGCAACAAAATGGCGAGGGACTGTCCACAGTCCCACGGACAGGTACATGCTGTTTGCAATGGACAAATGGCGAGAGCAGCCATCTTTGTCCATTGCAGACGCACGCATGCGAGCCCTCGCAGATCGATTTCAAAAGGTACTTGCAATGGCGGGAGCAGCGCATGCGCTGCTTTCTCCAGCTGAGACCTAAAAATACAGAGGGCATTGGGTTAGCTCAGAAAGAATCAAGTTCTCCAATGATGTACTTAGATAGCATAATATATATATTTCTTTCATGGTTTTTACTGAATGTCGTCTCCTGATTTCCACACATGTGGTAGTCCATAGGCTGTTGCATGCACATCTTGTGGGAATGTGCTGAATCAGAGCATTTTAGGTCATGGCAAAATAGACCATATCTTATTTTTAGCGAGAAGAATATAAATTATTCTCCTGTTGTCTGTTGCATATCTTTAATATGATCCCAAAAAGACCAGAAGCCTGGTAAGCAGCCACGGCCACTGCAGGTAAGAGTGGTGGGGCCAGCTGGTGGGGATTTCGCGAGATGACCACAAGGAAAAATTCATGATTTATTTCATTTTCCCTTGTGGTCATCTCTCGAATGCGTCCCGTTCTCTAGACTGCTGCCATGCAGCCAGGAAGATAAAAGGCTATCTCCCATAACTAAGTTGCAGCCCCCCACCCTGATTTAAGCTCCTCAAAACTTTGGCTAGGAAATTTCAGCTTAAAGTGCTACCACTGACACAGCATTCAGTGTCAGGAAAAAACCAGCAGGCATCTGCTCAGCAACATTGCCTGAACTGCCATTCCATACTTTTTTGTACTGGCCATCTTACCCGTCGCTTCTGAATCAATTGGTGGCTGCCTCATCTCGTCCCATTTGGAAGCCCAGAAAGAAACCCTGCAGAGATGCAGTTTGCTGTGGTTAGTGTTCGTGGTCTACATTTAAAGGGAGCATGGACTTTGTATGATCATGACTTTTTGCAACTCTGTTTGAAATAAATACCTGCCTTTTATTTGAGAAGATTTTATCTATCTGAATATCTACAAAAGTTGTGCTATACCAGCCCAGAAGGACATTTTACCAGGAACGGGACTCAGAAAATTGTTCCAAGGCTGAATCAAAAACCAAGACAAAGAAGGAGTTTTTCTGCTATTTTGCACAGTGGAGAGAATCGTTTTCCCTGACCTGAAGGGCAATAGGAGGGGCCAATGAACTAAAGCGTTTGTGGAGTTCATCTAAGGAAGTGAACAACCCAGTAGTCAGGATGACGTGGCAGTTGGGATGCCCAGAAAATATTAGGGACACCTTCTTGGAATTAGAATAGACAGCCTGCAGGAAAGATTTAGGACTGACTATGATGAGCCTGCATCAACCATAATCTCCCTTTACTGTACTTGACTTTTTGGGATTCTATTAGCACCTTTCCAGTCCATGAGTACCCTGTGTGGTTTTTCTAGTTCTTTCATTGGCTGAGGCAAGTTAGTCTTGCTCCAGAAAAATTTGAACCACTATTGCTTAGAGTTAAAGAAATATAATCGATTAAAGGTGGTTATGGACCATAGTACTAAATACCAGTTATCACATTGCTAGTTGGAACTAGTGGGTGCCAAAGGTTCAAGGGGTGCTCCTGATACCTGAGATTTGGACAAGGTGAGAGGTAACCCATTGCAAGTGCTAGTAGTTCCTCAGCCCTCCCACCCTTCCCCTTCTCAACTACGAACTTCTGAATTTGAAACCCAGTTAGCGGTGTAATATATTTCCCCCTAAACTGTACTGTATGCTGTGGATTGTTAGGTAACAAGACAACCCCAGGGGCCAGTTTTATGGCCATTATACCTCTAAGCCTCATTTTAATATTCATGGACGGGATGGTACTTCACAAGTGTACCAGATCATTACAGCCTATGGCACATGTCATATGTGGCCAAGATATCCACCACGCTTTGATGAGGCATTCCGTCCGCTAAACTCTAAATAAGGCCCTTTGTCTTTCACTTTAAGTCCCGAGTTTTTGGCACCCTCAAAAAATCATTTTCTATGTGTGAAAATTCGAGCTCATGTTTGAATGCCATTTTTTGGGTGTTAAAATTATTTTTCGGCATTGTGTTATTATTATTACTAACATAGCATCACTGCCATAGTAGCATGACCTACAGCACAACAGAAGGAGGAGCAATGCATTAGAGGCACTGATTAAACCATCAATGGAATAATGCATGGTGTTTAACCAGGATCGAGATGAATGGAAAGAAGAAAGACAGCCCCATCCAGCCCCAGAAGGCTGAATGGGGAAGACGCCCCAGAAAGATGTCCTCAACCTTTAACCCACCACGTAGAGGCTCTGGCTGGACACCCCCATCAGAGAGGATTGGACATGCGGAGGAAGGGGAGAGTGGAAGGCATGCAGAAGGGTTAGAAGGTAGAGGGAATGCTGTGCACTACACTGGAGGACGGGATCAGTGTAGTGCAGATAGTGAGATGGTGAGGGAGAAAGAGAAGACAGAGATAATGAGACAACAGTAGAGGAAATGTTGGACAGGAGGTAAAGGGGAGAAATAAGAAAGACCAAATGTGAGGAAACGTAAAGAGGAAGAAAGCAAAAAAGGAGCAAATGTAAACCAATGTAGCCCAGGTACAAATCTGGTTAAAAGGATTGTCTTCTGTAGGTCTTCAAAGTGGGATTTCCCAGATTTTCTTCATGAAGGTCTGTGGCTTGTCACTGGAGAAAGAGGAATTCTTGTCAAAGAGGGCAGTCACCACAGACAGTTGCCTTTTATCTCAAATATCCTTTATCAAAGTACACCTGGTTGGTGGGATGTCTTCGGTAATATGATGAAAAACCCTAGAACCATGTCACACGAGATAGCCATTTTCGAACACTGCAACACTCAACCCAGGAAAGCCTGTTAGCCAACAAATTGTTGCAATCTTTGTGTAAGAAGTTACAGCCACTTAGTGCAAGGACCTTTTGCAGCATAAATACGCAATTTAAGAGGCACAGTCTAACATCTTTGAGAATTCTAGTATTGTTGGACCTTAAATCCCTCTAACTCCTTTTCTAATACATCTCCTTCAACTCATTAGGCCCGGGGTTTTCATGTCTGCTTCTTTCAATCTGGTATTTGTATGTTCAGCCTGTGGGTAAAAAGTTGAACTTGTAAGCTGCTATTTAATATCACCGCAGCTCTCCCGACCACGTTTGCACAAACTAAGAAGTAACAATCAAGTAGGCCTACACCAATGGTTTTGGTCTTTCAAGTAATCCACCAATGAAGATCAGGGAAAACACTGAAATGGTTTGGAATCTATTCTTGAGGGTATAGGATTACGGCCTGGTTCGTTCTAATTAAGGTTCCTCTTTAAGATAATCCTGATGAGATACTTACATTTTGAAGAGATTGAAACACGTTGGGATCATCTCAATAAAATGGCATTTATTGGAAGAGTGGAAAGATATGGGTCTTACTCAATACGAATGAAATAAGCAGAAAAATGTTTCACAAATGCCTCTGTCTGGGAAATAGGCAAACTCAGTAAAGGAATGTGTTATGTGTTGTAAATAAGTTCTACAGGGACTATTGGAAGACGGCATGTGAACAAGGAGCATAATAATTTGATGACATTCTGTTGTCTTCTCGTGGAGTACTGATTTGTGTGTAACCACTTTAACTTTTGAGTGCCTGGGATATAACAGGCTCAGATCAACAACTACGCAACCGAAGTAAAGGACGATTTTGTTAATGAATCTGAAGGGGAATTAGAAAGTCTAGCATGGGAATATATATGGATGTGCCTGAATTTATCAACAGCTGAGACTGTCCGCAATAGATACCCTTTCTGCCCAACAGTGCACTTTTCCCTCCCATGCCTCAAACGTACTTGAGAATATCAACAGTATTAATCCAGTCACAGGAGACACTGTCCTCCGATCCAAAACACTTTCGTAACTACGTTCACAGATTGCATTTTTTACTCACTAAAGCGCTATATCGATCCGCAGAAATGTTAGTGACTCTGGACTGTATTTCTTTTGTTATGTGTTATGTATGCGTGTTTAATTTGAGAATGCTGACTTCTTTTTATGGCACTCCTTCTTCAAACAACCACTACTGTTCATACTACTGATTTTGAAAAAAAACGGTCGGAGAGCAATGGGGGAAGGGTATGGTATGTCTGTGAACAAAACAGGTGATGGACCGAATGTGGATCAATGTCACACATTCACCCCAGTCAAAAGATCTGGGCCCAAATCCATCGTTTTTTTGCACTCCACACCACCCTGGGTTAGACAATGGCGATATGCAAATCAGCTCTGACCCTGTGCCCCATGGGAACAGTCCAGTCCGAACTACAAAAGCCATGTCTTCCCAGAACGGAATCAAGCATCCGAGGACCGGACCGGTTTCGAGGTAACACCTCTCATCAGCCCGGCTAGCTTGACTCCAGTGGTGTGGAGTGCCTGGGACCCACGTCTGAGCATCCCCAGCGCACTGGTATGTCTGTGAACCACAGGAGCAATAACTGCTAATTAATAGTAAGTTCAAGATGAATCATTTCTACGTTGAAAATATGTTACTTTATAGAGACGGAATGCCACCTCATGCATGCTGTTAAGCAAAATCAGTTAACCATTGATCGAAAAGGAAACTCCTTAAAACACAACGTTCTTTCTTTTCTTGTCGCCGTCAGGGAAACTACGAGAAAGCGTGTGAGTACTTCGTGCAAGCGTACGAGGCCGCCATCACCCTGACAGACCCTGCGCTGGTGGAGGAGGCCCAGGTGCACTACGGCATTGCGAAGGCTCATGCGATGATGGTGCCAGTCTGCAGCCACACGGAGGCTGCCGATCAAGCCAGCATCAAGCGGCTGGTGGCATGGAAAGAGAACAGAAGTGACGTGTTCAGTGACCCCTTTCCAGCTGGTAAGTCACTGGCTTTGAAACACATTAGTGCTGCATGGCCCTTAATAGGAAAGGCATCTTTTTCTAGCCGGTGTATATTTATTAAATGTAATCTTATTCGAGTGCCTCTTTGCAGTGTGTGTTGTTATTGTTGTTTGTATTATCTTTGTGAGGTCTATGCGCCTTTAATTTGCAATTAACTTATTACTCATGTGTACTTTGCTATAAAAAAAATAAAAAAGTCACAATTTGTGTGTAACTGCCGGTTTGGAAGGATGTGTTTTGCTGCCATAGGTATCGACTCTGTGTGGTTCCTGTATGAATAAATCCTGTAAAGCGACATCTTCAGCCCCATAGTTTCACCATAATTCATAATGTGCAATGCTTCTTTATTCACCCCATGGACGTCAATTCAACAAAATCCCAGGGGTACTGGAAGTGACATGACACACCCTTTGGCCTTCAATTTCACTTACACATACATCTTTACACATAAACACACATTCACACTCTTTCTCTCATGTAAACACACTTCCACCCGCAAGCATGCACACAGCTTAAATTTGTAAGCATGTTTTACTCACCACAGCTGACAGAGAAGGTCATATTCCAGATAATTGTACTCTATTTTTTATTAAAGTAACAGTGAAAAATGAAATATTGTTCACTATTGGAGTAATAAAAAACAAGCATTGGCATAGCCAATAGGTCTCGCCTTTGGGACCTTATAAGTGTTTAGCCAAGCAACAGTTGATGTTGTTGCACCAAGGATATTGTGCTGGATAACTAAACACTTATAAGGTTCCAAAGGCGAGACCTATTGGCTATGCCAATGCTTGTAATAGATTGGGATTGGACATGGGCAAAGTTAGAGCATGTATCAGAACAGCATGCTATTTATGGTTGTCTTTTAGGTTTTAGGGTTGTGTTTATATAGTGTAGAGTAGTGTATTTGGGTTTAGGTTAGTGGTCGTGCAGGGGTTGTCTTTTAGGTTTTAGGGTTGTGTTTATGTAGTGTGTTGTAGTGTATTTGGGGTTAGGGTAGTGGTCGTGCAGGGGTTGTCTTTTTTAGGTTTTAGGGTTATGTTTATGTAGTGTAGAGTAGTGTATTTGGGTTTAGGGTAGTGGTCGTGCAGGGGGTTGTCTTTTTTAGGTAGTGTTGTGGTGTTTGTGTAGGGTAGTGTTTTAGGGTAGTGTAGTGGTGTTGGGGTAGTGTAGGGTAATCTAGTGTATGAGGGTAAGGGTAAAAGAGTCAAAAATGCGTAGAAGTTGTAATATACAGTGAAGTAAATGCATATTTAATACTTTTAAATGTATTTGCGAACTAAAAGCATGCAGTGTTAAATCTTGCGTAGTAATGGTATTTGCGATGTAAAAACATTGTAGTGAAAACTTGCTAAGCAATGTTCTGCTAAGTAACATCATATATTCGTATCACAGCCCTTGATATGTCCACGGGCACTTCTTCAGGTTCGGCTGGGATTAAAGAAGCCGCATTACAGATTGATAGAGAATGTGTACCCTCACAGGCGTCGGCTAACTAGTAAGGTAATGTGAGAGGCTGTCTTAGGTCAAAGTTAACAATTCCATTCAGGTCTCTGCTGAAGATGCAGTGGGCCTCGTAAAGTGGAATTTCAATCCCACATTTGCCAACTTCTATGATAAAATAATTTGGAAATCACAGCTGCAGTCGCACTGATGTTTTTATGCAGATTTGAGAAGCCTTTGAACACTTATAAAATGTATTTCTGATGGCTTTGCACAGTACCATGCTGGCCTGTGGGAGGTGTTTGTACTTCAGAGTGATATGCCCACAGCGCCTGTCACTCCCAAACCCTTTCACATGATGTCTCAGTTCCTTTCTTGATACTTGCAGACATTTCTCTCTCTCTGTAGGCCTCTTATCCTTCTCTTCTGCTGCAGGAAATGAAAACAGGAGTATTATCTATGCTCCCTGCAGCAAACACAGACTTCCTTAAACTCATCCCAGAAAGTCAAAATTGTTCTCTCTCCTGCCTGCAGTATATCAACACTTGCTGTCCAGTCACGAAGACTCTTTCCAGCACTTACCAATTTGCACAGTGGTATGGACTGGGACACCTAATCCTGCCCATATCCACAGCGGTGGGTGCTGAGCCAGTTTGTCTCAACCCCCCTGCAAGAGTTCGAGAAACACTGGACTGCGGAAGCATGTTTGCTTCTGTAGCTTTTGCAGCCCAGCTCTAGAATATTTACCTGGATACTTGCTGCGGGTTCCCTTTGACCAGTACATACCGTAGGATATTCAATAACGGATTTGCATCGCCCCCTCACCTGCACTTTGAACGAGAGAGCCTCTTGACCCAGCACTGCTGACCTATTACTTTGTAGTACAGGGTTGGCACAAACTGGAGTCGAGAGGAGGCAGTTTACACATTTAGTCTGGCTTAAGTACGTTTTATGAATACGAAATCTGCTTACAGTATGCTTCATTTTTGTTATCTGAGGAGACTTCAGAATTTTGGTGGGTTTAAAAAATCCACAGAGGTAGACTTGTAAATCTACACAAATCGGAGATGTAGGAGTTTACTCCCCAGGACTGTTGTGGGAGTTAGTTTAATGGAAAATGGCATAAGAAAATGTTGCTTTTTTTCTCCAGCAGAACGATAAGTTTTCTGGTATAGCGATCACTTTCTTACACCTCCATGAAACATGGGGCTGTCTGGATTATTTAACATAGCCATACCTTTCTGGGATGCATCTGTGTGTATAAATAGGATGGAAGAAACATTGAAAGGAGTGTGGAGGCCAACGAAATTGTGTTTCACTGGCATCCAAATGATCACTTCGATGCCTTTCCTATCAGAATACCATTACTGTTTAATTGATTACCGTTTCAGTGGAAGACCCCATTTTACAAACACACAATGGCAAAGCCAATAGGTCTGTTGTTGGCCACCAGCCTTTTGGCAATTTTTTGTTTGTAATGGTTTTTGCAAAACTTTATTCTTTCGGAAAGCTGCCAGGCCCTCATCAATTTAAAAAAAAAGTATTGGCTAAAAACAAAAATGTTGTTATGGTCTCAAAAAAACATGCATTGCCATAGTGCTCCCTCACACTGAAGGGAACTACTTTGTGTGTGGTTGTGCTCCATGTGAAAGGACAGCATGCCTTAGATCATATTGAAGGCAGTCAATGGCTAAAGTGGGCTGCCATATTGCCCCTTGATGCATCCTGTAGTAGGTGGACGAGAAATGTGAATGACACAGCAACAAATAATGGATGAAGCCTGACAGAAAACCCTTATAAGCAACTATGTTTTATACACAATTTTAGTAAAATCAGAAGGTCTTGGCTAACACAGACTTAAAGAAGCCAATGGGTAGGGCATTGGCTGCCAGTCTCTTGCCTTTTATAAAGTAAGGAATAAAGGGAGGTAGGAAGAAGGGAAGGGAGGTAACAGAGAAGTAAGGAAGGAAAAGAGAAGAATGGAAACAAAAAAGGAGGAAGGGAATGACAATGAAAAGGAGAAAGAAAGAAGGAAAGATAAGGGAAAAGAAGGAGGGAAGAAATAAAAAGGGAAGCAAGGAAGCAAAAAGGGAAAGAAAGACAGAACAAAAAAGGGGACGAAGGCAGGAAGTAAAAAGGAAGGAATGAAAATGGAAAGAAGGAAGGAAAAAAGAAAAAGGAAGGAATGGCAGAAAAAGGTAAAGGAGGAAGCAAGTGGGAAAGACAGAAGGACAGTAAAAGGAAGGTAGGTAAGTAACAAGGAAGGATGCAAAAGGGAGGAAAGGTATGAAAGAAACAGTAAAGAGAGAAAACGGGAAGAAAGGAATCAAAGAAATAGGAAAAAGGGAAGGAAAGAAAGAGGAAAGAATGAAAAAAGGAAAGTGGGAAGTAAAGAAAGGAAAGAAGCAAACGTTTAAGAAAGGAAAGAAAGAGGAAAGAAGAAAAAGGGGAAAGACACAAGAAATGAAAGAAAGGCAAGAAAAGGAAAGAACAGAAATAAGAAGAGAAAGTAAAAACATTGAATACAAGAAGAAATAAGGAAAAAAGGGAATAAAGCAGGAATGAATAAAAGAAGAAAAGGGGGAAAGAGAAGGAATGAAAGAAAGCTGCAAGAACACCAAAGGGAAGAAAGACGGAATGAAGGAAGGAAAGGGAGAGGCAAGAGAGGGTATTAGAAAGAAGGAATGAAGTAGGTGTGCAAAGGTAAAGCACCCTTATAAGCTTATATTCACACTTCTTGGGAGTTGCTGGCATGGTGGAAAATGTAGTGTCCGATAAACAAAGGCCACTTCAAAAGGAATTTACAACCGCATTGGCAGGAGTCAGAGATTGATAACGCTTAACTCTGTCCTGGATTCACATTTAGGCCCTGCTATCACACCAGACTCTACAATCAAAAGCAACACTAAAGTAATAAAGTAAAAGCACAAACGAATCTATGATGGTACAACGCATGCTTTAGATCGCATTCCATTACAATACGGTTGTTAAACGGGCGCGTTGTTACAACGCAAAGCATTACATCGCATGTTGTTACAGCGACTTGCTGTACGGGGTGTGCTGGACTTAGGAATAGTATTATTTACTATTCCTACTCCAGTTTGTGCAACAGCAGGGAAGGTGTTGGATTGAAATCCAACACCATCGCGCCGCCGACAGCAAGTTGTTGCAACTTCTTGCGATGTAATGGGTCGCATTGTAACAACGCGGTAGCTGTAACAAACGTGTTGTAATAGAATGCGATCAAAAGCATGTGATGTAGACGATGCTATAGGCAAAAGCACTGGCGCTGAAGGGAGCTGCCTCATGTGCATATGTGCTTCTTATGAAGGGGCTAAAAACAGTCACTGAACATGAAGTTAGCCAGTGGCTGTAGTAGGCAGACCTATTACCCTTGGTGTATGCTGCAGCTGGTGGGGACAAAATATGAATGACACAACAGACCAATGGTATGAGATATGGCAGAAAGCTCCTTTAGGTAAGTGTATTATATATATATCATTTTATTAAAATGAAAAGGTCTTTTCTATTGCCAGGCCTAAATGGGCTTCTTTTATATATTTATAAGAAAAGTATGTATAAAACCACAAGGGAATGATAGGAAGGACAAAATGAAATAAGTAACTCACAAATAATCTAAAAACAAAGAGAGTAACTTTAATAAAGAAAATACCTTTCAAATTGTTCAAAGCATACCAAATATTACATAGATGTTATCTTTAAAGTTGTAAGCCCAGAATCATACCAGTCTATCGCTCTTCCAGAAGATTATGCGATATGCTTCTCGATTATCTACAAGCCAAAGAATGCAACACATTCATCAACACCAAGCAGTTACATCTCATTTTTTTCAAACTTAATAACTTGAATATTATTCATGGGAACCTGCGATCCCTGTGTAAAAGTCTGTGACTTCACTAGTAGTCTCTAATAATGAAAAGAAGTAGCTGCTCAACTATAATAAGTAATAACATTCGAGTAGTGGTGTCTTACTGCATCCTTCCAGAGCCAGCAGCCACGGTAAAAGGCATGTCACTGAGCTTGAAAAACACAACATAAAAACTGGCTTTTCATTCTTATGATGTTTTTCTAAAACAAGCAGAGATGAGCAGAAAAGAGTTATTTATGGCAACGTGTTGTACACTAAAGGTCATTACAGGAAAAATGGAATCTCCAGCATTTTCAACACGTTCTGAGTCTCAGTACTTTTGTAATCTGATTAAGATCACTCATTCTAATATCTTTTTGGAAAACAGTACTCATTTATGTTATAAATTTCATATTAGATTACATTTTCCATTCCAACAAACTTTATTTCAGTCAATGTAGGCCATAAAAAGTAGAATATATAAACAGTAGCAAAAAAAGACACATAACAAAACAGATACATGAAGATAAAATACAAACAAACATTTAATTATTGACAACATTAAAATTAATCACAGGGTGGGGGGGTCGAAAAATACAAAGCTTCTTCTCGACCTCCCACAACTATCACAGCATACCCTGAAGAAAGCCACACTCATCATAAAAAAAATAGCCACATATCATTTTGTATGATAAAATTTCAGTTCATCAATATTTTTAGTTTTTGTAATGTAAAAAGGGTTAAGAGTAAGTTAAGAAAGAGTTAAACATGAATAAATGCGACATAGTGTAGGAAATGGAATTTTATACTTGCAGTGGTGAGTTTAACAGCACCCTACAAATATGCCACATTCTTCATCTCTGCAGCCATACTACCTCCATCAAATGAAAAAGCAAGACACCAAGGCCCCCATTAGGATGGCGGGCGGACTTTGCCCGCCCGCCATCCTCGCGGAAAATGGGACCGCCCGCGAGCTGAGCGGCGGTCCCGCCTTGAATATCATGATGCGCCTGCCACAGTGGCGGGCGCATCATGCATTTATAACCTTGCGGCGGGCGGTGTTTACACCTGCACCCGCCATAATACTATAAATGCATGACATGCATTTGCATACACAAAGCGGCAGGCACCGCGCTGTGCCTGCCGCATTGTGTATGCAAATGCAGGGGGGTACCACAGGTACCCCCCATGTGGACCCCCCACCTCGCCTTCACCATGGGGGCCCACAGGGGCCCCCAAAGTGAAGACCACCTGCCTGCATCTCCCAAAGCCCATGCTAATATGGTTAGCGGTGTCTGATAGACCCCGCCACCATATACACCCTTTTCCGCCCCAGCCACAAGGCGACTGGGGCGGAAAAGCGGCGGACAGTGTTTCCGTCCGCGGCGGTCCCCCCCACCATAGTAATACGGGAAACGGGTGGCGGGCGGACAAGTATGTCGGGCGGATTGCCACCGCCCGCATGGCGGTCGCGATCTGCCCGACATCCTAATGGGCCCCCAAGTATTTAAAAGGATGTCGGAAGGGTGATGGTGTGATCATGTATAGTGAGGAATAAAATACTCTCTGCTATGCATTTTAGAGCTATTACAATTCAACTCAGATTTATATATAGGATCTCTGCCTTTGGCATCTTTCCTCTATATTTTCACACAACTCCTTAGTGACTTCCTACAAATACCTTATTGATAATATTTACTATATTTTTTTAAGGTATTCAAATTTTAATTGGAAATGCTGGATAAGTATACCCTTTCACGGGTGCATTGTAAACAAATAGCACACATATTTTTACTTCTACTGCTCAAATAATTGCTACCAGTCAGAGGCCCTGGGTAGTTTATCAAGACTGCTTAGAGCTCATAGTACAGATAAACTGCACTTTTAGGCACTTAGATCAAATAAATCAAGACCCATGTCTTGGAACTCCACAGAAATCAATACATTCTCACAACCACATTTTGGAACAGCCTTCAGCTCCTCTCAGTCCTAGGATCAGCCTTCAACTGCTGCCAGGAGAGAGCAGTGTTGGCACTATCCTGAGCAGAGCAAGTAAAGGTAGTACATTAATACATGTAGTTGGTCAGAGGAACAGTAACATGAGAAAGAACAAATCAGACTGGATTAAGTAACAACACATTGCAAGAGCATCATTGAGCGTTAGGTAAAAACAACTGTAACTCATTGATTTCAGGACTATTTTCACAGGTAACTGTTCAGGAGCAACCCTTTGACTTCTCTTTTGAATGTGGCAAGAGGCTCTAGGCTGGTTACACATGCATGTGCGGGCTGAGCGAATCAGGCTACCATCTGTCTTAGCCGGTGTCTGCGTATAGGTAGCCTGTCACAGAAGGGAACCTTCAGGGATTGGCTCTGGCATGATTTAAATCTTATAATGTGAGTGGACATGCATAATGTACATATGTAATTATTACTTCTTGGAGTGCAGGTGTACCGCGAACCGGAGGGCATATTGGATGGTAATCTACTCTGAACGATCGTGTCCCTCAGATCACAAGTGGGCTTTTGGACCGTGTTGCCCCTGTCAGAGGCCAGCTATTTGGCATTTGCCAACTTGGTTATGCTCCCTCATCTATTATACAATTTAC
Organism: Lissotriton vulgaris; assembly: GCF_964263255.1. Lineage (NCBI taxonomy): Eukaryota > Metazoa > Chordata > Amphibia > Caudata > Salamandridae > Lissotriton > Lissotriton vulgaris. Next base: position 1,820,055,342 of record NC_141689.1, on the reverse strand, counting down.
CAACTGTGGGGCCATCTCAGGTGTTCTGCACGTTACATTCCTTCTTATAGCTCATATCTGATGCAGAGGCTGTTGCAGACTTAGCCTGGCTAAGCTGAAATTACCAACAGATGGGGGGGCATGGGCGCTCCAGACCTGAATGCCTATTGTATAGTGGGACAGCTACAAGGTCTGGCATATTGACTGGCAGGTCACAACCTGGAGGTAATCGGGTACACCACCAGCATGCTCCGCAGAGGACAGCTGCACAAACTACTTTCTCCGGTCTTTTCTCTGCCCACTGTGGGATCCCTTTTACTATGCATAGCTCTCTCTTACTGGAAACTTGCCATAAGATACACAGCATCACCAGTGCCCTATCCCCTTAATTTTCCCATATGCCCCTACCAACTCCCTTGGGCACCTTGACAGCTGGGATGTTTCGTCCCTGGTAGCAGGGAGGTGTGCTGTGTGTTGGTTCACTCGTTGTAGATGGTTTTCTATTGCCACACCCTGATTTTCCGCAGGCTCACGGGTTTGCAAGAGACGCTGTTTTTAGCGCGTGTTCATATTCTTGGCTATGTCTGCCAGTATTGGGTGCCGGATGGAATGGAACCGGGGACGCATGAGTTGTGATAGGCTCTGCACACTATGGGTCACGGCAGACACCTAATCAGATGGCTGACCCATGGACTCATCTTAGACTGCCACTCGATTCTCTTAATCGCAGCTGGGAGGAAGATATTAACAGGGAGATTATGGATAAGGAATGGACCTTGCTCTTCAAATACCCCAAAAAGATTTCTCATAATTCACTTTTTAAATGTATGCAATTTTCTATATTCCACAGTGCCGCCCATTAAATTAATGTGATGTTTCCCATGGCCTCCTCTGGTTGCCTCAGAATCATCTGTACACTGGTGAGATCAGAAAAATTCACATCTCATATTGGATCCAAATAGTATTGATTAGGTAATGGCAGTAGAAGAAGTTATGAAAGTGTGAGAGAAGATAATGAAGACATTTTACAATGTTTTCCGTAAAAAGATTGGAACTTTGAGTGGATTTGAACATAGGATCATGTTAAAAGAGGGTGCTGTGTCTAAAATACACAAAGCAAGGAATATTACGATTTCATTCAGGAATGAAGTGACAAATAAATTGGACAAAATGATAGCTGCAGATCTAATTGAGACTATTGAGGCTTCAGCATGGATTTCACCTTTAGCGGTAGTATGCTGTCTGTAATGTGAGTTGAGGCTGTGTGTTGATCTGTGCCATTTAAACTATAACATTATTGTGGATCAATTTCTATTACCTAGAGTTAATGAAGTGATGTCTTTGTTAATAGGTGCTAGGTAGTTCTCCACTCTTGATTTATCTGGAGCATACCACCAGAATTCATCATCTGATGAATGCAAGGAATTCATTTCTTTTGCCACATGAATTGGATGCTTCTACTTTAAATGCATTGTATGAGATGTAGATCTCATACCTATATTATGGGCCTGCCCCTTACTGGCAGCTTATTGGTCGGACATAGGGACAACACTATTGGACCTGGCAGGTGTGGGTCGCTGTTGTATGCTAGAACTGTGCATACTATGCTTATATCCCAGACCTAAGAGTACCAAGGTGACTTCTCAGTTTGTAGACTTAGCTTTGCTGTTAGAGAAACTGTGGTTGACAAGACACTGGAAATCCCTGCAGGTCCCCACTGTTGCTCAGTGGCGGTACGAGGTTGCACACTATGGACTGGCCGAGAGTAGGGCAATTCAACAGAAGGAATATAGAGGGTTGCATAAAAACACCGATATCGCTAGAATGGGATGCCCTACTGGAAGCATTTCAGGTGCAGTACAGTGAGGATGACAGTGAGCACTAGCGCCACACAAGGTCCACCTACCTGCGCAGTTTGTCTGCAAGGGGGGCGATCTGTCTCCAGCCGTGATCCCTATTTCCTCGGCCAAGCGCACTTGCTTTTACCCACATTTCAGGTGAGATTAGTTACTAGCTCCGACGTCACACTGAATCATGCTGTTCAGAGCAATAGCAGCCCCCTTAAATATCTCACACAATCTAAGGGATTCATGCTAACCATGACCTCACATCATTACATTAATGTTTGCTTGCTGCCAGGTACTTGTTGGGGGGAGATAATGGGGTGGGGGTAGGTTTAAAATTGCAGGACATGTATACCAAGGTGGGAAAGGGTTACTGTTCAATTAATGATATGTGAAATGTAATGCTTAGAGGGCTTTGCCACGTGTTATCACACCCCCGTGTATGTTGCCATGGATTGTATGCTCAAATAAAATGCAATAAAGCTTGTGTTAAAAATTGTAAGGATTACTAAAAAAATATGTGTGCTTTTCTGATATGCCATTATTAGCAAAATATGTGCTACAGCACAGTTTTGCCCTACATACGCCTAGAGAGACATGTACTCTGAGTGTACTTCCACTGTCACCTTCATCCTAGCTGCACTACTTATGGCACATGGAGAAATATCATATTTCCCTGACTCAGCTCATAAACAGTTTCCAGGTCTTTGTCCCCCTTACTGGACTAGGTTAATTACTCTTTTGGTCAACAGGAGGATCAAAGGCCTTCCCAAACAATATAATCATTTGTCATTGCTTGGCCCAGTTCCTGGGAAAGAAAGGTGTGGGGAGAAATTCTGCATGTGTTAATTAACTCCTCGCACTGCACCTGGCTGGGGTAAGCCCAGCTCACAAAAAACAAAGTAGGAAGGCCAGATCTCTGGAGTCAAACACAGCTCTTTGAAATGTTGGTGAGAAGAGATCAGCCAGCTATGTCAGTTAAGGACAGGGCTGAAGCTCGCATGGAAAGTCTTTTCATAGACCACTTTAACCCGTCATGCTGAAACATACTAGAATGCTATGCAGGTGGGTTGGTGTGGGGTGGAGTGGAATGACAATGTGGCACTTTAACATTGGGCAGAGGAGCCCCTTCTCTTGAACTTTCTACCCACACTTAAAAGTTCCTGCATAGGGAGAGACAGTTGAGAACTCACTGGACCTGGGAGCGACAATGTAAGCGGAATGCCCAGATGGTAGGAGAAGCCACCTAGCTTCAACGCAAGGATGGACTGTAGGACTTCAACTCGAACTAACACCCAGGGATTAAAAGTGTTCCTCCTGAGCCAGTGGTGGTGGCCCCCTTACACCTTCTTATGGATAATAGAGGGACGTTCCACTGGCATTGAGAATGTATTGCTGACATAATTTGCATTTCTTAAACCTGAAAAGGTTGGCAACCCATTCATAGTAGACTTAGACATTTAATTTCTGTCTTTGTCATTTACAACATCATTATCCAAACTGGCCTACGTTCAACCAACAGATACACCAGGCGCAGAACATTTAGCTATTGTTTTTAAGTTCCACACTTTTGCATCATTAGTTACCGCCTTAATCCCTTCCATTTTTTCATAGAACTGACTTTCCCTTTTGGAAATGCACCTGATTTTTTACTCAAGCCCACTGACCAATTGCAATCCCACAATCCTTTGTATAATGCTTAGTATCATTCATAGTTTCCCTTTTAACCAGTGTAGATTCTATTCAGTCACAAACTTTATCCTCCAACCAAGGTAACACACTGGTCCTAAACAACCACAGTGGATAATATATTTGGTCCTTGGGTTTCTACCCTGCATTAGTACAAATGGGAAATAACCCATTGCTTCAGAGATGGACACTCAATACGTCCACATTGTCTTCTTCAATTGTACCTCCCATTCACGATTACTCTTAATGGCCAATTGGATGGTGTTCTTAATAACTTTGTTAAAATCTCAACTTTACCATGCTATTAGGATTATATGATGAAGTGGTACTGTGTATTATTCCCAACCTCTCAGAATATTAATGTGCCTTGTTGGAAACAAACTGCACCCCATTATCACGTATCAAATTTGATGGGATACCCCCGGTAAAAATGTTTAATCTTAAAAAAATTAGAATAGTTAGTATCCACTTTCTCCACCACCTTGATAATAGGCAATCTAAAAAACATGACAATTAACACAATTACAAATGTGTGTGTTATTCCAATTGGACCCATTATATCAATTGCTACAGTCTACCATGGGGACTCTAGAATGGGTAACATGCCCATGGGAGGTTTCAATGTTATTACCGTTTTATCAGCATTTTCACAAATTGAACACTTATGCAGAAATCTCTCAATATTAATATCCATGCCCCGCCATCTCACTTTCAATATCCATGTTCAGCCACCAAAATGAAGCTTTCACCATTTGTTTAGTTCTCACATTTCCTAAATGACCCTTGTGAAATAAATGTATAATCAATTTACGCAAAGTATCGGCAGGAACTACTCTATCACCTCTCCAATATTATCCATCTTCTCACATAGTTCAGATCTTATCTCCTAAAATGGTTTAAGTTTGGCATATAACTCCTGTTTGTTTGGCCATCCTTTACTGGTATATGTTCTAAAACCTGTAATGACAATTTCTTCTTATATTCGTGTGCTCATTGATCCTACACACAAAGTAATGCTATCTTGCATATACAATTTGATTCTACTTCCAAATTTCATCTTCACACATTTCTAGTTTTTGGCATTCGAGAGAGAAAATCTGCAATTAAATTTTCATTTCCAGGAACATGCACAGTTTTATTATTATAATCTTGAAATCTTACATATAATCCAACTACTCTCACAGATTAATTATTAGTGGCTTCAGTGGTAAGAAGTTTAACCAAGGGTTTCAGATCACACCTCGGAGTGAAACCATTCCCCCACATAAATGCCCTAAAATGATCTGCAGTCCATGCACAGGCAAGTGTTTCCTTTTCAGTAAAGGAATATTTTCCTTTGCAGGAGACAAGGACCTGGAAGCATATGCAATTCCACATTCTCTCCCGTCTTTCACTACCTGAATCAATACCGCACCTAATCCCTCCCTTACAACTAGCATCCGTAATGATGACACTAGGTGCATTGAGGTCAAACATTTAAGAGATGCCACATTTGCTATACACTTCTTTATACAACCAAAATTAAATAACATCACACCGTCCACTCAAATTTACTCTTGTTCTTCAGTAGCTGTCTAATATTAAATGTCTTAGCTGCAAAGGTTTGAACATGTTTAGAGCAGAATTCTGCAAACCCAAGAAACAATCATACTTCCTCTCTACAATTAGGAACTGGTGCATTCTGTATGACATCCACCAAAGAGGGTTTGGCTGTTATTCGCATCAATTATGTGGCCCAAATATGTGACACTTTTCTCGACAAATGAGCACTTGGATATCTCTATTTTTAAACCCCTAAATTCCAAAATGCCCAACACCTCATCCAAGCATTGATCATGTACATATTTTTTATTTATTTTTTGAAGTATTTCATCCTGAAAAAAATATACATTTCATTTTCCCAAAAGGCTGGTACATCAATCATTGAATAACTGTTACAGCAGATGCTAAACCAAATGGAATGTGTTTAAACTGGATGCATCCAATTCATGTGACAAAATTAATTAATTCCTCTTCCCACTACAGATGCATGTTCCCCTTCTTAATCCAAACAGGAACTGTATGGCCGTTTTTGGGGTGACCTGGAGTTTCTCGATGAGTTCTTGATGGTGCTCACATAGAAAAGTTTTGTATACTTAAAGCGGGAGGTTGCCAATGCTCTAACCACAAGGCGGTTATTGGGATGGATAAGAGGAATAGTGAGTTGTAATGAGGATAGCTGAAAAAACATTAATTGGACAACTGCTTTGCTCTTGGTGAACAGTTTCAAAAATGGATCAAACAAAATGCCCAAGTAGTGTACTGGATTATGTACCAGTGTATCTGAAAAAGACCTGCAAAGGAAAGTCTAAAAGGTCTCTTGGGTGGTTCCCAAGAAGACTAGTTTTTTTTGCTCTTGTTCAGTTGAGGTCAGCTTCTCTCTAATCATGTTTTCTGCTTTGGATGTATAGACCTAGGGTTATGAATAGATTTTCCTCACTCGAAAAGTGAACTGCTTTTGGTTTTGATCAGTATATGAATAAACGTGTACCTTATCTTTAGAAATAGCCAAGAAAGGGATTGCAGATCGATGTGAAAAAAAGACCACAGTGATCCCTGTGCGACACCAAAAGAAAAAGGGGCAGACACAGACTTGAAGTAACCCGATGGAATTTATTGGCTTCTCCCCTTCAAAAAGCCTGAAAACATAGTGACCACCCTCTCTAACAAGAAATTGAAATCCATAGTGTCAAAAGTGGCAAACAGATCAAGCAAACAGTAGTAGGTCGGAGTCCCCCGTGTCGACTGCTTTAGAACATGTCTATACATCAAGGAGGGTAGTTTTGTCCAATTTTCTTTTTTAACAGATTTTATTTGGGTATTTTGCAATACCTAGGGGTTGCAGCCCCGCCAAGGCATCTAAAGCAGAAGGTTAATTTGAGCCAACAACCATATATCTGTCTTATAACACCCATTAAACATACAGGTGTGAGAAACATATAACATACAGACAGTCTCCGGTCTCCATATTCGAGCAAATGGTGCATTTGTCGTAGCATGCATGATAAAACATGGCGATACAACAAATTTAAAACAGTGGGGATATTGAAGCTCAAGAAAGGTAGAGCCGTTCTCAGGGATCTACCTCTAGCAATGGAGGAAGGTCGATTCCACGATCAGGGCCGGACTGGCTACCGGGCAGTTTGGAATGCTGCTGAGCTGGGGGGCTGATTTCGATCACGGAGACCTGCGTGTGCTAAACGAAATTCGTTTTGCATTAAATATTTCGAAGCACACGCAGGTCTCCATGAACAAAATCAGCCCCACTGCAATTAAATCAGCTCCCAGCTCGGCAGCATTCCAAACTGCCCGGTAGTCAGCAACTGTCCACGATACTCCGCCCATCGAGTCCATATTTTGCGGGGTTTCCCAGGGCACCCCCTGGGCCTCAAAATAGCAAACTCAGTCCACATACATTTATGTTATGTTATGTTAGGGGGGTTCTTTTAGAGCGCACTGACACCGTGAGTTTCCTGGCGCTGATTGGGATTTCAGTGAGATAGCAGATAGAGATTAGCCAGATTGGGGAAAAAGCCAAGTTTTGAGAGATTTACGAAACAGAGTGAGAGAGTTAGCAGATTTAAGAGAGAGAGGAAAAGAGTTCCAGAGTGTGGGAGCAAGGTGTGAGAAACTCCGACCTCCAACCCTCGCGAGTTTGAAGGAGGGAGTGGCAAGGAGATGAAGATGGGAAGATCTGAGATTGCGAGAGGGGCAATATGGGGTGATGAGGGATTTCAGGAACCTAGGAGAGGGGCCGGTCAGGGATTTAAATACTATGCAGCCGATCTTAAAGGCTGCCCTGAGATTGACCGGGAGCCAGTGCAGTTTGGCAAGGAGAGGCTTGGCCGACTGCCATTTTGGAATCCTGAAGACCAGTCGTGCCGCTTGGTTCTGAGTGATCTGCAGCCTATAGAGCAGGGTTTTGGGCAGACCGTGATATAAAGAGTTTGAAAAGTCCAAGCGGGAAAGGACCAAGGCCAGGGTGACTTGGAGCAGAACTTCGGGGGACAGGAGATAAGCGACCTTCCTGATCCTGCGAAGCTGATGCATACAGGAGGAGACCACCGCCCCCACCTGGGCTTTAAGTGAGAGTTCAGAGTCAATAATAACTCCCAGACTCTTTACAGATGCCACAGGGGCGGGAGGGGGGCCAAGCCCTGTGGGCCAGAAGTGAGGACCCCAGTGGATGGAGCTCTTGCCTGGAAGAAGGAGCTCCGTCTTTCCAGGATTCAATTTGAGCTGATTTTGACTCATCCAGAGGAGAATGTGAGACATGACAGCATGAAAGTTAGAAACAGCGGAGGGGGTAGAGAGAGGAAAGATGAGTTGTAGGTCGTCAGCGTAGTTAAAGACGGTGACGTCCCACTGCCTCAGAGAAAGAAGGGGGCGAAGATAAAGATTGAAAAGAAGAGGGGACAGAGAAGAGCCTTGAGGGACACCGCAGGTGGAAGGTACTTTGGGTCCACGGAAGGTGCCCAGACTGACCGACTGAAACCTGCCGGACAGAAAGGAGTGGACCCAGGCCAACGCCGGGCCCTGGAGGCCGGCTTGTTCGACACGGCGGATAAGAATGTTGTGATCCACCGTGTCGAACGCGGCCGACAGATCTAACAATACCAGGGCCTGGGGGGTGCCCTTGTCCGCGTTGCCTCTCAGAGTGTCGAGCACGGCCAAGATGACTGCCTCCGTGGAGTGGCCGGGCCTGAAACCGGCCTGATTACCCTCTAGGAAGTTCGAGCTTTCAATAAACTGTGAGAGGCTAGCAGTGACATGGGCCTCCAGAATTTTGGAGAGGTAGGGGAGGAGGGAGATGGGTCGGTAGTTAGCTGGGACCGAGGGATCAGCCCCCGGCTTCTTCAATAGGGGCACAAGAACGGCCTCCTTGAAAGAGCCAGGCACCGTACCCGAGGAAAGAGAGGAGTTCAGCAAAGGGAGGATACATTCGGGGAGGGACAAGCAGATGTTACGTAGCATGGAAGGGGGACAACAATCGTCCGGAGAGCCAGACTTGACCCGGGTGGCAAGTTTCGCTAGAGTGGCGGCGTCAAGGATAGGAAAATGTGAGAATAAGGAAGTATTGTGAGGGACGGGAGTGGTGTCAGCGACAGGAAGAGGGGCAGAGATGGAGTCCTTGATCATAACGATTTTATCCACAAAGAAGGAACTGAGGGTGTTGCAGGATTCCTGAGTGGGGGCCTGGGTGGGAAGAGTCCTGGTGTCAGTGCTAAGTTCCCCCATAACACTAAAAATCTCTTTTGATTTAATAGGTGCGGAGAGAATTCTGTCAGTGATATGTGCAAATTTGGCCGCAATAATAGCTTTCTTGTACTTTTTGCGTGCAATCAAGTAGGTATCCCTGCTCGTGGCGCAATAGTCTCTTCTCCACCTGCGCTCGAATTGGCGGAGTTCAAGATGTTGCTGTTTCAAGCTAGAATTGTACCACTTGTGGGAGTGACTGTGCCGGGACCGAGGGAATTTGGTTAAAGGGGCCAAGACATCGCTTGTCAAGCTCTGCTTATCAAGCTCTGCTTTCCATTTGCCTATTGTCGGGGGAGATGTCGCCTTCCACATTTGCGCTATGTCTCTCTTGGCCACAGTGAGAGCTAGAAACAATAGGTGCTGTTTGTACTGATTTACCCCATGTCCTCTGTCGAGTGTAATAGAAAAAGTCGTGGATCTAACAGAAGGTCCCAAGTTTTGTCCAATTTTTGAACTGAAAGCTGAATTGAAAAAGATTGAAGATATGATATTTATTTATTATTATTATTATTATTTTGAAGTTAGAAGGCTGCTGCCTTCTCGATGAGTTCAACAAGAAGTGGGACAATAGCAAAGTGTAATAATATACAGGCTAACGTGGAATAGCTGAGGGTTTTTTTGGTAGGGAACTAAATATGTCAAAGACATAGTTCAGAGACAAAGTTAACATTTGTTTTAGAATGGAGTTGTTGATAATTCTAGTGATTTATAGTTTCAGAAGAAGAGCATTTTGTTTAATGGCAAAACAATGGGTTGGGGTTTGTTGAGAACAGAGGTGGTTGAATTCAGTATGATCGCAACTGCTTAGCATACTTCATATTCATGTACTCTCTCAAAGCAAAGGAATTAGGATAGATCAAATTCCAAAGTATCAGACATGGCCACAGACAATACCTATAACATATACATAGCTATTCGAAGTAAAATCAGTAATGTTTATTCAAACAAGATTGTTATATGGATGTGCCTATTTGTGGTTCTGGATGAGAACGTGGATTTGTCTGTGACTAGTTAGTCTCTCTCTGTACAGTCAAAGGATGGTGGTCCTTTGCGGAAACACAGAATTCCCTTTCTTCATCCGTGTTAGAAATTGAGTTTCTGGCTGACAGAAGTATACCCACTTTCAAAGCAGGCACTACTACTCTAGTCAGGGTAGGTCACCACACAACCTAAAATATCCTGTAATCACCCTCTGGTAGTTTGCCACAGAGTAGTCAGGCTTACCTTAAGAGACAATGTGTAAAGTATTTGTGACACATTCCAAACAGTAACAAAGTGCACACACCACAAAAAGACCCTACACCAAAATAAAAATATATATTATGATTATATAAATAAAACAAGACCAAAATTACAAAAATCCAATGTGTAGAAGTCGTGATATGAATTTTTAAAGATTAAATGCAAAAATAGTTCTTGGAAGCAAATACCCCCTAAAGAGTTATTTGGTCACATTGGACCTGGTCAAAGTCAAGAGTTCAGACTGGCCACGATGGAGCACAGCAAGATACAGCACCCACTAAGCCAAACCACCTTGATCTTGGTTACAACAGTGAGATGTGTAAATGATTTCTACGCAGTTGAGGTGTTGTGCCAAATTTCTCCACACACCTTCAGTGATGTGTCGATTCTGTGAGCGAAGCATTGGTTTTGAAGTGCTGCAGTTCTGAGTGTCATGCGCTAGGTGTCATGCTGTGGAGGCTATGCGTCCATCTTCTCTATGCAGATTCGTCTGTTCCGAAGCAGTAGACCCGAGTTCGATGCAGCAGTTCCAAGTGAGCTGTGTCGGTCCGGTTCCTGCAACAGCTGTTATGCATCAGTTCTGATCTTGCAGCAGAGGATGTGTCAGTGCCACTGGAGCAAACCCCTAGGTCCACTTCCAAGGCTCCAGAACTGGGGTGGCCCCACTTGGCCGTGCACACTCACAAGCAGATTAGCCTAAGGGTTGCAACGGGAGGGTTTTAAGTCTTTTGTGTCCCTGAGGCTTAGGCCAAAGGAGAAAGTCTAGCAAACCCTTGGATCACTCTGGGTTCATGTGATGTAGGTCCAGTCCTCACCCAGGCAGAGAGAGAGCAGCAGGGCAACACAGCAAGGCAAGAGTTGAGAAAACAGCAGTTCCAGTAGAGGTGCAGTCCTTGAGCAGCACAGCAGTCCTCTTCTCCCTTGCAGAGTGGACACAGGTCCAAAAGTGTACTGATTTGTTAATGCTAGTGGTCCAGTACTTATATGCAACGGTGCCTTTGATGTGCGGAAGACTTCAAAGAAAGCTTTCAAATGCACAGAGATTCTCCCTTTCTGCCCTGGCTCCAGACACAGTACAGGGAGTGTAATCGGTCCTTTTTGTGGGGACAGGACACAGTCCTTTGAGGTATAAATGTCAGCTCCTCCCGCCCATCCTGCTCAGGATGACCCATCTGCATGCAGATGACCACTCAGGCACACCTGTCCTTCATTTGTGTGCGACTGTCTAAAGGAAATGCTCGAAGCCAGCTGTCACCCACCCCAGACGTGTATTTCAGAGTAAGGTAGAAGGCACAAAGTAGCTAAAGTAAGTAAATACCAACTTTCTAATACTGCCATTTGTTAAACTAGAATTTAAAAACCAACTTCAACGTAAGTTGTAATTAAAAATTGTGAGTTCTGTGGCACCAAACTTAGGAAGACTATCTCTTTATAGTTTAGAATTACACTAAAAAGATGGAATAAGGTAATCCCAGTGTTATCCTATAGTAGAGATAGGCCTTGCAGTAGTGGAAAATGAAACTGGTAGTTGTTCACTACCAGGACACATTAAACCATGGTTAGAGGGATACACATGTGGGTGGTACAATGCGTGCTTCAGCCCACTATTAGCATTTAATTTACAGGCCCTGGGCACATGTAGTGCACTTTACTGGGAAGTAGTAAGTACAATTTATATGTCAATTGGGCTTAAGCAAATATTACCATGTTTAGGGGAGAGAGCACAAGCCCTTTAGCACTGTTCAGGAGCGGTAAAGTGTGCCTAGTGGTATAACCAGTAGAAATGAGCCCAGAAAAATGGAGGGAGGCAGGCGAAAATTAGGGGGAAGACTACCCTAAGGCTAACAGTCCGCATATTCAGATGCTTGGGGCAGAAAAGGGCTACACCCATTTACATTCCTTTTTGAGTAGGAAGTTATGAAAGTGCTGATTTAAGGAGAGAATAACCTCATAGCTCTCTTTTGTGTTCATGACCACAGACAGCAGAATAAATATTTATTCATGACAGATTTCCCCTATGCTCTCATTAGGAAGTCAGGGTTCCAGGCTCCTTGAACTCTTTCTTCCTTGACGTTCCTCCAGCACTGAGCATAAAGTACACACTTTTGACTCCAGGCATTCAGCCCATCTAGCCATCTAGAGTTTTGGTTCCAATTCCAAAAAAGTCCTTACCAAGTAGTAAGATCTTCTTTGAACATGACCATCCTGTGCCATACAATCTCTTCATTTAGCACCATAGGGTTCAGTTCCCAACCCAAAGTTTCTGTTGCTCATGTGCCCAGCACCAGCTAGCTAGATGAAATCTAATATAAGATATAATTCTTCTAGGACATCCTCATGGAACTTGATTCCTAACTGCCTTTGCTCATGCCCGTGTGCCCTTACACACATGGCAAAGACACCACCTCCTATATCACTGTACAGCCTTCATCCTTACCCTATTCATTGGTATCTGCTATTTGAGCGGAGGGACTGGATTTTGCCTTAAATCATGGATATATGATTCCTGAAGTCATTATGTTTGATCATGTAGTTATATCCCAGATTAAACTATCAAACCTCTTCAAGAAGCAATGTTGTTGCAGTCGGTAGCGGCAAGGTGATCGGATTTTGCCATTGGGCTTTCAGTAATAGTGAATTACCCGTCCTCTTATCATATAGAGTTGGCATTATCATTTTAGTCTCTACTGACCAGTTCAGGAATTAATATATTCAGGTAAATTCTATCCAATATTGATCCTGCCTGTAAAAATTCTGTTAGCATATTTCTTTTTGTAAAAGGCAGTGGTAAAAAAACATATGGATGTTTTCTCAAACTACACTCTTTTGTTTGGAGTCCCCCTGCTGTTTGGAATTTAATGGTGCTGTGGGACCACTATATTATACGAAAAATCATGAAAAGAGGGGAAAACTCCTATGCATACTACATAGGGAAATTATTCCTTAATGGCTGCAGTCATTGTTAGTCTTCTGTGTGTGTGCATTGGGACATTCTAGCTATAGAAAAGAATCATCAATAGAACATTTTAGCCCATTGGAGTAATTCTGAATGCTTCATTCAAGCGGCACAAAATTTACAAACATGTATGTATTGGCCCTCCAATTAACCATAATAACTGTTGTCATTAAGGAAACATTATGCTTTGTGATTCCAACAATAGTTTTGTTAACCGCATCGCTGCTGCGGTCATTTTTGCGCTGCGCGGCTTTTTTACAAAAGCTGTGTTACATGACGAGCTCAGCTCGTCATCCGCACACGCCCCCGTAGCTGAGCTCGTCATCAGCATCGAAGGGGTTAATGAAATCATTCTTACTTATTTATGTCAGCTAAAATAAATTCGTTGCATCTCTCCATCACCAATTTTTAGTGTATGCGATAATTTTAAGTTTTGTGTATTCTGACTAATTAGATTTGTTCCTGTTTATCAAAAGGAAACTTCTAGCTATTAGTAGCACATTGAAGCTACTGATCTAGTAATAAGGACTAGTGAAAACTGTGATACTCCCTGCTTGTGTGAACAACCTTCTGAATTAATTTTCTTTGTACATAAAATCACCTGTCCCAGAAGGCCATAATCCACCCTTATTTACATTGTTTAAACGTCACTTGGAGCCCAGGGTGTGCTAGGAGTAGCATGTTCCCAAAGTTTCTTTTTTAGGTGTAGCATAATGGCTCATAGGCGGCATTGTGGGAAGCCAATACAACAGGCGTGCTTCACTTTTTTGCCTCTACATCTAAAGTGTGCATCGTACTGCAGTTCATACTGGTGCAAGCATGCTGTACTGACCCTCTTGTAGTCTGATTGATGTTGTCTCCCTGAAATGTTCTCGTTTTTTGGGGGTAATTACATGAATCAAGTCCCCTCTTTGAATTAGGGATTTTCCTGGAAGGCTGCAACTGCTGCCATTCATATACAAGAAGCCTGTTAACGTTCTCACAAATACATTTCGAGAATATCTTCTAGGTCATTATTTGTTAGAATTCTCACCGTTATTATAATTATACTTACAGAATTATTTGTCATAAAAGCTCTTTATGATTTCTTTTACAGAATTGTATTATCATTGACAAGCTTGGTAACTGTTGGAAGACAGTAAATCACATGCGAGTTTAAAAAATGTGCTGTTTATTTATTGACAGTAATTTCAGTGCAGTGAAAAATGAATGCTTTCTTTCTGTACTTGCCTACAGGGGTCACAGTCACACAGTGAAAATGAGAGCTCAGTCAGAAGATATAAAGCATTGGCAAAACCATTCGTCTCAGCTGTAAAAGGCAGAGATTTAGACGTTGCCTGGTTTTGCTCAATAGCATCCACATGGATCGTATGCGTCATGATGCCAATGTATAGCCAGCAATTTTGCAGTGGTTTACTCACACCTGAAGAAGCCCATTCTAAACGGCTGGCAATGTGTATACATGGGTCGTGATGCATGGTGGCCAATGTAACATGGCGAAACGGGTGCGTGTGGGCTTAACAAAACAATTGACATCATAAACATCTAAAAGATAAGTAGTAAAGTGGTGATCACAAACTCCAGAATCAAAGCTTCCAAGAAGCAGTCGTGATCACTGTTAGGGTTCCCATTTTATGGCTCAGCTATAGATGATTGAAGACATCTGGTATGCTGAAGGTGAATCTAAAATGGATGATGGCAGGTGGATGCTACCAACAGAACATCAATATGGTTAGCCCATTCCCAAGGTATTCTTCCTCTCTCTTTTCTAGGTAGTGTCCAGATGGGATACACAGATCCAGGGGCATTAATAACCTGAGAAATAGAGTGAAAAAAATGCAATACTATAAAAACGGACCACAACCCTTTTCCAGTGCAGCGTCAACAATTTGTGTCTCACTTCAAGTCAAGATCAGACAAACTGATTCCTTAATGACTTCTCAGAAAAGACTTCCCTTTTCGCCTACTGCTAAACTGTGCTCACTGATCCTCTCCTACCTGCTTTCATCTACTCCTAATTCCACCGTGCTATTGCTCTACTGGCTTGCCACCCCTTCATAGCATCACCTTCTCTCCCACCCCATTCAAGTGATACTCAACTCAACGTGCTCTGTAATGCGGCACCTCAACTGCACCTTCACTTCATTTTTACCTATTCGCTCTTGCCCCATTCATTCTTACATTGCTTTATGCTAACCCAGTTCATAACTCACCTATTCCGCTCCGACCTTGTTCGTTTGACTATCTTGCTTTTTACTGGTTATTGAAGTGCTTGAAAGGTGTCTTGTTCCATTATTCATTGAAACAAATCTTCACCTTGTTTTATGTACTACACGCTTCGGTTTGAATGCACTTTATAAGACTAAATATAGGGTTACCTGGAGCAACCATTCAGCCATTGCCATGCACAGTGAAACGAGAACAAACCCGCTCTGCCGTGCACCCCCCCAAAGCTGGAACAGCCCTGAAAACCGAGCACTGATTTGATTATCCTGGATTTTTACCTCATGAGATGCACTAGACTGGAATAGAAGTGTGCTATGGCACAAGTGCCCCAGACTATGACTAGAAGCAAGAGCTGCTGAGCAGCTCAAAGAAATCACACATCATAACCAGAAATCTGTGTAACGGTCTTTGGTGATTCCAGTACTTTGATGTGGAACATTTCCCATATCGCCAAGATCTAGGATAAAGCCTTGAATCCTTCTGAGCGGTACTTGTCCACCTACTGCTGCTGCCCTACCTGGGTGGAAGCTCCCAATCAGCACAAGAAGTTCAAAGCAGCCAACCTCACAACATAGACTGAAAAAACCTACCATCCTAGTACAAGTGAGCCTCATGGAGCAGTTACTGTTCGTGTTGAGCGTGTTTCCCGGCATCCACACCACTCTAGGTTGATTCTGAGAGACTCTCGCCATTGCCATCCCAGCCCCCAGAAGTCTCTGCCTGGTGTGCGGAGTGTTTAGGCCCAGCACCGGGCTCTTGGCTTAAGTGTCTTAGAAATATCCCTGACTCAGACATTGGAATCTCCTGCCCCTGCAGATGTTCAGCTCTCATTTGGCCATGCTATAGTTCAATCCAAAACACACAAGATGATGGACGGAATGTTGCACAATGGCAAAACATTCACCCCCAGTCACAGATCTGGGTTTAATCCATCGTTATTTTGCTCACCAAGCCACCCCAGTTCAGACATGGCAATATGCAAATCAGTCTTGACCCTGTGCCTCATGGGAACAGTCCAGCCCGAAAGTCCAATCCAAAGTAGAAGATTTGTGCAGCTAGGTCCTTCATGAACCCCCCTAAATAAAATGTGATCCGAGTCAAGTGTTGAATCCCTCTGGATCCCCTTCATCTGTAAATGTAAATGTAAATGTACATGTATTTATATAGCGCAAATCACCGACCCGGTATCTAAGCGCTTGCTTAGGGAACCCGTCCTGGTATTCCCCTGTGGGATAACCCCGGCAGGGTATCCACAAGGTGAAAGCCAGGCATCCCACCGCGAGGGGCCGTTGTGGAGATTAAGCAAGCTATTGCCCAGAGTCGCAGAGTGTGAACCCATGAATCGAGTAGGCACCGGAGCGAGAATTGTCGAGTCCGTGGACATTTTCGGACTCAAGACCCGCCGAGCCGGTAATTGAACCCTGGTCCCGGGCTGACCTCTGCTTCCAGGTCTGCCTCCTCTAACCAGTGAGCCACACTTCTCCACCCTCCCTCCCCCCACTGTGACTGGACTTGGAGCTACTGGCCTGTTGTCATACCACTGCGAGGCTCACCAAATCTGTATTTAAAGTCCCAAGGAGACCTTAATCCTAAACTGGGAAACACTACTGATCTACCCGAGAAATCTCAGTGTTAGAGTTGCTTGACTATAAAAAAAATAATGAGTCCAAAGATGTAGCTTTTCCAATTTCCTGGCTACCAAGCATGGTTGTTTAGCTAGCAAGAGACCCCCTTGAGCACCATATTTTGGATGTTTCAACTACGAACTTAAAATCTTACGATTTCGGTATTGGAAACGCCGGTAGGCTGGGGTTACCAATGCAGTCTTTTGGGCATCAAGATTTGCTGTCAACTAGATTATAGACCTCATTTAAAGATTTTAGTATATTTTTTCTAGTTTGACATTACTGTAATTTACTGTATGTGTATCGGTCTTGTGACACAAAGGTCCCTTTAAGGAGATAACAGTTTTGTCAGGAAGTTCTGTAGTCAGCCTCTGCCTCCCACACACAGACACACAGTCTTCATGTTAAATAGTTTCAGCACCTTGGACAGCTCTGGATCTATCCTCACTAACATTTTATAAAATATTGTATGTGTGTGACATTTTATGAGAGACGATTATGTGAACAATGGTTTCTGAGGGGCAAGTTAATCACGGATAGCATGCCGATCATGAAAAGTAAATTTGTATAAAATCATTTTTAGCGATTTGTGTTAATAATTTGTGGTTTCTTAAGTATTTCGTGTTTTTGAGTGACCAATTAAGGCGCTTTTGTAACAATATTCCCGTTTCAACTCAATAACCATGTCTAGACATTCCATCTTTCTTGTGCATTTAATGATGATGTTATACTTATCAAGTCTCAACCTTCACACCACCACACTTGAGCTTGACCTTTACTGCTATATCAGGCTACCCTAGAGACTGAAGCAGTCTTTGGAGGTCCGGCTTTCCAGCTCGGAGTCTGTATCTGAGCATTAGGTAACTCGGGGGAGGAGAGGGGGGGGGGGGGGGGGGAGAGATTCTTCACCTAGAACAAAATGTGTTCTAGGTGATGGAATTTTCTTTTTTTGTACGGGTGGAGTATTCACCTTGCTGACAGTTCATATCTTGGTTTGGGGTTTGTATGTAGAAACTATGTTTTTTTATGTGCCCAGCAGTCCGTGCACATGCTGCTTAACCTCTGTGCAAAATGTACTGAATTAAAAAAAATTGTTACACCGTAGAATTCGAAGAGACTAAGTCAATGTGGGCCTTAGGTTAGGAAGAGCGAACAACGTAATGTTGTGCTATGTATATGACGCCTCTGTTTCGTGTAATCAATTCTTTGCGTCGTTCTAGTATTTTGCTGCAGGTAATTATCGGGATTTTAATAGCGATTAGCATGCCAGGCCTCTTCGTGGCGTGCAGAAAATACTACTGCATTTCAGTGCACAGATACATTGTTATGACATGCAATAACTACTTGAATATAGAGGGGATTAATAATTTAAAAGGCGTTAACAAATTAGGGCCATCATTAAAAATAGACTTTGAGCCATTCTGTAGAAAAATCAGACTGTGGTAATTCCGAGCCCTTATGATAAAGAATTACTGCATTAATTCTGCAAAGTGAACTTATTGCTTCTATTCGTCTCCGGGTCCCTGGAGCTTTGAGAGACAGGAGAATGAAATGATCGCTGCCTCTTTTTCATGCACCGCAGCTCTAATATTTCCATCACACTTTTACTGCTCAGGCTCAATAGGTTTTGGCTTACATAGCTGTGCCAGAGAAACAGAAAGCACGCACACAGAGAAATATTACCCTCGCCTTCTGTTTTCCTGGCCTGAAATACATTTCTCACTTTGTCATACTGCTCCAGTCATATTTTTCCCTCCCATTCTTGCACGTAGGACTGCATTTTCTTTTTCTTTTTCTTTTTTTGTGTGCATCCCAAAGCATGAACGATTTAAAACGAAGTTGTTTGCAAGCTGTCAGAGTGCATATGTTGTCTAGACTGTCAGCCTGTATTTAGTTCGCTGAGGCAGGGGTCGTTTTGCAGATTGGTCTGTTGTCCTTCAGGCTAGAGAGGATTGCTCTCAGGAGAGGACTGTAAGGAGCAGACAAAATATTCTTAGAAACAGACTATTCTTGTCTCAGAATTTGCTGAGAATGTAATTTAAGGCTCCCGGTCGATGTGCTTGCTTGTAGTCACTTCAACAGCATTACAATCTGTACAAAACATTCAAACTGAAGAGCCCGGTCTCGTGCTCCACCAGTGCACATTTCCCTAAATATCTGGTTTTATGTGAGGCACAGGGGCAGCTATGGTGCTTCTTATTTCTCACTGATGTTTCACTGAGAAGCAAATTCAACCAATGGGAACACGGCATTTAGGGACAATCAAATGTCCAAAGAAACCATGAGTCTCCTCTGAAGGCAGCCTCTTCAGTGATGCAGCAGTGCAAATGCCAGGGCCTGAGGAGAAACAAACTGCATTCTGAATAGGAGCAAGCACTTTGACCCCATCCCCTTTAGCAGGCTGAAGTTGCTGATATGTGCCCTTGAGAGGGCCTTGATGCCTCTGAAGAACCAAAACTGTAAAAAAAAAGAAAAATACATGAATAGTTAGGTCAGATCATTCAGTTCTACAGTGAAGATGTGCTCTGCCTCTCAGAGTCAAGACTTCACCACAGCTAGGAGAATCTGCACTTTATGGCAAGAACGGGAGCTAGTGTTCTGCTGTTTACAACAGTAACACACAGAGATGAGATAAACCCACGGTCTTTGATAAAATCCACAATTGCAAGACAAAGCAGGTGCTTTTCCATGAGCACCGAAGCAGGCCCATCTCTTAGATACATTGTCGAAGGCATATCACATTAACGTAAGCCCAAGTGAAAGAATCCTGTTCGTACACGGACATAGATAACGACTGTACTTTGAGTTTACAGATTAAACCAATAATAAAAGCCCTACATCTCCTATAACATTCAGCCATATTTAACAAATGTACAGAAATAGCAGGGCCTGTGCTAACCAGATAGCAATGTCTGCGAACAAATTGCCAAGAGTAGCACTAACTGGAAAACAGAGCTACTGAGTACCAGGCTAGAGGATGAAATATACTAAAGCCAAAGTAATAATCTGTTAAGTAAAATACCAAACGAAAGTAACCTTTGAAGGTCAAGGCACCATTCCCCTCAACGAGCAAACTAAGATCCCTGTAGGCAATAGAAGCTATCAGAGCCTGTGACCTGACCATAACCTTTAAGGAGTGAACATTTGTGAAAAAAGAAACTGTTTCTTGGGGGAACTTTGGAGAAGTATTATTAAACCAACTTTTCTTTTTGCCAGAGCATTTAAATGCTAGATGAAGAACATCATTCGTATGGATGAAAAACAAGGCCTGGTAACAGATAACTTGACAGTTGAACAATGACAGTCGAGAGCACAGGTTTATGAATGTCACTAAGGAGGTAGACGCTAAACCCATGCTCAAACTCATCGACCTACAACGAAGGGCGGTTGATAAAGGAACCACCGAACGCATAGTTTGACACAATATATAACACAAATCCTGACCTCAACCTGAATCTAAGGATGATTCAGTTATTTAGAAGGATTTAGATGAAAGTGAGGTGTCCTGCTATCCATTGGACTAGACATGTAAGAACACAAACAATACATTACTTATGTTTTCCAGGGTGAATATTCCTTTCTGTATAAGTCTGTTTATAGGATATAAAATCACAGGAGAATCAGTCGATCTTTATTGTTAAATCGGATAATAAAATCCTTCAACAAGATACCAAATAGTAACATGCAATCAAATAAAGAAAATTAATAAATACATTAAAAACATCCAGATAAAAAAGCCCAAGGGCTAAAAATATAATGATTTATAATTATTATAAGCTGTTGATCAAGATGTGGCATGCCCTGCTTCATTGTTCTAGATCTTTAAGCTAAGTTGTGTATAGATACTTTGAAACGACTACGACTACAAAAGAACTGGTGTCAGTTTGACATATTTTCTGAAAATGTACACAATGGGTTACCCCATATAACGATAAAGAGGTACAACCCTCTATCTCCACAATAAGCTAGGCACAACAACAGCAGGTGCTCCTCAGATTCCACTGTGATGTGGCATATAGGACACAAATTACTCTTAATTATATGGGGCAGCCAAGACCATATAAAAGTGGCTAATGGAAAGGCACCATATCTAAACTGCAAATACAAGGTCCTAGAGAGATTGGGGGTTAAGATATTCCTCATGCTTAAACACAACTTGGCTTTTTAAAAATTATCTTCCCTCTTACAGCATCGGACCATAAACGCCTAGACACCTAAGGGTATAATTGCGCTATATAAATTGTTATAACATAACATACATTTGTGAAGCAGAAATACTTGGGACTGGCTACCAAGGGAAATGGAATTGCCCCTTATCGCCAATAGATATCCCCTGTAGGTTCCCTTCACAATAGCAGCTACGCCTGATATAATTGATATAGTGTTGTACCAGGTGTCTCTCAGTTCTCTGTCTAGCAAGGATTTCTTAATGTGTTTCAGAACTAAGCTGATGATATCTTTAAGCGCATCTCTCTAAGGCTTTAACTCTGGAATGTACTAGATGCTAAACCAGTACAGAATGAGCCTAGGTTTTGTGATCTCTAAAAGACTTCAAGACAAGGTTTAATCTTCAGAGCAATAATGGAGTGCTCTGGCCTAAATTCAGTAAAGACATTACGAAATTATCATTTATCCATAGTATTTCTGTATCACAAGTTCTGAGCCATGAAGAGCTGCACTAGTTGCTTGAGCTTTATTAATTTCAAATATAGGAGATCCTGGGTAAAAACCTGCATACTTTGCAAACTTAATTATAGCTTTGCTCTATGTGCAATCAGGAGGAAACTCTTCAAACTTTGTGGGGCCGATTTATTAAGATCTGTATTAGTCTGATTCCTAAAAAAATTAATTATGTATCTCTCTTCAGAGTATCCTCAAACAGTGTCATCTGCCCTCAATGATTTTTGCGGCAATTGAAAGCCATACATTTCGTTTTCTTTGTGTTAATGTTTATCCCATGAGTGTCATAAAATAGAGACTACCCATGTAATAGGATCTGGCAGCCTCTCTAAGATTTTGAGTTGAGAAGAGTATCATCTGCGAAAAGTAGCACTGGTATCCTCTAGTCAGCTAGGGTTGGTGAGTCATTTTTGCAGTAAGCTAAACAAAAATAATCAACACAAGCACTGAGAAAAAGGAGGAATAATGTGGGGGCCAGTATTCAACCCTAGTGGATTCCTTTGCTGACATTATTTTTTTCTGTGAGTTTGCCAATGGGCCTCATCTGACAAGGATGTATTTATCTTCATGGAGACACTGCATTATCTTAAGGAGATCAGGGGACTCCCATGCTAACAAGTACCTCCCAAAGTCTTACTCTAGGGGCCACATCAAGGCAGCACAAAGGCTGACAAATGCAACATAAAGATTCACATTGTCGATATCCACTACCCCTCTACTCGGTCAAGAGAAAACCAAAGACCTGATCCACAGCTCAATTCTAGATCTGCAATCAAATAGGTTAACTTTGCAAGGATTTGTTTATAAAAGATCTTTTGAATGTTACCTATAAGATGAATAGGGTGAAAGTTACCTGGGGTATCTTGGCAACCATACTGTAGGTTCTGCACCAAACAAATCTGCAAGAATTTTGTCCAGACTTGTCTCCTTCCCCTGCATCTGGGAGCTAAGGACTTTAGCAATATCTAGTAAGGAGATGGGATGACTATTATTGCTCATAGACTGGGAATTTCTAGAATCAGCTAAGAGCTCAACAGTTGAATTTTGATACGAAGTAGAATAAAGTCGCCGAAAGTGTTCTACCCAGTCAAATTGATGTATAGTGAACCTCAGGTCTCATGGCAGTATTGTGATCATCATAGTTCACTATGTGCAAAAAAGTTTTGGTATAATTTATTTTCGCCACTTCTGAAAGATCCTGCCAAGTTCAGAGATCCCCTCCCGATTTTTCTGTTGAACAGTGTTTTTTAATTTTTATTAGGAAGCCCTAGTTTCAGCTTTGCTTAGTTTATCTCCTTCCTTGGTTGCAACTAAAAGATCCATCTCAGCAGTCCTACAGACTGGAGCTATATTAGTTGGTTTGCAATCTTTCTAGAAGAAATCTTTACATTTTACAAGTAATGTATTATGACTCTTTGGAATTAGGGTAGTTTAATATCAATTATCAATTATTCTGACCAATGAGGGTAATACCGTTTCATAAATCTTTTCAGTAACGTTAGTACAACGGCTAATAGCTTCCCCATTTACGTTCCTTCTATTGTTAGTTACATGCAGAGTATCTGCACTATGGGTAGGTGTGTTCACCTGATCTGCTATCAATGTATCCTGGATGCTAAGGATTACTGGATAGTGGTCATTGCCTTGTCTATAAATGACTCTCATAGTGATTATTGCACTCCAAACTCTTACGTCCAGCAGATGTAATCTTTATAGTTTCTGTATGTGCCCCAACGAAACGTGGGAACTGCAATACTGTCGGAGGAGGAGTGACCATTACAAGCCCGAAGGCCATACAAAAGTGATATGTCTACCAATTGTAGTGCAGATCTTGTCAGCTGTTTTTTTAGGGGAGCTGGAACACCCCAAAATGCATCCTCGTCTTTAGCTAAATCTCTACTCAGGACTAAGGGCGTAAATGTTAAATTAAAATTGTCCCTAGTGATGGCATAGTGGCTGTTCCTCTTGAAGCCAAATAAATCATCGAGCACTCGAAGGGTGGGACATTTGGTATGCCTATAAGTTCTTCTATTATAGATGGTAATTAAAACAAGAGGCATCTCATCATCAGTAATGATCTTCAAACCTTGTAGGCCCAGTGGTCCTGTGAGAATCTCTTTAACTGAGCACTTTATGGAGGTCTATATCCATGCTAACAGTCCACCAGAGGCTCACCCAGCACTTGTAATTTGGGCTGGAATGCAGAGGATCTTATAGCCAAGCCTATACGTACCTTCGGGGGTCATGTTTCTTGAAAGATACAATCTGAACTCGTCTATATATTGGCTCTAATCACGGTCATAACATTTGGATTTTAATTCTGCTATATTCCAACTGATAATAGATGAGTTTCTCTTGGAGGGAGGCTGTGGGAGTGAGACGGCTCCATTAGGCACTAGCAGAATCAATGATACATATGAAGGAGACTTTTAGATTCAATGTGTCTGGACACAAGTCGTGGTCTGCACATTGCACCGTAGATCAAAATGTGCCACAGTGACACACATCATAGCTCCAGCGAGGGCATGACAGTTTCTCCTGTGCACTTAACCATCAGATATTCTATATGACTGAAAGTCAAATCTGCTCCATGTCTAGTTATACAGGACAAAGAGTGAACTGTGCAAAATCATTACTGCACACCTAAATCAAAAGAAACACTTCCCCTCTTGTGCTGTTTGATTTCAAAGCTTTGAATATCTAGAACACATACTGCGTGATTGAGCGGGTCGGCGTTTTCCAACCTCTATATAAACCCCTCACCGTTCAACCACCGAAATTCCAGGTTGTTTGGTATTTAAAGCCCTCAGTAATTGCTGGGTGCATTTAACAGCTCAGAATTCATAAAATGTCGGCAGGTCAAACCTTCACAAATTTAATGAGTAGCAGTAAGCACTAAAATCTGCATGTTAACCCCAAAAACTTGGAGAACCCAATAAATGCCAAACATTGAGTAATAAAATGTTATCAGTAGTGATAAATAGCACCTAGTCACCCTACATTGTGAGAATCAGGTCCACAGACTTGGATGTAATCTCCTAGAGACCATTCCCTGTATCATCTGGTAGTTTTGTGAAATTGGTACTAAGAAGCAATAAAGAGTCTATCAAAGTGTCCACAAAAAAAAACATTAGGTATAGGGCTTTAATTTTCAGTATTCATAAACTGTACTTTTGTAGTAACTTACATGTTTGTAATGACTTACGACCATATGTCCATATACGTAATTTACCAATTAATTATTTTCGAGAAATAACGAATAGCAAATATCAAATCAGTAAATCATAGGTAGGAAAATATAGTTTTCTCGAATAGCTATTTCTTCAGATTCACAATTGCAAATGACTAATCCAAGTTAGCAAATGAGAAGCAGTCTCAAATAGAGAATCGCAAATTCCGGATGTCACCTATTGACTAGCTAGCACTTTGAAGACACACATCTCTGTGGACCAGGAGTGTATTGGAGAGTTGTTACAATGTCGAATCAGAATAAATGCAAGGATGATGGAAGGCACAAACAAAAGCAGAGGGTTTTTTGATGTTGAACTGGAGATTTTGTTTGAAAACTGTGTCTCCAATAATGGCAAACCTCTTGGGAAAATATCTTTGACTGTGCCGGAGGTCACCAAAAATAAAATCTGGGTGTCAAACCAAGAAAGAATAAATCTTGTTGGTGTCACCAAGTACACCATTGATGAAGCCTGGTAGCGCTGGTTTATTTTATGATCTCGCACAAAAAGAAGCTTGCGCAGACAACATCTAATCCTCTGCATATTGGAGGTGGTTCTTCATCAGTCCCTCCTGCAAATCCAATGGAGAAAATGATGGAAAGCACCTTTGCACGAAAATAAGTGTCTGGAGGTACAGACATAGACACATCACATCTTCCTCCATCAAATACATGTTAGAAAGTCACAATGTTTGTGTGGTAGGTAAAATGTAATAATGTTTATTCACTCTGTGAAACACATAATTGCAGCATAATTATAAATGTAAATTTCTGTTTAAACTGGTCACTAACAATAATGCTAAAATGAGAACTATACATCTCATTACGCAATGTTAATACAATCATTTTAACAAACTAATTTTTTCATGTTTGTTAAAGTCTAATACTTTAAAATTACCAACAATATTTTACACTCTCAAATAATGTCAATCTGTGTATTCTTGGCTGCAAACCAATGTACTATGGGTACTATGGGTCAAGTAGTTTTACTATAGAAGTCAAACCATAACAAAATATGTTACTGGAAAAAAAATAAAAAAAATTCTCACCAAAAAACACGCCTGAATCAGAGAGTATTGAAAATAAAGATGACCATGGGGAAACTATTAATAATGTAGAGATCAGTGAAGCATCTTCTGTATGTATTCTCAGCAGCAATGTACAAACTGAAGAATCATCTGAATTGTCAGCTGAATCCCTTGGGCAACTAAGAACTTCAGTACGTCCAACTACCCAGATAATTTGAAATGTTACTCCTTCAACAAGACACATTATGCCAAACAGATAGTTGCAAAATCGTACTGCTAATGTGAGACCGAGGGCAGTGATTTGTCTTAATTTAGAAGCTGAATTACAATCTGCTCAACCTTTTTTTAAATATTGAGAAACCTGTGCTGCATATACAAAAAAATTATTCAGAAAAGGGGGTTGTGATGGACAGAGTATCTGAATTAAGCAGAACACTCCTACCCAGTCAACAGATCAGGGCTTGATCCATCACCGTTTTTTAGCTCACTGCACCATCCCAGCTCAGAACCTGGCTACATGCAAATTAGTCTGTCCCTGGCCCAGTGCAATATACAAAAAAAGCAGCTAAGGGAAATGGAACCAAATTAAGTGCCATGAGGAAGCTATGGCATCTGGGGCTGTATTACATAAAGTGCCTGGCGCAATTTAGTTTTACAGAAGGGGCTGCAGACACTATGCAGCCCCTTCTGTAATACCAATAGTGCTGGTGCATTTAAAGCACCAGCGCTATCTTCAAGGGGGTGTTCCCTGATTTGCATGGCGTGTGCCCCATGCAAATTAGGGAATCCCATAGCCTCTGTGCCAGCGCCGTATTACCAACACAGGCGAAGAGGCATAGAAGCCCTCAGGGGGCACACAAGAGGAGACCTCTGCAGAGGATAAAGGGAGTCCTATGGACCCCCCAGACATCCCCTTGCAGGCGAGTGCAGTCACTGACTGCATCCGTCTGCAAGGGGATCGCTATTCCCCTTTTAAAAGTGCAGGCGGGTTTCCGTCTTCAAATTGTTTAAAGCTGCTCTGTATTTCATGTGAATGTGTTGCCAGGGCAGCACAAGTTTGCTGCTGCCCTGGGGGCAGCGCATTCACCATAATGCGGTGCATTTTCCTTCATTGCGCTGGACACACTTTTTTACAGGTCCACCCGGCTCAATAAAGGAAAATGCGATGCATGTGCAATGCGGCCCCAGGTTTCCTACACATTGGTGAATCACATGAGGCTATATGTACAGAAATCAGTGCATTAACAGGTCCCCCAAGACGCAGTACTAGCTAATCCCAGATGCACATGCAATAATACTATCTTAACTCAAAAATAGTATCATCCCTTTCAAAGAGAAGTGATTAAGGAGAAAGGGAAAAGAAAACCTATACTCCACCGCACCTAGAGGTGGGAAGAGGAGAAAACCTTTTTTATGTATAACCCTCAGTCACTCTACTAGTGTCATGCTTCATCATTGGCTTCACCCTAACTCGTAAAGGTCAGGGTGGGCTCGACCATATTTCAGGGAGCAATTTAGAGAAGTCTTAATTTTCTTGTATTTTTTTTTTTTACATTTAATTAAAATCCCTACCTCACCCCAAGGTACCCCTTTATTTGAGGGGGTAGCGGAGAAGATTAAAAACTATGGGAAGGAGCAACCAGGATCTTGTGATCCTGTGACTCTAAGGTAAAAAGCGCCAACATGCTTCTGCCATACTCTAGTGGCCTATGTAGGTCCTGGGCATTCTTCAGGGCGACACTAAAGCAGAAATCCCACCAGTAACGTCACCTTATAATTTATACAGGTGAGAACGTATGGTGCTAAAGAATTACTTAAGCATGCAAACAAAAGGAAAGTACTTGCTGGGTTCCGGGATTTGCCTGTGAACAGAAAGAACAATAGCATGATTACTTTTTTATTTCACTAAAATGCCTTAATCGTGTCAGAATGACAGAATGAGGTAATCTATAATTTGTATCATGTAATACTTGCTGGCGATTTTTCAGCAGTCTAGGTAGTTCATTTTATCAAAATATTTTTTGCATCAAAGTTCCGTACTTATCTCAACCAAAGGCTTCTGAAGATGCTGTGAAAAGATATAAGTGAGAGCTAACATAAGGATTTATGTAAAACAGTACAGAACCATAGCGAGACTGTTGCCATTAGAGGCTGAATTAGCCGTGACATGCATAATTAAAAGTTAAAAACACGTGTAAGGCATCACACATACTTTGGATGCACTTGATTGTTGACTTACCCCAGCTATGAACAAGGAATACTTATCAGGGGGTGGTGGGGGTAGGTCCTGTAGTCAAACTCTGGGTTGAAAGTAAAGGTGAAGAAGAGAGAAAAAGCGTAAATTGAAGAACACCATCAACGGTGATCTGTACTGAAAAGGCAGCGTTCGTACCGGTATCCAGCTACGTTTTTGCCTAAAGAGTGGTCACACTTACTGCTCAGGGGCGGCCTTAGGCATGTGCAAGCTGTGCACCTGCACAGGGCCACCAAACCCCAGGGGCCACCACGCCAATATATATCCTTAATATAATAATCCTCTGAGGATGGATACATATTTGCGTGGCGACCCCTGGCAGGGATTTGGCGGCCTCTGGCTCTGTTCCACTTCCAAACACCCTGACCCCCCCCCCCCTCTTCACTGGCCTCCGCGCTCCGCTCCGCCCGGACCCCCTCTTCCGGGGCCCCCTACCTACGTTCCCTGCCCAGGGCCGCCCGAGCCTAGAGCCGCCCCTGTACTGCTTCAAGGGTCCCAACCCGCTGCAAACCTGTCTGTCCTGACCGCTCCCCTAGGCTGGTAATGTGATGTGCTGTGTGCATGGAGCCCATTATAACAGCCCGGTGTTGGTCTTCTGGCGCTCGATTTCTGGACATGTGACCGGCGTGGTGTGGTCACGCTTACGTTATTCATCCACAGTTCTTCTGAAGCGAGGGCAAGGTTCAGGTGAATACAACTAAAAGATGTTTACAGGTAGGGTCGATCTCAAACATTTTATCATGCGGTGTACAATAATAAGGGTCATGACAGTGTAACCCACATTTTTGGGCGTGGCACACGTCATGACATCGTTCGAAATCCGAACGTTTCGGTGTCCATTAGGGCGTGTTATAACTCAGCGGTAGTAGAGCCTTATGGTCCTGCGTCATATATTAGACTGGAGAGACTCCCTGTGACGTGCTGGTTCTAGCTCTTTATAATGTGTAGGCTAATTTGAGCCAGTGTTTACGTTTTCAATTAGAGGATTGATAAGAAAAACCTTTATTTATATATATATATATATGTATATGTGTGTGTATATGTATATATATATAAGTTCCACACCTCCTCCGAGGTAGCCGGGACACCAGGACAGCGGTGGGCCCAAGGGTCGGAGGTTACCCTTACATATAATTCCAGGTTCACAAACGCAAAAGAAATTGCTGGTGCACTCCCCTCCAAAAAAGCATGTTACCACTCCATTGTCAGTTGCTGGAAAAACGGGTTTATTATTCCATAATATTCAGCATGGTTTTAACGAGCTAGATGGAAAAACCCAACGCGTTTCGACGACAAACTCGTCTTGCTCACGGGTGACACCCATGCCTCAAGCAGTTCTTTAAATAAAGTACAAACAAGTGAAAAACACACACGTAGTGAAAGCTCAACATAGGTGTAGGACTTCACAGTGATCGCTTGTTGCAAGTGGCGGCCATCTTAGAGAGGGGTTTTCTGTGTGAAATCACATAAATGCCATACATATTGTATGAGAGACTGCTGAATTAATTAATTCGCTGAAATACATATTAACAAATTTAACCGCATGTAGCATGTAATGCCTCTTGAATAACATTGTGATTAATGAGTCGCATACACAGTTTAGATACTTTTGAATTAATGCAAATTACCAAACATTTTTTGTCCAGTGAATTAACGCATTATGGTTAAAGAGGCTGGTGTTCGCCTGTGACCTAAATGCTTTTGACAATGCGCAAATAAAATGTTTATGCTCAATTAACCAAAATTAGTGCACAGAGCCAGTTGCTTTTAAGGTAATGCTGGTTACCCCAGTGGGTAGTTGCGAACATAATGGTAAAGGATATTCTACCCCAGTGGGAGAATAATACTTAAAAACAAATAACAAAATCATGAAAGCAACATCAGAATTCATAATTCAGAAACCGACTCCTGTGAGTATTGCATTGCGTCATAACATCAAAAGAATAAATTTGAAAGTCCCAAGTGAGGGAAATTGCCAGTACAACACCATGATGCCCCATACTCATAAGTCAATTACACAGGTCATAGCAAATTTTATCAAATGTCGGTAGATCTTCACAGTATCCTATCTTGATTGCTTTTCTGCCTAAACAAAACAAGAGAAAGGAAAACCACCTCAGTAAAGGTTATATAGTAGAGTAAATGTCCTATAATTTAGCCCTAGCTTGTAACAGCTAACAATAAACAAACAGTGAAAATTAATGAAAAATAAAGTTGCGTGAAGATTAAAAACAATCTTAAAGTCTAAACACAGGAGACTATTATATGATTCCATTAAAAACACAAGTATCAGAATACTCAAGGATAGATTCAAAGAACGGAATCACCACTTCAATCATTCTCCCAAATACCAGGACAGTTCTTCCTCGGAGTTCAGCCCAGCTGGGATCTTAGTGTCTAAATCAATGATATACTGACTTTCCAATTGTCGAAGTTTCCGTATTCTGTCCCCTCCTCTTTTCATTGGGGGGACCCGATCAATAGCGAAAAACTTTAACAAATTCCGATTGCTTTTGTGTAGTTCATCAAAATGCCTAGCAATGGGAGACACTTTATCCTTGTTCTGAATTGCTCTCATGTGCTCCAGAATACGTTTCTTAGCGGGGAACATTGTGCTCCCCACGTATTTTTTCGCACATGGGCAAATCAGAACATAGACACAATAGTCTAACAAGCACGACAGGTGTTTTTTGATAGTCCTCTCCCTATTCTCCACTGGAAAGTGAACCTTTTTGACATTGGTACTAAATTTGCAGGCCTTACAGGCCATGCAAGTGAAGAAACCTTCTATATCAGATTTCCTATTTTTCAGAGCGCTTACATCATTCCTACTAAGTTTGTCCTTCAAGGAACTAGCCTTGCGGTATGAGATGTCCGGATTACAACTCAGTACATCCTCAAGTGTAGGTTCTGTACCCAATACTTTCCAGTGTTTTCTTAAACTCTTTTGTACCTGCCAGGATTTAGAGTGGTAGGTGGCTACAAATCTGATCTTGTTGTCATTCATATCAAGTGGTTTCTCTTTAGGTACTAGTAGTTCTGCCTGACTAAGAGCGCTGGCTTTCTCATATGCTGCCTGGATGATGTTGGTGTCATAGCCCCTCTCAATGAAACGTTCAGTCATGCATGTACCCTCAGCTAAGAAATCTTGTTCAGAGCTGCAATTTCTCCGAGCCTGGAGGAATTCGCCAAATGGTATGCTCCGAATCAAAGATTTAGGGTGGCCACTGTCTGCGTGTAACAAAGTGTTACCAGCAGTTTCTTTTCTGAAGAGTTTGGTGACAAGTTTCTTATTTAACACATGGAAAGTGAGATCTAAAAATTCCATCGTGCTGTCACTAATTTTCCCTTCCAAACTGAGGTTCAGAGTGTTTTGATTCAGTCTTTGGATGAATTGTTCAGCCAATGTACACGGACCATCCCAGATGATAAACAGGTCATCAATGTATCGCAGCCAAAGAATCACATGGCTGCGATACAGATCCTGAGTCCGTGCAACTTGCTGCTCCCAGCTGGCCATGAAAAGGTTGCAAAGCTGGGAGCAAAACAAGTTCCCATGGCAGTCCCTTGTCGTTGCCTAAAGTAGTTGTCATTGAAAACAAAAAAATAGTTTTCTAGACAGAACAACGTCATCTGGAGCAACATCTCAGTATGATCTAAAAATGAGATTCAGCGGGCTTTAAGGAACTGATGACATGCTTGAATACCATCCGCATGTCTAATTGATGTATATAAGCTACATACATCTAATGAGATCAACAGGTATCCATCTTTCCAATCCGCATCTCTGATTTTGGTAATGAAATCTCTACTGTCTTTCAAGTAAGACGGAAGTTTTTCTACAAAGGGACGCAAAAAGTGGTCTATATACTTGGATGTTTTTTCCAATAATGATCCCATAGAGGAAACGATAGGTCTCCCTGGGGGTTCCACTGCGTTTTTATGCAATTTAGGTAGAAGATATAAAATTGCCACCTTAGGATTGCGATCAAGTAGAAAAGAATATTCATTCCATTCTAAGATCCCCTTTGTATGCCAGTTTTTTAACATGTCATAGTACATTTTGTTAGAGCTTTCAATTACATCCAATGTGGTCCTCTCATAACAATCCATACAGTTTAGTTGACGCATCCCTTCCTGTAAATATTTAACTGTATCCAGAACAACAACATTCCCCCCTTTGTCCGACTGGCGGATTACAATTGAGGGATCACATTCTAGGGTACGTATTGCTAAACGTTCAAGTTTGCTGAGGTTGTCATTAGACCAATGCTTCATCTTAGCCAATTTCTTTAAGTCATTGATAACAAGATTTTCAAACGTATCAATGCTACAAAACGGTAAAGTAGGGTTAAAATTAGATTTAGGTTTGAAAGTGTTGATGGTATTAAGGTTAGTATTAAAATCCAAGGACATAGCATTGATACGACCTGCTTGATAATCAATTTTATCACGTGTAAATGTTCTTTCCTTTTTTATCTTATGGTGGCTGTTTCGCATTTTAGGGCCTTTTATAGCACATCTTGACCACTTTGATTAAGCTTAACCAAATTGTACAAACTTCGGGCTATGTTCTACATAGATTGCCTTATGTATAAAGTGAAACCGCCTGTTCTACACGTATTCATTGTGTACAACATATCATCATATACGTTTTTCTCTCTTATATCTACATTTTTACATTTTTTTACTATTTTATATTTCTACAGCAGTAGAAATATAAAATAGTAATAGTAAAAAAAATGTAAAAATGTAGCTTACAATTTGGTTAAGCTTAATCAAAGTGGTCAAGATGTGCTATAAAAGGCCCTAAAATGCGAAACAGCCGCCATAAGATAACAGAGGGTGTAGAGAGCAAGTTTGGTCTTGCAACAACTCGCTGAATTTTCAAAGTATCAATTTATGCCCACCAGAGGGCTTTATTGTGAGAATGTCGCTTTAACCACAAAAGCAAAGTTATGACAGTAATGCGGCTGATGATTTATTTGCCCACTAGAGGGCTAGATCGTCTAATGCCAAATAGCAATGTGACGTAAATGACGGGTAATTTGTATGAGGATGTCGGACCACCGAATCAATAATGAGGGCTAAGGATACATGATGTAATACTGCAGAAATGTAATTGCCGCCTGCAATAATGGTGATTTTGTGTTTAAAAACTGAGAAATTGTTGATCTTTTGTAAAGAAACTACATTTCCCATCTAACTTCCTGTAAGCAAACAGGAAGTGAGATCAGTAACAGAGGAGTTCTGGCGTGTACTTCGAAATATAGGAGGAGTATGAACTTTATTGCACTGACCGTGAACAAGGGACAGTTGGTTGCGAAACGCGTTGGTTCTTACTTTGCATTGCTGGAGTAATGACAATGAAATAAAAAGGATTGGGAAAGGAACTTTTGTGAGTGCTGACTTATTCCCTTCGTGGAAGAAGGGAGTTGTGAAATATATATATATATATATATATATATGTACAGGGCTCGAGTCAGGGTACCTCGCGGTTGGACGGCGTCCCCCCACTTATTTTACCGGAGGGACGCCATACCCCCTGCTAAACAGCTGGACTTCACTGTTTGGCATCTCTGGGACGAGATCGGAGCTCACAGCGCTGTGAGC
Organism: Lissotriton vulgaris; assembly: GCF_964263255.1. Taxonomy (NCBI): domain Eukaryota; kingdom Metazoa; phylum Chordata; class Amphibia; order Caudata; family Salamandridae; genus Lissotriton; species Lissotriton vulgaris. The sequence goes on along the minus strand of NC_141689.1, from coordinate 1,820,021,679 downwards.
TCCGATCTCGTCCCAGAGAGGACGCAGCGGTAAGGCGGGCACATTCCACGAGCAGATGGGCATTTGAAGGGAGGTGGGGCGGTGCACCTCTTGGGAGCCGTCTCTATCAGGTTTGGAAACACAGGCAATGAGCTCGATTTTGCAAGCCACCTTTTGTGACGTCATTTCTTGTCGTGACATCGTCCCCCCCCCTTCTTTTTTTTTAGGACTTGTGTGCCATATATATATATATATATGACAGGATACCACGCGGCTTAAGGGTCCTTATTGTCCCCACCTATGAGAATCCAGATCCCCAGATGCTCCAAGAATGGGCCGAAAATAATCTCAAGAGTTCCATGAACATGCTCCATATTCTTATCAAGTATGCCGAATCAGATCGTAATAAATTGCTACTTGAAATTGATCGAGTAAACGGCCTGTTGGAGGCTTCAGGGGAAACTGATCTGATCACCAAAGCCAAAGCAGAAATTGATTTACGCATAAAACAGTTGGAAGATACTATCATTGAGCGCAAAATTACCAAATTTGCCCGTGATAAAAACGACTATGCCACTGGCAGGATTTTTACCTTCTCCAGGAAATATGATAACTTGAAACGCAAAGCTGTGGCAAATATTGGCATTTCTCAAGACATCCAACCTTCAACTTCTGCGAGTACTGTGCTAACTGACAACAGTGATAATCTCTCCCTGAACTCGCTTACTTCTGGCAGCGAAGACGATAACATACCAGGGAGATCTACAGAAGGACTTGCCAGTCGTGAAAACTTCACACTGGTTGACGAGCTGAATTTTGTGAGCGAGGGCTGGTGTTACTCCCTGCGCTCCCGGCAACCTCAAACCAAATCAGGCAATCAATCAGCCAGCGCAGGCACGCAAGGAGGGGCATCTTCAAGCGCAAGTACCTCGCGCGGAAGAACAAAAAAGAATTGGAGAAGATAACCAGCATGTCGGAAAATACTGTCATCAATCTCACTGATTTTCCTCTGACCCAAGCTGAACAACAACTACTCTCTCTTGGGCTTTCATATTGTCCTCCTAACAGGTTTTCGTATAATCAAACGCGCATTGACATCTACAAATTCATTCGTAAAATCAAACTTATCAAGTACTTCAAACTCGAATCCAAAAGGAATCAAGTAGTGACTATGGCAGATGTCGATACTGCGATACCTTCTCTACAAGTTCATGATGCTGCGGGGTTACAGAACTTGCTAGATTTAGCTTTCGACAATGACTCACAATCTACCCCTACAGTGAGTCAAAGCATAGAGGTGAGACGTTCAGCTGTCACCCCTTTTCGCCCCAAATCTACTTTTCTACCGATCATGCCCCGTGATGCGGTGGATGTGTTCAGCGACAGGGTGATTACAAAATTGAAAGCCCTGAATAGAAACATTCTAAATCAGAGGAAACAGACTTACTACAATGACAACCAGTACCATCAACTTGTGAGTAAGCTCCAAAAGAACAAGGATGTCATAATTAAAAATGCGGACAAAGGCGGAAACACTGTGCTTTGGCTGACCAAGGATTACATTATTGAAGCAGAAAGACATCTCAGTGACACTTCATGTTATCTCTTGTCCACTCAATTCGCTATGAACAAAAGCCATGAAACTACACGCAAGTTAATTCATTCATGGAAGCGAATGGGTTTGCTCACCAAAGACGAATGTAACTTTTTGGTCAATGATTAGCCCATCACACCTGTTTTGTATTTTCTTCCGAAAATACATAAACAGGTGACGCCTACTCCAGGACGTCCGATCATAGCTGCAATTGGCAGCATGAACGAGAACCTTTCCAAATATGTGGACTTCTTCTTGCAGCCCCATATGCATAATCTCCCATCCTTTTTGAAGGACACCACTGACTTTCTAAACAAAATCATGGAAGTGGAATGGAGTGACAATTTACTATTCTTGGTCATGGATATAGAGTCTTTCTATACGTCGATACATCATCAGCACGGCATGCTGGCGTGCAAATACTACTTGGACAAAAGAGACATCAGTTTCCGGGATCATAATGCCATGTTGATGGAAATGTTAAATATCTGCCTTAACACCAATTTTTTCAGATTTCAGGGCCAGATATATCAACAGCTACGTGGAGTGGCGATGTGCTCGTGTTTCTCCCCCAGTTACTCATGTTTACATGTGGGCTGGTGGGAGGAACACGAGCTCAGGACCACACACCGTCGCTGGCTACCCTATATCGCGCATTATTGGCGCTTTATAGATGATGTCTGTATAATCTGGAAAGGATCATCAGAAGAGGCGGAAGCATTTGTTACTGAACTTAATGCTAATGTTTTCAACCTTAAATTTACCTCGACTGTCACCTCTGATGCAGCAGAATTTTTGGATGTTAACATTTTCATCAAGGATAATAAAATTGAAACCCGTCTGCATAGAAAGGCCACCGCGGGCAATTCAATTTTACATGCTCGTAGTTCCCATCCGGCCCACACAATCCGCAGCATCCCCTATGGGGAGTTCATATGTATTTGCAGAATATGCAGTGACAAGGACTCTCTCGACAAGTGTTTAAGTGAGTCTAAACAGCGATTCATAAACAGAGGCTATTCTGAGTCTATTCTAGAGAAAGCCCTTCACAAAGCTTGTACATTCGAGCGTAAAACACTACTCAGACCTAAGGTTCAAAACATCTCTACCACAGAGTGCAATGTACGTCTGATTACCAACTACAGCACTCAGGAGCGCAAAACTAGGCGCATTATCTCTTCTGAATGGCCTATCATTCTAACTGATGTCATTCTCGGGCCACTGCTTCCTAGCATCCCTAACATCACATTCAGAAGGGCGCCTACTATGCGTGATGCCCTTGACAGGCCCATGCCAGAAGGTCCGCTCAAAAAAAGCCTGACAACTAAAACTGGCTTTTTTAGATGTACATCCTGTCGAGCTTGTACCTTTGCCAAGAATAGCACACACTATGTCACTGCAGTCAGTTCCACACCCGTTCCTATTCGAGAACACCTTACATGTAGATCTGAGTATGTCGTGTACAAATTAAAGTGTACCTGTAATCTGGAGTACATCGGAAGTACTAAACTTCCGGTGCACCAACGGATTTTGCAGCACATTCGTGCTATTGTCAACAGCGACAATAGTTATCCTGTCGCTAGACACTTCCGTTCAGTACACGACAAAAAACTCAAGGATCTCGAATATACAGTTCTATGCTCGGTACCCCAACCCGGCCTGGGGGGTGATCGAATGAAGCTTCTTCGGCAGAGAGAATCACATTTGATTCTTGCCTTAGACACTAAGGACCCTAATGGACTGAACCTTACTGAAGATTTGAGCAATTTCTTATGAACTGTTGATATCTTACCATGATTCTGTTTTTCATTAATTCTTCTGATGTGATCTAGATTTTCACTTCGTGGTTGGCCGCCTGGTAGGCTCTCATGTGTATATATTTTTGTCTGGTGTATACTCTACTACATTGTAATTAATTGCTTTTCTAATCAATTATGTTACACCAGATTGCAGGTTTACTTGTATTGGATGATTTCTTTCCCTGTATTCTTCATTTTTGTCAGCTGTGGCTCTTATATTCTTTTTTAGTTTATTCTTTTTTCTTTCTATATATTTTTTATTCCTCTTGCTTTCTCTCATTATTGTGCATTTATTGTTTAATCAGTTATTATTTGTTTTTTCTATTTTTATGGACTGCTTGTATATAGTGTAATTAGGAATGATCTAGACGACAATTTTTGTTATCAATTTCATCATCTTGGGCACTTCACTACCATCCATTAAGACACTGGGCAGTTTGTGCTTGTTGTAAATAGCCATGTTTTCTGCGATGTTTATTGACACTATGTCATTATATATTTTTATGATCTGCAGATTTCCACTCCTTAGTATTGCTTTCTGCATTTCTTTATTGCACTATGTCACTATCCGTTTCGAGTATATTGCAGACATCCACTTATATTCCAACTGGTGGTTATACATGCTGTACATACACTGCATTTTGCCTCTGTGCTGATTTTCCTTGTATTCTATTTGTTTCCAAGTGATGTTTTATTTATGTGTGATCTTGGAGCCTCATTACACGGCGTCACGGTCCATTTGTTTTCATTCATATTTTTTTAAACACTGGTCACTTTATGAGTCCTTTCACTATGTTCATTACTCAGAGAAGGCGTACACTATTGGTCACTTTTGATTGTCCTTTGTTTATCATTACTATTTATATGCTTTGTTTGTTCCTGACGTGTTGTGTGAACAAGCTCTCGTGTAGAGCGAAACGCGTAACCTTTATTTAATAAATCGTCTTCCCTGTCATCCATTTCTGGATTCCTCATTATTTCGAGGCTATTGCTGTTTGCTGGACGTGAGGCTTATGAGGTCTTGACCTTTCGGTTCCGCCATTATTGAACGGGACCAGGACTGTATATATATATATATATATATATATATATATATATATATATATATATATATATATATATATATATATATATATATATATTTGAGAAATCATCATTCACAACCGCTTCCTTACAAGATGCAGAATAACGAAAGAGCAGAACCACCATATCCGTGCTTATTTCAGTGTTTTATTTGTGCAAAATTCTCAGCCCGCAATCTGCCATGACGCGTTTCGCCTCCACCAACAAGGCTTGATCACATGACGTGTCATAGACATAAACAACCTCAACATGTGGGGAGTGCGCAGATGCACACTCCACTCCAAGGTGCACAGCGTTGTGTGGATTTAAAATCCATCTTAATTTTAAACCGTTTAATCTTTATCCGTAAGTTTCTTCAATCTTTTTCTAGTCATTTAACATTGTTCTTCCTTATGCATCAAGTACACACGTTTTCCATACTGTATTTAGGTAACTTCTCATATTTTTATGTGTCCATCCGAACTTCTTTAAAAATAAGATCCCAATTCACCAAGTTGTTCAGAGCAGCATTCATTTATTTGAAGCCCAATGCATTCCGGGCTGCCGTCCAGCCCTTCGTCAGGGGTAACTGTGAAAGGACAATTATGGGTGATACATTACTTATCTGCATAGACTATATCACATTTAACATTTCTTTTCAGAATTTCCTTTGTTTACAAATTTACAAAAATTAATATTAGACGTTGCGCATCAGTGAATAAGCCTCCTTAAGTGCATCACATTTCACAAACCAAAGTCCGTGTGGTCCAAGTTCAAATCAATCCTAGAACTTCCCTTAAAGTTATCTAGCATGCCACTTCTTAAGAATTATGTTAGTCAAAAAAACGCTACTGAAAACACATCACGGGCTCACTTAATCTTCTTGTTTTGCAATGATTAACATCTTACAAACCTAAATCTGCACTGCATCTACTGAGCCCTGCCGAAGTTATCTATCTATTTCCTAGTGTCTTACGATACTCACAACCTTCCATCGGTCGATTATCGGCTTAAAATCATTAGTGCAACCGTGTTTCAATGATCAACATACCTGCTCACGTTTTTCATTTCCATCAGCTCACGCCGCGCGCTGCGCGCTGCACATAATTCAATCTCCCGCGCTTATGCGCCGTGTTTAAACAGTTTGTGCTCCACCCCCTACCTCTCCACCTGACACATTAGTAACTGGCATGCCGAAACTTCCTCCCCCATAATGCACCAAACAGTCCGCTTTTACATTGCGTACTTGTCCTAGAAACTCGTACTCAAATCTAAAACGATAAAAGTTCTAAATCTTTCTGTCGTTTTTAACAAAAGAGTCCATGTTCAATCCATTCTTTTTAATAAAAATCTTTACAGTCCTTCCTGATATTTGTAGGTATCAGCGTCTCCGATTGTTGCTCCGAACTCGATGTTCCTCCGTGTTTGCCATCATCAGTTCATACATTTTGTCTCCATTCTTTTTCATGGGTGCAATAACCAACGGGGGGCTAGTATTTACTAAGTATGAATGAAGGTGGTCTGCACTCCTTATTCTCCATTTATATTCTTTTACTTGTATTCCATAAATTTAAACCTGTTGCGTGCTACCCGGATTGTGTAAGCCCAATACACCTTTCTGAACCTCAACATGTGAGGAGTGCGCAGATGCACACTCCACTCCAAGGTGCACAGCGTTGTGCGGATTTCAAATCCATCTTAATTTTAAACCGTTTAATCTTTATCTGTAAGTTTCTTTGATCTTTTTCTAGTCATTTAACATTGTTCTTCCTAATGCATCAAGTACAGACCACCTTCATTCATACATAGACATAAACAACGACATTTATAGCCCAGAATATCAAATGGGAGCAGCTGTTACTATTTCATGTGTAGGCAGCGAGGAAATACTACATGGTTAAAAACGACGATGACAGTGTAATATAGGGCAAAGTGCCCATTGAATGTTAAAAGGTTCCACATATACTTTCAATAATATTTAAGTTTGTCTATAATTTCATATATATACAAATGAATAAAAGTCATAATTCATATATAAACACAATTTCTGTACAGACTAATTACAATATGTACAAACATGATTTTTGTATGATAGCAAAAAAAAATCAGAACCATATATTCACATATTATTTCGTTTAAAAACAGAATTTGACTCCCCATTGTCATAAGCATCTAACCCCAGTGGGTCATAAGAAACCAAGTAAAACAGATGATCATACCCGAATTGATAATTCCTCCCTATAATGTCTACCTTGGGGTTCTGTAGTAATTTAGTGTGTTCAGTTCAAGTGCAAGTGCTTAATAAAAACCATTCTACATTTCTTAACTGGTTGCCGAATCTATTCTCGAATTCTCCCTTCGGGGGCTCTTTAATTTTATATATTTTTTGTATTTTTTGGAGTTCGCAGGATTATGTTCAGAGTTTCTAAAGGCAAGTATACATATCCTCACTGGCATTTAGTCCTCCAGGGTTTTTGCTATTAAGTTCTAGGATATATCTTGTCTCTAACAGGCGCAACTTAGCATCCCTGTTTCCACTTCTTTTAAGGGGAAGAATGGAATCAACGAGAAAATATTGAAGCCCACTTGAGTCACTATTGTGGACAGATTCAAAGTGCTGTGCCACTGGATATGACTGATCTTTCCCAGATATAGCCCTAAGATGTTGCAATATTCGTTTGTGGGCGGGCAGACGTGTACTGCCCACATATTGGAGCCAACAAGGGCATTGCAACACATAGACCACATACTCGGTCTTACATGTGAGTCTCTTACTTATTGCTATAGGTATTTCAAGGAAAGGGCTAGAAAAGTAAGTCTTGTTTATTCCATGGCGACATGCTTTGCATGATTGACACTTTTTAAAACCTTTGATGAGATCCATCCAAGATTTTGAAGTATCAAGACTACTGCTAACCAGGGCATTGGCCATAGTTGGGGATCTCTGAAATGTGAGGTTCGGTTTGTTGGATACTAAACCTCCTATTACTGGGTCTCCCTTAACCAGATTCCAGTTCTTAGTAAAGATTTTCCTGATTACTGAATGCTGATTGCTGTAAGTGGTAATGGCTCTTGGTTGTACTTGCTCTTTGCCACTTCCTGTTGTAACAGCTCTTACTTTGGGTATTAGGGCTTGTTCCCTCGTGATCTTTTTAGTTCGTTTGATGGCCCCATCTATTATTTCATTACTGTATCCCCTGTTAAGGAACCGTATTTTACTTTCCCCTTGGGCTTTGTCACATACAGCATCTGAACTACATATTCTTCGCAACCTAAGCATCTCCCCGTAGGGGATACTGCGGATAAGGTGTTGTGGATGTTGACTAGTTGCATGAAGCAACGTATTCCCCGCAGTTGCTTTTCTATGTAGTTTTGTCTCTAGTTTGTTGTCTTTGGTATAGACCTCAACGTCTAAGAAGTTAACTGACTCCTTGTGAATCTGTGAGGTGAATTGCAAATTGTAATTGTTGATATTCAGTTCCTTCACATATATATATATATATATATATATATATATATATATATATATATATATATATATATATATATATATATATATATATATATATATATATACTGGTAGGACGTGTTGGAAAGAGTTTTGGGGGGAAAAGATTAGTGTCCTTGGGTTCATGCTAGGGTATTGTCGCAATGGGCATACTATATCACATTAGTTTAGAAAAAGAGTGGATTCTATACATTGCCTGGCCTTTCAGCACAATGTTTGCCCCTTCATCAGACATTTGTCCAAGAAGGAGTAAACAGATTCTAGGACCCTGGAGTGTATTCCGTATATCAGAATTATAGGTTGAGTTGGTGCCATGGGATGTCATCATTCAATCCCATTGTCTTCGTTCATAGCTAATACACCAATCTTTGTTCCTTTTCCAGGAGTCTTTTGATAGTTTTGTGTCCCAGTGTGCAATAATACACCAACAGTTTTTGACGGAGTGTTGGAAAGTGGCACCTTTTTCATGGTTACCCCCCACTTTATGCCTGATTTTTTATGCAATTTGAATGAATGTGCACTGGGTACCTACTAATCAGGTTCAAGTGCCTGTGTTCTTTCCCAAAATTGTATCTTTGTTTCCACAATTGGCAAACCTATAAGTTCCCCCTCCCCGAGACGGCCCAGAGGGACGCCCGGAGTACCGACGGCCAGAGAGGTGCTCTGTTTACCTGCGCCGCAGCCAGATGAGGCGGAGCGTTTTTCTCCTACCAAATAGCTAGGAGGACTATCATACCTAGGATGTCCAGGTGATATTTTTACCACTTTATTTGTTGTTCACCACGTTCTTTAAGCAGTAGCGACCTCCGGTCCTGATGAAAGCAGCGGACAACTACTTTGCTCCGTACACTGCAGAAACATGTTGACCTAGTTGTTATATATAGTAGCTATTTGTTGAAACTACTATATTCTCGCACTGATTTTATTCTTTGGAAGCTGAGAGGTACTTATTAAACTTATTTTCCTCCTGTTTCTCCAATTTTAGGCTTTTTTCGCACTTCCTTTTTTCACCCTCACTTATATTCACGCACTGCTTTACAGTTATCAGTACACACCAACATACCCATAGCCCACTGGGGCACCCACATTTTGAACAAACTCACTAGTGGTTGCAATGTTTACTCTTCCTGGTGTGAAGGGTCCCAGATGATGACAAGGGCGGTATCGGTCGATAACTGTTATGTTATGTTAATTCTACTTTTAGAGCGCACGGCTGCCCCAGAAAAGGGGCGTCCCGGCGCTTTATCTGGATGAAGGAACACAACCAGAAAAAAGCAGAGAAGATGAATTAACAGTAAGACAATCATTGGGAAATAGGAGGGAAAAGAAATGTTTTAATAGCCCTCCTAAATGCAAGCAGCTCCTCCTGAGCACGAATGTGGGCAGGGAGTGAGTTCCAAAGTTTTGCAGCCAAAACGCGGAAGGAACGCCCTACAGCGTTTAAATCGTGGGACTATGGCCAAATTTTGTCCCAATGACCTCAGGTTCCGAGAGGGAACATAAGGCATGAGGAGATGCTCAAGAATCTGGGGAGAAGAGAATTTAAGAATTTTAAAGGAAAGACATAGCGCCTTAAATTCAATCCTTTGTGTCATAGGTAGCCAGTGTAGTTTCAAAATGGTTTCCTTGACTGAGCAGAACCTGGGTAAGCCTACCAAGGCTCTGGATGCAGCGTTCTGTATACGCTGCATCCGAATAACTTCCGCCTGAATAGCCCCGAGCAGGAGCGAGCTGGCGTAATCAAGCCGTGACAGGATAGTGGCCTGAATTATCAACTGCCTGGTGGGGGCATCAAAGAATTTCAAAATTGGCCTAAGTCCACGTAAAATCCCGAAGCAAGTGGCAGCCACTTTTTTTGTGTGGCCGGAAAAACTGAGGGCGAGGTCTAGCCAAACCTCCAGGTTTTTAACCTCAGATGCCAGAGTGGGAGTTGGACCTAATTCTGAGGGCCACCACTTATCGCCCCAGAGGTTGCTATGTTTGCCAACGATTAAGACCTCTGTTTTTTTTGCATTGAGTTGTAAACCATTAGCATTCATCCAACCAGCCACTGCTGTCAAACCATCTCAAAACCTGGAAGCCTCTAGGTCGGAGTCCCCGCTAAGTGCAACTGCCAACTGCGTGTCGTCAGCGTAAGAGACCATAGTCAAGTCCCAACGCTTGGCGACCGCAGCTAGCGGCTGCACATAGAGATTGAACAGCGTGGGGCTAAGTGCCGAACCCTGAGGTACTCCCTGTTCAATAGCATGGGGTTTAGACTCAAAGGGCGGTGTAACAACCTAAAAAAGTGCGACCTGTCAGAAATGATCTAAACCAATCCAATGCTAAATCCGAGACACCTGCTTCTCCCAGTCGCTGTAGTAGTATCGCGTGGGAGACAGTGTCGAACGCGGTACTGAGGTCAAGTAACACCAGCGCCGCAGTTCGACCAGAATCCAGCATGAGACGCAGATGTTCCGTCATAGAGAGAAGGGCAGTCTCAGTGCTATGTTCCGCACGGGAATCCATTCTGGGAGGAGTCCAGAATCTTTGCAGTCTGCAGATGGTTAGACAGAATACCATTAGCATGGGCCTCAGCAACCTTCGCGGCCCATGGGAGAAGAGAGCTAGGTCGATAATTCTCTAGCTTGAGAGGGTCTAATGCAGGTTTCTTCAGAATAGGGGTAACATAAGCTTGTTTCCACTTAAGAGGTACTATGCCTGAGGAAAATGATAAATTGATAAGTTGACGTACAGGAGGGAGACATATTGTAGACGACTCTTTAAACTGTGCTGGTCTAAGTGGGTCTGCAGGAGACCCGAATTTAACTTTGACCGCTAGTTTATCAAACTCTTCCTCCGAGATATCAGGAAGTATGGATAAGACCAAGTTAGTCATAGGATTAGGCCTCTGGTCTTCATTCAAAGAACTGGTACTCGAAAAAGAACGGTAGATAGTATATATCTTTTCTAGAAAGAAGGTAGCCAGATCTTCACAATGGGACAAAGAACAAATCTCAGCGGCTAGGGCTCTTTTGGCAGTTAGGTCTTTTAGAACCTTGAAAATCAGCTTCGAAGGATTGGAGCTACTTCTAAACTCTTGGGAGTAATAAGCTGCCCGGGTCCTACATACGGCTCTATGATAGCTTTTGAGTTTAGTCAAGTAATATGTTTTTTTATCAGCCTCATAGGTCTTACGCCAGTCTCTTTCTGCTTGTTTACACGCTTTTTTTAAAAGCAAAAGAGAACTGTCATACCAAGGGCTGGGTTCTAAGGGGCGGCACTTACTCCATGCCGCAGGAATCAGAGAATCCAATGCTTGAGAGATCCAATCACAGAAAAGATTGTAACCCGACTCAACATCATTGAATGGGCCAAGGGGGTAACTATTAAGCTATCATTGGAAGTCATCTAGCTTCAATTTCTTCCAATGACGTTTAAAAACAACTGTGTCTAAGGGTTTAAAAGGAAGATCTTTAATCATAAGATGGAGTTCCACCAGAAAATGATCGGACCAAGCTACCGGCCTCGGCGGCAAGACCTTAGCCGCAGTCAAGTTGGTAAATATGGGATCCAGAATATGTCCACCCACATGCGTAGGGTGGGTAACCACCTGATTAAGCTACAGTGCCTCCAAATCTGCAAGAGTACTATTAATAGCTGGTATATGAGGAAGGTCAAAATGCATATTAAGATCACCAACAACGCTGACATTTGCAGCGCCCATTGCAAGAGAGCTCACAATGTCTGGAAGGGCCTTTCTGATGGGTATTTTTCACTTTTGGAAAGTATCCTATTGACCCTTTATCACACTTTTAGATACATTTTCTTTTTCCTGTTGTTGTTAGATACATAGTTAGTCGACAAATTGTTTTTGAGCCACAGTTACTCTCACCTATAAGTCCCTTGTAAAAGGTCCCACTGGTACCAAGGGCCTTGTGACCAGAGAGTGTCTCTAAGGGTTGCAGCATATATTGTGCCACCCTCAGAGCCCTCTTATCAAACATATACCCACAACATTGCAGCCCGTGTGTTTTGGTGCAGTCAAGACTTAAGAGTCGAGATGGCACACATCCCTGTGTGCCATGCCCCCAAAACACTACCTGTGGCGTAGGTAAGTCACCCCCTCGCAGTCCTCACAGCCCTAAGGCAGGGTGCACTATACCAGAGGTGAGGGCATAGCTGCATGAGCAATATGCCCCGTCAGTGTCTAAGTCCATTCTTAGACATTGTAAGTGCAGTGAAGCCATATTGAGTACATGGGATGGTAGGTTGTCATTACGAACTCCACATCTCCACGATGGCTTTACTGAATGCTAAGAAGTTTGCTATCAAACTTCTCAGCATAAGAAACCCACACTGATGCTGGATTTATTACAAAATGCACTCAGAGACTGACTAACTCCCTAGTGTCCAGCTGACTGGTCTGCACCAGCCTGCCACACTCAGACATGTCCCACCTCAGGGGGTCAGATATGTTTCTCACCAACTGAGGTGGGAGTCCTTGAACTCTTGTGGGTCAGGAACAAAGCCTGCTTGAGGTGGAGGTGCTTCTTACCTACCCCCAAGCAGGAACATCATTCAGGGAAGTGAGCCTCAAAGGCTTCATTCCCTTTGTTATGCTACCAAGGGCCTCTTCAACTAGTGGAGATGCCCGCTCCTCTGACCAAGCCCCACTTTTGGTGCAAGGTCGGCAGAAAAATTAGTAAGCAGATGAGGTCTGCCCCTCTCAGCCAGGACCACCCCTAAGGTGTCCGAGCTGAAGTGACCTCCCCTAAGAAAATCTTCCATGTTGGATGGAAGGATTTTAGCCAATAGGATTAGGGGAGGCCCATTCCCCAAAGGGAGGGAACATACAAAGGGTGTACCTGCCAGTACCTGTAATGCCCCTAAATTCAGTATTTAGGGCCACCCCAGAACCTTGATGCTCAGTTACCTGTGACCTAAGAAGAAGGACGAAGGAGATGCCATTCAGCCAAGCTGAAGACGACTACTGATTTGGGCCCACCCCTACCGGCCTGTCTACCACTTAGAGACTGCAATGAAGACGATGCCTGTCCTGCAGCCAGCGACTTCCAGAAGCCAGAGGAGAACTGCCTGCACTTCAACAAAGACCAGATCTCCTGAGGGCAGTGGCCCTGTCCACAAGAAACCTACTCCAAGGACTCCGGATCCGCGACCTCTGACCTCTCCTGGACTCCATGAAGACGCTTGCAGCCTCTTCTCGAAGGGTCCCCTTACCGCAACTGGCTCCAGTAAAGACGGTTTTAGGATCAAGCTGTATATATACATTGTTATTTTATTCAATTTTAATCATTCTTTTTACATTGATTGTTCCTTTTTGTATTGTTTTTTATTAACCACACATATAAAGTGTCATTGTCATCCAAAGGCACCCCTGCATCCTCAGCCCCCTGACTTTGGGGAGTCCATTCAACGGTGCCTAGGGGCCCACTAACACGTCTTCTTACCTGCCCAGCTGTTGGTCACATTTGTCCAACCTCCTGGCCCAAGCCTGCAGCCTCTTTGTGTGACAGTGATTCCCCCTTCACTTGCATTGGGCACCCTATGCTGATTTGCATACTGCTCCTTGTGTGTATAATTGGTACTGCCTTGTGGCCCGCCCCCCTTTGCTTGCCTAAACCCTTGGGCCTGTGTCTTGAAACCACAGGTACCTACCTGCAACCAGCATCTCTGTGGGTGCCCCTAGTCTCCATTGACTAACCTTGGGCCATGTACCTCTGCACCCGGCTGCCCCAGTGCCGGCGGTGGTGCAGTACCTACCTTGATCTGACATTTGCCCAGTGTTGGTATAACCCCTCAAATACTGGATGTGTAAGTCGAGATCTTACCTGTAAATGTGCATAACTGTTTTCCTCCCATAGGATTGTATTGCGTTTCTTAACATTGTACTAAGAGCCCGATTATAATGCAGCTCGGAACCTGCCGAGCCACATCGCAATGTGCCGTCAGGATTCCTTTCTGACCGCCTCGTTTCAATTGGGGTGGTCTGAAAGGAATCCGACCGGTCATTCCGTCTGGCTTCCGATGGGCTCGGAGAGACTGTCCCCCAGTCGTAATGTTGCATGTAATCTTAAGGGCGGGCCTTTCCGCCCTTGAGATTACAATGACGGATGTCAGAATGCATCTTTTGGGGCCCCCACCAGGGCCCCCTTCGATACACGATTTCCAGTTGGAGGCAGAGGGGGCACCTATTGTGCCTCCCTGTTGCTCCCTGCACCTTGTAGTAGGCACCTTGAGGTGTCTGCCAAGGGATGCAAGGATGAACCGCAGCTCCCATTTTACTATGGAAGCTTGCATTGCGGCCACTTTACAGCATGCTCCCATAGTAAAATGTAGGAATGCGACTGAACAGTGTCTGGTCGCATCCTAATGTGGCAGTCGGGACAGCCGACCGGTTGTCGGTCGGTCCCATCACCTATGCAGTGCCGGGAGCAAGTGATTCCTCCCGACATTGTAATGAGGCCCTTAATGTCTGTTACAACTGCTAAGTTACTGCTACTGTTGATTGACGCCACAAAATATTTTCAGTATCACTGTAAAGTATTTTAATTGCCTTTGCAAACCACATTCCTACTGTACTTGAAAGTATTGCTAATTTGAAACTGATATTTTTTTTGCCACTGAGGTGTTCCCATTGGTTTTAAAATAAAAATATCAAAGTAATATTTTTGTACAAACAATTGGTCTTGGATTCAGTATTTAAGTGTATGTAACCATTTCTTGCCTGAGTGTGTACAACAAATGCTTAACATAGCCTTCTGATAAGCCTAACTGCTTGACCATACTACCACAAAAGAGAGTAAGATATTATCTACTTTAACCCGTTTAAAGCCTCTGGGGATCCACTGGACTCTGTGTACACTTTACATTACTTTGATATAGTATATACAGAGCCAGCTTCCTACATGGACAAATATGAATAAAATGAAAAAAGAGCAAGGTAGTATAGCTCAAACCTTGTTATATTATTTCATTGATTTTTATTACATACTATAGAAATTAATAAAAATATCTGTACAAGACATAATTATAATTACATTTTCATTCTAGCCGCATAACTTGAAAGGAAAATATAAAATTGTTCTTTAATGGCCTGTGAAAAAACCTGAAAAAAATATTTTTTTAAAGTTTAAAAATACTGCTTTGTGCAAGTAGAAAATGTCACTAATAAAAATACTTACTTTGAAAGTAGTTGAAATTAATTTTTGTACTAGCATTCCTTCAATCAATCGTTCTGTTGGCACCTTCATATTGATGTTGTTCACGAGGTGGGGGGATGTCTTCCTCGTTACTATTAACTTCTAATATCTCTGTGGAAGGCCTCCTTGTATTGCTACATTATGCCCAAAAAAGAATTCCTTTCTGTGTAATACAATTTAAAGCATTAATGTAATTTGTAAACAATGACACCTATTTGAATCAAATATATCCCCAACTCATCATACATTGCATTTAAGCCAAATCATAACATTAGATGTATCCAAATAATTTTTATTAAAAAAAGTTTTATCAGTAAACTTAATACAAACACTTTATCACACGTAAAAAATGAAATTATCTGGTTCTTTTTAGAGCAACAATATACATATATTCATAAGGCACAATACATGATTCTTAATACATGAATAAAAAGTCATCAATTAAAAAAACAGTTTTGTCGACGCGTGTGCTATATTTTATCTTCGCTTCTTGGCTGTAAGAGGACCTAGGAAGGATGTCCTAATCCATAGGCGTAGAGCATATACACTGTCACCCAAAATTACATTGAACATTATAAGACACCCAGCATACATAAAACAATTGAAAGGTATATACTTCTTATTTAAATTCATTGTATTGCATACCCAAAAGAAAACCATCTCCAAGATGTCCAGTAGCCAGACGGCTGTATAGACCACAGTGGCGGAACCTATAGGAATCATGGGTACTGCCATGATAGCATGCTAAAATGTCAGTTTTTACACACATATTGTTATATTCTACTTGTATATTTGAGGAGTGGTAATCTTTCCTGATTCTGCATGAATATTCAGGTCTGGATGATGTCAAACTGCAACATGTATTCCATCAATGCAGCCAACTACTTAAGGGAATTGTGCTACTCTGACAAATTCACCTTGGTGTCTCCTAGGTCACCCAGTGAATGAGGAAACAAAACGTATCTATTCATTTTTAGCAATACGACTTAAGAAAATGTCTAAAAAGCTGAAATAGTGTACTCTAGGAAATGGCTCCTGCCTCGGCCACAATGACTTGGTAACTGCCTAATGTCAAAAGATGCAAAGAGCACATCACTTGAATGTGTGAGGGGTTGGCATGGGTATGTCTCTTTGTAATATGTGGTCAGTTTATCTATTAAATCTAAAGTAACTCTACATGTAAACCTGTACTTTGTATAAGTATCCTTCTCTGTTTGATCAAAGAGTGTAACTCTTTCACTATAAATCCTCTATTGCCTGTTCCTTTTACTCTGTACTGCAGTCAAAATATGCCTCAGCACAGATTACAAAGCAGCCTTGTGGAAAGTAATGAATCATTCTCTTTTCCTTTTTATACTTTGCAACTGGTTACCACCTGCTTCTACTTGGTGGAAATTTACAAGTGCAAAAAGCCAGTTTTGCGACTAATTGTAAACGCCTTGAACATACAAATTCTAGGAGCCATATGTATGAAACTCTGGTTTTGCCATTCTCAAATAGCAATTTTTTGCAAATCGCTATTTGAGAATCGCAAAACGCTATATATGTAGGATTTGCAAATAATTTTGCGAATCCTACATCTTTCTTAATTGCGATTTGCAAATTGCGATTCGCAATTAGGGAATACCTCCCAATTCATTCTTTTGTTCCTAGAGGCCCATAGGAATGAATGGGAAGACATTCTCAATTTGCGATTCTCAATTAGACAATCGCAAATTGAGAATGCAATTTCAAGGGTGCCAGGGTGTCAAAAGGACACGCTGTTGCATCCCTGAAATGTGCATGTGTGCACATGTGACACACATACATGCCCTAAGGGCATATATGTGCGCCACATGGACCTTTGACGTATTTTTAAAAAGTGCATTTTTCAAAGAAATCGCAAATTACCACCAACTTGAAGTTGGTGGTAATTTGTGATTCCTTATGGCCAAATTGCACTTTTTCTGGGCCTCTTACATTACATTTAAGGAATCGCAATTTGCGATTCCTTAAATGCAATCGCAAAATAGGGAATCGCAAATTTGCGATTCCTTATTTTGCGAGGCTGTTTTCCATTCATACATCCCACTTAGCTAAATTGCGATCGCAAACGCCAAAATTCTGTGAATTTCGGCGTTTGCGATCGCAATTTTGAATGATACATATGGCCCTAGATCTCTAAACTGAAATTGGGATCACATATTTACAATTTGGTGAATGTTGGCATCACAAAAATGCAAATTGGTAAACATTTAGGGACATATGTATCAACATCCGTGTTTGCGATTCTCAAATAGCAATTTTTTAGGAATCGCTATTTGAGAATTGCAAAAAGGGATGTATGTACAAAATCGCAATTGTTTTAGCGATTTCTTAGTTTTCCTTAATTGCTATTAGCAAATTGCGAATTCGCAATTTAGGAATACTTTCCCGTTCAATTCTATCAGCCAGGAGGCCATAGAAATGAATGTGAAGTCATTCTCAATTTGCGATTCACAATTTGAGAATCGCAAATTGAGAATAATTTCAAGGGTGCAAGGGATGCACCCCTGAAATGAACAGGTGTGTGCATATGGCACACGCCATATGGCACCTTCACAAATGCCAAAAAGTGCATTTATGAAAGAAATTGCAAATTACCACCAACTTGAAGTTGATGGTAATTTGCGATTTCTTAAGGAGAAATCACAAAAATTGAATGCTTGTTGCCTAGCATTTAAGGAATCGCAAATTTCGCGATTCCTTAATTTTGCAATGCGATGTGCCTACTACATACCAGTTTGCTAATTTTTTATCTCAAACGCTGCTTTTTTGCGAATCGCAGCGTTTGCGACTAAGAATTGCGTTGATACATCTGCCCCTAAATTCACATCCCAAAACTGGAAATGCAAAAAATTCAACTTCCAAACATACTGATACATGGTTCTAGTAGTCATAAACCAGCTTGCAATTGTTTTGCAACTCACAAATATTTTGAGCATAAGGCCCTTACACTTTATTTACATTTATTATGTACATTTATTTATATAATTTTAACTATTTTAAAGAATGTAATTTAATTTAACATTTTTTCATATGGAGTTTTATTTTAAGTCCCTAACTTTAGAATTTTCTACAGAAGGGTGTTGCAATACCGGTTGTTGGCCATATGTAGTGCTGGACTGATTATTTAAGTGCAGTTTGTGACTACAAAAAGTAGTAAACGTACTCAAAAGTGTAAGCTACCTATGTGAATCGGGCTCGTATCTATTTATTACCCTGGTCACCACAGTGTAGGTAGGTATATTTATTTCAGACCTTCCATAGAAAGAACTTGTTTTGTTTTGCTAATAACTTTGGCGCCATTTGACAAATCTTCACAAAGGTTTTTTTTAAAAGTGAATCCACCTCAGCTCCTTCCTGGAAAGTTTCAGTATGATCGATCAAGCTAAGTCTGAGAAAAAGGGAGGGACTCAACACACAATTTTCCCATGCACTTTCTATAATGAAGTTTAGACAACGATGCAGGAAAAACTGCACAACAGAATTATACCAAATTTGGCACAAAGCTACATCTATACCCAGAAAGCATGCTTTTTTGTGATTGGGTGGTTTGTTTAGTCAGTTTTGAGAAATGAAGTTTCAAAAATAGAGATAACTGGGCGGACATGTCCAATATGCTCTTTTTGGCCACTTTAAAGGGAACTAGACAATTCTGATTGATTTAGCACAACCTGCCCAATGTGTTGTAGCAGCCATTACAAGACTCAGAGACCTGGTTCCTGTGTCCTGAAAATGACATTGCATCGCAGCGGGAGTGTTTTACCGGGAGACGTGTTGCTGGCCCAGGAGGTGGACTACAGGCCCCAGGAGCACCGCGCCGACAGCACCAGAGGCGCATTAGCCCCTTCCCGCCTCGCTGCGCAGGTGGAGCATCGCAGCGGGAGTGTTTTACCGGGAGACTTGTTGGAGTGTTGCTGGCCCAGGAGGTGGACTACAGGCCCCAGGAGCCCCGCGCCGTAAGCACGAGGCGCATTAGCCCCTCCCCGCCACCTACTTAGCTCCTCGCGGCACCCGCTGCGCGGGTGCTGCATCGCAGCGGGAGTGTTTTACCGGGAGACTTGTTGAAGTGCTGCTGGCCGAGGAGGTGAACTACAGGCCCCAGGAGCCCCGCGCCGACAGCACCAGAGGCGCATTAGCCCCTCCCAGCCGCCTACTTAGCTCCTCACGGCACCCGCTGCGTGGACACGCGCGGCGTGCGCCAAGCGAAGCCCGGGCCAAGGGCTGGCCCGTTTGAACCTGTTCAAGACAGGGAGAGGCTGGGCTGGGCCCCCCCTTAAAGTGCCGGATCTCAACGGTGGATGTGCTCTCTCAGTAAGTGGCCCCTAAGATTACCACTTGTGCCCACTGTAATAACCTCTGCCCCCAATAGCGGTAACTAAACTGACTCAGTATGACAGCACGGGAGGGAAGAGGGAGGAAAGGAGTGGGATGAGGGTACGTTGCGGGAACTCTTGATCAGTTCATAACCAGGGCAAGTTCCGTGCTTGCACACGAGATCGCCATCACGGAACGACGTCTTTCCACGGATCCGGTGTTTTCAAAACTATCTTCTCTGGGGGGCATAATTAATGTGCGTTCCCCGGAAAGAATTCGCCAGTCTGGCACCGCAAGGGGTCCCCAGTCAGAGATTGTAAGTTCACATCAAACCCAGATATTAATTAGCAACGAAGGAGATCCCTTGAACCCCCCATTACTGCTAGGAAGGACATTGCCGGAGATAGCAAAGAACACGGTTACGTGCGTGGTAGAAGTCCACAAATAGGTCTCTCAACCCATGGATTCTAAAGAGGGGGGAGGTGGCAAGAGAAAAAGAGGAGGCACACGTGGAGGCTTACAGCAAAAGGGAAAGAAACCCAAGACCTCTAAACCTAATAAACAGAGGGAGTTGCCACACACAGACACATCAATCATTGAAGTCTCACAAGAAACTGTGCTCGTAGCAATTGCCTCCAGCACAGACGTTATTGGAATTGGCCTAGTGGAGCAGGAGGAAGTGCACTGGCAGAAATTAGGTGTCCTCATTTCATCCTCCTTGTAGCCATTAATGGAAAGACTCACATTAATTGAAAATAGACTTGAGAAAATGGATGGACTGATAATGACCACCTTGGGAAGCATTGAGAATAAAGTAGCGAATTGCGGCCATGTAAAGGAGCCAGTGAGGGAGGGTGGAAGGGATCCAGCTGCTTGCCCTTGTATCATGATAGCATCAACCACGGGTCCGGTCTCCCACCCGTCAGGCCCAGGTATCTTAAGGGGAAGAATAGCGAGTGGAGGCAATGCAGTCCCCTTAGACATACATGAAGTAAGCTGCATGCAGGTATGAAAATCATGAAAGGGATAGAGACAAGAATGAGGCAACGAATTTGTGCTCTCACTTAGACCTACCCCCTGCTTGTACACCTTATGTTGTAGTTCTGACGGGTGTCCCTCAATTGGAAGACCGCAAAACTGAAACCCATGACCAACTAAAAAATAAGACAACCCACTGGCTAAAACAAAATAGGCTATTGCCCCAGGATGTAAAGTGCAAAATCCTCCATTTCAGGATAGTTAGCTGGGTAGGAGCCAGGATAAAAAACATAGCAGGAGACTGTGTTATTATTAATTTCAATGACTCCAGGGTGGTGGATCATGTTTGCTGGGGCCCCTGTATATATTCACAATACTCTATCCAGGCACAGAATTTAAGTTATTTTTACCAGATTACATATCCAACTCTGAGCAATTTGAAGCGCATAGGGCCAGGTTTGGTCAGCCGGGCAGGCCAAGAGGGGGGGGTGCCAGGGGCGAGGAACGAACCTCGGCTTGGAGCCCCAGGGGGAGGAAATACACATGGCCAGCAGGTAGCGCCAATGATGGAGGGGGGAGGTTTGGCACTCCCTTTACACAATAGATACACACCACTTCACTGGGGAAGACACCTTAGTGAAGTGGACTCGCTACAGGGAGAGAAATCAGGCCAAGTCAATGTCCTGAATGCGGCCCCGCGGAACCCAAAACCACAGGGGGAGGAGCAGGCAAGAGAAGTCACATCAAACAGATACCAGCTTGCCCCCTGCAATATAAGGACTCCCAGAATTGAGGCACCCCAAGGTACCGTTAGAGCAAGTACAGACCTATGCCCCGAGGTAGACACATTAGGGACTCCCATTGAATTAGTATCTTGGAATGTAGCAGGTCTATCAGCTAAATTTCAGAATCAGGAGTGGGTGGAATATACTAATACATTTAAAATAATCTGTCTCCAGGAAACCTGGGAGGTAGACCACTCTAATTTTCATTTAGTTGGGTACACATCGTTTGGGATCCCGGCAAGTAAGTCCATGGCCGGAAGAGCGAGGGGAGGTCTCCTAATATTTGTAGATGTGTGCCTGGATGGGGGTTGGGTTGATCTAAAATGGAACTCAGAGTATATGATAGGCCTCGGATTTAAAAACAGGCGTTTTTAATATAACTGGTAATTTTTTACAACTCTGGAGGTTCCAGAGTGAGAGAGTTAGACGAAAAACTAAATCCCCTGATTGAGCAAAAGCAGGGCACAATGGCTCCCATGCTTTTAATCCTGGGGGACTTCAATTGCCACTTGTGCCCTAATCTGTTACCCATTAAAGGAGATTGGACCTCCTGTAGTTTAGAGGAGGGACCCCATTTTGAGCACACACTGGAGGGCAGGGAGCTGAGCAGGGTGATGAGTAACCACAGGCTTGAACACACAATGGACCTATTGGTTGCTGACTATAATAAACTGGTCACCCCCACTTTTAAAGGAAGGGGTTGCAGCTCCTTCATTGATTTTATTTTGGTGTCTCAACTGCTAAAGAAATGGGTACGGGGATTTTCAATAGAATTGAGTGGTTTTAGTGACCAGAACCCCCTAGTACAGTCTCTATTAGCATCAAATGTAAGCAGGGTCACAAAGAGGGGGGCCGGGTCAAATGTAGAAAAGATCACTGATCAGGGCAGGCCTCTGAAATGGTCGAGAATTAATGGGGAAAGCTTCTACATGTCCCTAGCAAAAGAGGGTGGACAGCTCTTAGAGAAATGCTTAGACTCATCAATGGAAGGGTTACATCTAGTGGATCTATTTGAGGAAATGGGTTGCCTAATAGATGGCCTTTTAAAAATGACAGGACACGCCAAAACCAAAAAGGATCCCAGGTGGTTTGACAGTGCATGTTCCCTTGCACAGAGAAAGCTAAGAGCCGCACTAAGACTGAACCCAAGGGACAAACAAAGGGCGACACAATGCAGGTTTAACTATAAGCAGATGCTAAAGCGATGGAGGAGGGCCCTCCAAATTCAAACTTGGGAGGACCTGAGAGGAGCTGCAGAAAGGAAAGACATAATTACCTTCTGGAAGATAATTAATAATCCCTGTTTCCAATATGTAAACGGTCCACAGATAGGTTCTAACGTTCTCCCGGGACAGTGGGTGGAGCATTTTAGAGGGCTTTATAGTCGGAGGAATAGGGAGCCACTGATCAATGGTGAGGGGACAGGGAGGTGGAATGTTACACTTGAATTCACCCTAGAGGAGATTACTGCAGGTATTATGGGTCTCACCAAAAACAAGGCACCGGGACCAGAAGGGATCCCACTGGACCTCTTCCTAAGTAAGGTGGACCTTTGGGCCCAATCCTAACGAGAGTAATACATGCGGTTATAGCCACGGGGCTTCCGCGCTCTTGGTCAATGGCCACAATAGTGTCCATTTTCAAAAAGGGGAACATAGATAACTCCCAGTGTTACCGCCCTATCTCCCTTATAGATGTCACTGGCAAAGTCCTGGGACGTGTTGTTTTAAACCGTCTGATGAACTGGGCTGAGGACCAACAGATTATTACTGATGTCCAGAACGAATTTAGGGCCAAAAGACCCACAACAGATCAATGCATAAACCTACATCTCCTGGTGGCTAAATATTCCATTGCCAGTAATGAAACAGTCTATTTAGCCTTCATGGACCTAACCGCAGCATTTGACTGTGTCAATAGGGAGAAGCTGTGGGACCAAATGAGTAATTTAAGGGCAGACCAGGATCTTACAAAAGTCTTAAAAGTCCTACACTGGAATACCTCAGCTAATGTAAGGTGGATGCACTAAGTCCTTCACCTGCAACAGTGGTGTGCGACAGGGGTGTATCTTGGCGCCATTCCTGTTCTCCCTGTATATAAACGGCCTAGAACAAGCCCTATTAGGCCTAAATGTGGATTCACCTAGAGTAGGCAGAAGAGCAATCCCTGTCTTGCTCTACGCTGACGACGCAGTACTGCTGGCACGGACTCCACGGGGTCTACAGGTATTGATAGATGGCTTCGTGGATTTCATGAATAATTTAGATCTGTCTGCCAACTTGACCAAGTCGTCTGTAATGGAAACAGGGTTGAAACCACGGAAATGTTTTAATTACAGAAATGGCGAACACAAATTAGAGAAGGTGCAGTCCTTCTCGTATTTGGGCATTTTAATTGATGGGCATCCAAATTTTAAAGCACTGCTTGAAGAGCGTTGTAACAGGTTTGTGTCTAGCACAGGGGCAATCATGAATTTCGGCCGCAGACTGGGCTGTTGGTCCCCGGAGCAAATGATGAATTTATACAACTCCATTTACTACTCTAAAGTGGCGTATGGTGCGGAACTCTGGGGGATCGTCAATTCCGACAAATTGCAGGTGGAGGAGAATAAATCCATGAGAAGGCTCCTCAAGGTCCCACAGGGTGTTCCCTCTTATATTGTTCACGAAGAACTGGGTGGGGCCTTTATGGAGGATAGGCTCCAGGTTAAACCCCTGCTAGCATGGCTAAAGACCTGGGATAACCCAGAGGCAACATTGACTAGGCAAATAATTATGGATTGCCTTGGTAGGGACAGGGGAATTGACATTCCTTGGCTGAAGTATCTTAAGGCTGTTTTGGAAAAAATTGGTTCCAAAGATCTCTTCCCAAACCTGACAGGAAGGGCAGGCCGGGACAAGGATAGTGTGAAGAAAAGGATATTACTTATAAAACTGCCTCTAGATAAGAGAGGGAATGTGGCAAACAGTCAGTCAGAGTTTACGGCCTACTGAGGTCCAATAAAGGAATGGAACCATACTTAGCCCTTATACACAACTCTCACGACAGATTTTTAATAACACGTTTTAGGTTCAACCTTTTACACTATTTATTAGCTGATCCGGCAGGTTTTACTAATGTCGCCGAGCCAAAGGGTCCCTGCGGCTGCGCTGAAGAAATTCAAATTTACGCAGGCCAAGGTCACCCTTTTATATTTACAAATGGCCCAAGACCCCCTGATCCTGCTCTCTATTATGAATTTTTTAAGACTAGCATATAAACTCAGAGAAACGAGAGGATTTGCTGGAAGAAGTGGGGACTAGATGGGGGACTAATGATTTGTAATGAATATCTCTGTACCTTTTTTTTTTCTTTGCTGTATATTTAACAAACAATATATGTATTTTTAGCATTTTTAAATGTACTTTTATGGTGTTTTGTATAATGCCGAATAAAGATATTTGATGATGATGATGACTTAAAAATTATATAAGGGGCAGGGTGAGCATAGTTTTGTTAATTTCTAAAGGCAACACTTTAGGTTTTAGCGTTTTTTTGATTCCATTAAAATGACTACAGGTGTACCCTACTTTGGTCATAAATGCAAAATCTTAGCAATGTACTGGTTCATTCGGACACTGTGGGGAAAGAGGGGGCAGAGGTATGAACTTGGACAATGGAGGACAGTGGGGAGGGAGCTGAGGCAGAGGCAGCAAACTGACCATGCAGGGCAGACTAGGGGGGCAGAGATAGAACAACAGACCATGGAGGGGAGTTTAGGGACAGCAAAACAACCATACAGTACAGGTGAGAGAGGCTGTGGCCGAACAGCAAACCATGGATACCAGGAGAGAGGGAAACTTGCAGCACATAAGACCATGGAGGGCAGGAAAATAGAGTAGAGTCATGGACTCAGACAATGGCGGGTTGCAGGGGTAATGGCAGCACAAAAGACACAATTGGGTGAGTCCAATGTGCTTTTCTGCTGATATTTTGGAAATTCCACAAGGGCATACAACCACCATAGCTCACAGTGGGTATCCAGCACCTTGTTTTTATTCATTTTATTGCCCTCAAGCGGAGTAGCTCTCTCCACTGATTATTCTTAACTGAGTTTGAAGTCACCATAAGGCATTGTCTTATATTGTTCATCCATGTGTTTACCTGAAATGTATGCATCTTTGTCTCTCCAATACAGGTAGATCCTGATCATAGCAGGCACATTAACTCATTAGACACTTTTCTACTGTGATTCTGATGAACGTTCATAGTTTTTATAGTGTAGATAGTTTCCGTTTTTCATGGTCCTGAAAAATCGCAAGTTAATTGACAGAAACGCGAGAAACATGTTGACCGTTTTCACTAACTGACACACAAGTAGGAGGCATTATACTCCAACGAGTGCCGGTTTCACTGCTTTTAACTAGGGCAGGAGACCCCCACAATAAATCTATTTCAGGTACTCCCACCCCCCTTTTAAACTTACTATCACATCTACACAGTTCTGGCCCCACACCCGCACTTCACCATACGGCTGTTGGATAAAAGATCTCTGATAAAGTGTCCCTCTTTGAGGTGAGCCCGTTGGGTATTGCACCGCCGACCCTACGAGGAGCATCTCATTTGATGAAGCATGACAACTGAAAGGGTGTGTGAGGGCAATACAATCCAACAAATGGATGCCCAACTGTAGATCTCTTTGAGACTTAGTTGTTTCCAGCCTTAGTTTGACTTCTTCAACTCCTCCTACTTGAGGAACAGCATGACATACCTTCTTTGACAGCACAAAAGACCACACATGGCAGGCTGGAGGGCAGTGACAGCACAACAGACCACATAGGGCAATAGGGAGGGTGCAGGGGCAGCAAGATGACCACATAGGGCAGGTAAAAGAGGCAGTGGCACACAACTGCCCAAGAAGAGCTGGAGAGAAAGGGCTAGGACATGCACATGGACAACGAAGGGCAGGGGGAGTGAGGCAAGGGCAGAAAACTGTTCAAGCAGGGCAGGCAGATGGGGCAGTGGTAGCACAGTGGACCGTGGAAGGGAGAAAGGAGAGGGCAAGAGCATTCCAACAGACTCAGACAATGGAGGGAAGGATGCAGGCAGAATTAGCAGCGGCAGCACAGCGTACCATGCAGATCAATTGGGAGGGGGCTGTGGCAACACAGTGGACCATGGAGGCCAAGAAGGAAAGGTAGTAGCAACACAATGGATAATGGAGAGTAGGAGCGCGTGTGGGATGGAGTAGGGGCACAGTCTTAGACAATGGAGGGCAAGGGGAAGGAGACTGGGGCAGCAAACTGACCACACAGGGCAGCGGGAGGGGCATTGTTAGCTCAACAGACCATGTGGGTCAGGTGGGAAGGGCAGTGGCAACACAACAGACCATTGGGCAGTCAAATTTTGGTTTGGAGGTATTGATAGGGTCAGGAACCTAAGAAGGTGGTTATTTAATATGTCATTTTGAAAACGAAAGCTGGGTTAGAGAAATAAAAGCTGACATTCTCAGTTCCTTTGATAGAAATCTTGATCCAACCCCGGTCTGGGAGACCTTCAAAGCTTCTTTACAGCCATTAATAATATCTAGGGCTGTTGTTTTTAGCATAGCCCAGCTGGCAGAAAGTTTAGCTCTCGATGCTTAGGTTAGAAGGGCCTACTAGAAAATCTTACGTTGTAATACAAGAGAAAATCAAAAAGTCCTCAAACAGACGAGGATTAACGTTTATCAATATTATTAGACTGTGAATTTTGTTACTAATTCTACATATCAGCATAAGGCTTATGAGGAGATCATTTATGCAGGAAGGCTCCTGGCATGCCCATGATATGATAAGTGAATTAAAGTGCCCAACGTCAGGATCCTGTTTCACCATTCCAGAACAGATAAATACCATTTTTTAATCATTTCAAGCAAATATATTTGCTATGATCATTTAGTTGAGTCATGTAAACTCAATGAGTTTTTTTGATAACATTACCTATTCCCATACTAACACAAGAAGAGGCGGCTCTGCTAACAAAACCTTTCAAGTTTCAAGAATCAAATATTTGGTAATCTGCTAGCCAAAAAGGCATTTGGGTTCTGCTGTTATGTAGCTGAGTTCTTCACAGCATTTTATAAAGAGTTAAATACTCAGCTTCATAGGTCAAGATCATGTTATGTGTTGGAACCATATCCCCATCTTTTGATATTGGTATAATAATGTACTTTTTAAAGAAAGTAAAAAATCTGTTAGATCGTAATTCATATTGCCCTATCCTATCATATGCTAATTTATATCTCTTAGATGCTATCTAACATATCTGTTCATATTCATATCTGTTTATATTCATATATGTTAGATCCTATCCTATAATATCCTAATTCCTTTCTTTTAGATTCAATTCATATCTGTTAGATCATATTCATATCAATAATTATTCAAATGATTTAACTTATTTATTTATTGCATTTCTAAAGTCCATAAGACCAAAACAGGAGGAAGAGACAGATGGTAAGAAGTGGGAGCCTGCAGCAGAACATCACCCTTGGCCTAACCTGCAAACAACCAAGTTTTGTTTTGCCTGTGGAACTTCAAATAGGAGCTCTGACTACTAATATGTTCGGGCAGGGAGTTCCATAGCTTGCCAGCTACTGCTGTGAATGTGCGTTCCCCCCACCTGACCTTTTTGCATCTTTGAACCTCTTCCTTGTAGAGTGCGGATCTCAGCACACTCCTGGGAGCGTACCACTTCATGGTTGTACTAAGATAACCAAATCCACTCAAATATAGGGCTTTATGCGTCAAGCATAATACTTTAGAGGTTACCCATTCCTTAAAAGGTAACCAATGGAGGAAACTCATACCTTCTCTGACTGAGATGTTTTTAGGTATTTAGTGCATGCTGTAGACATATTTTCAATAAAACAGGTACCCACAACTACTTTTGTTCTTGATACCGAAAGTGCTTTCGATCTGGTGGCTTGGGATACTCTTTTTTTTTTTATATCTTACTGTTATTTGGATTTCCTACACAAATCATTCAAGCCATTGAACGACTATATAAGGAAGTGATAGCTATATTGTTCATCAATCTAGAGGAAGCACCCAACTGTTAAGTGAAGATACGGACTAGGTAGTGTTGCCAACTTGCCACCGTTCCCTATTATATTCATTCTTTTCATAGAGCCTCTCACAATCAAGATTAGAAACTACTCTATCATCTGTCCCTGTATGTCACATATGGCCTGAATGAAATTATATGTAGTTGGCATTGTGTTGTTTTTACAACCCATTAGACTATGCTAAAATAGAGTATTTGAAATGTGTACATTATACCAGTCTATTGAGGGGTATAAGATTAGTAAGCTCAAGGAGTTCATTTTATTACATAATTGCCCCCAAGTATCTTGCTGGTTAAGTTTACTAATCAAATAGAAAATCTTTACGACCTAAATTATCAACTGTTATTAGCACAAATTAAAGCCTTACTTTTGAAGTTGCAGATATTAACCATCATGATTTCGGCTGAGCAGCCTTCAATAAGATGTCCATTCTCACAATATTCTCACAATATTCAATTTTCTTTTTTCTGCCCCCTGCATACTGCGCACAACTTTTTTTTTTTTAAAGAAGTTGGATTCATTAGTTTCTTCAATTTTATGGCAAGTCTCTGGACCTAACTTAGCACTTTACAAGGATTGATCAAAGATAGAAGGCTCGCCCTACCCAATTTCAAAACCTATTATCATGCTTATTTTGCACAGCACTCTGTTAAGTTCAGAGTGTCCCAACAGCTTGAACTTGATCAGGATAATGAGCTGATATAGATAATGCCGCATGATAATAATATTAGAGATATATTAGTGTTTAGCAAAATCTCCCTAAAAAGGGCGATATTAAACAATCCACTAGTTCCTTAGAAGGAAAAATCTGTTTTATACCATTTTCACATTCCATGTGTTGATCTCAACTCTCCTTGCGGATTGGGCTTTGAAAATTCTAGAGGTTATTAACTCAAGGATTATTATGCAAGGGAAAATGAATGGGTTCTCCAGAATAACAGATTTTGTCATAGAATATACATGGAAATCATGGTTCGAGATTGAGGGATCAATCAGATAAGAATATAATTTTTTGGTCCTTCAATAGTTTCTTACTTTCTTTTACAGAAATTACACCCTCAACTACATACGATCAAAGGGAAATGGTTTTTAATTTGGTTGAAAAAAACAACCAAAATAAAACCTGTTCGCTGAAGGCAATATCTGACAGGTCAAAAACAGCTACATTTACACCAAAAAATAGCAAATAAATGGAGTAAAGAAGTAGATATTGTTTTATCAGAATAGAAGTGGTGTGAGATTAATGAATTTATTTTCTTCACTCTGAGGGGGGCCAACTTCTGTAAAATTCAATTTTACTCAAAATTACATATATTATACTCCTAGATTATTGGGGATAATTCATCGACTTGGATTCATAACATATTGCAGTGTCCCAGATTGGATGGTGTCTGCTGCTCTATGTTTAAGTATATTGATGAAATATTCTCTGTACACAGCCCCAGGAATAAAATGTTCCACCTGCTAGGATATTACCCTAAGCAAATAAGTTCCAGAAATTGATATATGTAGCAATGCTGGTGGTCCTCTGATTGATATTACAGAAGTGAAAAACCACATTAATCCCATCATTTAAGAAATGGTATGTTAAAATGCACCATATCACACAATTTAAGAAGTTTATTCTAAATGTGTTGATCCTAATTCCAAATTTGTCAAGTTGAGGCATTGAGACCCTCACGGGTGAGTTGCGTGCTTCATAAACCAATAATTGATTGATTGATTGATTGATTGATTGGGGTCACCTTACTTGATCGAAACAACGTTGTATAGTAGTCTGTCATAGAAATATATTGTTTAGTCCACTTGTATCCTTTGCACTGTTGTGGTTATCAAAAGCAGAGAACTTTCTTGAGAAGGGGAGGCGGAATGTCTCATATTTTATACTTTATCAAACAATGGCGCTTTAGATCTAATGGAGTAATACTTATTTTGTTGTTTGCATGTATTGCAAATTATATCAATAATATAATACCATTGTTCTAACTGTGAGATTGTTTTACTAGTACTTTCAGCATAATTTGAATTTTAGATGTACTAGGCCGAGTTTGTCTCGCCTAAGGTGTTATTTGGATTTATATATTTATATGATTTTATTTTTTATCTGTGCTCTGTCTACATATGGTTTAACAGCTTTAATGTACACCTCCAAAAGTAAAAATAAAAAGAGAGCATGAGGGTGGGGACAAGGGGCATGTATATAGACAACAAAAGGCACAGTTAAGGGAGGCAAGGGCAGAAAGCTGAATACGCAGGGCAGGCAGGAGGAGCAGTGGCAGCACAGCGAACCATGGAAAGTTGGAGAAAGGGGAAGACTACCGCACATGGCCAACGGAGGGTAGGTAAGGAGGACTGGGGCAAGAGCAGCAAGCCAATCATTTAAGGCAGGTGGGAGGGGCAGTGAAAGCACAATGAAGGGCAGGAGGAAGGGGTTAAGTGCATGCACACGGACAACAGAGGAAAGGTGGGAGGGGATCAGGGGCAGGGGTTACAAGCTGACCATGTATAGGAGGACATCGGATGACATATGGAGGCGGTAGGGTTAGGGGCACCACAGGGGGACAATGTGGGCAAGGGGGACAGGGCTGGAGCATACTAAAATGACAATGCAGGTCAGGAAAGAGGGGGGAGTGATTGGACTCAGACAACAGAAGACAGAGGGTAGGGGACTGAAGAAGAGTCAGCGAGCTGACCATGCAGGATGGACAGTGGCAGCACAACACACCACACAGGTAAAGCAGGATTGGCAATGGGAGCACAACGGACCATGGATGGCAGGAGACTGAGGACAGGAGCATGAATTCAGATGATGGTAAGCAGGGGCGGGAACAGGGGCAGCAAGCTGACAATGCTGGGCAGGCAAGAGGGGTAGTGGCAGCTCAATGGACTATGGAGGGCAGGAGGAAGAGGGCAGGGGCATGCACACAGATAAATGGCAAAGGGGAGCAGGGCAGGGGCAGCAAGCTAACCATGCAAGGCAGGCGGGGTCAGTGACCGCACTATAAACAATGCAGGGCTGAAGTGAAGGGGTAATGGCATGGACTCAGGCAACGGAGGACTGGGGAAGGGTGGCACAACAAGCTAACCATTTATGGCAAGCCGGAGGGGCAGTAGCAGCACATCAGACCAACCAGAGCAGGAGATCAGGAGATGGGGGTAGGGGATGGAGACTGTATGGCAATCGGAAGGGGAGTAGGGGCAGGGGCTGCAAGCTGATCAAGAAGTGCATGCTGCAGTGTGTGGCCACCATCAGTTGGTTGGCCGGTGCCAATCCCCTATTGCAAATAAGAATGTCTACATAGGAGGTAGGGAAATCAAAAGGGGGGAGGAAGAGGTAGTGCTGCGTGGCACCGAGGTGGGCACGTCCTCCTCATGCAAAAGTAACTGTAATCAAAAGGGTCCACCTCAAGGGGGTTTTTTAGTGTGTATCCTGATGACTCTGGAATACACACACTTGTTTAAAATACCCCTCACACACCAAAAGGGCCCTTGGTGTCATGCTTCATCATCGGGGTCTTCACGCCCGGCTGCCGGACGGGGCAGTGCTGCGACAAGCGACTACGCTGGAGCACCTTTTTAATTGTTGGTGCTATGTGAGTGAATTGGAGTGAGTGTCAGTGGGGTCAGGAGTGATATAGAGGTGATGTTAAAAAATACCTGGCCTAGTGATAAAAAACTATTTAATGAACACTGGCTGGTATTGTTAAAAAAAAGTGAAGTCGGAAAGAGTAAGCGGGATTATGAGCTTAGTTTCCTCTGTGGGTCGACATGTTTCGGGGCGCCATGCCCCTTCGTCAGGACCGGGGTAAGAGATCCCCCTGTCACTCACTAGAGTGTCGCCACAGTGGGTGTATTTACAAAAAAGTGAAGAAAAGATCTATGTGTATGGATATATACTTAATAAAAGATACTCATGTAGTATGCTTATTATGGTGAGGAACAGTGCCTCATGGGCCAACACTAGATCGAAGGGTATTTAAGGGGTCCAATCAACCCCCAGCCTCGTTGTGTTTCCTCCTCCGTCCGTGGCCTCCGTGGTACATGAGTATCTTTTTTAGAAAGGGATGTGTATTAGAATATTAAGTATATATCCATACACATAGATCTTTTCTTCACTTTTTTGTAAATACACCCATTGTGGCGACACTCTAGTGAGTGACAGGGGGATCTCTTACCCCGGTCCTGACGAAGGGGCATGGCGCCCCGAAACATGTCGACCCACACAGGAAAGTAAGCTCATAATCCCGCTTACTCTTTCCGACTTCACTTTTTTTTAAACAATACCAGCCAGTGTTTATTAAATCGTTTTTTTATCACTAGGCCAGGTATTTTTTAACATCACCTCTATATCACTCCTGACCCCACTGACACTCACTCCAATTCACTCACATAGCACCAACAATTAAAAAGGTGCTCCAGCGTAGTCGCTTGTCGCAGCACTGCCCTGTCCGGCAGCCGGGCGGGAAGACCCCGATGATGAAGCATGACACCAAGGGCCCTTTTGGTGTGTGAGGGGTATTTTAAACAAGTGTGTGTATTCCAGAGTCATCAGGATACACACTAAAAAAAAACCTTGAGGTGGACCCTTTTGATTACAGTTACATAGGAGGTATTCACTCATTATGTTGAGAGAACCCTAGAAATTGATGAAAAAATCAAAGTTTAACTAGACGTTATAGTTAGGTATGGAAATATGATCCTCCCTAACATTAAAAAAAACACAGCAGTTCACAGAAAAAACAATGGGTAAAGTGGATATTATAGTTAGCTATGGTAATAACATCTTATCCTACATTAAAAGAAACTAGAAATTCACTAGGAATCAAAGGTTAAAGTAACGTTCTAGTTAGGATTCGAAATGAGTTAAAAACGAATGCCTAAAAAACACTGAAATTAGCCCGGCAAGTTAATTATAACTTGTGATCCTTCCATGCACTGCTTATGACCTCACATATTACATCACTCATGACTTGTTCAATGACATCACTGATGACATCATCCATTGAGTGTGAAAGATTGCTTCACACTTATCACATTGAAACGTATTTAGTAAGCTTCATCTACATTACATTTTGTATACTTTTTGTACTGCAATGAAGTCAACATTTTTTGCAACATGCTTGGCCTCATACAGAGGCTTGGGTGTTTGAAGAGTGTTGATTTTCAGTTAAGAGCTCTGCACAGAGCGAAGGCTCTGTGTACTAGTGGTTCGACCACCTAATGGGGTTGGTTGTGTGAAGAGAGTGCACTCTCAATGAAAGCCTGTGCAAAGGTGAAGGCTTGCATAGTTCGGGTTTTGTCATCTAATTGGGCTTGGCTGTCTGGTGGGAGTCGGTTATCTGTAAATATCTGTTTACAGGGTGAGGGTTGTGTTAAGTAGGGGCTTAGGCACCTAATAGGCTGTGTGTGTGGAGGCAGTGACCTCTCCGTAAAGAGATATGCACAGGGTGAAGGCTGTGCGTAGAATGAGCTCAGCCACCTAATGGACTTGTGTATCTAGATGAATTGGCCTCTCCGTGTATAGTTGTGCGCAGAATAAAGGATGCCATCTAATGAGGATTGAGTGTTGAGAGAGAGTGGACACTTCGTAAAGAGCTATACATAAAGTGTAGGATATGCAGTTTTTCTACACAATTTTATGTATTAAATATTTTATTGAGCACAGGCAAAGAAAAGCACCTCTGAAACATCTGTAGGGGCTGTCTCCACTCCAGGGAGGCCTAGGTCAGCAACCCCACTGACACCCAACACGAGGCCAGCGGGAACATCATCTTGTTAACACAGCAAGCCGCCTACAACCCAACCGGGCCGGCCGCGTCATAAGAGGTGCTACAATGGTGCAAGCTAATCAGTGCTAGCATAACTGGAGAAACAAAGAACTGTAAACAACCCCCCTACCCTTCCCACCCCAGCCCTCCCCTCTCCTTGTCCATTTCCGGGATTGCTCTATCGGTCGTGTTCTGCCACTAACAGTCAGTTGGCGCTGCGCGCGCAGGGCCCGTGCGCTTACGGGCGTGAGTCTTGGGGTCTGGGAGAGGTGTGTCTGCCAGGCGTAGCAGGCGCAGGTAGCGTGGGCAGCTCACCTCCCGGAACTCCCCGGTAAGCAGGGCGAGGAATGGTCGCCAGAGTTCCGCAAATTCCGCCCCCCTCCCAGCTGCCGCCAGTGATAGTTTCTCCATCCCCAGGATCGCCCAGAGCCGGTGAAGCCACCCCAATTGCTGCGGAGCCTGATCCGCTCTCCAGTGGGCCACAATGTTTTGGACCGCAGCCCCAAGCGCAAGCGCGATCAAACGTCCTCTCCAGGATTTCAGAGGGTATGTGAGGGCGTTTGGGAGGCCTAGAATAATGTATGCTGGGAAGCGCGGCAGTTGTGTGTCTAGATGTGCATCTATGAGGTCTAGGATAGGGTCCCAGTAGGGGCGTAGCGCCTCACAGCTCCACAGCAGGTGTTCCAGAGTACCCAATCCCTCGCACCCTCTCCAGCATCTGTCACTTATTCGGGCATCCCATTGATGTAGTCTCTCAGGGGTGTGGTACCAGTATGTGGCTACCTTAGTCAATGTTTCGGTAAGCCCGGTGTGGTGCGCCGAGTGTCTGGCCCTATGGTAAACCCCCTCCCATTCTTTCCGAGTGAGCTGTCTCCCCAGGTCCCTTTCCCACCGGACTTGTCCCGCGTTGTACGTATGTGCCTGAGTGAGAAGGAGCTGCTGATATAGATCTGAAATCAATTTCTTGTCCGAGGTGCGCGTCAGCAGCCACCGTTCGTAGGGTGTGAGGTGCCGTTGGGCCCCGGGCTGGATCGAGGGGTGAAGCACCCAGTGGCGCACCTGCAGGTATTGCAAGCGTTCCGATTCGGCCACGCCGTAATCCGCCTTGACCCGCTGGAACGGGAGGATCCCCTTGATGTCGAACATGTGTCCCGCTGCTCTACAGGGCGTCGCCCGCCACGTCGTGAATGCTCCGGCGTCCAAGCCCGGCGAGAAGTCTGGGTTTTCAAAGATGGGAGTCATAGGTGAGGGGAAGGTGGTCAGCCCCTTGGCCACAGCCACTCTGTCCCACACTCGCAGGGCGGTACTAGTGATTTCAGAGGCGTACAGGTTAGGGGGACGGTGTCGGCGTGGTAGGAAAGGCACGCCCTGGAGGGTACGGCCGGCCACTGCCTGGTCCAAGAAGAGCCAGTGTTTGCCGGACTCCAGCTGGAACCATTCCACAAAGGTGCGCAGTTGTGCTGCCTGGAAGTACAGGGTGAGGTCGGGCACGCCGACCCCCCCCGTTCTCCGGGGGCAGAGCGGCGAGAGTGTGCTTAAACCGAGGTCGCCGGCCGTTCCAAATGAACCGCGACAGATCCGATTGGGTCTGTTGAAGCCAACCCTTCGGGGGGTTCACGGGGAGTGTCTGAAACAGATACAGGATCTGCGGCAGCAGTGTCATCTTGACAGCGGCAATTCTGCCCAGCCATGACAGCGTAAGTGGCCTCCAACGCCGGAGCTGCTCCCGGAGCTTGAGTGTGAGGGCCTCGTAATTGACTCGCGCAGTGCCCCTGACAGTAGGAGCCAGGCGAACGCCTAGGTACGGGACGGTTGCGTCCGACCATTGAATCTTGAATTCCGATTTAATCTCGGCCACCACGTCTGGGCTCAGGGAGATGTTCAGGGCTTCGGATTTGGCTTCGTTGATTTTAAACCCCGAGGCCAGGGCAAAGGTGTGGAGCTCCACAAAGAGAGCACGCAGGGATTGCATCGGGTCGGTAAGGGACAGCAAAACGTCGTCAGCGTACAGGCTGATCTTGTGCGTGTCGGCTCCAAATTTGATACCAGAAATGCGAGCGTGCTGCCGCACTCTTTGAGCCATCGGCTCCATATACAGTGCGAATAGGAGCGGTGACAGACGGCATCCTTGGCGCGTGCCTCTGCCAATGTCGAACCTCGGGGAGGTATGACCGTTCACCCTTACCGCGGCGTTGGGCCGGCGGTAGCAGTTGAAGATGCGATGGCGGAGTTTCTCCCCAAAGCCGAAGTGGCGGAGGGCCTGGTCGAGGTATGGCCAATGCACTCGGTCGAAGGCTTTCTCCGCGTCGATGGTGAGGAGCATGCAGCCGGGTTTAGTGCGCGACCCGGCCTCAATGAGGTGCAGCACCCGCCTGGTGTTGTCGCTGGTCTGCCGTTGAGGGATAAAGCCCGCCTGATCGGGGTCTATCAGCTGTTGCATATATGGGGCAATGCGGCTCGCCAATATGCCAGTGTAGAGCTTCAAGTCTACGTTCAATAGCGAGATGGGCCTGTATGAACCGCAGGCTGCCGGATCACGGCCCGGTTTGGGAATAACTGAGATAGACGCCTCCAATAGGTCCAGGTGTATGGCACCAGGCGTGTCAAATGTGTTGAACAGGTCGCGCAAGAGAGGGGCAAGTTGCTGACAAAAGGTCTTGTAAAATGCCGCGGTATAGCCGTCGGGTCCCGGGGATTTCCCCACCTTGAGGCGGGCAATAGCCGAGATGACCTCCTCCAGGCCTATGGGCCGCTCCAGAAAGTCTGCTTGAGCTGGGGTAAGGGTGGGAAGCTCCGCGCCCTGCAAATAGGCCGGACCGGCATTGGGGTCCAGGGGATCTGCGTCGTAGAGCGCCGCATAAAAATTGCCGAAGGCCGCCGCAATCGCCGCGTCCTCCGTAATCTGGTCGCCATTGGCCGACAGGAGAGAGCGCACTTGTTGCCTCTGAGTCTGCGCCCGTAGCCTGCTCGCCAGAAGCCTCCCGCAACGGTCGCCCCCGGTGTAGTAGGCGTGTTTGAGACGCATAGCGGCGTATTCCGCCACGTCCTGATCCAAGGCCGCCAGCATCTTCCGTTCGGCGCACAACTGTCGCCATGCCCTGGCCGCCCCTGTGCGCTGGTGCATTTGTTCCAGTTCTGCCACCCGTTGGGTGAGCTCGGCAC
Source organism: Lissotriton vulgaris (assembly GCF_964263255.1). Taxonomy (NCBI): domain Eukaryota; kingdom Metazoa; phylum Chordata; class Amphibia; order Caudata; family Salamandridae; genus Lissotriton; species Lissotriton vulgaris. The sequence continues at coordinate 1,819,984,417 of NC_141689.1, read as the reverse complement.
GCTTCAGCGCCCTCTCTTTGTTATTGGCCGTGGCGATGGAGATGATTTCCCCGCGCAGAACTGCTTTGAGGGCCGCCCACTGGGTGGCCTTCGTGGTGTCATCATTGGCGTTGTGTTCCAGGAAGTGGCTAATCGCGGCCGTGAGCCGTGGCTGGGTGTCAGGCAGCTGTAGGGGACCGTCTCGCAGCCTCCAGTGGCGTTGTGGAGCTGGCATGGCTCCCACCCGAAGCGTCGCCACCACTGGGGAGTGATCCGATAGTGCGGCTGGCAGTATCTCCACTCCCTCAACCTGTAACGCCAGTTGAGAGGAGCCCAGAAAGTAATCCAGTCTCGCATATGTTTTGTGTGCCGCCGAGTAATACGTATAGGCAGTGGTTAGGGGGTGTGTGTGTCGCCATAAATCGGTGAGGCCCAAGTCTGCTAAGTGTGCATGCCCCGCTGCCGTGAGTGCCCCTACCTGCCCGGATCTTTGGCCTGAGCGGTCCGCCGTATTATGAAATACGATGTTGAGGTCCCCCCCCCAGCAGCAAGTGAGTGTGCGTGGTGGATGTAGCGGTCTCTAGAGCTGTATGTAAGAACCTTTCCTGCCCCTCATTCGGGCCATAAACAGAGCCCACTAGCAAGGTGTGGCCTGCAATGTGGAAGCTATAGAGCAGAAGCCGCCCTTTAATTTCGGCCTCTTTCTGGAGAACCTTTCCCTCAAAGGATTTAGCCACTAGGATCGCCACCCCCGCCGCCTTCTTCAGGGAGGAGGAGAAGAACTGCCATGGAAAAGCGCGTGATTTGAGCCTATGCTGGTCACTGCGCAGAAGATGTGTTTCTTGAAGAAGGCAGATATCCGCCTTAGAGCGCTCGAGACAGGATAGTATCGCCCTGCGCTTGTTCGGGCTGTTGAGACCCCGCACATTAAGCGTGAGCACTGTGAGGTGTCTAGGCATGTCTGAGATAGTGAGAAAGACGCCAAATCCGCCCGGAGGCCGTGACTGTAGGCCAGCGGGTCGCGGAAGCTACTGCGCCGGGAGCCCCGTCGGCTCCTCCCGTGATGTCAGCACCCCCTGGACAAGGAGAGCCCCCCCGCCCCTCCCCCCTCTCCCCCCAACTCCCCCCCATCCCCGACGGCCCCCCCCTGTCCCTGCTCAACCGGAGCAACCTCCCCGCCCGGATCCCCCCCTCCCTCGGTGCAAACGCTTCCCATCCAACTCCCCGTGCCCGCCCCCCTACCCAACCCTTCTCCCCAACTGGCAAAGAAATGTGGTCCAACATTGTCCCAGGTCCAGGCACATGGCCGCTGGACCCGTGGTAAGGTAAGTCCGTAGTATGGGGGCAGTGGTGGCGTCGCAAGCAGGTCGGCCCGCTCGAAGCACTCCGCCACAGACGAAGAGACAGAGTCACCATCAGGGAAGACCAAGGAGCGCTCTGCACGCGCCCCCGCCGCCGGACTAGATTAGCCCGAACCAACCATGGCTTGTGGAACTAGTGCGTCGCTCTCCCAGCGGTCAGCCATTGTTTGCCGGCGCCAGGCCCTGCGCCACTGTCTCCACCGCAGCCCTCTGCCCCTCCTCTATCTCAGTTGCCGCGGGGCGTCTCGGCCTGCGTCTGCGTCGTTGCTGCTGCCAGCGACCTGGGCCAGCCTCGTTAGAAGTCTTTTCTCCCGGTGACCCATCGTCGACCACCGGCTCCTCCAGGCCCAGCACGCGGCAGGCGTCTCTGAGGGTGCGTGGCTGATGGAGAACACTGCCAAGCCGAAACACCAGGCGGAAGGGGTGCCCCCAGCTGTAGGAAATGTTGCGCTGTCTCAGTTCCGCCGTTACTGGCCGAAAGGTGCGCCGTTTCTCTAGGGTAAGTGCAGCCAGGTCCTGGTAAAGCGCCGGTGAATGGTCGCCGAAGGTGATTCTCTCCATGTGGCGTGCCTTGCTCAGGATCTCCTCTTTTGTCCTGAAGTCCTGCACGCACACCAGGATGTCCGGCGGGTGCGTTGCGTCGGCCCTCGGCGGGCCCGTCCGATGGGCCCTGTCTAGTCGCAGGGGGGCGTCCGCCTGTCGGCCCAAGATGTGGTTAAAGAGACCCTGTGTGAACCGAAAGAGGTCCTCCGTGTCCGGGGCCAGTTTCACTCCTTGGATCCTGATATTATGCCGCCGGGAGCGGTTCTCCAGATCCTCGGCATGCGTTTGGAGATCCACCTGCTGGTCGTGGATGCGGGCCAGCTCCTGCCTTAGGGCCTCTATTTCGGCGTCCCGTGTGTCGCTCTTCGTTTCCAGGTCTGCCACTCTCTCCCCTATGGCATCGGTGTCGCGGCGGACCTCTTTGATCTCGTCCTGGAGCTCCTTCTTTAGGGCGTGAATGTCCTCCCTCAGCCCAGTGAACAGGGACTCCAGAAAGGACCGCGTGATTGGAGCCTCGGGGTCCGCTCCCCCAGGGGGCGACGAGGCCACCGTCTGCTTGTCCGTGTCTCCCCGGGGATTTGACCCCGCGGGGCCATTCCGCTTCCCCACGGTAGGGGGGGTGAAGAGATCCTTAATGGTGCGGTCCTTCCTGGGCCTCCCGCCGGACATCCCGTCCCAGAGCCCCCAGCCGCGTCCGCTGGTATCTCCTTCTGCCGGCCGCAGATCGATCCTCAGGCCTTGTGGGCACCGCTCCGGCCCCGGGACAACCAGTGCAATGTGAGTGGCACCTCCGCGATCCTCCTAGCCTTCCGTCACCCCGGGTGAGCAGTGTGGTGTCGCCGTTCCACGAATCCGCAGCAGGGCACGGTGGGGGCCGCGTGATGGGCGCAGGGGCGCCGGGTCCAGAGGACGAGGCGGGAAGCGCCGGCCAGGCCAGGCGGGAAGCTGCCCAAGATGGCGCTCGCGGTGCACCGCGTTGCACTGTCCAGAGGGTGAGGGCTCAGTATGGTCGCAGGGGCCTCTTCGCAGCAAGGGGGCCCGCTCGCCTCCGTGGGGGCCGTGGTCGGGAGGGCTCGGCTACCAGTGTGGGTGTCCCCAGCGTCTGCGCAGGTTGAGAGGTCTCGTGCTGTCCCACCACGTGCGGGCCCCCGTGGATCCTCTCCGCGCCCCCTGCGCCGACAGGCCACCACCTCTCCCGTCGAATGTCTGGGCGCGTAGATGCAGCCAAGGATTGGGGCAGAGCTGCAGGCGGGGACCGATGGCCGCGGGGGGCCACACCGATAGGCCCTGCGCCGGCAGATCGTGGTCTCGATCGTCCCAGACTGTCGCCGGGTTGTGCTGCTAGTGGACGAGCCTGCGGGGGTGCCAGCCGGTCTCCGCTGTCTCCCGGCGGCCCCACGTGAAAGGGGGTCTGCTGGGCCGGGGGGGTGGGGGCCCCCCTCCACACCCGCTCCTCACCTCCTTGTCCTGGGTTCCCTCACTCGACCCAGGCCGGGTCCATCGTCGACCACCACCAGCTAGGCACTCCGATAAGCTGCAGGTCAGTGTGGCGAGCCCGCAGAAGCCCCCGACAGGTGATCACGGGGGCCTCGCGCTCAGCAGCGCGGGCCGGGCTCGCCGTCTCAGCAGCCGCCGGGCACAGGCACCTTCGACTCGGCGTGCAGGCTCCGCCTCTCGCGGCCTCGTTGTCCCGCCGCGCTCCTTCCAGGCCGTCAGTGCCACCAGGTCGCCGGGCCGGGTCCTGCCGGGGTTCCGCGCCGGGAACCGGCCGCACAGCCGTCCTGCACCCCCCCGCAGCAATGCTGGCCTCAGGCCCGCCGGGGAAGTGCTCGGTTCAGGGCGTTTCGCTAGAAAATATGCTGTAGTTAACGGCCGGCGGCGGGAGCTCCGACAAAGCACGTCTGCTCACGCCGCCATCTTGGCCACGCCCCCTTCTACACAATTTTAAACAAAAGTTGCCATTCCCATATTAAACATCATTCTAATACGGTAAATGTGCAGTATGTTCTTTGGGGATGTATGACGGTACAACGCGTACCATTACAACGTGTACCGTTACAACGCGTCCCTTTACGACGCAGTTTTAACAACGCAAGTCGTTACAGCGACTTGCGCTGAGGGGCGCTGATATTGAATAGTTTAATTTACTATTCCAACACCAGTCCCCGTGGATAGTAGGGAAGGTGTTAGATAGTAAATTAAGCTATCCCCTTTCCTTGAGCGCCCTCCAGCTAAAGTCGTTGCAACGACTTTCGTTGTTAAAGCTGCGTCGTAACAGTACCGCGTTGTACCAGTTACGTTGTAAAGGATGTTTCCAGTTCTTTGGTATTGTTAAGACCCTCTGGTGCACAGATCTCCAGATCTATGCTATACTAAGATTGCAATTGATTTAAGAAGATTGCAATCTTGATATATAATAGTAGGAAAATCTTTGCTAGAAATACAGACATTTGAGGTGAGCAGATTTGGAGTGTTGGAGACATGCAAGTCTACACTTATGTGTAAATCTGTAGTAAGAAATAGTGTATAGCAAAAAGTGTAGGTTTAAACCTAGGTGTAAATGTACAGCTGAGCAAATCTATACATGTAAAATTACCTTTGTGAATAAATCATTTTGCTTCTGCAATTCCTGCTCAATTCCCCTTGCTTACTGTGACTTTTCCAGCACCAGGATTCCCTTCAAGGTGAATGTTTTTGCCTTATTAATTCTCAGAAAAGAATGGAAAAAACCTCCTACGAATGCCCTGGAGTGATGTCAAAAAAGGGAAAAACAGAAATTTGTCTGTATACTTGGCTCTAAGAAAATCTGCTGTCCGATGTGCCAGTCAAAGTAATCTCTGTGGGCCTCAAGTTGTGCCAGCCATCACACGTGCACTGCAAACGGTGGCTTCAAAGACAATCTGCATGGCAGTTGCCACTGCACCGACTGTTCAGAGGAGGGGATACATATATAGCTGCAAGTCTGTGCTGTCCTACAAAGAGCATCAACACCAGCACAACTACCGGTATAATCAATGATATGGTGACTCACTAGTGATTGTTGTACAGCTAAATCCTGGAAGTTATGTGAAAAGCAATGGAAGGAATTAATAAATGCCAACAGGTCACATAAAACAACTGTGCACGCGAAGTGTGGCTCACTGGCTAGAGCAGGCAGACCCTGAAGCAGAGGTCAGACCGGGACCAGGGTTCAATTCCCGACGCGGCAGGGTCTTGAACTCAAATGTCCACGGACTCGATAATTCTCGCTTCGGTGCCTGACCTAATCATGGGTTCACACTCTGCAACTCTGGGCATTAAGCTTGCTTAATCTCCACAACGGCCCCCCGTGGCGGGATGCCTGGCTTTCACCTTGGGGATGCCCAGTAGGGGCTATCTCACAGGGAAAAAGCCAGGACGGGTTCCCAAGGCAAGCGCTTAGAGACCCCTGGGTAATAAGCGCTATATAAATCCAATATACAATACAATACAATACAAAACAGAGCAAATTGAATAACCTATTTGCTGGCTGCAAATTAGTAAGGAAACAGCATGTATCTTGTCTACATCAACAACACAAGAGAAGTTGTTGGCTACTGAGGAGAGTCTTATAGTTTCTTCTGACTATTGGTTGGCCTGGAAAGTTGTGCTCCAACTGATTGCAATTTCTTCTCAGTTGTTTTTTGGAAGTTTCTTGCTGCTTTGCGCCAGTAAAGAAATAGACGATCCTTCAGTTTTGATAGCAGGTGCTGTTTATATACAACTTGTAGGATGAATCCATATTTGGCACTGTGGTGATTATGACACACCTAATGGGTGCGGACTTGTCAGCAAAACTAAAATTAGAAAAAGGGAAAGCAAGCTGTGTGCTAGTGGATCAAAAGATAACGAGTCATAGGAAGAGTGTCATGGTCATGATGCAGCGTTGTAGTTACGTGACTTGGAGTGCAATAGGGTGGGACCTCTGCATATCTCCCTGCCTCTGCCCCTGTCATGCGAATTCCTACCATAGCTTGGTCGCCACTGTATTTGAAGGCAGTTACTGGTGCCAGCTGTGACAGAGAAATGGCAGTGGTAATGGATATAAAGCCTCGGGTTTAAATGAAGTTCCCCCACTGCAGATATTCTGTTAGCTGTTTTATTGAGGGTTAAAACAGGCAAGGATTCCATTGTTGATAAAACGTGATTTACTTTGGTCCCCTTTAACGGACTTTTTATCTAAAAGTGCCTCTTGATCACATGTTATTGTTATATTTAGTATTACTGTTATTATTATTACTGTGAACTTCTCTGTATTTCATACCTCTTTATTTCTCTTACCATATATTTTTCTATTGCTGTTCCCCTTCCATCCCCCCTTTTTTTCCCTTTCTTCCCTCTTTCTTTCTCTCTTCCTTCCCCACAAAATGAAAAGTTATAAAAGCATTTTTTCTTTGTATAGCGTTTTCCCCTTTTGGGGCCTTTCTTGTTTATTGGCACATTATTCTCCACAATTATTTTAATTCCTACTGCTCTTTATTTGTACTATTGTACTGATGTTTTACATTGTTTTCTTTAACTCAATAAAGCTTTTCAAACTTAAAAAAAACAGGCAAGGAGGTTTGTCGGAGAAGCAAGCAAAAAGCAGTTAACTTGCACAGACGCATAAGCATTTGGGTATTCACAGACAAGTTGCAGGTGGATTCTCTCCCTGAAAATGCAAGAACTCCCACACATTTCTTGACGAATTAGAGTATGCGATTTTTCAAAAGGGAAGCTTATTTTCCTGTTGAGAAAAAGGAAGCAAAGGTTTTTTATGCAAATACATACATCAGTTAAATTTACTCTGCTTATGGGGAACTTTTATGAACTCCAGAAGGTATAAAGCCTGTGTGGATCTTAGGTGAAAATCTACGATGCACCGGCTTGCCTGATCTTTTCTCAATTGTGTTATTTGACCAAAAATGTACGAATGCATTGCGCAGGTTCCATAGTAAGTTTTTGGTTAGTATTGCCACTGTATGTGTACACTTACAGAACTTATGAGTGTATTTGCATCACACTGTTCCTGCTATATGATGTGTACTTGTTTACATTAGCCCTTTTCAGTTTAGCACTGCCCTTTCCAGCTTGGTGATAGCGTTGCTGTCTCGACTGCTACAGGTATGGCAGTCAAATCCGAGATTATTTATAAAGAGTGCTAAGTGATGCTAGCCCCGAGGTTGCTCTTCAAGTTAAGGGCGATGCGCATGCAAAGTAGAACAGTGCATCTTGTATCCTAGAAAAGGAGGATCCTTGAAAACAATTCTCTAAAGACTAAATTCCTTAACAGAGAGAATAACGATTCTAGTTGTAGCCCGAGGACGCTATCAGCCTTTTCAAACTGCATTTGTTCAGTACGTATTTATTTCTTCTTTTATTCAAAAATCAGAGGCTCGAGGCTGGCCGACGCATTTCATTGTTTGATTTTGATGAGGTACAGAGGGAAAGTGAGACACATGTTCTAATGTACATCAAGGAAACCTGCAGGAACACCCAAGAGGGAAGGCGGCTTTTTAAACAAAGCTGCACTTGTACTTTTGTTCTGCAACAACATGTCATGTTACAAAGCTCTCTTTAGTGTGTAATGCTAGATGCTTAATGCATTGGTTCTGCGCTGAGTAAGAGTGGGGCATTTAATCGTGTAGTATTTATTTATTTTAAACAGTCCAATACAGTGCGGGCAGGACTCCTGTAGATCGCAGGGCATTTTACATGAAATATAGCATAAAACAGTAAAATATATAATCTAATAATATAAAGTGAGCTACATACAGTAAATTCTCAATATGCAGAGTGCTTGGCACTTTAGGATCAGAACCTTCTCAACTTCAATACCTGTGAGGCAAATTTCCGCAAAAAGAGAAAAGCGATGACATGGAAGTAGCAGGCTTTTTAGTTCTGTGTAAAGGCATCCAATGACAGAATTGTCCCAATTTGTTTTAAAGCGTTTCCCTTCTCGAATCCTGGCATTTCAAGAAAAGGCTATCCCTGTTGCAAAGGAGGCACTGATCGTTAAAGTTTGCTGGTTTCCGTGGAAGTACTTGAGGGTTCCCAGAAACCAGTCTTAATTTATATTTAAAATAAAGTTCCCGTGCTCAAAATGTTTCTTAGGGGGTGGCCGCTACTTCTTCCAGTTATTCACACAGCTACATTACTGGTGCCACCCAATTGTATCATTGTCTTGCCCATCGCCTACAAGGGCAACGCGAAAGCTGCTAAAATAAAAATAAAAATAAAAATACTACTGCTTGAGAATCATGACATGGATTATAACAGTCCACTTATTTCACAACAACCACATTTATGAAAACAAAATGTGTGTGAATGAGGGAAGTTATCATTTGTACCAAAAACGAGAACCCAGCAGCTGCACTATGAATTGAAGTCTTGTGTTTATCGACTTCACTACGGAGTCCCACAAAATTGACTTCTTTCTAAAGACCCAATTAAAATGTGGAAGCATGCCAGGTACATCAAAACTAATGAAGATGGTTAAAGCGTACACAGACTAGACCACAAAAGCTAAAGAAACAATCTGAAAGGCTCTGTACGCCGAGCACGTCAAATTAAATGTATAGTAAACATTGTACACTGATGAATGTAACCCGCATGTTAACCTTGCGAACTTTAACCGCACCAGAAAGACAACCACAAAGGGCCTAGAGGAGTGCTTATCCTGGCCCTGACTTTAGTGTTACTTGTCATTCACACATCATTGACTAGTGATGGTGAAGTAAGACTCCTGCTTCGGTGGTAACTGTGTACATGCCTGCAGGACTACAAGAGCACTGAGCACATCTTAGTGGAACTACTGTTTGTCAGTTAGGGATGGACTGGCCATTAAATGAATCTGGTTAAGCGAGGACTGGGTACTGCATTACATGCTTTGGGCGAACCTGCCCTTTTTCAGGGCCGCTTTACTGTAGATCTTCTCGATTAGTAACTATCTGATCAATAATTGCTTTTTGAAGCTGCATCTTTGCAGCTGCCTGTGGCTCCTCATAGCACCTCTGCAAAGCTCATGTTCACAATGTGCTCCTGGGTCAGCGCATCACCGCTTTTATGAAGTCTCATGGTGTCACTGCTGCTTAGTTCAACGGGTGCTGGGAAACTAGCATAAACCTCGGAGTGCCAGTGTGTGGGGCCTGAGAACTGAGACCTGCAGGGAGCCCAGGACTGCGGGTCAATTACAGGGAGTGGAGAGGGGATGCAGCCAGGGAGAAAGATCTGTGACTGTGGGGCTCTGCTGTGGCCTGACTTATACACAAGGGCGTCCCCAGACCACCTTCTCCTCCTGTTGTAGCAACACCTACCTGCACCAAAGAGTTACGGGGAACTTCTCGCAAATGCCAACATGTACAGCATACAGCAACAACTTATAGTGTGTATCACAGCATGCATCCTTTAAAGACTTATAATGCTGTTTTCATAATACGAACCAACAGGCCTACAAATACTAGAATGCATACACAAATCTGAACTGAATGTATTACTCCTGCATGAACATGGGATTCTTCAGAGCTCTGTATCACTGGCAGCTGCAGCCAACCTCCATGACATTTGACACTATCAGAAAGTCATCCACTAACCTCCTGGCTTTAGCCCTCTGGGTTGGGTGTAATTTCTGGATGTCATTCACGCAAGGTTTTCACACACTTCAAAACTGCTGATACAGTTTTGAGGACTAATGAGAGGTTCAGATTTGATAGGCACACTGCAGACTCGGTGCCAACAAGGGTTCCCCCTGCATGCAGAACATCGCGGTGATGGCGGATCACAGCAGGTCACTCGGGCGCTGATGATGTCATTAATCAGTCCAGGTCTGGCAGCCGGAAGCTTACTGTTCACCTTACACCGCCTGCTGCACAGTAGCTGCCCCCGTATGCAGCTCAGAAAGTGAGGCGTGGAGGCGGGCAGGCGCACAGCTGATAGGAGAAATGGGGGTGCCGGTGGGCCATGAGCGTGGCACGTCCACAGCAGTTTTGTGTCCAGGAATGAGTACTGGGCTAGGCAGCAAAGAATATGCAAAGCTTGTGCTTTAATGTATTCCTGCATGCCCTCCCTTCTAAGTTTGCCTGTGCTTCCACAGCCTGTCTTTACTGAGTTCAGGGATGAGCCAGCCCCCAGGTGCCCTGATTATTGTACGAAAGAGCACTGTACTACTGTTCGTTCAGTGATTGACAAGGGTTGTGAAAAGAAGGCCTGATTACATCACTGAGGTAATGAACAATACTCATTCATCATGCCTGAATCAGGGAGGGCGAGTCTGTGAAGACATATCAAGCAGTCATCCAGGCAGGTGTAATCATTTTAAAAAGTTATCGGGAATTTTGACCGCTGGAGAAGAGATTTATAGACCTGGCCCTCTGAAATAAGTGCCGTGCTGAGCCCCGGAACCCGCCGGCACACATTATGCACTGCGAGAAACACAACTTTATGCATGATGAATGCTAGTTTAAATATCTTCTTCACTGCTGTGGGGAGTCATTTAAGAGACACCATAACAGGTGAGATGTGGTCAACATTTTGTGGGACCATATCTAGCCTGGCAGAAGCATTGACGGCTGTGACACTAGCTAAATTCAGCTTAACACAGTTAATCAGTGTCTGGAAGGTCGGTGGGATAATATGAAAACCTTGGTTTTACATGGGTTAACCTTAAAGTGTGGGGTGAAATCCTGTTTTGGATGCTCACTCCTCAGATCGTGGGCATGAATCCTACATCTTTGGGGGATGGGCTGAGACATTCAGATAGAGATGTGAGTTTTCTTCATAAAACTGATGTGAGATATTCCTGCCTCTGAGAGTGGAGCTAACGACTCGATGTAAAGGCTGATGAAAGGTAGAACCTTTGGCCACTCTTTATTGGTTTGCCTCAGGGTTAGGGAGGCTGTTGGCCATGTTTATGTTTTGACAACCGTTTTTCAGGTATGAAGTCAAACAACTAAAGACTGTGCCATTTATGCCTTTATCTCCTATTCTATCTTTGAGAGTTTTCAGAAGAGTGGCGTGGTTTACTCTGTTGACGGACGCTGACAGGTCAAGGATCTACCAACGATACAGAAAGCATCATCTACAACTTTTAAGGTCTCGAACAACATGTAGCTTCTGAACCTGAAGACTTACTTGAGCTCATCAGAGTTGGTAATTTTCCTCCGTTAAGAATTTTTATCTGGATCCCCAGGCAACTTTCCAGTTTTTATTTCCTAGGGAAGAAATATTCAAGATAGATCAAAAGTTATTCTGATTTTATTAGTAAAGTGGAAGCCAGGCCTATTTCAAAATATTCCATGGGGTAAAGAGCTATGGATCAAGTTGGTCCCTTAGTGAATAACAAATTAGGTCATTTTCTTGAAGTGTATGTGGGAATGGGTTCAGTGAAATGAGAAGAATATTTAATTTTGGTAATTGGCTTCCGGAATTCTATCAGGATGACTTCTTTGAAGAAGGATCCGATGCGCTAAGATTTTTCGGTGTTTGCTATGCCATTCATAAATTCCATTGGTTTTGAGAGGTAGATTTCGATCTTCTTTTCAACAATGATGAGGAGAACTCCTCACATATTTCTGTAGAGATAATGGTAACTCGTTCTGATTTGGGGAAAGTGTGTTGATTCCACATCTCGAATAGCTTTTTGGATTTTTTTTGCTTGGTCTAGCTTTCTTTTTAGTTCTTGTCTGTGAGACAGATTTAGCTGTCACACCAAGCTTTTGAAAACAACAATTAAAATATGTATACATGGAAAGTTGTTTATTAGTGGTCTTTATTCACTGGTGATTTAGACTGTCATTCACACTTTGCTTGTACACATTACAGTTTCCAGATGCGAAAATGGGTCATTAGACGTTGGCTCTTTGTGTGCATGATGACATTTTATTAGTGACCATATTTATCCCCTGTAAAGCACTCCCGTTTACAACAATTGTTTTTAAATGTTGTTTCAAATGACTTCTCATTTCGAATTTTTAAAGAGTTTTCTTAGTGTGACTAGGTGCCTTCCCTAAATCTCTCCACTCAGTATTCAATTCTATAAATATATGGAAAAGTTTGTCCAGATTAACCTTTGCTGCCCCAGACCACTCCGCTTACATATTCTTTGTTGATGCTTTTAATAAGCTCGATGGCTTTAAATGAACTGTACTCTCCATATACTTTAAACAAAAGTTAACTGACTCTCAAGTATGCTTAATGTTGGTTCTTCTTCTCTTTATTCATCAATATTGATCAATTTCAATATTTTTAATAGTCTTGATAAGGATTTCAAATTTGATATAACATATGAATTTCAAATCAATGTATTTCATACCGAATGTGCTTCTTCATGAGTATGTCTATGTGGTCAGCTGTACTGAACACATGAGTATGTTACTGTTAGTTATTTAATGGCTGTCTGTAAGTAATATAATAATTTGTGTTCAATTTCTAATCTGGCGCTTTAGACAATTCTTACCTAAGCCATATCTGTAAATTAGCATTATTGAAATTCCAAAATGTTGTTTGCTTGGCTTATGCACTTTCTGAACACGACCAACAGATCATATTACCTAGAAAACACAAAACCACATCACAATCAATTAAAAGAATAACAAAACTTACTGGCTCCATTGAGAGCGATGGTAAATGATGCATATTTTTACAGGGTAGCAGCAGTTCATCTATAGTGAAGGTGGCCTAGAGAACCGCTGCTTAAAAGGAGGGTTATAAGTAGGCACAGTGAATAGAAGGTCAGAAGAGGTGGTAATCATATGGACACAGGCTGAGGGATAGGGAACCTGTAAGAAATTGGGTTGTTAGTTGAGAGGGGTGGAAGGTGTACTCTAATAATTAACAAAGTCGTTGTAAACCACAAAGGTCACTAAATAAACCTGTACTTAGCCCTCTGGTAGCTTGGCACAAAAGCAGGAATGAGTAAAGTTTTTATGCAGCATTCAAGAGCAATACGATGAAAACACAACACAAGAAAAATCTCAAACCAATTTAGAAAAATAGAGTAACATTTATTAAATAAAATGACACTAAAATGACAAATATCTAATCAGTCGAACCGGAGATTATGAATGTCAAAGTTTTTAGTGGAAATAGTACCAAGAAGCAGAAAATGGCACTCACTGTTTTCTGGTCACACAGGCTAGAGTCACAAGTTCAGGTCCACGGCGATGGACAACAGGTGAGATACAGGACTCAGGTTTGTTCCGCTGCAGAGTTTAACTTCTCAAGTCCAAGTGAGAAGCTGAAAGTAGAGTTTCGCATTAGCAGGGACCCCCAGGAGATTGTTGTTGGTGCGAGGACTAGGTCAGTCGTTGTAGGCGGTTGCTGTTGTGGTGTGAAGGGACAGTAGTTGCAGGAGCTTCCCGCTGGTGGTGAATGCGGGCTGTTGTTGAAGCAAACTGTTATGTCTTATGTGAAGAGCAGTCTTTGCTAGAAATTAGCATTGTTGGGCATCGCAGACAGTCACTGTTTATCATGAAAAGCCTGCTTTATGGACAAGAGGAGCCCAAAATGTCTGGATTTTCCCCTTTAGTTCAGAAGGAGTACACTGTTATGCCAGTCAAGGTTCCATGAACTGAAGGGTACCTCTTGGGCATCAGGACTCTTTCCAGCAGCTGGCTCAGGCAGGCCCAGTTGGTGTTGTTCAACTGGGCAATTTCAAGGGTGCCTCTAAAAGATTGTTGGGTCCTTATAGTTCAAACAGGAGGTGAGACTGCTGATCCTTAAAGTCACGTCTGCAGAACCAGGACTCAAGGCAAACAAGTCCAGTCTTCCTTTTTCAGACAGGAGGGCAGCGTTTGTTCTGAATCTTCAACAGGTCAAGGAGTGTTCTGATGAGAGGTTCTGGAGGTGCTATTCTTATACCTAGTGCCAACCTGTGGATAGGGATGCTCCCTTTTTCTAACCTTCCACCTTTCCTGGGTTTGGCTCCAATCTGTCTCGGGGGACAAAGGCAGGCAGCTCAAGGTGTCAGTTGCATTTGTCAGGGCGAGGCAGGCAGCCCTTACAAGTCAGGAAGGGGTGGGCATAGCCCTGATGCACGAAACAGCAATAACGGCAATGGCCGAACCACGCGTTGCCTTTGCAACACGGTCACATCGAATGCGCCTTAATCATGCATTCCTTTACGACGCATGTCGTTACAACAACATGCCTTAGGTAAAGCGTTTTTGGACTTTAAAGTCCAATCCTTTCCCTACTGTTGCGCAGACTGGAGTTGGACTAGTCATACTGTTCCAAGCGCTTTCCCAAGACAAATCGTTGTAAAGACATGCATGGTAAAGAAATGCGTGGTTAAGACGCATTCGTTGTTCCGACCACTTTGATGAGGTATGCATGGTTTAATCATGCATGGTTCTGTCACCTGCAACCCAAAACTTCCCACTCCTCTAAAATAAATGCTGGTGGTCACCGCAGATTAGGCATTGTCTGCACCAAATCTGGAAGACACATATATGATCCCAAACTATGCCAGACACTTTTAGGGGAAGACCATTCAACTTCCAAATCTGGGTTGGACACTTAGGGCCCGATTAACGAAGGTAAATTACGCGTAGTAAATTTACGAGTGCAGAGTCTCCGCGCTCAGTGTGGAGTCACCACACTCAGGGTGGAGTCTCTGCACTGCACAATGCAGACAGTGCACAGTGCTGAGAATCTGTCCCGCATTCTTCACTTTACAACATGTAAGTTACCTTCATAAATCGGGCCCAAAGCCTCTGGTTGGTGGACCCCAGTGTTTATTCCTGAATCATGGCAGAAATGTTCCTCAGCACCTATGCTCTCAACATTATTCAAAGGTGGTTGTCCGTTGACTTCACCTCTATTTCCAGAGGGTCAGGTTTATATTTTTCTCACTATATCTCTTGGCCTCTCCGCACAATGCCCAATTCTGGTTAAGAATGGTTGATGCCTTAACAATGGTTCGGTTGTCAGGCTCACCCAATTAATTTTCTTTCTTTATGGCAACTCCACATATATTGACAAGAGCCAGGGAGAAAACTACATAAGTTGTTATGGTAGTCCCATATTGACCCTCAGTTCCACTACTGGTAGCTAGTAGAAACCACAGTGTGGAGTTTTGCCCAAATCCCTTTCCCTATGTAGCTTAGTCAGTTATGTGTTCAAGCTCCAAGGGGCTCAGCATTCTTAGCCTAGAAGTTAAGAGGGGTAGCAGAAAGGTAACAGAAGGGCCATCTAAGACACTAAACGTGGGCCACACAGCAGTCTCCTAATCCCTGAGAGTTTTACAAGAGACATCGGCTATGTTCAGAAAGATCAGTCGTTCTCCCCTCTGGTTTGTGGATTTCAGGTTGGTTTCTATTCCTTCTACAAGGTTCACCAGACGACTGGAAGTGTTGACTATCTGCCTGCAGTGGGATAGGATTAGTAGTCTAGAGGAAGTGGAGGCCATGACCCTGATGCTTCTAAAAACAGGACTTGAGGCAGTAGGTATCCTGTCTCGGAACGGGCATCCATGTCATATTTAAGAATTGTGACAAGGAGGAGTAGCTCCTGACATCTCCAGGAAAAGCACTATGGATCACAGTCATCCCGGGAGCCTCATTGAAATTATCATGTCACTAGTAAAGAGGGCCATCGTCTGTTTCAAATGTCTGCAATGATGGCTACAATCATTTCTAATGAAGTTCAGCCTATAAAAGGGTACTGCTACCAGTGCTTTAAATGGGAAAAAATAAGTGCAGGTACTCTTACAATGAGCTATGAGTGTAGCAAGTGGGCAGGGCTAAGGACAAGACATATAAGGCACTTCTGCTATGTGGCCGAATACTTCTATATTAAGTGCGCAATCACAGAAACAAACAGCAATGCTCACACAAGCATTCCCAGAATGTACTTTAACACCATCGCTGCATGCAAGATTCCCCTCCTGTGCTGGGCCCTAATGTAAATGGGTGTGGTCATGACGAGCTCAGCTCGTCATGAGCACACAAGAGGTATACCAGCATCGAAGGGGTTAAAATACCTCCCTAGTGTCTGGATTCTCTCCCTCTTTCACTCGCTTTTCTCACTCACATGCCCACACAAACATGCGCAAACAAGCAGGCAAACACACAGACACAAGCAGACAGACACTCATTCAAAAAGACTTTGGTGGCATAAAGGCCATTTTACACCCCTTATCTCCAGCGGCTTTCTTAATTGCCGCTAATGCTGCTGTCAGCGGGATGCCTCATTCGAGTGTGTGCACACATACACACAATGGTGTGAATGTGATTGACTGCACAGGGTCTGAATGGACCCTGCTCTGTCAAACACAGCGTGGGGGGGAACACCGGGCATTATGAGAATGAGCCCTGCCGACTAGTTTAGAGGTGGCTCCGCTAGGGTGGTTTGACTGTCAGACAGCCGTGTTCGTGCTCGTGAACTCTAGAAACAATAAGCCTACCTTTGATGAGTACCGGTACTCTCCTTGGCAGCAGAGAAGTACTCAGAGCAATAAAAATGAGAAGTGACGGTACTCAGTACCGGTGAGTACCGGCCCATTTAAAGCACTGCCTGCTACAGAAATAAGGCAGCTTCGTTTAATCAATCCAGTCTCTACAGTACAACCTGCAAAGCTGCTCGGCACCCAGTGAGATGTTACTTTTATGTGCAAACCAACACAAGCGTTTCTGCTTCTAGTGTTAGGTTCATTTTGCAGGAGACACACAGTTTACCGAAACCGCGTTTCCTTTGAATAATTGAATTTATGAGGTCCTCTTTTAAAGTACATTCCACACAAAAGCAAACGTATAATTTTGGTGTAACTTTAGAGATTGTGTTTGTGAATATCGTCCCGAAAACATGTAGCATTAAATGTTCTTTGCACATCTGTATGGATAGCGGGATGAAAGAGCACACGGGGCAGGTTCGGACTAGGACAGGAAATCGGCCCTTGCCTGGTTGCTGTATAGGTGGGGGCACGAGTTATGGTCACTTGAATTAACTATAACTGGTGAATTTCAGTGTTTTTTAGAGTTTAAAATGTAACGTTTTAACTGACAGTTTCACCTAACTATAACGTCACTATAACCTTTAAAAAAAAAAAAAAAAAAAAATATATATATATATATATATATATATATATATATATATATATATACTTATATACATACTGTGTGTGTGCGCACACACACAGTATGTATACAAATATATTAAAAAAAGATTATAGTGAGCAGTACAAGGTGCAAGTACTATGGCACCGCTGTTATTAGCACTCTTTACATGAACATCAGTCAATGTAATCGTATTTCTTAAGTGTTAGTGTTTCATGATCAGTTTACAGACAATGCAAGCTCTATAAATACACGAAAACTGTCTGAGGAAGAATCGATTACAAAAATATTTTTAGATGTCTGGTAAAAAATCCACCAGTTAACAGGTTACACCAGTTTGCCACTAAATCGGAGACACAAGCAGACCAGTTAAAAAAAAAATATTGAAAAACAGCTAACTCTTAATCGGCCACCTGAAAGGTTTGTGATAACTGTTCCTGTGCAAACAATACATCCCTCAAATCATTATATCCAGGCTGCAGTTATTACAGCAACTTGCCAGGGGTGTTTATTTAAACTTAGTCTGTTATAGTTGCACAGTTTTGAGAAACTGATTGCACTCCGTTAGTCCAAGACTGGGGTTTACTCAGACAGCGGTACCCTTCTGGACCAATGCAAATAATGTTACTACTAAAGCTAGCCCAGCAAAGACATAAGACAAAGACATAAGAGCAATCTACGTCAAGGTGAGAGCGCATAGGGAAATCAACGCAAAACCCACTATGTAAAAATAAGAGATTGCTAAAAGGCAAATATGGCACCAGAGTTTTAAGCAGATTGTCCATCAACAAAGCAGAAGTGTGAATCGGAATTCTAGCAGCGTTTGAAGGAGTCCTCGGGGCAATGCGCTGCACTCAAATTAGTAACTCAGATAAATCACCATTAATTAGCTAATATAAGCCAGCAGGTGGTTTGGAGCCTAGAGGCATTCCCTCGTTATTTAAATAATGTATACCACACCACACCAAAGGTAGAGTAAGTGAAAGGGAGGAAACAGGATTAAACCTATGAAAACCCCTGTTTAGGGACAACGTGCTGCTAAAGTCTCCTGCAACGCCCAGATCCGCCCCAAAGGAATACAGGGTGGCAGTGACCCGCCGCTCAAAGAATGGAATGCGCCCACCTCCTGGGCCGCTCTTACTCACACGTCATTAAGCATTCACTGTGCAGATTCTTTGCGGGAAGCTCATGTGAATATATTTGTTCTAGGGGAAATGCAATTACTGCAGAATGGACTGTGAGAGCTATGTTTTCAGATGATAATTTGTGACACAAGGACACGCTAATAATACTCTATTTAACCCCATGTTCTCTAATTGGCTAGCAGGAATTTTATGGCAGATGACTCTCGTAGAAGTAAGGGCCTGATTAACTATAGATTTTCATTGGATACTACTGTTGTAGACTGTCTTAGGCTGAGAAACATGGATCTGATTTTTTAAGGGTTCTTCCTAATTGAAGACAGCTTTACAACTATTTTAAGTAATCAAAGAGAGGCTTAACCACTCAGCTGCAGAGTTTTTTATTTTGTTTGTGGCACCTTGCACTTAAGCCCTTTTTTATTTTTTTTATTTCGAAATATACGTATCCAGGATAAATGTGCTTTTTTCCCCCCACATTTTGGTTTTTTCAAGGTACTTGAGATTAGTGGATACCCGTGGAGCATGGGTACTCACAAACTTTTTCCCAGGGGCCACAAAATATGGGCTGTGGTGTACCCGAGGGCGGCATTGATGCCAGCGGGATTGGAGTGAGGGTTTGCGGGCTGGGGTTACGGTGGGTGTTGGGGACCCCAACCATGTACATAGTGTGGTCAGTGAGTAATGGAGTTATTTTGAGGGTTTCAGTCCTTACTGTCCTCTAAACTAATCCCCTTGTCTCTAGAAGAGTCGTCGATTTGACAATACTGTGCGAAGCAGTATCTGAATCACTATCCCTTTACCAGCCTTTTCTGCTTGTTATCAATGCCTTGGTAAAGTCAAGTGCAAAAAAAGAAGCAAATTAATTATTGAACTGGAGTGAAATAGATTTTCGCAATGTAAAATCAAAAGACCTACTAACAGTCCTGGCTTCCCCATTTGGCCAAATTGTGTGATCCTAGGCAATTAATTTATTTCACTTTGCCTCCTTTTTCTTCATTTTACATATAAGAGCACTTTGAAATGTCTGTGTTCAGGATATGCATGGTACAAAACCCTCTAATGTGTTTGATTTGATAAACTATAATGTTATCCAAGTATAGTAAGAACCCAAGCCACCCAGAGGGTTCGACAGGACAACTGGCTTGCCTCTTAGTTCACTATTGGCATTGTTGTCAGGATGGAAGGAGGCATGAATGTTTCTATGTTCAATTTTATAAACTATCACTATAAAAAAAATACTTCTAAATGCATTGTTACAATCGTATGTACTAAGGTGAAACCCTTCTGTATGTTAATGAAGAAACTATTTGAATTTTGTCATTTTTAAACATGTTTTTGCAAGATGTCTTAAAAATGAATGTGTTTCGAAAGTTAAGTGGTGCAGGGTACCTCTTTGTTTTGCTTCTGTTCTTTTACTTCGGCTATCTTGTGAATAAGTGCTTGACCGTTTATTTACCATTTACCGAATTTCGTAGGGTGCCCTGCATCGCAAAATGCGATGCAGGGCGCGCTAAGAAATTAGTTTTATTAATTAAATTGTTTACTTACCTCAAATTATCCATATTCCGGTTTTTAGCACCCCCCACCCTGCCCCTCCCCCGCCCTGCCTTTCAGCCCCACCGGAACTCCCTCAACGGGCCGCGGCTGCTCCCACTCTGTACCAAGATAGTAATGCCTCGCTTTGACAAGGTTCTATTTCCAACTTCCTAAAAGTAGGGCTGGTAACCCCCATCCTGTAAAAACAACTACAGATGGCTCGGACCGTAACAATTTCCATTCTATCTCCAACATTCCCACTTTATCGAAGCTCCTTGAAAAGTGTGTTCAGGTCCAAGTTTGCAATCATATAGAACAATTCCAACTTCTTGTCCAACTCCAATATGGCTTCCGCCAAGACCACATCTCTGAATCAGTGCTCACACACATAGTGGAGGGCGTGCTAAAAATGCTGGATCAGATGGAATGGTGCCTGTTGTAATTATGCCGTTTTTAATACATTGTATCTTTAGTAGTTATGTATATACAACCCTGCATCTTATTTACCTCTGTTCTGTGTTATTGGATGTGTCTGCCTCATAGGTTCTGGAACTGTAGTGCATTCTAAGAACCCCTGAGGACAGATAACGGCTTCTCCTGCCAGGGGTTGGTAGCCTATACTCTTCTTTGAAGACTACACTTTATTTATTATCACAACCGTGTATGTTTGCTTCTCAGAAGTGCCTTCTAATCCTCCTTGACTTTTCATCTGAGTTTGATACTGTTGAACATCAGTGTACTAGATTTACTTGAACTGAGGATGTGTTTTTCAGGGAACATCCTAAACTGGTTTACCTTGTTTCACAACAACAGAACCCAAAGAGACGGGGGTAATCAATACCTCTCAAATGCCACATCTGTCTCCTTAGGGGTTCCACAGGGGTCCTCTCTCTCACTTACTCTCTTCAACCTTTTCATGGAGCCTCTAGCAGAAACCTACAAAGCCTCTAACATTCATTATCACATGTATGCAGATGACACCCAACTGCAATTGAAAATCTCCTTCCCAGAAGATATCAGGTTCCTCAACACAACTCTACAAAATACTAAAAACTGGCTAACTCTCAACCATCTCAAACTAAATGCTATCAAAACAGAATTCATCCTCATCATTCCACCAAGCCACAAACTCCACATTGATCTATGGATGAAGCATCTAACTGCCCTCAACTGCTCAGTACACATTATAGACTCTACAAAATCTCTGGGAATAACATTTGCCAAGTACTTGAACATGCAGGAGCACATTAGTACGGCCACCAAAGGAGCGGATTATAAATGAACATTTTAAGGAAATTAAAACCCTACTTACCCCATGACAACGTCAAATCAGTAGTTCAAGTTCTAGTTATTCCCAGATTGGACTATGGAAGTGCAATCCTCTGTGGCTGTCCTAGATCCAAGCTGGCGCCTCTAAGGGCCCCTCTTTTAAAGCTTCTGCCAGACTCATCACAGGAACAAATAGAAACAAGCACATTTTCCCGGATCTAAAATCCTTGAACTGCCTACCATATTAGGCAAGAATACAACCAAAAACTGCTTTCATAACTCACAAAGCCATACACTACAACAGACCAAGATCCTTGGCATAAAACAATTGAATTTTCTTGTGGATGCAGATCCTCTAGAAGCACCAGCACCTTGTTGCTAAAACCACATATTCCACAAAAATAAAACTTGCAACAGAACCTTCTAGGGCATTGCCCTGAAAATGTGGAACGCCCTACCTCTGGAAATCAGACCGATCCCATGCAGTTATGATCATGTATTTCAAAGGTCTACATGTTTCAAGCCCTACCTTAAGGCTTTTCCTCATGACCACCCAATGAGCCCTTTTGCCACTCCTATTGTAAAATGACTCTAGTGCGAGTATTCTCAATGATTAAAGAAACATACAATACCCAATTGGTAATGTTTCTTTTAGATCTGTTGTGTAGTTAATCTTTTCCTCCATTTTAACCATACCAGTTAGTTACGAATAAATCCTTGTCCCTACTTAGCCAGGAATTCTTAAACTTTTTCTCACTAGATAAGACCCTCCCACTCTTATACCTCCCCATACTTCATAGTATATGATCAAAGTGCTCCCACATACTTGTCGGATGCAGCATGCCCTGTTCCTCAGTGGGATGGGAAGAACCCTATGATGAAGCATGCCACCAAGGGAAGACCCTGGTGGGTGAGGTTTATTTAAAGAAAACTTTCTATTTTTTACCTAACATAACAAGTGGAAAGATACTCCAATCAAACTGGTGGACACTCTTTGTTTACTACGGAATGCATGAAAGGCTGAATCACATGTTTTATGTATTTTTTTATTTTTATTTTTTTATGACATCAACCTCCCCCTTCTTTTGACGAATATGTGTTCCATGGAAGCACTTTAACTCCGCAAATTTATTTTTACCATATAGTGTAACAAAAGAACAGGATTCCATGGCCAGGAAAGACACCACCTACACAATGTTACACATAGAAAAACTAGAAACATTACTATTCACTGTGGCAGAGACACAATCAACATGATGGAGTCAGATTTGGAAATTACATTTATAGTAAGTAATAAGATAACACCAGTGTTATCTTGTGAGAGAGGTAGACCTTGCAGTAGAAGGAGGTGATGGCATTTACTTGTTTGGTCATCAGGAGCCCGTCGTTCAAGATGATGCTGAGGTTTTTGATGTGGTCAGTAGGGGGTAGCATAGGTCCTAGGTCTGTTGACCACCAGGAGGAGTCCCATGAAGAGATATTGTTCCCAAAAATCAGGACCTCTGCATTATCTGTGTTGAGTTTAAGGTAGTTCTGTTTCATCCAGTTTGCTACGTTTGACATGCAGGTAGGGAAGTTGGTCCTGGTGGTGTGGTTATTGTCTGTGAGGGAGAAGATTAGTTGGGCGTGGTCTCCGCTGGAGACAATGTTGATTCTGTGTGATGTTATGATGGGCAAGTGGTGCCATGTAGACGTTGACGAGGGTAAGGTTCAGCGATGATCTTTGAGGGACTCCGCAGATGAGGTTCTTGGGTTCATAAGTGTAGGTCGTAAGTCTGACTTGCTGAGTCCTGTCGAAGAAAAAAGAGGCCAGACATCCTAGGGCTTGTCCATGTACTTATGTGTTGTGGAGTCTTGTGATGAGGGTGCTGTGAGACACAGTGTTGAAGGCTGCAAAGATGTTGAGTAGTATGAGTGCTGCTGTTTCCCCTTTGTCCACAAGGGTTCGATTGTTGTCAGTTGATGTATAAGAATGCAGAATAAGAGCTGTGATGCATAGGAATGCAAAAAAGGACCTGCGCCTACATGAGAGCATAGTGAAAAAATGTCTATTGTTAGTGCAGAGTAGGGATGTGTATATATGCGTGATATTGAGAGCTCTGTTTGTGTGAGTGAATGGTGTCACTATGTAACTGCCAGGTGAGAGGTAGGCCTGTGTAAGTGAAGTGTGATGCATGTGTTAGCAAGGGAAGAGTGATCAGTGTGACTATGACTCTATGAGGGTATATTGATAGGTCTGCCTTAGAGTGCAGGGTTAGTTGCTTGCCTGTGTAATTGCAGGGTGAGGTGTGACTATAAAATTAAAAATATATATATTATTGTTTGCTTGAGTGTATGGTGAGAAGTGTGCCTTTGTGTCGCAGTGACAGAGGTGTGTGTGTGTGTGTGTGTGTGTGTGCGACTATGCCATTGTAGAAGGAGAGGTTAATCTGTGTAAGTGTAGGTTGATAGGTGTACCTCCTTGTGAGTGTAGGGTGAGTGAAACTTTTACATAAGCAGTTTAGCAGATAGACATTGATAGATGCTAATGTTATTTTGTAATATATTTTAATTTGTATGCTGCCTTTTGTCCCCTCGAATAAAGGAGAAGTTTACAATACTTCAGGGGTTAACTTTGTCATTTCTTCTAGTATTATAATTAATTTTCTTTATATGTAATACAAGACTAGGCCTGGGCGGAGCTCGTAGTTTCACCCTGCGGAATTCCGCAGTGTTACCGAAAAAACTCAGCTGAATTCCACGGAGTTCTGCATGCGGGTGGTGTAACCGGTGGCCATCCCTACTTGGGACTGGCAGTAGTACAGAACAAATGTGTGTGCTCAGTTTGTACATGGCATGCCTCAACGTAGCTCTACAACGGTTAGCGAAAATAGAAGAGTTCATTAGGATGGCCTCCAGATATTGCACATCAACACTGATGGTCTAATAATCTTGGCTTTACTGGCACTGTGTAGAGAATACTTTTAAGTAAATAGCGTATTTGAACATCTGTTTCCCCCTTTTTTCCACAGTGCACACATTGCATTTTAGAAAGGGCCAGTGTTTGTCATAGGAGGCATGAAAAAAACTTGAAACAAGTCAGGAGGTGTGAGTTTTTATGGGAAGCCTTTATAGGATGGTAGTGAAGTTATAGGAACATCCAAAAACAGAAAAGAAAAGTTTATGCCCGGGCGCGTACCCCTCCTTCTCCCCACAAAGACACCTGCCTCCTGTCCCCCACCTATGGCAAGGGTCACAGCTGTTCTCCCTTTTGTGGTCCAGAAGGGCCTCCCCTCTCTATGGTAAGACAGACTCCACTCCTTCAGAAATCAAGCCAAATCCTTCTCCAACCATCAGGCCTACCCCTACCCCAGAGCTGGATTATTTTCTTTGGCCCAAGGCATTCCTCACTTGTCCCAGTGGCCTCCATGCACTTCCATCCCCCTTTTACTCAACATTCATTTCTATCCAGTGGCATTGGTGCTATGGGTCCTACAGCAAGCATGGTTATCAGGCCCCACAAATCCTACTTTGTATGTAAAAAAAACAGTAAAGGGGACCCTCTCACCTTTGTGGGAGTTGGACCCGCAACACCTGAGGTACTATTGATACCTACGCCCCTGATTCTGTATGCCCAACATACTTTAACACTGCAGTGCCATGAAGTGCAATTCCAGGGAGCCTTTGAATCACTTGCCCACCGGATCAGCATAAACAACTCTGGATGTTTTCATGCGCACACCAGACACCCCATGAGGAATGATTGTGATCCTGGTCAAACCCAGAAAGAATTTGTGGGAAGTGGGTACGTGCTCCCAAAACAAAGTCTTGTGCACGCACAGAAGGGCTAGAGGCGAAAAAAACGCCCAATGGTCTCCTTCAGCCATTGTGACCAAGTTCTGAACTCTTGCACAGCCCTGCACAGGTGGGGTCTAAGCTATGGATATTTGGCCTTTTGGAGGGGGCTCACAGACGCAGAATCCCAGGGAGGGAGGGTAGTTTACACTACAGGGGAGTCCAAAGGTGTTTTACTGATGCTGTACTCACCTTCAGCCCACCTGCTCCTGCATACCCTCTAGATTCGAGATGATTGAGAAAGACACTCCAATCCCACAAACATCCTCAAATCGTAACCCACCAGCAAAATCACTCCTTAGGGATTCAAGCATGGGGAGTCCACCCCTGTGAGTGATGAAACCTCTGAGTTCAGTGGCGGAGATCAAGCACCCCCCGGTGAGATCATCCAGAATCCTGAGGAGTAGCCAATCCAAGCCCCTCTGCCAGTAAAGTCCAGGTGCTAGCTCTAGAGCCTGGCTCCTCCGGTCCTTTTACCCTGATGCTGTGCTCTCTACTCCAGCAGTCCCTCCAACGGTCTTGTTCCCCTGTAGGCTCCGATGCTCCTGGGCTCACAGTCACAACTCGTTCCCTGCCGGAAGCTGCGGTCCATTTGTAGCTCTACCAAGCTCTCCTCTAGCGCCTCCTATTTCGTGACCCACACTCTTGCCCTGCAGGTCCCTGCTCCTGCTGCGCCCACCCCTCCAGCCAGCTGCCCCTCCCTAAAGGCGTTGGCACGCTGGGGATTGCAGTCCCCACAGCACTGCAGGCATAAAACAAAATCCTCTTTCCTGACTACTAAAACTAGGGGTGGGCGCTGGCGCCAGTAAAACATTACCACGCGGTGGAGGCAGAGTTTTTGCTGAACTCCACTCTCCAAGCAGAGCGCGGAGTGACAAAACTCTGCGAAGTCCACCGGCTAGGCAGAATTGACTGCCCACTCCTACACAAGACCATCTATAAACGTCCTTTATATGACAGTCATGTATGTGCTCCTCACATCATGCATGTTTTCTGACGAATACCTCACTAGTTCAAAAGGATGTAGAGTATGGCAAAGCCAACGGGTCTGACATTAATGCAATAGCACATGCAAAAACAACCATGTTCAAATCCTGTTCTCATCATTGAGCATGTTAGTCAAACCTCAGGGCCGGCTTTATGGTGGTGCAACTACACTGTGCACTGACCTGGGGAGGGTCACTGACCTCACGGGGGAATTTTGTTTAGCAATAATTTACGATTTAAAAGCACCAGCTGAAGAATTCCTTATGTCCAGCTTTCTGGCAGCAATAAAAAAGTAAAGATCACTCTTGTGATTAACGTCCCTGCTAGGGAGAGAGATTAGAGTTTTGTCTAATGGCAGTTTTGACTCACTATAATGTAGCGCAGAGGATTAATATGCCTGCTGTAAAGAACAGATTTGTATTTTATGTGGATAGCTGAGTGGATTAGTAAAGCCAGCCTTTACCAGCGCTTTAAAACAAATGAAATGTATGTGAGAGATGGGCGCTTTGGCCAGGTGGTACTAATGGAATCCGAGGAGGAGGTCTTGTGGGGCACAGGGGTGCCAAAAATGATTATTGCACCGGGCATCATCAACACTAAAAACCGGCCCTGTCAGACCTCTTGGGTTGATGAGTGCTTTGTAGATAAAATATGCAAGATACACTTCCGAAATTCGGTCACAACCTTACAGAACTGTTGCTCTACACAAATAGTGGGGTCCTTTGATTTTTTGTTTTTTTATTCTGTAAAACTGCCGCTTCTGTTGTTCAGCCATATTTTATTTATAAAAACGTTCCTCCTTCGGAGCTGCTGTCTACAGGCAGAAGGGACAACTGCAAACACAGCTCCCTGTAGGAGTTCTGGGGTTTGCTGCTGCCATCGATGCTTGTGCTGGCGAGCTGCTGAAGGGAAACGAGCAGAGTACTTCGCATCAAATATAAAAAAGCAAAAGGAAGCTCTTTTCAAACAGATTGTCCCACCGTTCCTGTGAACAGTGGGATCAGACAATATAATATCAATGGCCTATACTCCAAACGTTGGCAGCTTGTAATATCAATGGCCTATACTCCAAACTTTGGCAGCTTGTAATATCAATGGCCTATACTCCAAACGTTGGCAGCTTGTAATATCAATGGCCCATACTCCAAACTTTGGCAGCTTGTAATATCAATGGCCTATACTCCAAACTTTGGCAGCTTGTAATATCAATGGCCTATACTCCAAACTTTGGCAGCTTGTAATATCAATGGCCTATACTCCAAACTTTGGCAGCTTGTAATATCAATGGCCCATACTCCAAACTTTGGCAGCTTGTAATATCAATGGCCTATACTCCAAACTTTGGCAGCTTGTAATATCAATGGCCCATACTCCAAACTTTGGCAGCTTGTAATATCAATGGCCTATACTCCAAACTTTGGCAGCTTGTAATATCAATGGCCTATACTCCAAACTTTGGCAGCTTGTAATATCAATGGCCTATACTCCAAACTTTGGCAGCTTGTAATATCAATGGCCCATACTCCAAACTTTGGCAGCTTGTAATATCAATGGCCTATACTCCAAACTTTGGCAGCTTGTAATATCAATGGCCCATACTCCAAACTTTGGCAGCTTGTAATATCAATGGCCTATACTCCAAACTTTGGCAGCTTGTAATATCAATGGCCCATACTCCAAACTTTGGCAGCTTGTAATATCAATGGCCTATACTCCAAACTTTGGCAGCTTGTAATATCAATGGCCTATACTCCAAACTTTGGCAGCTTGTAATATCAATGGCCCATACTCCAAACTTTGGCAGCTTGGGCTGTACTCCTGAGTGCACCTGCACCAGACCCATAAAATAAGGTCGCGGGATAAGGAAGTGAAACAGAAAATACCTAATTGAGTCACCCGCAGCGGATCTGCACATATAGTTTATGCCATATTAATATTATTTTCTCATGCGTAGCTGTTATCATCCAAGGCATCTTCACAGAGTGCAGGAGTGTACCTACAAGACGCTTCGGTGACTTAAAAACTCGCTGCTGACTTTTGTTATGACTCATTGGTCCAGAGCCTTCGATTATTTCAAGGTTGGTACATAGAGCAACATTTAACTGAGTAATATTGGAACTTATTATTTCATTTTAAAAACAGGGAATGTGTATATGTCGGTTTATTAGTACAATTGTTTCCAATAATGTTATTTTTACCGGCATGCAAAAGCCTATTTATGCAATGCCAGTGAAATAATTGTGGCCCATTAACATATTGTTAGGAACATATGCACTGGTACTTTTAAATGCGCATTAGCAGTATATATGTAGATATGCCACATATAAAATTCAATTTTTGACCATTGTTGAGCTTGGAGGGTGCATGACTCATGAGAGTTAAAGCCATGAGGCCATGATGCACGTATCCGCCCTTAGCAGTGGCATGCTTTGGCTTTACGCCAATGTTTTTTCATGTGTTTAAGGGAGAAAGAAGAGGATATAACCAGAAATGTAGCCAGGGCCGTACAGGGGACTTAAAAAAAAGCTGGCTTGGCAAAAGTGCTCAAAGTAGTCTAGGTCCCCTTGTATCCTTGCGCAATCTTTATCTTTCCATCCACCCGTTCTTTCTCCTTCTATCCTTTCTCTCTTCTCCCTTTCAGATCGCGTTCCCTCTACCTTTTCTCTCCCTCTCTCTACTCTCTCTCTTCTTGAAGGCTCTCTGTGCCTCCTGCAATAATCCTCGGAGAAACTGGGCAAAGTGACAGTCGCCAGGAGCAGCCAGGTGCTTTCAGAACCAGTGTCCAGCCCACCGGGGAAATGCCCAGTGGAATAAAAAGTCCATCCGGCCCTGATCATAAAATAAGTTAAACGTATTCAGTCAGAATATCTCATTAAACGGTTCTTGTGGATATGTACACACTTATTTCCCACTATAAAATGTTACTTCTGCTGCATAATAACAGTAACATAAAACTTGGCCTTCGTTCTATAACAATACATGTGCAAATACTGCATGAGCAAAAAACACCAACTTGGAGTTTCATTTGAGCCACAAACGAGATTTTGCACCAGGAATGGAATTAGCCTCATGGTTATAATTAGGACATCATTGCTGGGTATATCTAAACCTCTCACACAGTTATTATTGCTAAACACAAATGAAACTCTTATTTACAGATTAACGAAACCACTATAGTTTACCAATACAGTGATTAAATGCTGAATGGTGCATGAAAAACGACGAAAATCGTGCACATATTTGTTTTTTTTTTCAGTATGTTAAAATGAAAATGACTTTGAATGAGGTAATATAAGCAGCATTGATTCTCATCGTAATGTTAGATTTTCTGTTTCATTTTCGGCCGCTGTCGGGACCTGTCGTAATACAGTAGTTAAAAAACATGCGAACATGCACGCCCGGCTCCCCGATGACCGCTAACTTGACACGTAGGACATGACAGCCGAGCTCAGGCTACCACAAAACTAATCCGGGGTTTCCATCATGTCACTCGCCTCCTTTATTTCATTACACTTTGGCTCGGCCCCCAGTGGAATCGGATTCATAAAGTCTGGAAAAATAGGAAAGAAAGCAATTTATTTCTGTTTTTGCCCGCACTCACAGCAGACGTGGAATTCTCTAAAAATGCAAATAGTCCGTGCATGGCGCAAGTGAAACAGGCATCTAAAGCTCTTAGCGAGGGCTCTTTCCCAGGGCTAATGTTTTTTACCTAGAGATTGAATAAATCGATCTATGTATCATAACATCTTCACTGCTTATAATTTTGATGTAGGAGAGTCTGAGGAGGGCTTCCAGGGCGGCCTCCCTTACCGCCCAGGCAATTGATTCAACTTGTTAATTTCACTATTAAATCCCGGGCATATCAAAATAATCAGCAAGAACACGTGCAGCAGAAATCAATACAGATCGGCCTGCTTTCAGATCTGTAAAATGAAGGATTTACAAAGAACTTAAGGTATAAACGCAAACACCCAATCTAAGCCCTTACTTATGTCCTGTGCTTTAAAACAAGCCCAGCGTAAACCAAAAAATCAACTGTTCAATTGGAGCAGAAATTGCGTCATTGAGTTGCATTAAAAATACCCAAGATAACTGAGATATTTAATGATAACGTTATTCCCTAATCCTGCTGCATATTGCTTAGACCAAAGCTGGCGGTAATTGGAGAGGAGAGCCTTTGAGCGACAAGTGTGCTGTTCCACCGGTCTCCTCGTGGTCTTCTAGCCAGTCTCCTGAAGCCCTTGCTCAAAACTCGTCAATTTAAAGTCATAGTGGACCCGTCCCGCAGTCTCAGCGGAGGACAAGAGAATTCACTCTCACTAAGACCGATGTACCAATGTCAGATTCTTCTTTTAGTCCAGTAGCAATAGCTCTGAACAACAAAACCCCCTCAATGAATGCTGGCAATCTCTCATTCGCAACCACAGGAAGGTGATCCTAATTTCTCATCCCTTTTAGGATTAAGACCTAACCAGAGGAGATCAATATCCGCAAGGATAAAGGGCCTCATTTAGAGGGTGGCAGAGGACATTACCTCCACCACCCTCACAGACTACCGACTGCACAATTTAGAAACAACTGCGAAGCCAGTAGTCATCTCTGTTCATTGAAGAGAACTGCTGTCACTGCAATTCCTTTCAGTGTACTAAAAGTTGGTAAACACCCACCACCAGTTCTGATGGCCGTCCACCAATCTTTTAACCCTTTTTTTGCGTTTTCCCAACACAAACCCTCAAACGCAGGAGTTTTTTTTTATTTTTTATTTAAAGAAAAACGAATTCCCTCTAGTTTTTCGAAGTTTCCTCCCAGGGTGTGGAGGCCATTTGATGGACAGTAAAAAATACATTATACTTTCCACCCTCAATAGGGAGGGCTGTGTCCACCTCTGACAGCCACTACTTTTTTGAGCAGTTGGAGGGTGTATTCCATTGATGGAGCTAACGTGGGCTCAGTTCAAGAATATTTAAGATCCCCCCAACTCTGAATGAGGCAGGCGGGCTGTGGATTTGGCGATGCTAACTCACCTGAGATTTTTGCCAGCTTTACCTCTTTGAAGCTGGTGTCCGGTCACAGGACTGCCCTTTACATTTACATGTAAGCAGAGGGACCTCCAAGATGCTAAAACCCTAGAGTTCTATGCGCATCTCAAGCCAAACCCTCATGATAGAACCTTAAGAACAACATGCCAAAGGTCAGAAATAAAAGATAGGTCGATTGGTGAGTGAATAACGGACACGTGGAATATTATCATCACAAATGTGTCGACAGCGACAAAACCTGAGCTATGAGCACCACTTACAAATAAAACTTTGGGTTGGCTTTGGGAGAGTGACAATGGAAGTGTATTTCAGTTCGCTGATTACATGAAAGCATACAGACCGCATATCCCCATGTGGCGAGTGGAGGCTAGTGACCTTTAAACGTGATGGGGTGTAATCCTTGGCTTGAATTTCAGCGAGTGAGCCCGACTTCTTCTTGGAGGGTTCGGAGAATTTACTCCCTCTCACTTAGTTTTACTCAATTGTTTTCAGCCATTCAGATTAACTTACTTTCCTTTGCCTGTCCACTAACATTTTCTTACTCTGGCTTACTCATCCTCACTCATTCTCACTCTCACCCATTCTCACTCAGTCTCTGACTCACCTAGTCTCATAAACATTAACTCTCAGTTACACTCAGTTATTTTCCTTCACTCACTCCTTTTCATTGTCACTCATACTCACTCCACTTACTCCCTCACTTTCGCTCACATACGCATAGACACACCAACATGCTCACATGTACACACGCTGTCTCTGAGACACACACTGTCATTTTGAACCCCTGTGCCTTTCTGCTTCCAGCTCTGGAGTAAGAAACAGAAACTTCGAACGTGCACAGTTGTTTGTACCAGGTTTCAGCCTCTGCTGTTTTCACCCCACGCTTTCCCAAGTCTGTGGCTTGGCTAGCTGGGAAAAGATCGGAGTGACATGCTGATAGGCATGTAGCCACAGGCCCGGTAGGGCTTAAGCCTGCATCGCCCATGGCTATCTTTAAGTGGGACTCCGCAGCACCGTCACAAATCGGGGAGGGATGGAGGCGTGCCAGGATACTGACGCCAGGGCTGAGATTTCACCAGCACTGGATTATCTCTGGACTAGCGGGTGCAGGTGCATACATGTGCCAGCTCGTGCCATCATACAATGGCACTCACTGTTGCTGAAACTGAAGTCTTTCGGCATTTTATTTTATTACACCAAAAGAGAATGATAGAATTCACTCGTGGATAACAAAAACGACCAGAAAACAAAGAGGGCATAGCCCTGGAGCGCATACAGGAAAGCTGCCTTGATAGGAAAACAGAGAAGGATGCCTGCGGTATGTGTCAGCTATAGAGAAAGATGTGTTCCCATATTTTTATGGCGCAATTACTCCCTTTATGCTTCTATAAGGTGATGTGGCTGAACAAGTTCAAAGATGTAAAATAAAATTTGACTGAAATGCACAGGTTCCTCTAGACATTTTCCTATGAGCTTGGTCCCAACCCATTTTGTTATCCTTCTAATTTTATGTCATTTGCTATCAACTTTGATATAATTATTTTTTTTGTAGTATAATTTTTATTTTTCCCCCGTTTTACTTTTATTCTCCAATTGTATGTCTTATTTGAATAGCTCCTGCATTATTTGTTGTGTGATGCTGTTGGCCTGGTACACCATAAGGCTTATGACCGAAGTGGGTTTTAATAAATATTCAAAATTTGGGCATCCTTTTTTGAACTCCACTTAGACATAAACTATGAATTGAACCCTTGAACCACACGAACTCTAGTAAAATGTCAACAAGTAGAATGCACAATGTCAAATTCACTTTCAAACAGTAAGTTAGTTGTTTCTTCATCTGAACATTACACGTGTTCAGATTAGCATGGAAATTGCATGTTGGTGATGGGGTAAGGGGTTCCTGGAGGGGGAATACTTGGGAATCACCTTTGGATGAGAAGAGTTCAAGCCGATGCTATTCTTATAACCATTGTACTCGGGAATACTGTTTTATTTCTACTAATGTTGATATATATTTTAAATCAGGGAATTGTCTGCAGCCTTCCATAAAAGTAGATGCAATTAATCTCCAGGGTAGTTTGGAAGGGGTACATAAATTACATGGGGTTCTTGGTCCCTTAACCCAGTATCTCCAAAGGAGCAGGGTGGCCCAGAGTAAGCACTCGAGGACCATCTGTGCAACCGTAGTAGGTTGAGCACTAAAAATGTTACAGGGTCTGGCCCTTTGTCAGAAATGTTGTCATTTCCTGTCCCGCATGTTGCACGTTTGATTCTTAGATATGTTTGTCCTTTTCTGTCCCTCAGTATTTGAGGTTCCACACTCGGTTTTCAGATAAGAAACTCCTAACACTGTTAGAAAAGAGGATGTTCCATTTTGTACTAACAACAATGAATCTTTTCTGTAGCTGTGGTCCACTTAAGCCCCACATACATAATGCATGACATATTATGGGTTTAAGTGGGATGATAGCCTAATACCTGGTAGGGCAAATCAGACTCGATCCTTGTGTGGCATTAGTAAAAAAATGATAAATTGATGATTACATGTATTTATTAAAATGTAAAGCTGGTATTTCTAGAAAAAAATGTTTTTATGAAAATTATAACTTTTGTTAGGGGAAAATTAGGTTACTTTTCCAAAATGAAAAGAGTGTATTTGATAGAAAAGTATACCTGTTTACATAAATTGCACACTCATTTTTGGGGATAATAGAACTGCATTTCCATCTATATATTTGAAGTAGAACATTGAGTAATAATTTCAGCAGATGTGTGAAACTCTGATCTGTATCTTTGAGATCCTAGTTTGAGGGGGCATGATGTTAAAATGAAAGTAAATACAATCTCAAAGTGCAGGCAAATCCTTTGAAATTTATGATATATTTATAAACAAATATGATACTTCACGTGCTGTCATTAGTAATAATAAAAAATAAATTATCAAAAAGGCAATAAGTCAATTGATGATCTTTAACCCCACCGATACCTTTAAAAGACACACACACTCTGACACACTCGCTCATGCACTTTGTAAGGGGAGTTAAGGTTTAACGTGGGTAGTGGTAAGGGGTAAGGATCATTTCTGGGTTTAACCCTTTCCACTACCTCTGAAGTGCTGCACACGTTCGTTGGCCGACGCGGACCCTCCTATTCTATGGAACGCCCGCACCGCGGCGGAATTTCCACAACTGTTAAGGCGTTAAGGGTGCGCAGTGATGAAGGGACGTACAGGAGGGCTTCATTGAAAATAGGGATATTTGGTGTCAGACATCTTGTCTTAATAAACCCACACTGAGGCCAGTGTCCAATTTGGTAATGCATGACCCCAGCGCTCGGACCACTTTCTCAAGTTATTGTTCCGTAATAAAAGCTTTTATCCCATGTATCAGTTTCAGATAGTTGTTTGCAGTCTTGGCTATGATGATGTCTTTAGGTAGGTTGAGAATGTCTAGAGAATCTCTAGAACGAAACCAAAAGATGTGGAACTTTTTTTTTATGTTTGAGTAACTTTATTGAAGAGAAATTGTAAGCAAACAAAGACATCAGCAAAAACAGTAAAAATATTTAAACATAAGAAGGAACAGGCGCGCAGCGGCCGTGCCTAAGGCGCGCCGAAGGTGTGCCAAAGGCAAGCCCGTCTGCGCCCGTCCGCGCCTGGACCGGGCGTAGGGCCCGAACGCTGCCCCTCCGCCTCCAATTCCGCAACTTACTAGGGATTTTATACTATCCGTAAATAGTGAGTCCCCGACCTGCCACCAGTTTTTAGACGCTGCCAAATGGGAGGGACCTATTTGCTGTAATAACTGCAAAGAAACCTTTAATCTGACAATGACATCTACAGTTAAAGAGAAGGCCAAAAATAGACACCTAGACTGTGGGTATGCAAGGTCAATGTGCAAACACGTCCTGCATATCTATGATTTAATAATCGATGATAATCTCGATTGCCTTTTTGTGACCGAAACCTGGCTAAAGGCTTGGTGTAATTCGGACATTGGAAATGCCCTCCCCCCCGGATATCTCATTCAGAGAGTAGATGAGTGTTACAACAGGGGGCAGCCTCTGGATTATCTATCGCGATACTCTCAGGTGAACCATAGACCATCTACAGGACCTTAAAGGAGCAGAGGGTTTTAGTTTCTGCATTCAGTTACATGACTCCTTCTCCTTCGCAGGAGCATTACTTTATCGCCCCCCGGGTTCGCATAAAGAATTCCTAGAGAATATCGGAGAATTGATTAGTGTGCTAGCTCTCAGGTTCTCTAATTTTACATTACTAGTTGATGTTAATTTACACATCGACTCTCACAATGACACAGTAGCTATTTGTTTTAAGGAGATAATGGACGGGATTGGCTTAAAACAACGTTCCACATCCCCCACTCACAGGGCAGGTCATACGTTGGACTGTATATGTTCTAACCTGGAAACCCTAGAAGTCAAACCTCCCGTTTACTTAACATGGACAGACCATAAACTAATTCTATTTTATATCCTGACTGAGAATAGGCCTCTTAGTAGGGATTATAACAAGGCCTCACAACAAGACAAGACAGGGCTAGGTTGAAAGAATTAATAGGACACCCAAATCTCCTTCCCAAAACCCTCACGGACAGACCCAACATGCTAGGGGACCCCACAGTTGATAGCCAGCTTTTTGGACATGCCCTGAAATATCAGCTGATACCCCCGGTCTCATATCACGGGTCCACAAAAAAGAAAGCATCTGCCCCATGGTACTCACAATCCCTAAAAGAACTATAAGGACACGTTGGATCATTAGAACGCATGTGGCGGCGAAACTATGATGAAAACGAGCTTAAGATTTTCAAAACAGCCCTTAGAGAATATCACACCTTGATCAAAACCTCCAAGAAAGCATATTATATGGAGGCAATTAAAACTACCAATAATAATCAAAAAGAGATTTTTAAAATAGTTAATCTCTTCACAAATCCTAAAAGTCTACAACAAGAAATCCCCTCCTCTCAGAGCCTCTGCAATAAGATAGCTGACTTTTTTGAAGAGAAGGTGCAGAAACTACTGAAAGACTTCCCTTCACCCACCCTCACTTCCATACACAAGGATATTCCCTAAGTGACGGGCAGAGCAAGTATGCTGACCTTCCAGCCTACTACACTGGAAGAATCGCGTGCGGCGATCATGTCCATTATTTCAGGATCTCCCTTCGATCCTTGCCCCCCTAACCTGTTGCACGCTCTTATAGACATTGTGAATCCCAACATAAATAACATAATCAACTCGTCCCTCTCCACAAGAAAGATCCCAGTAGAGTGGAAACTTGCTGCAGTCAAACCACTCCAAAAGAAACAATTGGAAGATCCAACTATTCTCTCTAACCTACGCCCCATTTCACTCCTTCTTAGTCTGTGTAAACTAACTGAAAAATGTGTAAATAGGCAACTGACAACTTTCTTGGAGGAAACCAATGCACTTCACACCAATCAATCAGGTTTCAGAGCGCAACATTCCACAGAATCCGCACTACTGTACACACTGAAACCCTGATAGAAGCCCTGGACCAGGGAAAGAGAGCAGTCTTAGTGTTATTAGACCTGTCGGCTGCTTTCGACACGGCCTCATATGTCATTCTCCTAGACCGTCTCACATCATATGGCATATCTGGGACGGTACTAGACTGGATTAAAAACTTCCTGCAAGATCGCAGTCAAGTGATCACATTAGGTCAATTTAAATCTCAGGAGAAGACAATCTTGTTGGGGTCCCCCAGGGCTCAAGTCTTAACCCGACCCTCTGCAATGCCTATATGTCACCGCTAATTAAATTAATATACTCCTTCAATATAAACACCATCTCTTATGCGAATGATACGCAGCTAATCCTCGTCTTAGACAACGATACTACCCAGATGGAAGAAAACCTCCGCAACTGTTTCACACAATTTTCAGTTGGATGAACCACAACCACTTGAGATGCAACTTGGAAAAAAATGAAATATTACCATTAGGTCTACAAAATATTTTCTCGCCCAAGCTCCGATGGCCAGAAGATACTACTCTCCCTCCAAATACAGTAAATTTGGTCAGAAACCTTGGAATAAAATTCGACACTACCCTATTGTTTAAACAACAATCCTTGGCAGTTGCTGGGACGTATTTCCACGTAATAAAAAGCGTTAAGAAATTCTTTAATCTAATTTCCATCTCGGCAAGGCAAACGGTCGCCGTTGCCCTTATCACCTCCCGGTTAGATTCCTGCAATAGTCTATATGCAGGAACTAATAGAGCAGTACTGCACAAGCTCCAGATGGTTCAGCATGCAGCTACACGGCTGGTACTGAAATGGCCCAGGAGATCTTCCGCAACAGCGGCACTTGATATCCTACACTGGTTACCAATCCACAAACGCATTTTGTTTAAAGTCCTTATCATTACTTTCAGGGCTTTCCATTCTCGTGGCCCTCAATACCTCCAACGGGGTTTCAAGTGCTATGTCCCCTCCCATAGCTTGAGATCAACAAAAGCCAATCTGCTAAAAATACCTGCCTTCAGATTGGTATCAAAGGGAGAAAAATCACTGAGGGTTTTAGGCTTAAAGGCCTGGAACAAACTCCCCCCAAAATTACGCCAAATTACATCAGAGTTCCTGTTGAGGAAGGCACTAAAAACTTGGATCTACAGTGCTCCAGATGCTGATTTGATCCCCTTCCATACCGTCTTGCAGTAACCACCTCCCTTTCAGCGGGGGCCCATTCCTAACGGCCAAGATGCTCCTCGGAGTGATAGCCGCCTTATATAAAAACACCATTACATTACATTACAGTAAGAGCTAATGTCAATGAATGGGGAGCAAAAAGCATTTTATGGGGGTTTTAAAGAGAAAGCGAAAGGAAAAAGAAGGGGAAGGGGGAAAGACAACAGCATTGCAAAATTTTAATACTAAAGATAATTACGGCAGATAAACAAATGGTACAAAATATCAATACAAAATATACAGCATCAAAAAGTGATATAGCATGTGAACTTTTGGCCCGGTGCCACTGCACCCGCTGCACCATTCAAATCAATCCCCTTTTAACTGCAAGATAACTGCAATTGTGTCTGCCTGTATAGTAGTAAAATATAGCAATATAAGGTATAAAGGGACAGATGTAGGTAATGAAGATTTACCGATTCTAAAATACTGAATTTTACCGATTTGGTATTTTAGAATCGGTAAATGGGATGTAGGTATTTATTCGGTAAGTATTACCGAATCGGTACGATTCGGTATTTACCAAATCGGTGTTTACCGAATCGGTATTTCCGGATTCGGTAATGCCCATTCATTCCTATGGGCCTTGAGGCCCATAGGAATGAATGGGCATTACCGAATCAGTAAATACCGATTTGGTAAAATAGGGAAACATTCAAGGGTGGCAGGGTGTCACATTGACACCCTGTTGCACCCCTGAATAGTGCTTGTGTGCACATGTGGCACATGGCACTGTTGAAAAGGCACAGATTTGCATTTTCAAAGGTATTCGGTATTTACCTCTAACTAATACTTGGGTCAGGAACTCAGTTAAATATTTAGTTAGTCCTACTAAAAACAAATACTCTATGCAATTTCTTGAGTGTCAGTACTATCCATATTTGCTAGTGGTTAATTCACTTGAATAATATTGCTTTTTGTATGCAAAACAGATTTAGCCATATTAATCACGAATTTTGTAAACCAAATACCAAAAATATTCATTAGTATCAACAATTATCTATAATATTATTATATCCAAACTGTGTAATATCCTGCTTACCTGCCATTTTTGCTGTGAATTGACATGCTGATTTCAGTGGAGAGGCATAAAAAAAATGTGTATGAGGTAGGATAGCAAATAGTGTCAACATTAAGCCAGGGAGAAAAAAGTCAAATGCAGTTGCTTCAAGGCATTATCTTTTTATGCCTTAATCAATTTACAGTAAGGTCTGAAATGAAAGAATGCGAAAAGGAAGCTTATTGTGTCTAAATTTGGCATTGCTTCTTTTTGTTTTCTAAGTTTCCTGCATGCAAAATGTATATTTCATCATCTGTAACAACGCCACCAATTCACTAATGAGAAGAAAGTTTATTTCGGTCAGCTTTTAACTATTTTGTTTTGTTTGGAAAAATCTCCAATTTAAATGTATTTTTGAAAAAAACTACATTCAATACATTTTGAAATGTATAAGCAAATTGCAAGTATCCTCTTTGATTATAAATATTGCAGCAAGATGCTTTTCTATCGAAGAGATAACACAAACCATGAGATATCGTTTACATGCTTAAGTGTATCTTGATAATATCTTGATGTATTAACACATATGAGTCTCGCGTATGCACAAAAGTACAATGTAATTTATTGTGTGCTTTATCTTGGCTGCATCTTTGGACCTTTCATACACTGCTTCTTAGGCACTTAAAAATTAAATGGGTATAATCACACTAAATGCCCTTCACACATGGGGATACGCCCACAACCACAGCAGCTCTGCACCCACATTCATAACACTAGTAAGAAATGTGTTGTTTGTATTCCAGATCTCTTTTCCAGTTTCTATTTGCCTAGTAAAATCGTCCTGACCTCTTCAAAGTTGACCATCTTTCATTACAATTCATAGGTAAAGAAGCGGACCTCGTCATCATGGGACAGGAATCGCAACTTGGTAAGTGATTTGATCCATCAGAAAACGACTTAATCACGATTGTCCACAGCTGGATGTAATACCTGTGCAGTCCTAGTCTATATGCTAGGACTACTTCTACATAAGTGTTGTATGCAAATCCAGAGCATCAAAAGTAACTCAATGCTACTGAACTGCAATTGTTTTGCCATTTCTTTAAAATGGCAAAATTGACCTATATAAACATATTTTACCAATCAATTAATTGAGTCATTCAGTATAGGTGAAAGAACATAGCTGGAAGTTTATATTGAATTATCTACTTATGTGTCGGCTCAGACCCTGAGCGGCACATGAAACAATGGCCTGCATCAGCCAATTTAATGATATACGAATGTTATCAACTTCTGTGATGACTGTTCCATAATAATCCCTACAGCATTTGGCTAAAATGCATTTCAGTTAGTCAAATCCTTAAGAAGAAATTCCCTGACTCAACGGTTACAGTGTGGTCTTCATAGCTCCATCGGGGGCTCTACGGGTCATGATGGCTTGTAAATGTAAGGTTGTAGATTAAGAACAGCTAAATAGCAAATCTATGTTGCACAATTATATATATTCTAGCCCTATTCCTTTGGATAAAAAGTTGCCAATGAAATGATCTTTTCTAAAAAAGACAGGAATATATCTGGGATGTAATTGAACAGTTGTATATAGTTTGTCATTTGTAATAATAACTGTCTTGAACTATTTTTACATGGTAATACTCTTGAAGTGTTGATGCTTTATTTGCTGGTAAGCTGAACTTGGAGGCTGAAAACATAGACCAACGTTTTGACAAACATCCCTCAAAAATGGTATGCATTATTTCTAAGATCTATTCTTGTACTAGGAAATTGTTTAGCAGTGTTGGCATAGCATTCTTGACATGAAGGTAATCAGAAACTGAATATTCTAAGTACAATTGGTGCCTTTAGATATCCGTACCTACCTGAGTTTGGCTTCGAAAATCACCCCCTCCAGCTGAGAGAATGTGTTTTTTGACAACGCAAGAGTGCGAGTTCTAAAATTCTATATTCAACTAGTACAGTGCAGTACTTCATTATTTATGGGTATTTTGTATTTGGAAAAGTCAAGTACTTTTTCAAGCAAGCTTTAAAGTGAAAATGTATATTAAGGCACAAATATTACCTATGGAGTAAGCCACATCCTTCAAGAGGTTATCTCCCTGAACACTCTTCTCACCATCCACTCTAGCATATTATTGAGCATTTCTGTGATTCCATATGATATCTTTGGGCGACACCGGAAATGGATGATTGCAGGTAAGTAACCAATTAAATTAATAAAACGAATTTCGTTCCGTGCCCTGCATCACAAAATGCGATGCAGGGCACGGAACGAAATTCGTTTTATTAATTTAATTGGTTACTTACCTGCAATCATTCATATTCCGGTGTTTATCACCCCCCCACCCTGCCCCTCACCCGCCCGCCTGCCTGCCCCACCAGAACTCCCTCCACAGGCCGCTGCTGCTTGCATCCTGGCTACATCTCACTCGCTTCATTCATTGTGAGTTCTGTTAGTGTGCGATAATTTCATTTCTTTTATTGGGGGGTTATTAATTTATTTCATGTGTGGGTGCTCTATTGCCCAAGATACATAGGTAGGAAAACTCATTTTCACAGAGACCAGTGAAATATGGAAAATATTTCCAAAGGGCCTTCTGCCGTGTGAAGAAGGGGTTGGTCTTCTGCAGCAGGTTGGGTGAAGGGCCTCACTGAAGGGCAGTTCTCTGGCCTTCCCCAGCTGTACATTCTCTTGGTCCCCTCAATGTAACTGGCTTTGGACCCATTTTTGAAGCAAGAAGTTGACAGATATGCATTAGCACAGACTGGCATACAACGTTAGAGCCATGCTTACAACCACAGTGTGAGTTAAACCACGTCTAAGTGCGTCACAATGTTCAGTGCCTCAAACGTTTCAGGGAAGTTCTGGAAATAAACATCCACATCTTATAAACTTCCAAATTACATAGAATCTGTATATAGCACTGAATAACAACTATTTAACATGGTACATCCATTGTTGGATCATGTGTTGTGAACAGAAGCTTTGGCTTTTCTCACAGATTTATGTGCAACCAACTTTGGCTTTAAGTAACAACCTATTCAGTAACATTCCTCTGCAACATATACCAGGAGCCGTATCGTGCACATGTTGCATTTCCCTTGTATGCCCTGGGTGCACCTTTTTAAAGGTTCTCCTGGCCTAAACAAGGAAAATGTGCCGTATTAGGATAAGTGTGTTGCCCCCAGGGCAGCTGCACACTCGCACTGTCCTGGGGGCAGCACATTCATGTGCAAAACGGAGCAGCTGCTTTAAACCCGCTCCGTGTTTCACATTGTGGGCAGCAACCCGCCTGCACTTTTACGGGGGATTAGAGATCCCCTTGGAGATGGGTGCAGTGAGTGACATTGCCCACCTGCAAGGGGATGTTACTAAAGGAACATGTGAATCTGATGGCGGGAACCTGTTTCAGGACCATTGGGCTCCTGAGACGCGTGTTCTCACTCCTGGACGACTGCTACAGGAAAACATTGGTCCAGACACTGGTCGTCAGTAGATTGGACTACTGCAACGGACTATTACTCTCTGCCAATGAGGAGCAGTTGAGTCGTTTGCAGGTGGTCCAGAATACTGCGGCCAGATTAATTCTGGACGCCCCTCCTAGGTCCTCTTCACGCCCTCTTTTGTATAAACTCCACTGGTTGCCCATCCGCCAGCGAATCGAGTTTAAAGTGTGCTGTATAATTCATAGATGCCTTCAGAGACTCGGCCCTAAATATCTGGCTGAACTATTTCAGCTGTATATCCTTACTCGTTCATTGCGTTCTAGTAACCTATCATTGTTACAAGTCCTCCGGATCAAGAAGGCAAGACAAGGGTGCCGTGCCCTGTCCTATAAGGGCCCCATTTTGTGGAACAATCTGCCCCTTGCCTTAAGACAAATTATTAACATACAGACCTTTAAGAAAGTTCTAAAAACTCATCTGTTTGCAGCCATATAAGACCTTGGCCTCCCTATGATTGTTTCTGATCTGGCATCTTGGAAGACCATAAGCGCGGAGATACCCTCTGGGTCGATTCCTGCGCTATACAAGAACCTAAATAAATAAATAAAATAAATATGTCTGTGGGGTCCATGGGACTCCCTTTCTCCTCTCCAGAGGGCTGCCATAAAAAGCCTCCCTGCCAGTTCACCTCCTGACATCTTCTTTGCCTCTGTGCCTGAATCGGTAATATGGCGTGGGAGCAGAAGCAAAGGGATTCCCTCATTTGCATGGGGCATGCTAGTGCTGGTGCTTTATGTGCGCCAGCTCTATTGATATTACAGAAGGGGACGCACCAGCAAACTAGTCTGAGGGGAAGTGGGGCAATGGTGCCAACGTTGTCCCTATGTACCTGCCGACCTACGAAGAAGGACAGTGAAGAGCTGCAAAAGCCCAGACTGTGGAAGAAACTGACCCAGCGCCAGCCCCGACAGCCTGTCTGCTGTTCCCAATAGGGTGCCCTAAAAGTCATCTTGCACTGCAGCTGCTGAGCCTCCAAGGCATTGGAGACCTCCCTGCCTTCGACTAAGAACCAGGGACTCCATTAGAAGAACAGACCTGCTTCCTGGAATCCTGGGGGCACTCGGAAGCAGACTGAGACTCTGGAACCGCAAAAACCTGATGCCTCAAAGCATCACTGCAACCGATCTTCCTAGTCCAAGCTGAAGTGTGCCAACAGTGCTAACGTGTTCTCCCAGCCCTCCTGAGACAAAACCCACCTTGGACTTGCCCACTGTGGTCTTCCCGACACCGCCTGCAGCCTCTGTTTGCAGGCCCTCTCTATTGCGAGTGCTCCCGATGATGAAAACCCAACGCCTAAAGACAAATATGCACTCATCTGCCCTGGCCCCTCAAGATGAGGATCAAAGGTGTACCCACATCCCAAGACTTGCAAGAGTTGAGCCCCACTGTTGGTTCAGTCTGACTAGTTCCTCAGTCAAAGTTTGCAGCCTCTTTTTCGACTCACTGATCTCCTTAGACTTGAATGGGGCACCTGACGCAGTAAGACAGCTCTGCCCCCGGACGTCCTGGTGCTTCCCAAAGTAAACTGTTGGTGCTGCTTTGGACCTTGCCCTATTTTCACCTTAAGTCCAGATGACTGGTCCCGTCAGTCGCTGTTGAGTGCCCAAATACAATACAAGTTTTTCCTCCATCGGTTAACATTACAGTGAAATGCTCCAATTCCGATTTAAAATATCAAAACCTGTTTCCTTCAAACCATGCTATTTTAAAGAGTATTTTTGCGACTTTGATGATCTTGG
This sequence comes from Lissotriton vulgaris, assembly GCF_964263255.1. NCBI lineage: Eukaryota > Metazoa > Chordata > Amphibia > Caudata > Salamandridae > Lissotriton > Lissotriton vulgaris. Next base: position 1,819,940,681 of record NC_141689.1, on the reverse strand, counting down.
TGCCTAAAGTTATATAAAGGTAAGTGATATTTTTATAAATGGGTGTGGATCTCCTTATTGAGTCGTGTGTATCATCTATTGGCTATGTGTGTGTGCAACAGATGTCCAACACTCTTCCCGGATAAGCCTAAGGCTGCTCGACCACACTACTGCCTAAAAGAGCCCCTTTGGACTGCTAGAGCAAGCCCTTATCCACTAGTAAGGGAATACCTGGACTCTTTGCACAGTATACCTCTTTTTGGTATACCATACAAAAAGTCAGCGTCCTACACCTTCCCTAACTGTTTAATGCCATTTTATTGTTTATGTAACTGTTATATGTAGCCTGGACACAAGGCCCATTAGCGTCTGAGCTAGAGTATCAATATTCAACAAATACAGCAGGGCAATCATATTACAGAAATCAGAAGGAAAGCAATGAACCAATTTATCTTTGCTGAGGCCAATGTATACACAAAACAGGAAACAATTAGTGGGCTAAACACACTACTTTATATGGGTTTTCCCTTAAAGGCAATTGAGCTCAGGGAGAATAGTATAGGGATCATATCGTTGAAACAAGGACTCCTGGAGGTCAGATAAACAGAACAGTGACTTTGACAGTAGCAAGGTGATTTTTATAAATGTCCAACAGAATAGAATTACCGTAATACATTTCTGAGAGAAGCAGCGCTCGGACTACTTTCTCAAGGTATTGTTCCGTAATAAAAGCTTTTAACCCATGTATCAGTTTCAGATAGTTGTCTGCATTCTTGGCTATGATGATGTATTTATGTCAGTTGAAAATGTCTAGAGCATATCGAGAATGAAGTCAAGAGATGTGGAACTTTTAATGATGGTCTTTGTGCATTCTAAGATGTCCTAAAGTCAAGCCAATTTTAAAATGTGTAAACGGATGGTAAGGTGGGATGAGCAAAACTCTCACAGGTGCATTTTAGGTGGTGTTGTGTCATCAAGTTTTGCATGTGATCAAGTATCTTGGCAGATTAGGGTGATCGTCAGGGTAATACAAAAAATGTGTTGTATATTTTTGGCATATTGGTGTAAAGTATATGCTTAAAGAAGGCTCCAAAGGGTTCAAAAACTGTGGAATGAGAATAAGCTACTTAGAAACGTGAGGTACTCCTTGTAATAACAGAATGGAAAAGTCTCAACCTTAATCTGTACAGAGCAATTTATAAGATTCGAAACAAACCATTTTGGTACTCTGGCTTCAAACCACATTTGTTTTCTCAAAGTTTGTAATATGGTGCCAAAGTCCACTATGTCAAAAGCCACTGATCCACTGATAGATCACACTGACTCAATAGGGATGAGTGACTATTATCAAGGATGTGCGAGGGATGATCAGTGATTTCAAATATGTCTGTTTCTTTAATGCACTAGGCTGAAAGCAGGTTGCTGATATCCAAATGATTTTTTTCACAAACAAGCTGTTTCTGTTGGTGGTTCCCACGGGTTCTAGCCAGGAGGGTGAGACCAGAGACAGGACAGAAGTTAGTTAAGATCTTTTGGGTTAGGTTCAGCAATTTTTAAGGGGAGGCAGACATGTCCTACTTAAGAACATTAATAAATATCCATTACGAGAGCACTAGGTTGATGACGTTGGTCCAATTGTTTAGGAAATGTAGCCTTCTTGTTCTAGGGCGATCCCTATGAGATCTAAGGAACGTGCTGGGCTTGAGCTTGGAGATTGTGTTAAAAAGTTCAGTCTCTCCTACTTCATACAAAATAGACCAAATGCTATATGATTTTCTGCACAATATGACCACAAGTGTTAGATGAGGCAACTTAAGGGAGGCTTTAATGTGTTTGAGTTTTGAATAAAAACGGGTACATTCCTTGCATTTATTCTCTGGGTCATCTATTGTGGCTCATTATGTCTATATTGAGCCTCGGGATGGCCTCAGCAGATTTCATGTTCTCTTGTTCTTGAATGATATTGTTTTCATTTTTTATGCAAAACATATTTAGCCACATTAATCATGAAAGGTGTAAAACAGATAACAAAAAGAATTTTCATTAGTATCAACAATTATCTTTATTATTCTGTTATCCAATCTGTGTAATATGCTTAGCTGCAACTTGTGTTGTGAGATGGCACACACACTTCAGTGAGAATGGATAGAAAAAATTTAATGGATCAATTTGTATGAAGTAGGATAGCAAATAGTGTCAATGTTAAGCTATGGAGAGAAAAGTCAAGGGCATTTTGCTTCAAGGCATTACCTTTTTATACATTAATAAACATACAGGAAGGTCTGAAACGAAAGACCGTGAAAAGAAAGCTTATTGTGTACAAATTTGCCATTAAGAAGTTTCCTACATGCAAACTTTATATTTCTTCCTCTGTAACAACAACACCAATTCAGTAATGAGAAGAAAAATTATCTTTCTCCGCTTGTAACCATTTTTTGTTTATTGGGAAAAATCTCAAATTTAAATGTGTTTTTGACACAAACTACATTCAATTTAATGTGACATGTATATAACAAATTGCAAGCACCCTCTATGATTCTAAACATTAGAGCAAGCTGCTTATCTAATGAACAGGGAACACAAACCATGAGATATGGTTTACATGCGTAAGTGTATCTTGATAGTAAGTTGATGTATTAACACAAATGAGTCTTACTCATGCACAAGGATGCATTGAAATTAAATATGTATCTTCTTGTTCAATCTTGGCTGCATCTTTGGACCTTTCATAGACTGCTTCTTAGGCACTTAAAAAAATTAAATGGATAAAATCAATCTAAATGCCCTTCACACATGGGGATGCGCCCACATCCACAGCAGCTCTGCACCCACATTCATAACACAATAGTAAGAAAATCTGTTGCCTGTATCAAGATCTGTTTTACAGTTTCTATTTTCCTGGTAAATTCGTCCAGATGCCTTCAAAATTGACTATCTTTCAATACAATCTATAGGTACAGAAGCTGGCCTCGTCATTAACGAACGGGAATCCCAACTTGGTAAGTGATTTGATCCATCAGAAACTACTTAATCACATAATTGACCACAGCTGAATATAATACCTGTGCAGTACCAGTCTATATGTTAGGACTACTTCTACATAAGTGTTGTATGCAAATCCAGCGGTACAAAAGGGGGTGGTAATGAACGGAGCATCTGAACCAATCAAACACTCACACCCAGTCAACAGATCTGGGTTTAATCCATCACCGTTCTTTAGCCCACTCTGCCACCCCAGTTCAGACATGGCCATATGTAAATCAGTCTGACCCTGTGCCTCATGAGAACAGTCCAGCGCGAACTGCCAAGCCATGCCTTCCCTGGACCGGACTCAAGCTTCCTAGGACCGGTTTCTGGCATTACAGCCATCTTCAGCTAGACTTGCTTGAATCCAGTGACAAAGTGAGCAAGGGACTCACGTCTGAGCATACCCTGCCAACTTATGGCGGACAAAGCGGTACAAAAGGGGGTGGTGATGGACGGAGCATCTGAACCAATCAAACACTCACACCCAGTCAACAGATCTGGGTTTAACCATCACCGTTCTTTGGCCCACTCTGCCACCCCAGTTCAGACATGGCCATATGCAAATCGGTCTGACCCTGTGCCTCATAGGAACAGTCCAGCCCGAACTGCCAAGCCATGCCTTCCCTGGACCAGACTCAAGCTTCCTCGGACCGGTTTCTGGCATTACAGCTGTCTTCAGCCAGGCTTGCTTGAATCCAGTGGCAAAGTGAGCAAGGGACTCACGTCTGAGAATTCCCTGCCAACTTATGGCGGACAAAGCAGTACAAAAGGGGATGGTGATGGACAGAGCATCTGAACCAATGAAACACTCACACCCAGTCAACAGATCTGGGTTTAATCCATCACCGTTCTTGAGCCCACTCTACAACCCCAGTTCAGACATGGCCATATGCAAATCAGTCAAATCCAGAGCATCAAAAGTGACTAAATGCTATTGAACTGAAATGTTTTGCCATTTCTTAAAAAGTTGCAAAATTGGATTTCATAAGTATATTTTACCAATCAATTAATTGAGTCATTAGGTATAAGTGAAAGAACATAGCTGCCAGTTAATATTGAATTATCTACTTGTGTGTCAGCTCAGACCCTGAGCGGCACATGGAACAATTGCCTGCATCAGCCAATTTAATGATATACGAATGTGATCAACTCCTATGATGACCATTCCATAATAATTCCTAAAGCATTCAGCTAAGATGCATTTCAGTAAATCAAATCCTTAAGAAGAAATTCACTGTTGAGTCAACTGATACAGTGGGGCCTTCATAGTTCCATGGGGGCTCTACTGCTCATGCTGGCTCATGAATGTAAAGTAACAGTAACTGTATATTCATAAGAACCAAGAACAGTCTGTAATAACACCATCAATTCAGTAATGAGAAGAACGTTTTTCTGTCCGCTTTTAACTATTTTTTGTTTGTTGGAAATAATCTCAAATTAAAATGTGTTTTTGACACAAACTACATTCAATATATGTTTTTATGTATATGAAAATTGCAAGAACCATCTTTGATTATAAACATTGCAGTAATATGTTAATCTATTGAAGAGTTAACACAAACCAAAGAGATATTGTTTACATGCTTAAGTGTATCTTCATAGTATCTTGATGTTTTAACACAATTGAGTCTCACTCAGGCACAAAGGTGCAATGTAATTAATTGTCTATTTTATCTTCTTGTTCATTCTTGGCTGCCTCGTTGGACCTTTCATAGATTGCTTCTTGCGCACTTAATAAAATTAAATGGATAAAATAACACTAAATGCCCTTCATGCATTTGGATGCACTGACATCAATTCTGCACCCACATTCATAACATTATAGTTGCCTGTATCCCAGATCTCTTTTACAGTTTCTATTTTCTTTGTAAATTTGTCCAGATCTCTTCAAAATTGACCATCTATCATTACAATCCATAGGTACTGAAGCCGACCTGGTCATTAACGGACAGGAATTACAACTTGGTAAGTGATTTGATCCATCAGAAAACCACTTAAACTGATGATTGTCCACGGATGGATGTAATACATGTGCAGTCCCAGTCTATATGTTAAGACTACTTCTACATAAGCGTTGTATGCAAATACAGAGTATCAAAAGTAACTCAATGCTATTGACCTGCAATTTTTTGCCATTTCTTTAAAATGGCAAAATTGACTTATATAAATGTATTTTGCCACTCAGTTAATTGAGTCATTCTGTATAGGTGAAAGAACATAGCTGCTAGTTTACATTGAATTATTCACTTGTGTGTCAGCTCAGACCCCGGGCGGCACATGGAACAATTGCCTGCATCAGCCAATTTAATGATATACGAATGTGATCAACTTCTATGATGACTATTCCATAATAATCCCTACAGCATTCGGCTAAAATGGATTTCAGTAAGTCAAATCCTTAAGAAGAAATTCTCTGTTGAGTCAAGGGATACAGTGTGGCCTTCATAGCTTCATGGGGGCTCTACTCATGCTGCCTTGTAAATGTAAGGCAACAGTTACTACGTATTCATACGAATCAAGAACAGTCCTTATGATTTGTTGGCAGAAGGTGGCTTTAACATACAAGGGTCCTGCCGGAGACTGGATTAGAATATGGTGCACACTTATTTAAGTGAAGCCCCTTGGACTAATCCTGACAACCCTTATGGTGATTTTAGTGGTCTTAGACAACCATAGAAATCTCTCTAAGTGGTAGCTGTGGAGAGCAACCTTCAGCCTTATCCAGGAGGAGTGTTAAGCAGCTTTTTGTACCAGATCTAATCATGTAGTCTAGGTTAAACGGAAAAAACCCACAGTGGACAACCCTGTTTGGCGCTGCAGCTTTCTCTGCGCAGTTTGTGGTTGAAAGGGTGCACCACACGCTGGGGATTGAGACAGACTTGCGTGTAGTGGCATTAGTAAAATGTGTTTCTGGGGAGAGAGGTTACTTTTTCTCCGACAAGTTGTGGGAGATTGAATTGGGTGGGGGAGGGTGGGCGCTCGCAACCTCTTGTCTGCCCTTTTGAGGCATTAGATTCTGGGGGAAAGGAAACTTGTTGTCCGACCATTGGGGGAGGTTGGAGAGGGAGGGGGGAGGAGGGTACAGTACATCCTTAAAAAGGTATAGTATGAGTCACTTGATGGAGACACAAAGTGCGGGTCATGAGTAGCCCGTGTGGAAGACACTCACAGACAGACTATGAAATAAGCAAGACATCCTACTCATGGCAAGCCAGCAGAGTATAAAGTGCTTTACCCTTATAACTTGGAACATCCGTGGACTGGGTTACCCGTGTAAACGCAGGCAAATACTAGCTTATCTAGAGAGGCATGACACCCACATCGCCATGCTACAAGAGACACATTTTGTATGAAGGGCCGGGGCGAGATTTGCATATCGCTGGGCAGAACATAGATGTATTTTCCGCTTACTCCACATATGCCAAAGGCACGGCAATACTTATAAAACAGAACACACATCGTATGTGGCCATAGGGTCATTGCAGGACACACAGGGGCGATTCAGCCTCTTGTGGGGAAGACTAGTCACGTACTTTGTCACCTTCGTGTGCGGCTGTGGTGCAAACGTAGATGACCCCTCTTTCTTTAACATTTGTTGGGGTAAGGTGCTTGATATAGGATTCACATATGTTATTTGGGGCGGAGATTTCAATACCATGCTGGACCCTCAAAAGGATAGATCCAACCCTCAACCTCACCACTTTACAGCTACGCAGTACCAATTACATAACATAGTAAAGGAACACAATCTGATTGATACTTGGAGGCATAGCCATTCCTGGTTAGAAGAGGGCACTCATTACTCTGAAGTACACTCTTCATGGGCCCAGCTTGAGTACTGGATCATCTCAAAGGGGATGGCTCCCTAGGTAGCACATGCCCAACCTTTAGTGCGCACCTTTTTGGACCATTCCCCTGTGCATATCATGCTCATTCCACCAGTATACTGTATGCCACGTGCCGCTTGGCAACTCCACCCAATGGCATTACTGGATATCCTCTTTAGAGAGGAGGTAGGGCAAAAAAATACAAGACTTTCTCCATAGAAATGCCCGGTCGGTCCTTCACATGGCCACAATATGGGAGACCTTCAAGGTCACCATACGAGGCATGTGTATTGCATAGGCGGTGGGGGTGTTGCAAGACAAACATAGAATGCTTAACCGCCTGGAAACTAAGTTAAAACACCTGTAGAGAGAACTCTGAGCCCCTTACTAGAGAAACAAAAAGGAATACCAGGGATAAAAGGACTGAATATGGGGAAGCGGAGGAGAGGGAATCCCTTTTCCACTGGAAGTGCTTCCGGGCCCGCAGAAATGGAGGAGGGGAGAGACCTGGGAAGGCGCTGGCAGAACAAATCGAATACCCCCACTTCCCAACTATATATTAGAGATACAGAAGGATAGGGACACCACACATATAGACTCCAAAAGTATGTTGTGCACTTTCACCAGCTACTATACCGATCTTTATACAACCAAAGAGGCACAACCCATGCCACTAGAAACATACTTAGAAGAGGTGGTTTTGGGATGGCTGGGGGACGCACAGAGGGAGTTCCTGGCCGCAGACATCGAAAAGGAAAAAATCAAGCCGTCCGTGTCAGTGATGCAGTTGCGCTCTGGTAAAGCCCCCGGATCGGATGGCCTCCCAGCGACTTCTATAAGGCATACCTAGACACGCTGACTCTGACCCTTAAACAGGTATATCAGGAAGCTAAGAAAGAGGGTATCCTCCTCCTCATGATGAGAGAGGCAACAATACTACCTTTGTTAAAGCCTGGGAAACAAGGGAGTAAGTATGAGTCATACAGGCCGCTCTCCTTGATCAATTGTGATGTTAAATTATAAGCTAAGGTGCACGCTAACAGACCCAACCTCTTAATGAATGCTCCAGTGCTGTCTGACCAGGCGGGGTTCATTCCTGTGAAATCAACATCACACGACCTTAAAAAACTATTCTTGTTGGTGCAGGATGTGGACCCCGAGATAGAGGCAGTTGCCGTTTTCTTAGATGCCACCAAGGCATTTTATTCGGTGGAATAGGGATACCTTTTGAAGGTATTGGGGCACATGAGGATGCCGCTCGGTTTTCTCTCGTGGGTGCGACTACTATATCAACAGCCGCAGGCAAGGGTGCTGATTAACGAGGTATGCTGTGACCCATTCACAGTGTTGTGAGGAACGAGACAGGGGTTTCTGCTCACACCCCTGATCTTTGCATTAGCAGTGGAGCTGTGCCAACTCCATCGTGACCATGACCAGTAGGCAAATACTAGTGTCCCTTTATGCAGACAATATAACACTCTATGTGCGAGAACCACGTTTCAGTCTGAACCCCATACTGCGTAAGATCACTGCGTTCAAGGGGATCTCGGGAATGACCATTAATTGGGGAAAAACACAGATGTCCCCCTAATGGAGGCTACTCAGGAAAATACACTTGATTACACCATCGTTTGGTGCCTGTAGGAGATCAAATATTTGGGGATAAGTGTCTCCAGAAATAGGAATGTCTTAGCTCCCCTTACAGACACGATAACAAGATGGATTGCCATTCCCCTCTCTATGACGGGAAGAATCTCCTTAATGAAAATGGTGATACTTCCTAAATTATTATATCTATTCCTTAACTTACCATATAATCCTGGCCGGCACTTCTTTAAATAAATAATTAGATTGGCTTGGGAAGGGAAGCACCCCAGACTTAAATGGGATACCCTGATAAGGTCCTTCTTGCAGGGAGGATTTGAGCACCTGATATGAAATTGTATTATCCGTACGCACAAGCACACTATACAATATATTGGTTCCACCCTCCTCCCTACATGCCGCATCTAGCTATTGAGCAGGGATACATGGCTCCAGTCAGAATAACGGACTTTATTGCGCATATACCCAAAGATACAGATCCTGATCCTACCACAGTGGACTGTACCGTTGCGGCCTTGAGGGGAATTGCACGTAGAATAGAGGTGCCCATGCTCTACTCACCTAGGCTACATCTCAAGCAATATCCAGACCTCAAGGTGACACAAGACTTGGGATGCCGCAGAATGTTGCAGAGGGTCAGCATACACATCTGTTGAGATTTGTATGCTAATGGGACCTTAAAAACAGGGACCAATTCTTCCAAGGGGAAGTACCCACACCACTGGAACTCTTCTTATATGTGAGGCTTCGCCAGAGTGTAAAACATATCAAGCCCACATTCCCCCACGAACCGCCCACGCTTGCCCCACTGCATGCCATATTGCAGAGCACCCCCCCCCCCCGGCATATGGGGTATCTCTTCTGTATCACCAGCCACAGTCCTCCTTGATGGGGGTCACCATCGATTCACGAAAAAGATGGGAGTCAGACCTGGGCAAATCTCTCACAGATCATCGATGGAGATATTGCTGTGACCAGACAGGGAACATATTGGCTAATAGCCGCCTGTAAATTAGACACTAAAAATCTCTTCACTGCATATATTACACTCCAGTTAGACTACATAGATTCCACGTAAGGGAAGATAGCAACTGTGATAGATGCAGACAGATGGAGGCAGATTTCTTACACCCCTGTCCCTTGGACTGCAATACTGTAAAGACCTACTGGCAGCAAGTTATGAGGATGTTAGGAGAAATGATAGGAGCCCCCATTCCGGCATTGCCGGTCATAGCACTACTAGGTTATACGGCGGACATTGACACGGTATATAGGAAATTCATAGTACTGGCACTCTTAATGGCTAAAAGAAGGGTTGCCTGTAGATGGGGAAGAGGCAGAGCACCTAAATTCAAGACCCGGTTACAAGATTTACTATTATGGCAGGAGCAAACCCTGACTTACGCAGTACTCCCCCCTCCGACCTCTTGATCCTAAAGATATATGGGACCCCTTGAAAGCGTATTTGTTAATGCACCCACTGTGAGCCCACAGCTGGGAGGAGATGTGGCCCAAAGTCAGAGAGAGTAAGAAGAGACCCCAGAGAGATGCAGAGGAAATGCACATGTGCAAAAGATCATGATTTGAGGAAGGGGAACGTGCATGCTCACTGAATGATGTCATGAAGGAATAGATGGGAGAGGCAGTGAAGGATGGTCAAACCCGATGGTGGAACTGAGACACGCCGTCGAGCTCTGGAACCTGCTCGACACCACAGCCCCAGACGTCGCCTTCCTCGCGGAAACCTGGATGAACGCCTCTTCAGCGCCCGACATCGCCATCGCCATCCCAGACGGCTACAAGATCATCCGGAGGGACTGCATCAACCAGACTGGAGGAGGCATCGCCATCGTCCACAAGAACACCATCCGCATCACGACCAACACCGACGACACCCTCGCACCCGCCGAGCACCTGCACTTCCAGGACCACCCTCAGAGGCACCCTCATCTACAGTGCAGTATCATCAGCTCGGAACCTAGGCGTGCAATTCGATTCATTCCTCTCTTTTGATGACCACGTTAGGATTACTGCCGGCCGCTGTTTTGGACTAATAAAATCCCTGAAGAAGTTCTTTGATTTCCTTCCCATTGCAGCCAGAAAGTCAGTCGCGGTAGCCCTTATTCTCTCCCGACTTGATTACTGCAATGGTTTAATGGCCGGAGTGAAAAAATCCACCCTCAGAAAGCTGCAAAGTATACAACATGCAGCGGCCAGACTGGTTTTACAACTCCCCAGAAGGTCATCAGCGTCAGCAGCACTAAAATCTCTGCACTGGTTACCGTTGCATAAAAGAATCCTCTCTAAACTGCTCCTTACAGTTTTCAAATCTATGCAAAACACAGGGCCCCACTACTTTGCAAATCGTTTTACGCGCTATAATCCCCCGCGTTGCTTGAGATCCTCTGGGACAAATCTTGTCATAATCCCCAGATTCAAATACAAGACTAAAGGTGGAAAATCTTTCACTGTTCTGGCAGCCAAAGCCTGGAACAACCTGCCAGTCAACCTTAGACTTATTGAAAATGAGAACAGTTTCAGAAAGCACCTCAAGACATGGGTCTATCAACAATCAGACACCTCTGTATTGGCTGCCATCTAGCTTCAATCTTCCTTCACATCTCACTTTTTCAGTTATCCACTGCAGTTTGCTTAGCGCCATGAGGCTCCCTTGGGAGCGAACGTCTGCGCTTTATAAATACACATAAATATCAAATAAAATACAGACCCCCGGGACCACGCACACAATTCAGCGAGGACATTGCCGACTTCGTCAGCCCGCACGCCCTCCCCTCCGCTGACTACATCCTCCTCGGGGACCTCAACTTCCACCTGGAGAACAACAACGACCGCAACACCACCACCCTGCTGGACAACCTCGCAAACCTCGGACTCAAGTAGCTGGTGACCACCCCCACCCACTACGCCGGACAAACACTCGACCCCGTCTTCTCATCCAGCAAGGACATCACCTTCAGCCACGCCACCGGACTCCACTGGACGGACCACAGCTGCGTCCACTTCAGCTTCAGAAAGACCACGACCCACCAGCAACAGGCTGCACGCAGAAGCTGGAACAAGATCACAGCCGACCAGCTTGCGACTTCCCTGAGCAAGAACCCACCCACCAGCACAACAAACCCCAGCCAAGCGGCCACCAACCTCACGAAGTGGATCAGCGACTGCGCAGACGACCTCGCCCCCCTGAGGACCCCACCCAGCAGACCCGGCAGCAAGAAAGCCCCTTGGTTCACCAACAAACTCAAGAGCTCCAAGAAGAACTGCCGCGAGCCCTCGAGAGAGCCTGGCGCAGAGACCCAACACCGGACGACATGACTGCCCTCAAGCTCGCCACCCGAAAACACCACCAACTGATCCACGCCACCAAGAAAACTGCATTCAAGGAACGACTGGACAACAACGCACACAACAGCTAGGAACTCTTCAACATCGTTAAAGAGCTCTCCAACCCCAACGCCGGAAACAACGACATCACCCCTTCGCAAGACCTCTGCAACTCCCTCGCCTCCTACTTCCACAACAAGATCGCGGACATACACAACAGCTTCAGCACTCAACCGACGCACGCCACGACCGAACCACCGCCCCCCACCACCACCCTCTGCGCCTGGACCCCGATCGGCACCGAAGACACCGTCCGCACGATGAACTCCATCCACTCCGGATCTCCAACCGACCCCTGCCCTCACAACGTCTTCAACAAGGCCGACGCTGTCATCGCACCCCACCTGCGGGACATCATCAACACCTCCTTCGACACCGCTACCTTCCCGGTGAGCTGGAAGCACGCCGAACTCAGCGCTCTACTAAAGAAGCCATCAGCCGACCCCACCGACCTCAAGAACTACCGCCCAATCTCGCTGCTCCCGTTCCCTGTCAAAGTCATCGAGAAGACCGTCAACAAGCAGCTGGCCGCCTTCTTCGAGATGTACGGATCCCTCGACCTCTCGCAGTCTGGCTTCCGGGCCAACCACAGCACCGAGACCGCCCTGATCGCAGCCACCGATGACATCTGAGCCCTGCTCGACAACGGAGAAACAGCAGCCCTCATCCTCCTAGACCTCTCCGCGGCCTTCGACATTGTCTGCCACCGTACACTAGTGCAGCGCCTCAGCAACGTCGGAATCCATGAGAAGGCACTGGAGTGGATCATCTCCTTCCTCGCCGGAAGGACACAGAGTCCGTCTCCCCCGTTCAGATCAGAAGCCACCGAAGTCATCTGCGGCGTCCCTTAAGGCTCCTCGCTTAGTCCAACCCTCTTCAATGTCTACATGAGCCCCCTCACAGACATCGCACGCCAGCACAACCTCAACATCATCTCCTACGCCGACGACACCCAGCTGATCCTCTCCCTCACCAACGACCCCGCCACCGCCAGAGCCAACCTTCACGAAGGGATGAAAGAGGTAGCCGAATGGATGAAGAACAGCCGCCTGAAACTGAACTCGGACATCCTCATCCTGGGATCTTCACCCTCCGCCTGGGACGACTCCTGGTGGCCCCCCGCCCTAGGCAGCGCACCCAAACCAACAGACCACAGCTTCATCCTGGACTCCTCCCTCACCATGACCAGACAAGTCAACGCCGTCTCCTCGTCGTGCTTCAACATCCTTCGCATGCTTCGTAAGATCTTCCGGTGGATCCCCACTGAGACCAGGAAGACGGTCACCCAGGCCCTCGTCACCAGCCGTCTGGACTACGGCAACTCCCTCTACGCCGGAACCACCGCCAAACTCCAGAAGAGACTCCAGCGGATCCAGAACGCCTCAGCACGACTCATCCTGGACATCCCCCGTCGCAGCCACATCTCCGGACACCTGAGAGACCTGCACTGGCTCCCGGTCAACAAGAGAATCACCTTCCGTCTCCTCACCCACGCACACAAAGCCCTACACAACCAAGGCCCAGGATACCTCAACAGCCGCCTCAACTTCTACGCTCCCAAACGCCAGCTACGATCGACCGGCCACTCTCTCGCCACCGTCCCCCGCTTCCGAAGAGCCACCACAGGGGGACGATCCTTCTCCTACCTCGCCGCCAAGACTTGGCACTCCCTCCCGACCCACCTCCGACTGACCCAGGACCACCTCGCCTTCAGGAAGCAACTCAAGACCTGGCTGTTCGAGCAGTAGCGGACCCCCCCCCCCCCCTAGCGCCTTGAGACCCTCTGGGTGAGTAGTGCGCTATATAAATGCTGATTGATTGATTGATTGATTGACTGATGTGGAAAAACTCCGTCCAGAAGATTATGTAAGGATGTACCGACTTGTTTGTATTTCAAAGAAAAATCAATAAAAAGATTTTAAAAACAAAAACACAGTGTATATATAAAAATATGTCTATTTATTACACAACACTCACAAACACATTTGTATATCTCCTACCAGGAAATTTCAACACAAATACACAACAATACTTCAACTGCAAACAGTTAAGTAAGCACAGTACACAGGGGTCTCCAAGGGGAGACCAAACCATATACTAAAAAAGTGGAATGCGAATTGCCACCACAGTCAGGTCTTGGAACAGGAGACTCAGAAGAGCTGGGGACACAAGAAATCACCCAAAGTAAGTACCCATAAGGCTTTGTGCAGAGTAGAAACTCAGCTGCTTACTCATTAGAAGTCACAAGTTGCAGTTTTGAAGAAGAAGGACCCTTCCCAGTGAACCATGAAGAAACCCGATGGGAGACGGAAGGTTTTAGAGTCACCCCACACATGGATACACCAAGAACTAGAAGGCCTACACGAGGGAAGCCAGATGCATAGGTGCGAAGTGACGACGGAAACCGCTGTAGACCACAATGGAGGACTTCAAAAAAGATGCCACTGGCGAAGACTGTGCTAGAGTCCGGTGGAACTCAGGGGTAGACTATTGACGAGAAGAACCTCCAAATAGAGGAGACAGAGTCTATGTCACTTGGAGGTGGCCAGGAGGCACGGAAATGTAGTGCCCACCGATATTGGAAGAGGCAGAAGTAATGTTAGTGACTTTGTCACTGCAGCTGTGAGGACCAGGCGACACTAAGGAAGACCAGGAGCTATGCACAAGCTGTCCCACATCGGAAGTCGAGAACCAGGGGGTTGATGTCCTAAGGGAGCCCCAACAAGCTTTGGCAGGTGCAATAGGCGTGGAAAGCGAAGAAGGTGAAACGTTGGGACCAGCAAGGTCCAAGAGACTCACCACAAGTCAGAGCTGGAGCCTGAGCAAACAGGGGAGCCTACTGAAGCAGGAGAAGACCCTAGAGAGGACCCTCAGGCCAAAGGAACAGGAGTCACAGGAGGACCTCGAGCAGCTCACCAAAGATGAAGGCCCACTGTGCAGAGGATGCGTTAAGGACGATGATCTTGGCACAAAGAGATGCTGGAGGATGGAGCTTCTTGTAGCCCAAAGATTTCTGGAGTGCAGAGCTAACAAGCTTTGGCAATGGCAAGTCGGTGTGGTACACAGGGGTTTTGTCCCAGAGGTTCTGGCGAGGGATAGTTGCCTCAAAATTGCAGAGAGGACATGTCAGGCCTCGAGGGAGTTGCAGAGCCTTTCCAAGTCCATGAGATGTCAGGAGCAGCAGACAGGTCAGCTTTGTTGTGGTGCCTGCTGATTAGATTACATCTGGTGTCCTTTATGCACACAGGTCTGTTGAAGATACTGAATGAAGCACAGACACAGATCACAAAGACTTGCAGAACAGGGGGACCAGAAGCAGCAGGAGTGTTCTGTGATGCATTCTTGGTTCCAGGCGAGGTCTCAGTGTCCAGATGGTTGAAGAGTGACGTGGTTTCAGGCTGGAGTCTTGTTCCATGATAAAAAGAGTACCAACCCACAACTAAGCCCTCAAATACCCTAAGAACGGGGTTAGGACAACTCAGGGTCCCTTCAAGAGGAGTGGCTGGACAGAGGAGGGAATTTCTGTGTCCTTTGTCCAGTTTCACGCAAGAGTGGGAGCCAGGGGCTCCCTGAACTGGCTCAAACTGGAGTATGCAAGGAGGGCACCAAATGTGCTCTTCAAAAAGGTGTGGTAGCACTGGCAAGCGCCCCCACCCCAGCACACCACACCAAGTCTTGTCTGGGAGGTGGGCACATTTGCCTGTGACAGGAAACCTATTGTTCTACCTTACCCTGCTCGAGCTCAGCTCAGCAGCAGGAGGGCAGAATCGTGTCTGTGGTCGGCAGCAGCACTAGCTTGCTAGCAGACCCTGGAAGGCTGTTACTAAGGGTACTGGGGGCTTCCCGGAGGAGCTCCCCAATGCATGGAATCATACCTCCAACACGTTAACGGTGTTGGGGTATGATTCTAACATGTTTGATACCACACATGCCCAGGTTTAGCACAGCCACTTTATAGTTAGCCATTGCGTAATGACAAATAGCCGCTATAATGTATCAAAACGGCTGACCACACATACGAAGCATGGAGAATCGACTCTGGTGTTTGTAGGGGTGACCTGCTCAGGCAGGGGCACTCACATACTTATAACCTATAACCCTGCCTTCAGGAATGAAAGGCCTGCCTTAGGAGTGGCTTATAGGTTTTAAGTGTAGTGACCTCAGATATAAGGAAACCTATATCTGTTGTGAATGGTGCGTACACAGGCTCCAATGGCCACAGTTTGAGTGATCTTTCATGGGCAGCATAATACAACTGTGGACTATGGGAGACCCCAGTGTACCTATGCCCTGATTACCTCAGTACCATATACCAGGAATTTACAAGGGTACACCAGTAGCCATTTGTAAAGTTACAAATGTATTTACAAAGCTAGATTTGGGGAGAAATCACACTGACTGGGGTCCTGATTAGCAGGATCCCATTCAGACTAGTGACTAGTAAAAAAACATATTGACACCAGCAAAAAGTGAGGGCGTTCTTGAAAGCAGATTCTACTTTCCTCTTCCATAGACTTTCATCAGGTTGGCCCTTGATAAGGATACAGAAGGCTAGGAACAATATAAGACTAGGGTCTGATGGTGGCAGCGCTAGGGGACCTAGGGTCAGAGAGCAATCTTTTGATACGAGGAACCTGAGCAGGACAGTTTCTTCTTACCAGGAGGGGTATGATATCCATAAATGGATAACTGCCTTGGAGTGGGACTGTAAGGTACAAAAGGTCCCTCAATGGCAGTGGGAGTTTATCCTGTGGCTCTCCTTTGCTAGCAAACGCAGAAAAAACGTCTCACTGTCAAAGAGGAAAATGCTGACAACTATGCAGTCTTGAAGAGTGCCCTCATTGATGGGTTTGGTTTAACCACTAAGCAATACAGGGTTAAATTCGAGGCCACACAGAAGGCACATACCCAAGACTGAGTTGACTTTGTAGACAGTGCTGTTAAGGCTCTGGAAGGTTGGCTTCATGGAAGTAATGTGCATGACTATGAGAGATTGTACAAGTTATTGATGAAGGAGCACATCCTTAATAACTGGTCAAATCAGCAGCTGCACCAGTACCTGGTGGACTCTGATTTGAACTCGCTGCAAGAATTGGGTAAGAAGGCAGATAAATGGGTCCACACCAGGGTGTAGCAGAAAAGTAATGGTGGTAAAGGCAACCAGAAGAAGCAAGATTCTTCTGAGGCCCAAGAGAAGGGTGAGGAGAAAGGTAAAGACAAAAAGGAGTCCTAACAAGGTCCTCAATAAATCTTCCTCTGGCAAGATACCTTGGTGTTACCTGTATAAGAAGAAAGGTCACAGAGCAAGGGATGACAATTGCTCTGAAGTGAACTCCAAAGAGCCTACTACTACTGCCCCTAAGGCTACTAGCGTCCCCATCACCAGTACAAGTAGTGCCCCTAAGGGATTAGTAGGGTTAACCTTGGGTTCTGTCTTTGTCTGTAACAATGGAATTGGACTTACCACTTTACTTGTAAGTCCCACTAACTTGGGATAGTACAGGCAGCAGTCTCTGATTAATGGTCAGGAAGCTTTGACATTCGAAGACACAGGGGCCAGTGTCACTATAGTAACAGAGAAACTTGTGTCTCCTGACCAGATCATACTTGGTCAACTTTACCAAGTGTCTAATGCAAGCATTGTCAGAACTGACCATTCTTAGGCACTTGTAAGTCTCAGCTGGGGAGGGTTAAATGGCACTGAAAGAGTTGTGGTTTCCCCAGACCTACCTGTGGACTGTCTGTTGGGCAATGATTTAGAAACTTCAGCCTGGTCTGAAGTGGAGTTCAGGACATATGCAGACATTATGGAACTCTCTGCCAGTGCATTTGCTGTTACTAGGGCTAAGGCTAAACAGTTAGGCACTGAGAGAGCTCTGGATCCTTGAAAAATGGACCAGTTAGCCCCTAAGAGAAGGAGCAGGAAGGTTAAGGAATTATCCTCCTCCCAGACTCCCAGTGAAGACCTGTCTCGTGAAGGAGATGATCTTAACCCCTATGAAGGAACTGGCCCAGAGGAACTTGGGGCTGACACTGCAGAGTTCTTGGGGGCAGGGAGGCCATCCAGGACAGACTTGAGCCTGGAGCAGATGTCCTTCCCCTCTCTTGAACAGCTCTGACAGCAAGCTACTGCTGAGGAGGCAGGGAGTGTCAGTGGGTCCCACATGATCTATTGGGAAGATGGGCTGTTTTCTGAGGGAAGAGACCCCAAGCCTGGTGCCACCAGGAGGTTGGTCATACCTCAGACGTACAGGGGGTTTCTTCTGTCCCTGGCACATGGTTTTTCCCTTGCAGGACATCTTGGGCAAAGCAAGACTTGGGACAGCCCGTCCCTCATTTTCACTGGCCCCACATGTCTGAAGACACTAAGGAGTTTTATCGCTCCTGTGTCACTTGCAAAGTCAGGTGGCACCACAAAGCCCCCCTTAATCTCACTCCCAGTGTTTGGGGTTCCCTTTGAGAGGGTAGTGGTAGACCTTGTTGGTTCCTTAAACCCTTCAACAGCATCTGGACGCAGTTACTTCCTAGTGGTGGTGAACCATGCCACTAGTTATCCAGAAGGTATTCCCCTTAGGACCACTATAACTACTGTAGTGGCTAGGGCCCATCTTGTCAGATAGAGGTAAAAACTTAATGTCTAGTTCCATAACTGCAACGTGAAAAGAGTGTAGTGTAAACTACACGTTTACCACACCCACCATCTACGATGCAATGGGCTTGGTGAAAGGTTCAACAAGACCCTAAAGGGTATGATCATGGGACCCTCAAAAATGATCAGGTCTTTTCTTTGCCTACAGAGAGATCTCTCATAAGGGTGTGGGCTACAGCCCATTTGAACTTCTGTTTGGACATCCATTTAAGGGACCATTGTGTTTGGTTAAGGAGGGATGGGAGCATTTTCGCAAACCTCCTAAACAGGATATTGTGGACTATGTCCTTGGCCTGCGTTCATGTATGGTTGAGTACATGAAGGGGACTCACAAAAACCTTGAGGCCGCCAGAATCTTCAGAAAGCTTGGCATGGCCAAAAGGCTGTGCTGACTGTTTACCAGCCAGGGCTTAAAGTGTGGATGTTGGAGCCAGTGGCCCCAACAGTTCTCCAAGACCAGGAGAGTGGCACCCACACTATCCTTGAGAAAAAGGGCGAGTTCACCTACTCACCTCAAGCCTTTTATCGACAAGGCTGACATGAGCTTGCTCATAGCAACTGATGAGGGACAGGAGAAAGAAAGTGACACTCCCCCTGATCTCTCTCCGGACCCTGTTGATGGGTCAATTGATGGAGTAGCCGTGGCAGGCAGCCTCAATGACCAGCACCAAGTTGATATAGGCAAGTCCTTAATCAGTTTCCAAAGATGTTCTCTCTGACTCCCAGTCAAACTCCCTGGTGTAGCCATGAAGTATAGACAGTGCACAGTCTGCTGGTCAAGAGTAAGATCTACAAATAGCCTGGCTATTGTGTAGACTACAGAGGTCTCAATGCAGTCACTAGGACTGATGCTCATCCAATTTCCAAGGCAGATGAGCTGATTGATACTCTGGCCTAAGCCAAGTATCTCAGTACATGTGACCTGGCAGCTTGCTACTAGCAAATCAGACTCTTTGAGGTTGCCAAACCAAAAACAGCATTTTCAATCCCTAGTGGGCATTATCAATGTATTGTGATTCCCTTTGGCTTGAAGAATGCACCTGCCACATTTCAGATGTTGGTGAACAAAGTTCTCACAGGTCCGGAAGCCTATAGTGCATCATATCTAGATGATATTGCTGTCTTTAGCTCCACCTGGGAGGATCATCTCATCTACCACAGGAATGTTCTGAAGGGGCCCTGCAAAAAGCAGGCCTCACTATCAAGACCATAAAGTGCCAAATAGAGCAAGGTTGTGTACTTGGGCCACATTGTAGGTGGAGGCAAGTTTCAACCATTGGAGTGCAAGATCCAGACTATCATGGACTGTGTTGCTCCCACTACCCTGACTCTGGTCAGAGCTTTCTTGGGCCCGACTGGGTACTACAGGTGGTTTGTTAAGTGGTATGGGTCCAAAGTGACTACCCTTAATGATCTCACCTCCAGATGAATACCTAAGATAGTTTAGTGGACAGTTAGCTATCAGAAGTCATTTGATGACCTAAAGCAGGCCGTGTGCACTGTTCCCATTCTGAAAAGTCCTGATTACTCCAAAACCTTCATTGTCCATGTAGATGCTTCTAAGATAGGGGTAGGTGCAGTTCTATCACAACTTAATGCCAGGACCAACCAGTAGCTTTTATAGAAAGAAGGTCGAATCCCAGGGAGAAGCATTGGTCAGATATTGTGAGAGCGGCCATTGCTGTGGTCTGGGCCTTGAAGAGGTTGAGGCCATACCTGTTTGGTACTGACTTCATTGATCAGATAGACCATTAGCCCCTTTTATGGCTAAAACAAATGAAGGGTGAAAATCCCATACTTTTGAGGTGGTCCATTTCCCTTCAGGGGATGGACTTTTTTGTAGAAAATAGACCTGGCAGTAACCATGCCAATGCAGATGGACTCAAATATTTCCACATAGACTCAACTGGGCATGTTTAGTCTCTTCTCCTTTCGTTTGAGGGGGCAGGGCATTGTGTAGGAAAGTAGGTTCTGCTTTCATGGTTAACCCCACTTTTTTCTGTTGTCAGTATGTTTTTTTTAACTAGGAAAACACAAGGAGATAATGGACGCTGAAACTTTTCAGACACTCCCCCCCAGTCACAGACCTGGGTTGAATCCATCATCATTCTTTAGCTCACTTCGCCATCCCAGTTCAGACCCAGCCATATGCAAATCAGTCTTGATCCTGTGCCTCATGGGAACAATCCAACCTGAACTGTCAAGCCAGGTCTTCCCTAGACCGGAAATAAGCATCCTGGGACTGGTTTCGGGGTAACACCCCTCATCAGCCAGGCTAGCTTGAATCCAGTGGCAAAGTGGGCAAGGGGCCTATGTCTGGGCATACCCTGCCAACTCAGGGAGAACAAAGCAAACACAAGGAGATGATGGACGGAGTGCTGAAACTTTTCAGACACTCACCCCCAGTCACAGATCTGAGTTGAATCCATCATCAATCTTTAGCTCACTTCGCCACCCCCGTTCAAGACCACCCATGAGAGACCACTCAAACTGTGACTACAGGCTTGCTATTGCAGCCTGTGTAAGCTGGTGCTAGCACCAGTTACAACAAATATGTTTCCTTAAATCTTAGGTCACTAAACTTAAAACCTAAAAGTCTCCCCTAAAGCAGGCCTGTCAATTCTGAAGGCAGGGTGCTGGGTTATAAGTGTAATAATATTCAAAACGGGGTAACCCTGTGTCCCTCAGAACCTGGGTAAGTATATACATAAACAACAATGGTACTGTCGGGTAAGAAACGTTAATCATAGATGCTCAAAATCAGTAGCATAAAATTCCAACTCAACCTCTACACAGACAATAATAAGAGCTGAAAAATAGACTAGCTCCCTAATGTCACTTATTGTACAGATTATTCGACCGAAAGGATTAAAAATTATTTGAGAGTGAGAGAATCAACTTAAATTGTTACTTTTATCCGAATTACATCATTCACTGATATCCAAAGTAAACAAAGAAAAGTGAATGCTGTCAACATGAAATTTTCACATACGTGACAAATGAAGTGACACAAGTGCTTGAGGTGCTCATAAAGTGAACAATATATACAGTGCAGGCATATGTACAGTTTTGGCATATATACAGATTGGAGAGTCAGAGGTTTGATGATACAGTGAGTCCTAACCTTAGTCTGAAGGAATCCGGTAGTCTCTGAGCTTTAGAAGTACGTCGACGTTTCGACCATGGAAGAGCCCCAGTGGGTGGTCACAATGGGTCTTCCTCAGGGCGGGAGGGAGGGGGCATGGTATTGACTCTAGATGACAGCCTGGGGATGAAGGATGAAGGATAATGAGTGAGAGGTTGCCAGAGAATGCTCTCAATGGAGATGCATAGCTGTAAAGGGGGCTGTTACTCACCCTGGATCAGCCCAAATTATGCTGGCCTTTTGAGTTGTGGATGGCTGAGTCACCACTGAGGAGGAAGAAATTAAAATGATGTAATAAGTGGCAATAAAATTGCACAACAGCACGTCAAAGGGTTGCTGTTTGGTGAGAAGGGGGGTGAATATACTCACCCTGAGAAGGTCTTGGCCTAATAGGCGAAGAAGGGTAGACTAGTCAATGCGTAGCCACTAAAATGGAAGAAAAGGGAATCAAATTCTTCTGTCTTCCACTGGGTTTCTTCAGGGTCCACTGGGAAGGGTCCTTACTCTGCAACCATGACTTTCCTGTTGACTTCCATTGAGTATGCAGCTGCGTATCCACTCTGCACACAGCCTCCGTGGGGTTCCTGGGTACTTACCTTGGGTGGTTTCCTGTGTCCCCAACTCTTCTGAGTCTCCTGGTTCAAGTCCCGACTTCAGTTGCAGTTCACATTCCACTTTTTTTAGTATATGGTTTGGTCTCCCCCTGGAGACCACTGTGTATTATGCTTACATACCTGTTTTGAATTAAAGTATTGTTGTCTATTTGTGTTGATATCTCCGGGTAGAAGATATACCAATGTGTTAGTGAGTTGTGTAATAAATAGAAGTGTTTTTTATATATACACTGCGGGTTTTTTTTTTGTTTAACCTACACTTCATGATTAGATCTGGTAAATCAAGCTGCTTCACTCCTTCTGGATAAGCCCGAGGGCTGCTCTCAACAGCTACCACTTAAATAGCTTTCTATGGTTGTCTAAGGCCACTAAAATCATCATAAGGGTTGTCTAGATTAGTGCAAGGTACTTCACTTAAATAAGTGTGCACCATACACTAAGCCAGAGTCCTACAGATCCTAATCAGAAAACTATGACACAGATCGAATGTGCTGCTCTGCTCTGAACACAGACATCCCCTACTTTGGCAAGAACAAATATGTTTTTGTTAAAGAACAGCTAAATAGCAAATCTATGTTGCGCTATTGTATGTACTCTAACCCTACTCCTTTGGATATAAAGTTGCCAATGAAATGTGCTTTGCCCAAAGAAGATGGGAATGTGTCTAGGATGTAATTGAAGAGCTGTATATAGTTTAACACCTTCCGTGCGGCCCCGATTTCCTCAGTGTGCTGGACATTCCTTAACTGGGTGTGGTCGTGACGGAACCATTCCGTCATCAGCACAGCTCAACCGTGACTGATGACGGAATGGTTCCGTCACCAGCATCGAAGGGGTTAAGTAACTTGTAGTAATAACTGTGCTGAACTATTTTTCCATTGTAAAACTCTCGAATTATTGATGATTTATTTACTGTTAAGCTGGACTTGTAGGCTGAAAACATGGGCCAAAGTTTTGACAAACATCACTTAAAATTGGAATGCATCTATTCTTCTACTAGGTAATTGCTTAGCAGTGCTGGCTTAGCATTCTGTCCGTAAACCGTAATCAGAAACAGAAAATTCTAATTACAAATGGTGCCTTTTGATATTTTCATCTAGCTGATATGGCTTCAGAAATCACTTGCACTTAAAAAGAGAATGTGCTTTTTTGAAGAAAGCAAGTGTGCATGTTCTAAAATTCTACATTCAATTATTATAGATCATCATTGTTCATGAGTATTTCGAATTTGGAAATTTCAAGTACTTTTTCATGCAAGCTTTCAAGTTAATATGTATTTTAAGGCACAAATATTGCCAATTGGGTAAGCCACATCCATCAACAGGTTATCTCCCTGAGCACTCTTCTCACCATCTACTCTAGCCTATTATTAAGCATTTCTGTGATTCCATATGAATTATTTTGGAGCATTAAATACTTTTATATCATTGTATGTAATTAATCATAGTCTGATTAGTATTGGGTTCCAATTTTATTATTGTTATATTAATTTTGGATATTTCATTTCAGTTCAATCTGATATAAATGTTTGATATTTTTGTGTGTGCTTCATTAGTATAATATTACTATCTTATGTATTGTTCTTTTTTACTTATTTACAAGAGAGACTCCCCAGCACCCTCTCGATGTTTTATATTAAATATTCAGTTTTATTAAGCTACATTTTTTAAATGTAATACTTTCTTTATGATTACATGTCTGTCCCCATTTCTCATGTCTCTTAACTGTATTCTTTCCTGTTTCTTATTAATTCTACAATTTTATTATGCTATACTCTGTCCTCTTAAGGTTTTTTCTGACTCAGTGTATTTGTTTTCCTTGCATATCTACCTATACATTTTGTTTCCTTTTTTTATTTTTTTTTATTTTATTGTTCAGTTCATAGCATATAATATTTACAAATCAATCATTCAGGTTATTAATACAGGCATGATCTATACTTTGAAAGTAATAACAAAAGGCATAAAGAGCATAGTAAACATAGCCAGTTATTGCCATTCATAACGATATCTCCATATGTTGCAGCATAGGCCCCTAAATTTGTGCACCCAGTTTCTTTTCCTGCATGATTTAATACGGTACAAACTGTATTCTAAATGAAATACATTATAAAATTTTGCACGCCACATTTCAAACGATGGTGCTTCAGGCTGAAGCCACATAGAGGCAACACATAGTCGAGCAACTGCAACAGCCATAAATATGAGGTGCCTAAATGGATAACACACCTGAGCAGACTAAATGCCCTCGCCCACTTCTATCAGCATTACCTCCCTATAGATAAAGACATTAACCCTGTGATCTGGGTTAAAAAATCTGATATACCCCGCTAAACTGATTTAACACTATGCAATCGAAAAATATATGTAAAATTTCAGCTTTCTCCGCCTGACACCTAAAACATTTCCCGTCATGATCCCCCCCACCTCATCATTTTAATGGGGGTGAGATATAAATTAAATAAAGTTTTATAATGTTGGGTGCGTAAGTTTGCTGTCAATATAACCTTGGCTGCCAGGTCAATTGATTGTTGCACATATATACCTGTGGTCCCAAATCTTTCGCTCCACTTCCCATCATGTGTATCTATATCATCCAGTTGAATCTCAACCAATTATATGACATAATTCCCCAATCTTAGCTCTTTTTTCCACTGCCTCTAATAAAGCATTAGGGACTATAGCTGTATGCCTACAGTGTTTGCCTAAGTAATCACACATTTGTAAGAATTTAAAAATGTCATTTTTAGACACCTTATACTGTTCTGCTAAATCTGAAAAAGAAACAATTATCCCGCCGCTGTAGATATCCCCTAAATGTCGGATCCCCTTATCTCTCCAGCTACCCATATTTGCATCCCAAAAGACAGCGGGGAATAGTTCTATAGAATTTAAAGGTGTATAGTACCCTATACAATTTATTAGTAAAGATTTGTGTATTATCTTCCACGCTTTATGTGCTACAATGAATGTCTTAAATCTAGTTCTCTTAAAATAACTGGGATCAAAAAACTTAAGCAAGGCCTCACTAGCCTGAATCCCCATAACATTTGGTATATATTGGGTGTTTAGAATAATTGCACTTCCGCACCAGTCACCAAATACTGCATGTTCTGATAGAGGTAAGCTAAATAATAAAATGTAAAATTCGGCACAACCCACCCCCCTCGTTCTAATGGTAGCGTCATATACTTTGAAGCACGACCAGCTTTCTTCTGGCCCCAAATAAATCAGCAAGGGATTGTAACGGTGATAGTTGGGTTTGTGTTAACTCAAGCGGAACCGCCCGAAAAAAATACATTGCCTTAGGAAGTATACACATTTTCAAAACATTGCGCCACCCTACCATTGGCAGATGGAGGCATTCAATCCTTTCTAATTGCTGCTGTGCTAAGGATACTATATCTGCCCAATTAACTTCAATAATCTCTTGAAGTAATCTTTATCCCCAGATATCTAGCTTCTGGGGTAACACGTACTTTGCCTGGACAAAGTCCCTCAGTGCAGGCAATCTGGGTTTTAGATACATTCAACTTGTACCCAGCAACTTCCCCAAGTCTGGTTCTCAATCTACCTTATCGCTTGCTCTGGATCAGATGTTACTACAGCTATATCATCAGCATAGGCAAGGACCCGCACTTGATACTGCCCAACTGACATTGACTGAATTTCACTAGTCATTTCCAGCAATAGTAGCGGTGGATTGATATAGATAGCAAAAAGCAAAGGCAAACCGGGACACGCTTGTCGCGTCGCGTCCCCCTGGTGATATATACAAAGGATGACTCTTTGCCCATTGTGCAAATTTTAGCATGCGGTCTTTTATACATAGTTGCTATATAACTATGTCCAAACCCCATCCTCCGCATTGTGGCCCAGAGGAACGACCAAGATACACGGTCGAACTCTTTTTCAGCATCTAAAAAAACTTATACCAATATGCTTTTACTCTGCATTAGCATAACCTAACGTTGCAATCACCGTGTGTAAATGATTGATCGTGCCCCTACCAGGTAGAAAACCATGTTGATACCTAGAAACTAGCGGGGAGATGACTTGAGCCAACCTAGTTGCGAGAATTTTCGAGTAAACCTTGCCATCTGCGTTTATTAATGATATGGGTCTATATGATCCCGGGAACCTCACAGGTTTTTTTTTTTTTTTTTTTAAACACAATATTAGCATTATCCCAGGAAGGTGGTGGGTTCCCACCCTGAGCCTCAAAAATGTAGCCAACATATCTTCTTTTAAGATATAGAAAAGTATGCGATATATCTCCAATGGGAGTTTATCTGGCCCTGCCGCTTTCCCCACTGCTAATAAGACCAATGCTACCTCCAGCTCTACAATGGTAATAGGGGCTTCCAACTCATCACATTCTTCTTACCTCCCAAAAGAAAAAACACCCCCCTGTGTCCCTCCCCCATTAATGAGGCCTTAGGGCCAATTGCCCTTTTGATGTTCGGTGAAAAGCCCACCTAGAGCTCACCCATCCTGTGTCTTCCTCTTATGTACGGCTACACTGTCACACTATGTACTATTCCATTCAATCTTTAACATATAACATATCTATAATTTCAAACTAGTATTTCCTAAACATCATTCCTGGTCATCATAATCATAAAGATTGTAGATATTCTTTAGCTGCAACCTCAGAGGTGAAAAAACATGTCTGACCCTTATTGACAACTTTTAGAGTAGCTGGCTGTAATAGGAACACATGTGCGCCTTTTGCTTGTAATGGATTTATCAACTGGCGCAGCTGCCATCTTTTTTCCACTGTAGAGTGACAGTAGTCGGGTCTTCCCAGATCTTTGCTTGTCGGTTCGTGCCAGGTCATATACTGCCTATCGCGACAGGAAGTTGTTTAGTGATATCAAAATCGCCCTTGGTTGCTGCGCTGGTTGACCATTTTAGCTATCCGTTGCCGGAAAGGAAATCTATGTGCTCGTTGTATTTCCTGTGTCCCTTTCCATTCTTTAAGTTCAGGGAGTGCTTCCTCAAACATCTCCATTACAAATTTCCAGACATCTTGCCCCTCAACTCCTTCCGGCACACCTAAGATGCGAAGGTTATTGCGACGCAAACGGTTTTCCATACCCACTAGTTTGTCATGTACATCATCTGCCTCCGTCATTCTCTCCGTAAAATCATTTGACGTTTTATCAAGGCGTCTCAATGCATTCTGCAACTTCCTACAAGCGGTGTGGACGTTTTAGAATTCTCTGCCCGTGTTTCCATCCTACGGTCAGAAATACATCTGTAGATTGCTTCCAATGATATTTGACCTTGTATTTCCTCCGGCACACCCCCAGTTGCCTGGTCAGAAAGATCCCTCATATATTTGTTCTCCTACAGAGAGCTCCAACTCAGGCACCTCTATCCTTTCCAATCCAGCCCCTCCTTCCTTAATCTTTTTCCGTACAGTGAAGGTTTCTGTGGATCCAGTCCCCCAATGGGGTTTCTCAAGGCCTTTCTCATGTAGATTGCACATACTTGTAGGGAAGCTGTCTGAAGACCCGTTCCCTTGCAGCTGGAGCTCCTCATCATTGTCCGACTCTTATGAAGGCTCCGACAAAGAGTAGAACTCGCTTTCCTTGCTACTGGTGGCTTCATTCCTTTCATCCGTTATAGAGCCGTTTCCCTCCATTGAAGCAGATTTGTTAATTGCGGCAATATTAATCTGAGCCTGATCAGTGTCTTCCAGCACCAAAGGACTCTTCCCCAGGAGTCCCAGCAACCAGCTCTCCTCCACCTTTCTGGACTTCAGAAATAGAGGTTGTCTTTGGAGGAGCTGACGTTGATACTGATAGTTTCTTACCAACTGCCACTTGGAAAATCTGTGGAATCTTGGAAGTCCCATGAGTAAGGCCCTTGCCTTGCAAAATAGCCTCCTGGTGTTCATCTTCAGGCAACTCTTTTGAGCCTTTCCCTGCTAGCGCCGCTCGAGTTCCGACTTGCACTTCACAGCCTCTTGTCTTCCCCCCGCGAGCCGCATTTGGTGGCATTGCTGGTTGCTGTTTTCCCCCACAGCTGGAAATTTGGACGTTATTATTGCCCTATACCGGGCTACTAATGTACTGTTGTTCTGAAATGTAAAACCCGAGGGCCACTAAGTATTTAATTTAATCTTCAAGTGAGAGAGGGCTCCCCTTTCCAACATCTGCAAGTCTTAAGAAGCCTGCTGCGATAGGCATACAGACAACAGTTCCAGAGCTCGCCGCCCCTAGCACACGTACCGGAGCCTTGGCCGACAGTCCCAGCTTCACAATTTTATGAATTAATCCAGCGCCGATTTCGTGATGAAAGAGCAGAAAGCAAACCACAGCCAGCGATAGAAATCGAGGTCTTCCTCTCCGCCGTCCACCGGGATCCCTCTCTTCTTGGAGTTTGTGTCCAAACACTACAGCACTACAGTGATCTGTGCAGTGTGAACGCTGCCAACAGCTAATACAGCGCAGGTGAGTCAGGCGTCCAGGTGCTGCTTACTGCTGCTTGCCGCTTACCGGCAGTACACTCAGCGCTCTCAGCGTTCTCTGCTGTTTTTTGCCGCACTTCACTATCCGCGGTGACGACAAGCAAACCACCTAAGAGATTAAATATCGGTAATAACCACTGCTGCCGCCGCTACTAAGCATTCTCTGCCGTTGAATCAGCGGGATAGGTGGGTTGCTCGGGAGCTGCTCACACGCGCGTCCGACCCGCAGACGCCAACTTGCCCCGAAAAATAAACATTTTGTTTCCAGGGATCATTATACTGAGATAAACATATGTCAACAATTCCACTACAAGGTCTTTTCACAAACTTGTGTGGGGAATATAGATTTTCAAGGAGTAAAGCCACTATATTGTTAGATCTTGAAACAAAGAGGGTGCAGAATTGCTTTGGAAAACTATAGCACCTCTGTGTGTTTGTCAAGTGAAACTAATAATCATTCAAATTCTATGTATCTGTCTTGATAAGTGCTTTACGATAAATCACCAGTGTGTCTGTGTCGATAAAAATGAACGTAGTCCTATATTTAAAATTTGGCAGTGCAGCACTCCAACTATGTCTCCTGAATGCATCTAATTCAACGAGGGAAATAGCCAACTCCTACTGATAACTGCCAACCAAGCAACCTAGAGTTGAGTACCTGACTAGTGGAAGCAACTAGGATCTCTTGAGTTCGGTTCAGTACTTTTTAAGGAGAGAGAGACATGTCGTATTTAGTCAATTTAACAAATATGCATTACTATAGCCCTAGGTTGATGAAATTGGTCCAGTTGGTTAGGAAATGTAGCCTTTGATCTTGCTGTAGGGTGACCCCTATGCGATCTAAGAAACATGCTGGGTTTGAGTTTAGAAATTATGTTAAAAAATTCAGTCTCTGCTACTTCATACAAAATAAAACTAATGTTATATGATTTTCTGCACAATATGTGACCAGAAGTGCTAGGGGAGGCAGCTTAGGTAAGGCTATAATGTTTTTGAGTGTTGAATAAAAACTGGTCAATTCCTTGCATTTATTCTCAGAGCCATCTATTGTGGCTCATTATGTCTACATTGAGCCTCCGGATTGCCTCATCAGATTTCATTCCCCCTTGTTCTACATGTGCTGTTTAACACTTGCTTCTTAAAGCTGCAAGACAGGGAAATCTGAGAATCTCAGTACTACATTTCATACTCTGCATCCATAAAGTCATAGACCGATGGGGCACTAGAGACCCCAAACTACAGAATGACAAGTACAAGATCAAGTAAGACCGTGGTATTTCAGACCTTTGTGGATCTACCTTTTGATGAGTTAAGCAAGTGCCCTTCCCCAGCTCAAGAAATGTTTAATTTAGGTCCTAAATTGACCGAAAAATCTGGTAAGTTTTGTTTATTCGCTGTTCTAGGTATTTAATGTCCACATTTGATTTAATCCAAAAACTTTTAGCTTGCCCTTTAGGAAAGCATATGGCTGTGATTGTGACTCTCTACTATCAGACTACATTGGTATTTTGGTTGGATACTGCAAATTAAAGCTCTGTGCATCATTTATTGTATCAGCTACACCTTGTCCACCTCTGTATTCCTATGTGTCCAACCTTATAGTGTCCACTTATTTGAAATACTGAGAAGCTTCTCTTTTTTTTGTAAATGTTCCTACGATGGACTACCTGTTTAAGTAAAAATGCACAAAACCTGCTTTTTGAGTTGTAATATAGCAAGATTGTTTATCGTGCTTTCCACTCCAAGTATGGGGAACCATTTGGTTACATCACACTTTTAAATTGTTTGTTTATAGTGCACACAGTAAACCGAGTATGCGTATCACTGTGTAAGCATTTTTATCAATTAAACATATATAATTTCACTGCTGTGCTACAGATCCTGAAACCAACAGGCTTTCAGACAATTACTTTTTCCTAGGAGCACAGTAAAATATGTTGTTAGTCCTACTGCAAAAATACTCGATGGAATTCATTGAGTGTCACTACTATACATATTGCCTAAGGGTTAAATCACTTGAATAATATTATTTTCATTTATTATGCAAAACATATTTAACCAAATTAATCAGGAAAGTTGTAAATCAAATCCCCTCAAAAAGATTCATTATTATCAACAATCATCTATATTATTCTTTCATCCGAACTGTGTAATATCCTGCTTAGCTGTTACTTTTGTGGTGAAGTGGCACACTCATTTCAGTGTGCATGGATAGAAAAAAATAATGGATCAATTTTAATGTGGTGCGAAAGCAAATAGTGTCAATGTTAAGCCATGGAGAGAAAAGCCAAGTGCATTTGCTTCAATGCATTATCTTTTTATGCCTTTAAACAACATACATTAAGGTCTGAAATGAAAGACAGTGAAAAGGAGCTTACTCTGTGCACATTTTGGCATTGTTTCTATGCTTAAGAAGTTTCCCACATGCAAATTGTAGATGTCTTCCTCTGTAACAACACCACCAATTCAGTAAGTAATATAAAGTTTATCTGTGTCCTCTTTTTACTATTTTTGGTTTGTTGGGAACAATCTCAAATTTAACTGTGTTTTTGAAACAAACTATATTCAATATAGTGTGAAATGTATAAGCAAATTGCAAGCATCCTCTTTGAATATACACATTGCAGCAAGCTCCTCATCTATTGAAGAGGTGACACAAATCATGAGTTATGGTTTACATGCTTAAGTCTCACTACTACACAAAGGTGTAATGTAATTAATTGTGTACTGTATATTCTTGTCCATTCTTGGCTGCATCTTTGAACCTTTCATAGGCTGCTTCTTAGACACTTAGTAAAACTAAGTGGATAAAATCACACTAAATGCCTTTCATGCATGAGGATGCACCCACATCCACAGCAGCTCTGCACCCACATTTATAACTCCGTAGTAAGACAATCTGTTGCCTGTATTCCAGATCTCTTTTACAGTTTCTATTTTTCTTGTGCTTTTGTCTAGAACTCTTCAAAGTTGACAATCTTTCATTAAAATCCACAGGTACAGAAGCTGACCTTGTCATTAACGGACCGGAATCGCAACTTGGTAAGTGATTTGATCCATCAGAAAACTACTTAATCACATGATTGTCCACAGCTGGATTTAATACCTCCGCATTCCCAGTCTATATGTTAGGACTACTTCTACATAAGTGTTGTATGCAAATCCAGAGCTTCAAAAGTTGCTATTGCTATTGCTATTGCTATTGCTATTAAACTGCAATTTGTAGCCATTTTTTAAAATGGCAAAGTTAGCTTTCATAAATATATTTTACCAATCAGTTAATTGAGTCAATCATTATAGGTGAAAGAACATAGCTGCCAGTTGATATTCAATCATCTTCTTGTGTGTTGGCTCAGGCCCTGAGTGACACATGGAACAATGGCCTGCAGCAGGCAATTTAATGATATACAGTTGTGATCAACTTCTGTGATGACCGTTCCATAATAATCCCGACAGTATTATTTGGCTTAGATGCATTTCAGTAAGCCATATCCTCGAGAAGAAATTCTCTGTTGAGTCAACTGATACAATGTGGCCTTCAAGCTGGCTTGTAAATGTAAGGTACCAGTTACTGTATATTCATATGAACCAAGAACAGTCCTTATGATTTGTTGGCAGAAGGTGGCTTTAGCATCCAAGGGTCCTATTCAGTATATTATGAAACAAATCGAATGTGCTTCTCTGCTCTGAAAGTAGATTTCCACTACTTGGGCAAGAACAAATATGTTTTAGTTGAAGAACAGCTAAATAGCAAATCTATGGTGCGCAATTGTATGTACTCTAATCCTACTCCTTTGGATATAAAGTTGCCAATGAAATTAGCTGTTCCCGAAAAAGACAGGAAGGTCTCTGGGATGTAATTGAAGAGTTGTGTATAGTTTAAGTCACTTGTAGTGATAACTGTGTTGAACTATTTTTACATGGTAATTCTCTTGAATTCTTGATGCTTCATTTGCTGTTAAGCTGGACTTGGAGGATGAAAACAAGGACC
Organism: Lissotriton vulgaris; assembly: GCF_964263255.1. NCBI lineage: Eukaryota > Metazoa > Chordata > Amphibia > Caudata > Salamandridae > Lissotriton > Lissotriton vulgaris. Next base: position 1,819,907,962 of record NC_141689.1, on the reverse strand, counting down.
TACTTTTTGACAAACATTACTCAAGAATGGAATGCATTATTTCTACTATCAGTACTTGTACTAGGTAATTGCTTAGCAGTGTTGGTGTAGCATTCATTCCATGAAAGGTAATCAGAAACTAAATGTTCTAATTTCAATTGGTATTTACTGGAGGGGTTTTGTCCTACAGGACCAGGCGGGACAAATTCATAATGATAAACCACAAATGCCTGGTCTCGGGTTCAATGCTGTTTTTAATTTTCAGCAGATGTGAGCTCTTTATTGAATTATGAGACTCAATATTACTTCACTTATTTTCAGTATTTTTCTTACTTTTGCGATTCAGTAAGAGGTTGTAACACATCCTTAGATCAAATTATAACAGAAAAACTCAAATCATAAATCATGAATCAATTACACAAGAAAAAATCATGACATGAATAATTACACAAACATTTACAAACATTAGCATAAACCAACTTAATGTAAAGGTACACCAGAGGCTGTTTGGAGTTCAGTCCTTTCCCATAATTCCTTTTGTAGTTTTAGGACTGTTACACACTATAGGCGTCTTTTTATAAAAGTTCAAATGAGTCCTGCACTGCGGGACATCCTTTCTATTTAGTGCCTTGTAGTGGGTTCGAGAAGAAGATCTCGTTGGAAATGCCGACGCGTTTCCAAACCCGGTGTGATTGGTTGGGTTTTTCCTCAGGGCAAACCTGGGTACCTAATAAATTAAAAAGGTCAAAATATAGTTTTAGTCTCTGCTCTTTCCCTTATTGTGTGTGTATTCAAGTGATAGTGGGGCATAAAGCACCTGAATATTTCCAAGACGCGATGTCGTCTATGTATTCAATTTCCTGACCTTGAATCTGCATCAGGAGAAAGGAGACCGTCAGTTGTCACCTTGTCTCTATGTGTTATGAAAACATGGGCATGGCGTTTTTAATAGCACTTACTTCGTGGTGGGATGCACACTCACGAACCGTTGTCATGAAGTCAATTACACTTTCTTCGTAATGCGGGCGCGGGCAGGGATGGGTTTTCCTTCTACGTTTAACAGATGGGCGCGTCTCCCTTAGTGAGATTGCATCCGCGTTTGGGTTTTCCGCTGCAAAATTGAACGCTTAAATTAGTTTAACATTCTCGTGGCTCATCTGTTTAACCTAGTAGAGGGGCACAAAGGAAGCTCTCCTTGTTTGTTCGATCTAAGTTCTGCAGTCGTTCCGCCACATTACTCTGCGGACTTCATCCGGAAGCGGCCTTAATTAATCACCTGACGTGGCCACGCTCTAAGTGTTATGGGAATTGTAGTCCTTACTCATATACACGGACTTTTGTGAAAGTTAATGAATCGGCTCATGTATAGCCAATTCTTTCACATTTCTGTTTATTTTGAAAGCAGGTGGGGTTCCCCAGTGGGGGCGGTGGTGTCACATGAGGGCTCAATGAATATTTCTTTGTAGCTCAGTAAGTTCGTTCATCCCCTCAATGACACAGTTGAACTTTAAGATTAGATATGCTTCTCTTTATAGCAGCAATGTCTCAACATCTCCTCCCCTTGGGGGAGTTTTTATTCCTGACAATACAGTCCATTTGAATTCTTTTTCTGTATGGCCACTTTGGATGAAGTGTTGAACCATTGGGGCTGTTAGTACTTGTTGTTTAATTCGGGACTGATGTTGTGATATTCTTTGATTTATTTGCTGATTCGTTTTCCCAATATATAGTTTGGGACATGGACAGATGATCACATACACCAGGTTGCGACTTTTACAGTTCGTGAATTCTTTGTGAATCCATTTAATGTTATTGAATTCAAAATCAGTACCTTCAATTGTTGTGGCACATGAGATACACGTGCCACACTTGTGATGGCCTTCTATTGGTTTTAGTCGCCACAATGCGCATAAATTTGTTTTGACTTGGCTGACTCCCAAATCTGCCCTCACAATCTGCTGGCCAATTCTTTTATTCTTTTTAAAAGCAAAAAGTGGTTTCTCCATTGGCATCCCTAGTCCAGTTAACACGTGCAAATTTTTCAAAATTATAGATTTGAGTTTGTTTGTGTAAGGCCCGTAGGTTGTAACACATACTAGTCTCTCCAAAGGTTTTTTGTGCTTTTTGGACAACAATTCTTCCCTTGGTGTGTACCAGGCTCTTCTAATGGAATGTTTTAGCATTTTATCAGGGTAGCCTCTTGTTTTGAGTTGGTTGCTGAGAATTTCTGAGTGTGCTAAGAAATCTTCTTTCCTGGAACAATTCCTCCTAATCCTAAGCATTTGGCTGTAGGGGAGGTTAGCTTTTAAGCTTTGTGGGTGATAGCTTTTATAGTGGAGGATGGTGTTTTTGTCTGTGGATTTGCGGTATAATGTCGTGATTAGTTTTTGATCTTGTACACCAACCTCTATGTCGAGAAACGTGAGGCGGGTGGTACTGTAAGTTAGAGTAAATTTTATGTCGGGATGTCTCGTATTCAACCATTCATGAAATTGGACCAAGGTTTCGACAGAACCCTTCCATTGACACCAGATGTCGTCAATGTAACGATACCAATTTAAAATGTGATTTTGATGGGGGTTATCTTGGTACACAAACCGCTCCTCGTACAGGGCCATGAAAAGGACTGCCATCTCCGGGGCGTAAGGACACCCCATGGCGGTCCCCTTCACCTGCACGTAGAACGTGTCCATGAACCGAAAGTAGTTCCTCTTAAGTGCAATTCGAGCTAGATCGATTATGAATTCCGTGGGCACTCTTTGTGGCTTAGGGCGGGTTTCAAGAAAAAATTTGATTGCTTCTAATCCCTCCTCTTGCGGGATTTGTGTATACAGGGAGACGATGTCAAAGGACACCATTAGGTGTTGGTTCTTATCAAATGTGACCCCTTCAACTTTATTGATAAAGTCCATGGTATCTTTCAAATATGATTTTACCTGGCCCATGAATGGCTTCAAAAATACATCGACATATTTCGCTAGTGGCTCTAACAAGGAGTCACACCCGGAGACTATTGGTCTCCCGGGTGGTTCTGTAAGATGTTTATGTATTTTAGGTAAAAAATAGATTACCGGGGTACGGGGGTTCTTTTTCATTAAGTAGTTAAACTCCTTCGGACCCAAGATGCCTTTGTCAAACCCTTCCGTTAGTTTTGTTCTTATTTCACTTTTGATTTGCTCTGTGGGATCTTCATTCAGCACTCTGTACCACTCTGGGTTATCGATTTGAAGGTGTGCTTCTGCAACATATTTCTCTTTTGCCCACACCACTAGTGCTCCCCCCTTATCAGCAGGTTTCACTACTATTGTGTCATCTTTTCGTAAATCTTGAATGGCTGTTTGTTGGTCCTTTGTCAGATTTCTCTTATAAAAAGCTTTTTGTTTGCCCAACTGTGCAATGGGAGACGCGCCCATCTGTTAAACGTAGAAGGAAAACCCATCCCTGCCCGCGCCCGCATTACGAAGAAAGTGTAATTGACTTCATGGCAACGGTTCGTGAGTGTGCATCCCACCACGAAGTAAGTGCTATTAAAAACGCCATGCCCATGTTTTCATAACACATAGAGACAAGGTGACAACTGACGGTCTCCTTTCTCCTGACGCAGATTCAAGGTCAGGAAATTGAATACATAGACGACATCGCGTCTTGGAAATATTCAGGTACTTTATGCCCCACTATCACTTGAATACACACACAATAAGGGAAAGAGCAGAGATTAAAACTATATTTTGACCTTTTTAATTTATTAGGTACCCAGGTTTGCCCTGAGGAAAAACACGACCAATCACACCGGGTTTGGAAACGCGTCGGCATTTCCAACGAGATCTACTTCTCGAACCCACTACAAGGCACTAAATAGAAAGGATGTCCCGCAGTACAGGACTCATTTGAACTTTTATAAAAAGACGCCTATAGTGTGTAACAGTCCTAAAACTACAAAAGGAATTATGGGAAAGGACTGAACTCCAAACAGCCTCTGGTGTACCTTTACATTAAGTTGGTTTATGCTAATGTTTGTAAATGTTTGTGTAATTATTCATGTCATGATTTTTTCATGTGTAATTGATTCACGATTTATGATTTGAGTTTTTCTGTTATAATTTGTCCAAAGGATGTGTTACAACCTCTTACTGAATCGCAAAAGTAAGAAAAATACTGAAAATAAGTGAAGTAATATTGAGTCTCATAATTCAATAAAGAGCTCACATCTGCTGAAAATTAAAAACAGCATTGAACCCGAGACCAGGCATTTGTGGTTTATCATTACTAATTTCAATTGGGGCCTTTTGATATCTGCACCTAGTCAAGTATTGATTAAAAAATCGGTCCATTCATCAGAGAGAATGCGCTTTTTTACAAAGCAAGTGTGCATGTTCTAAAATTCTACATTCAATTAATTTAGTGCAGTACTTCATTATTCATGAGTTTTTCGAATTTGGAACCTTCAAGTATTTTTTCAAGCAAGCTTTAAAGTGAACATGTATTTTAAGGCAGAAATATTGCCAATGGGGTTAGCTATCTTGTTCATCTCGCTGAGTACTCTTCTCATCATCTACTCTATCAGGGAATTTGATAAAGTGATTCACTTCCATTGTGCCGTGGGCTATCAGCCATCTTGTAGAAGAGGCAGTCTAGTCCTTTGTTTTCAGGACAGCTTGCCGATTCAAAAGGAGTCTATGAAGCTGAAGCGCAGTGGACGCACGCAGCGGGCGTGCCAGCGGTTCACCTAAGGCAAGCCTGCCCGCGCCTGGACCTTGTCTAGTGCCGATCGCCCTGTTCCTCTGTTTCAAATGAAGACAGGTAACATCTGCTACTCTCGATATTCATTATTGGCACTAAAACCCATTACTACTGTTAGCACGGCATGCCCTCCCCATTACCTTATTGATAATGAACGACCAACACCTCACTTAGAAACCCGGCCAGACCCATTAGGAAAATCTGACCAAATGCAAGGAAAGGGCCCTGGTCCCAACAGCGCCAATGTCTGTTGCATGCTACTAAACACAGGGGCCTCATTTATGAGAAATGACGCATCGCTGTGTGAAAGCAGCGATGCGTCACTTCTCAGTGCGCACTCCTTGCGACATGATTGATGCGTCATATTTATAATATGACGCATCATGTCGCGAGGAGTTACAGATACGTCAGTATTTCTGACGTATCTGTAGGTGCAAAAGTGACGCATTACTGGAGTGTGTCACAAAAGTGACGCAACTCGAGCAATGTGTACTTTCACATGGGCAAGTCCCATGTTGTTAGTGCTTGAATCAATCTGGACGCATTAGTGGGCAAGAAATGGCGCAGTGACGTCACTTCCATGACCCTTTCTTGCATAAAAACGCCCCCCTTGCAATCATTATACCTGGTGCATATATAATGTGGCGCAGGGGTTTACAAAGTGACGCATCTACCTAGATGTGTCACTTTGTAAATATGGCGCAACAAGGCACATTTTTTCCGCCACTGGTGCGGCATAAAAGTGACGCACAGCCTCATAAATGAGGCCCAAGATCTCTGGTAAAACACCAGTTAGACCTCTTTGATCTTGTCCAAACCCAAGACGATGATGTGGCATTCATAACAGAAACCTGGGCAGATGAGAGTTCTGGCCCAGATATTGTTGCTGCCACACCCCCCGAATTTGCTGTATACAGACAGTATAGACAGAAAAAAAGGGAGGTGGATTGATGATTTTTTTATGGCAATCATTTTAAAACAAAGTTCGAACCACTACTCACGACAGGCTTCGAGGCACTAACCGTCTTGGTACAGCCTCCAGACTCATCAGTTATTAAGTAGATGCTAATATATCGCCTGCCAGGAGTAAGGAGCAGCTTCACCAATAATCTCAGTATGGTGATTGAGTCATTATCAATGATAATTTCACCGTACTACTGGATTTTAATTTTAATTTGGAAAAATATACTGACCCCATTCCTCAAAAACGTATTGATACTGGACTCACTCTAATCAATAAGGGCCTAACACATAGTGGCTGGACATATGTTGGATGGTATTTTTTCCACTGGTGATGCCATTAAACTTTTTCCATCCTTCCCAGTATTGGTCTGACCACTGAGTTGTTAAATGGCTAATAAAAACTGAAAAAAAACATCCAACATAGGCCCCCATTCAACATGTAAGAGGCAGAGCCTGGCATAAAATACGCTCGGCAGAATTAGGAGAGGCCACTACCTCAATTCCCTGTCAACTAGGAGATAATTTGGAGGAGAATGTGGAGAACTATTGATACTGGTTAAAAACTGCTTTAGACAAATGAAAAAAAGTCACAGCCATGGTATAATGAGAAGCTTAGCCAACATCTAAGAGAACTCCACTCTCTCCTTGTGGAGAAGCGGATCACATTCATACTCCTCACCCACGCCTACAAATCCCTCAACAACATCAGGCCCAAATACCTCAACAATAGAGTTTCCTTCCATGTACCCAAGAGGAACCTCTTCTCCGCTGACCTCACCCTGGCAGAGGTCCCCCGCATCCGCAGAAACAGAACCGGCAGAAGAGCCATCTCCTACATCACGGCCAAGACCTGGAACGATCTCCCTGTGAACATCAGACGCTCCCTGACCCTGCACACGTTCAGGAAGGACCTCAAGACCTGGCTCTTCGGCTGATCCGGAGCTGCTCCCCACCCCCGCGCCTTGAGACCCTCACAGGTGAGTAGTGCGCTTTATAAACCCCTGATTGATTGATCCAGGCAGGAATGCCGCAGACAAGAGCAAAGATGGAGAAAAAGTTATGAGGCAGAAGAAAGGATCATGTATATAGCTAAATTAGCAAAGCATAAAGAGAGCATCCTCACAGCAAAGACCATCTATTTTTACAGAGCACATAAAAACCGCCTGTGATTCTAATAAAACTCTCTTTTCTGTGATAAAGAAATTGGTCACACCTACCAGTGCTAGTCACGCTGGGATAAACCAAGACTTCTGCGACACACTAGCTAGTTTTTTTCAAGAGAAGGTTGTTAATATTTACAATAAAATTGCCGCAAACAAAGTAGATAACTATCAGGCTGAACAGATGCCAACTAATCTAGAGGACAGAAGGAGTTTCTCCACTTTCACAACCCATCCGGAAGAACAACATAGAGACCTAATTCTGTCAATGAAATCTGGCTCACCACATGATCCCTGTCCGCCCAGTATAAGGCATATGTTGCCTGCCCAAGTTGCAGAATATTTGGGATATATCCTTAACCAGATGTTCACTAGTGGGACCCTCCCCGCTCAGTGGAAATTTGCCTCTATTCTCCCACGTTTGAAAAAAGACAACCTGGATTTTGCGGACCCGAGCAATTATGAATCAACAAATTTCCAAATATATAGAAGTGAACTCATTGTTATACAACATACGGATTCAGGAAACACCATAGCACTAAATCAGCACTAATTGTGGCAACGGAAGACATACGAGAAATTCTGGATGGAGGGGGGACGGCTGCATTGGTGCTGCTTGATCTCTCTGCGGCCTTTGATACTGTCTGCCACGAGATGTTGGTCGACCGACTCCAGGACCTGGGGTTAAAAGGAACGGCTATGGATCTCCTAAAATCATTTTTAACGAACCGACAACAAAACGTGGCAATGGGCAATTTTGTCTCCAGGCAGTTCTCCCTGCCATGTGGAGTACCACAGGGATCAGCATTGAGCCCTACACTCTTTAATCTATATGTTACACCACTGGTGCCGAATATCAAAAACGCGGGCTTTACCCTATGCAGATGACACCCAAATTGTGGTGTCTCTGACTAACGGGGGAAATAGCTCTGACGAGGCATTTTGCTCATGCATGAAGAAGGTGAGCAATTGGATGGATTGCAATTGCCTGAAGCTGAATGTCTGAAAAACAGAGGTTATCGTCTTCTGCAACAAACCCTCTCTCTGGACACCAGGCTGGTAGCCGACCGAGTTAGAATCACTGCCCATACCCTCCACCAAGGTAAAGAACTTGAGAATTGTCCTGGACAGTGAGTTAAAATTTAAAGAGCAAGTAAACAAAATAACATCTGCTTCCTTTTGCTCCATAAGGATGTTAACATTTTTTTTTAAAGTATCTGCCCCCGATCTTTTAAAAACAGTGACCATGGCTTTGGTCCTCACACGGATAGACTACTGTAATAGTCTCTACCTCACTTTGACATCAGGCCTTCTGAACAAACTCCAGATTCTGCAGCATGCAGCGGCTCGCTTCATTTTCAAAATACCTAAATATGAATCAGCAAGAGAAGCCATCTGAAAACTACATTGGTTGCCAGTCAGACAACGGTGTAAGTTTAAAGCCCTCTGTTTAGCTTTTAAGTCCTTGCAAGGACTGGGGCCTGACCGGTTTATGAAAAGACTCAAATGGTATGTACCGGCAAAAACATTGCCCTCAGGCTCAGCCAAGAACATGGTGGTCCCCCTATTTAAAAAGGTCACATCAGGGGGAGAAGCATTCACAGAACAACAGCATTGCTTTGGATTGATTTGCCACTTTCCCTAAAAACAGCCACTTCTCTTCTCAGTTTCAGGAAGACGCTAAAAACTTGGCATTTTACACAGGATAGATAAAGCCTTTTTGCTCCCATTTACCACAGTGTTAGCTTCGCTGTCCTCGATTAGAAGACTACAGCGCCAAGACGCCTTTGGGAATAAGCTGCGCTTTATAAATTAAATTTACATTACATCCTATTAGTGAGCATTTCTTTAATTCCATATGAATTCTTGGGTATCATTCATTTCTTTTACATTATTGTACATGGTTAATCACAGTCTGATTAGTATTGTGATCCAAAGTTATTATTGTTATATTCATTTTGGAATATTCATTTCAGTTTAATCTGATATAAATGGTTTATATTTTTATTATTTTCTTTTGTGTTATATATTATTTCTACTATTAGTATGTTATTATTACTATCTTATACATCATTCTGTTTTACTTATTTACAAGAGAGGCTCCACAGCACCCTCTTGATGTTTTATATTAATTATTCAATTTTTATTAAGCTACATTTTTTAAATGTAATACAGTCTTTATGATTAAAGATCTGTCCCCATTTCTCGTTACTCTTAACTACATTCTTTCCTGTTTCTTATTAAACTTTGCAATTCTGTTAGGTTATACTTTGTCCTCAAGTTAATGTTTTTCTAACTGAGTGTATTAGTTTTCCCTGCATATCTATCTAGAGATTTTGTTTCCAGGGGGCAATATACTGAGATTAACCTATGTCAATGATTCCACTACACGTTCTTTTTACAGACTTATGTGGGGTATATAGATTTTCATGGAGAAATACCCACTATATTGTTGGATCTTAGAGCATCTCACCAATCAATTACAAATGTTAATAGGACAAGAAAGAAGGTGCAGAATTGCTTTGGAAAACTCTATAGCACCTCTGTGTGTTTGTCAAGAGAAAACCAACAATCATTTCAATTCTATACGTCTATCTTGATAAGTGTTTTACAACAAATCACCAGTGTGTCTCTGTTGATTCAAATGTGGGAATGTCCTCTGCTGATAGCACTGGCGCTTTATGTGCACCAGTGCTGTTGGTATTACAGAAGGGGACACACAATCCTCATAGCCAGAGCGGAAGTGGGCCAATGATGCCAATGTGGTACCCAGATTTCTGCTGAATTATAAAGAAGGACACTAAAGAGCCGCAAAAGCACCAACTGTTGAAGAAGCAACTGGCCCAGCGGAAGTCCCGCCGCCTGTCTGCTGTCCCCCATAGAGTGCGCTAAAAGATATCTCGTCCTGAAGCTGCTGAGCCTCCAAAGCCTGGGAGACCTGCCGACCTACAACAAAAGAACCAAGGACTTCATGAGAGCAGCAGAGCTGCTTCCATGCATCCTGGAGGCACTCCGAAGAAGACTGTGACACTCCGGAACTGGTTTTTATTGACCAGGTTTCAAATGGATTATTTCCATTTTTTACTTGCTGTTCCGAAGGGGTGATACAGAGGACAAGTGCTATCACCCTGTGGCTGGGACGGAGTGTCTCCACAGGATTTGCTGCACTTAATGTTTTTTTGTAGCTTCTATGATGCTCCCCGGAGGTTCTTTTTAAAATCACTTTTAAAAAAAGCTCAATTTTACTCAGGTCCGCCCAGCCCTTTATTTTTTACAAATGCTAAAGCCTGAATGTATCCCATTTGTGGTTTGGATTCTTGAAATGTTCACTGAGGTACAGAAATTGTATGGAAAATTAATTTTTACCCTACTAATGGCTGTCTTATCTGCTATCTCCTCTAAGATTACTTGCTCGTCCTAGCTGGCTGTCCCATTCAATTTGTATTTTTAGTACTTTTTATTTGTTGTCCAGGGCGTATACATAACCTTTCATATTTTTAGAAATGGCTTTCCGTGCATTATGTTTATGAAATGTATATATGTGCCTTGTTTATTTTTATGGAGAATTGCATTCTTTTATGGTTTTCTATTTTGTAATCCGAATAAAGTGAACCTTATAACCGTGACACCCCGGAACCAAAAAAACCTGATGCCTCAAAGCACCACTGCACCAGCGCTTCCTAGCCCGAGGTGAAGTGGGTCACTGGCGCTAGCCTGGTCTCCAAGGCCCTCTAAGGAAAAAGCCCACTGTGGACTTGCTCACGGTGGACTTCCCGACACCGCTTGCAGCCTCTGTTTGCAAGCCCTCTCTCCTGCAAGTGTTCCCAGTGACAAAAACCCAACGCCTAAACACACCTGTGCACCCGTCGCCCCTGGCCCCTGCAGACAAGGGCCAAAGGTGTCCCCACATCCCGAGCCTTGCAACAGTTCAACCCCCCGTTGGTTCAGTCCGACTGATCCTGCCAGTCAAAGTTTGTAGCCTCTTTTTCGACAGACCGATCTCTGTAGACTTGAATAGGGCTCTTGACCCTGTAAGGCACCTCTGCACCCAACCGCCCTAGACTGCCCGAAGTGAAGTGTTGGTGCTGCTTTGGACCTTGCCCAATTCTCACCTTAAGTCCAGAAGATTGGTTCTGTAAGTCGCTGTTAAGTACCCGAATGCAATACATGTTTTACCTCCATAGGTAAACATTACCTCAAAGTGCTTCAATTCCATTCTGTTTTCTTCAAACTATGCAATTTAAAAAGTATTTACCTGATATTGATGATCTTGTTGCCTAAAGTTATATAAAAGTAATTGTTATTTTTATAAATAAGTGTGGATCTCCTTATTGAGTCGTTTGTATCATTTATCAGCTGTGTGTGTTTAACATATGTCTAACACTCTTCCCTGAGGAGCCTACGGCTGCTCGACCACACTACTGCCTAAAAGAGCACCTTGGGATTGCCAGAGCAAACCCCTCTCTACTAGTAAGGAAATACCTGGACTCTTTGTACAGTATACCTCTGTTTGGTATACCATATAAATGATAATTACGTATTTGTATAGCGCACGACTACCCGGTGGCATCTCGGCGCTTGTACGAATACCGCTAAGGAACCCTTCCTGGCAATTCCCTGTGAAGTGCCCACTCCTGGGCACCCCCAAGGTGAGGCCAGGCATCCTAGCGTTGTTGGGGCCATTGTGGAGATTAAGCAAGCTATTGCCCAGAGTTGCAGAGTGGGACTCATGATTAGAATAGGCACTGAGGCGAGAATTATCAGGTCAGAGGAAATTGAGCCCAGGACCCGCAGAGCGGGAATTGAACCCCGGTCCCGGGCCAGACTTCTGCATCAGGGTCTGCCGCTCTAACCATTGAGCCACACTTCTCCACTGAGCCAGCTTCCTACACCTTCCCTATCTGTTTAATGCTAATTTATTATTTATTTATTTAACAGTTTTCTATTGTCTGGAATCAGGCCCAATAGTGTCTGAGCTCTTCAGATAGAGCATCAATATTCCACAAATACAGCAGGGCAATCATATTATAGAAATCAGAAGGAAAGCGGTGACTGGATTGATCTGGTCTTAGGCAAATGTATGCACAAAACAGGAAACAAATAGGGGCTAAATATACTAGTTTATATGGGTTTTCCATTAAAGGCAGTTGAGCTCAGGGAGAATAGTATAGGGATCATATGGTTGAAACAAGGACTCCTAGAGGTCAGATGAACAGAACAGTGACTTTGACAGGGGCGAGGTGAATTTTATAAATGTCCAACAGACTAGAATTACCGTCATACAGTCTTGAGAGAAGCAATGCTGGGACCATTTTCTCAAGGTATTGTTCCGTAATAAAAGCTTTTATCCCATGTATCAGTTTCAGATAATTGTCTGCAGTCTTGGCTATGATGATGTATTTATGTCAGTTGAGAATGTCTAGAGCATATCTAGAATGAAGTCAAGAGATTTGGAACTTTTAATGATGGTCTTTGTGCATTCTAAGATGTCCTAAAGTCAAGCTAATTTTAAATTGTGGAAACGAATGGTACGGTGGGATGAGCAAAACTCTCACAGGTGCATTTTAGGTGGTGTTGTGTCATCAAGTATTGGATGTGATCAAGTATCTTGGCAGATTAGGGTTGTCATCAAGATAAAAAAAAAAGAGTTGTATATTGTTGGCATATTGGTGTAAAGTATATGCTTAAAGAAGGCTCCAAGGGGTTCAAAAAACAGTGGAATGAGAGAATGAGCTACTTAGAAACTTGAGGTACTCCTTGTAATAACAGAATGGAAAAGCCTCAACTTTAATCTGTACAGGGCAATTTATACGAGGCAAAACAAACCATTTTGGTACTCTGGCTTCAAACCACATTTGTTTTCTCAACGTTTGTAAAAAGGTGCTAAAGTCAACCGTGTTAAAAGCCACTGATCCACTGATAGATCACACCGACTCAATAGGCATGAGTCACAGATTTTAACGATGTGTAAGGCATGATCAGTGATTTCAAATATGTCTGTTTCTTTATGATCATCCAAAGGATTAATTTCGCTATGAAGCTGTTTTTGTTGGAGGTTCCCACAGGTTCTAGCCAGGAGGGAGAGACCAGAGAGAGGACAGAAGTTGGTTAGGATCTTTTCGGTTAGGTTCAGCAATTTTTAAGGGAAGAGAGACATGTACTACTTAAGAAAATTAACAAATATCCATTACGAAAGCCCTATGTATGAAGCTGGTCCAGTTGTTTAGGAAATGTAGCCTTGGATCTTGATCTAGGACGACCCCTATGAGACCTCAGAAATGTGCTGGGCTTGAGCTTGGAGATTGTGTTAAAAAGTTCAGTCTCTGCTACTTCATACAAAATAGACCAAAGGTTTTATGATTTTCTGAACAATATGTGACTAGAAGTGTTAGGGGAGGCAGCTTAAGGGAGGCTATAATGTTTTTGAGTTTGCAATTATTCGCTGAGTCATCCATTGTGGTTCATTATGTCTACATTGAGCCTCTGGATTGCCTCATCAGATTTTATGCCCCCCTGTTCTACATGTGCAATTTAACACGTACCTCTTAATGCTGCAAGACCAGAAAATCTGAGCATCACGGTGATGAATTTCAAGCCAGGCCTCTATGAAGTCATGGGCTGTATGGGACACCAGAGACCCCAAGCTACAGAATGACAAGTACATGACCAAGTAAGACTGTGGCATTTCAGATCTACCTTTTGATGAGATAAGCAAGTGCCCTTCCCCAGCTCAAGAAATGTTTAATTTAGGTCCTAAGTTGAACAAAGAATCTGCAGTTAAGGCAGTGTCTTCCCTCTCTCTTTATCATAAGAGTGCTCAAGTAAGATCTTAAACTACCTACACAAGAGAGCTGGACCAAAGCCATTTCTGTCATAATAAAGAACACACTTTTATGGTAAGCTTATGCGCTGTTCTGGATATTTAATGGCCACATTTTAGTTAATCCAAAAACTTGCAGCTTGTCTTTTAGGAAAGCATATGGCTGTGATCGTGACTACATTGGTATTTTAGTTGGATACTGCAAATGAAAGCTCTGTGCATCATTTGTTGTTTCAGCTACACCTCCTCCTCTGTATTCGTGTGCGTCCAGCCTTTTAGTGTCCGCCTATTTTAAATACTGCTATTTGGGAAGCTGGTCTTTTTTGTAAAATGTTCCTTTGATAGACTATCTCTTTAAGTAAAAATGCACAAAAACAGTTTTTTTAGCTTTTATATAGCAAACCTGTTAATCCTGCCTTCCACTCCACTTTGAAATTGTTGTTTATAGAGCACACAGTGAACAAAGAATGAATATCACAGTGTATGTATTTGGATCAATTAAATGTATGTAATTTCACTGCTGTGCGATAGATCCTGAAACCAAAAGGCTTTAAGACAATTACATTTTCTCAGGAAATCAGTAAAATATTTTGTTGGTACTACTACAAAACAAATACTCTATGGAATCCCTTGAGTAGCACTACTATCCATATTACCTAGTAGTTAAATCACTTAAATAATATTGTTTTCTTTTTTCCTCAAAACATATTTAACCACATTAATCATGAAAGTTGTAAACCGAATACCAAAAAGAAGATTCATTTGTATCAACAATTATGTATAATATTATTTTATCCCTACTGTGTAATATCCTGTTTAGCTTTAACCTTTGTTGTGAATTAGCACTTATTTCAGTGGGGATGGATAGAAATAAAATAATGGATCAATTTCTTTGAAGTGGGATAGCAAATAGTGTCAATGTTAAGCCTTGGAGAGAAAAGCCAAATGTATTTGCTTCAAGGCATTATGTCTTAATCAACATACAGTAAGGTCTGAACCAAAAGAATGTGAAAAGGAAGCTTATTGTGTCCACATTTGGCATTGTTTGTCTTTGTTTAAGAAGTTTTTTGCATGCAAAATGTAAATGTCTTCCTCTGTAAGAACACCACCAAATCAGTAATAAGAAGAAAGTTTGTCTGTGTCCTCTTTTACCTATTTTTTGGTTGTTAGAAAAAATCTAAAATTTAAACTACAAACTACATTCAATATATTGTGAAATGTATACGCAAATTGCAAGCATCCTCTTTGATGATAAATATTGCAGAAATCTGCTGATCTATTGCAGAGGTAACACAAACCATGAGATATCGTTTACATGCTTAAGTGTATTTTCATTGTTTCTTGATGTAGTACCAGGGTCTCACTCATGCACAACGGTTTAATGTAGTTAATTGTGAACTTTATCTTCTTGTTCATTCTTGGCTGCATTGTTGGACCTTTTATAGACTGCTTTTTAGGCACTTAATAAAATTAAATGAATAAAATCACACTAAGTGCCCTTCACGCATGGGGATGCACCCACATCCACAGTAGCTCTGCACCCACATTCGTAACACTGTAGTAGGAAAATCTGTGCCTGTATTCCAGATTTCTTTTACAGTTTCCATTTTTTTGGTACATTCATCCAGATCGCTTTAAAGTCGACCATCTTCTTTTACAATCCATAGGTACAGAAGCTGACCTCGTCATTAACGGAGAAGAATCACAACTTGGTAAGTGACTTAATCCACCAGAAAACAACTTAATCGCATGATTGTCCATAGTTTGATTAAATACCTGTGCAGTCCCATTCTATATGTTAGGACTACTTCTAAATAAGTGTTGTATGTAAATATTGAGCATCAAAAGTAACTCAATGCTATTGATGTGCAATTTTGTGCCATTCCTTTAAAATGGCAAAGTTGGCTTTCATGAATATATTTTACCTATCAGTTAATTGAGTCATTCAGCATAGGTGAAAGCATAGGAGAAAGAACATAGCTGCCAGTTTAAATTGAATTATCTACCTGTGTGTCAGCTCAGACCCTGAATGGCACATGGAACAATGGCCTGCAGCAGGCAATTTAATGATATACGAATGTGATCATTTTCTGTGTTGACCGTTCTATAATAATCCCTACTTTGCATTTCAGTAAGTCATATCCTTAAGAAGAAATTCTCTGTTGAGTCAACAGATACAGTGTGGCCTTCATATCTCCATTGGAGCTCTACTGCTCATGTTGGCTTGTAAATGTAAAGTAACAGTTACTGTATATTCATATGAACCAACATCAGTCTTAGTGATTTGTTGGCAGAAGGTGGCTTTAGTATCCAAGGGTCCTATTCAGTAATTTATGACACAGATCGAATGTGCTGTCTTCTCTCAACATAGACTTTCACTACTTGGCCAAGAACAAATATTAAGAACAAATATTGTTTAGATAAATGTAAATGTACAATAATTTATATAGCGCAAATCACCAAGCGGTTTCTAAGCGCTTGCTTAGGGAACCCGTCCTGGTATTCCCTTGTGAGATAACCCCGGCAGGGTATCCGCAAGATGAAAGCCAGGCATCCCGCCGCAAGGGGCCGTTGTGGAGATTAAGCAAGCTGTTGCCCAGAGTCGCAGAGTGTGAACCCGTGAATCGAGTAGACACCGGAGCGAGAATTGTCAAGTCCATGGACATTTTAGGACTCAAGACCCCGCCGAGCCGGGAATTGAACCCTAGTCCCGGGCTGACCTCTGCTTCCAGGTCTGCCTCCTCTAACCAGTGAGCCACACTTCTCCACAAAGAACAACTAAATATCTAATCTATGTTGCACAATTCTATGTATTCCAACCCTACTCCTTTTTATATAAAGTTGCCAATGAAACATGCTTTTCCAGAAAAAGACTGGGATGTAATTGAAGAGTTGTATATAGTTTAAGTCACTTACAGTAATAACTGTGTTGAACTATTTTCCATGGTAATACTTCTGAATTCTCTATGCTGTATTTGATGTTAAGCTGGACTTGGAGGATGAAAACATGGACCAAAGTTTTGACAAACATCACTTAAAAATGGAATGCATTATTTCTACGATCTATACTTTTACTAGGGAAATGCAATCAGTGTTGGCATAGCATTCTCTCCATAAAAGGTAATCAGAAACAAAATGTTCTAATTACAATTGGTGCCTTTTGATATCGGCACCTAGCCGCGTATTGATTAAAAAATCGGTCCATCCAGCAGAGGGAATGTGCTTTTTTACAAAGCAAGTGTGCATGTTCTAAAATTCTACATTCAAATAATATAGTGTAGTACTTCATTATTCATGAGTATTTCGAATTTGGAACCTTCAAGTACTTTTTCCAGCAAGCTTTAAAGTGAATATGTACTTTAAGGCAGAAATATTGCCAATGGGGTAAGCTACATCCTTCATCTCCCTGATCACTCTTCTTACGATCAACTCTAGCCTATTATTGAGCATTTCTGTGATTCCCCATTATTTCTTTAAGAGCAATAATTACTTTTCTATATTCTATGTGATTATTCATAGTCTGGTCAGTATTGAGAACCAATTTTATTATTGTTATATTCATTTTGGATTATTCGTTTCACTTTATTCTGACATAAATGTTGATATTTTCAATATTTTCTTTTGTGTTCAATATAATTTCTACTAGTATTATATTATGATTACTATCGTATATCATTCTATATTTTATTTATCTACATGAGAGACTCCCCAGCACCCTCTTAATGTTTTATACTAATTATTCCATTTCTATTAAGTTAAAAATTGTGAATGTAATACTTTCTTTATAGTTACAGTTCTCTCCCCAATTCTTGTATCCCTTAACTGCATTCATTCCTGTTTCTTATTAACCTTTACAATTCTATTATGGTATTCTCTATCCTCAAGTTAAAACATTTTTTTACTCAGTTTATTTGTTTTCCTTGCATATCTACCTAGGGATTTGTGTGCAGGGGTCAATATACTGAAATAAACATATGCCACCAATTCACCACAAGATCGTTTCACAAACTTGTGTGGTGAATATAGATTTTCAGGGAGAAACACCCACTATATTGTTAGATCTTGCTGCATCTCACCAATCAATTTAAAATATTAATAGGACAACAAGGAGGGTGCAGATAGGTTGTTTTTACAACAAATCACCAGTGTGTCTGTGTTGATAAAAAATGAGCTTAGGCCTCTATTTTAAATCTGGCAGTACATTACTCCTACTACATCTCCTGATTCCCTCTAATCCAACAGGAGAAGCAGCCAACTCCTACAGATATCAGGCCACCAAAGCTTCCTAGGATTGACTACCTGACTAGTGGAAGCAACTTCACCAGACAAATATGTTAGCACTAGCGTGTGCAACAAGAGGTAGGCTGACCTCTCAGGGCTGGTGAGAAATGTGCCTTTTACACATTCATTCCGGGCTTGGGAATTTTCTATCAACCATCTTCCCCATGACCACTCATCCACCTCATTCCAACCAGGGCTAAAACAAACTAAAATGTGTTAGCTCAAGTTAGCAGTCTGACTTCCATCCTGACTACATCTTAGTCCCTATATTTATTGTGATTTCTGTTAGTGTGCGATAATTTATTTTCTTTTTTTCTGACGGTAATTAATTTATTACATGTATGGGTGCTTTACTGCACAAGATGCATTGGTAGGAAAACTCATTTTTCACAGGAACCAGTGAAATACAGAAACATTTCCAAATGGCATTTGTTGTGTGCAGCAGGGGTTGGTAGCTGTGACACGTTGGGTGCAGGGCTTGGCTGAAGGCTAGTCCTCTGGCCTACCCCAGGTGTACCTTGTCTTGGTCCCCTCAATGTAACTGGCTTTGGGACCTTTTGTGAGTCAAGAGGTTGACAGATCATGATTAGTCACGGATATGACATCTACATCCAGGCCCTATGGACAGCCCTCTGTAGTTTGGTAAAATACACTACACACTCCTGAGATGAGCAGACTGGCATACAACCTTAGAGCTAACAGTTTGAGTTAAACCACCTCTAAGTGCGCCACAGTGTTCAATCCCTCAAAAGTTTCGAGAAAGTTCTAGAAATAAACATCCACACCTTATAAACATCCAGTTTACATGGAATCTGTCTGTAGTACTGAACAGCAACTGTTTAACTTGAGCACATGTCCATTGTTGGATCATCAGCGGTGAACAGAAGCTTGGGTTTTCTCACAGATTTTCTGCAAAAGGCTTTGACTGTAAACAACAACCCATTTAGCAACATTCGTCTGCAACGTACATGGGTGTTTTACAAAAAATCACCAGTGTGTCTGTGTCGATTAAAATTAGTTTAGGGCTTTATTTTAAATCTGACAGTGCAGCGCTTCTGCTAGGTCTCCTGATTGTCTCTAATCCAATGGGAGAAACAGTCAACTCTTACTGATATCTGGTCACCAAAGTAACCCAGGGTTGAGTACCTGGCTAGTAAAAGCAACTCCACCAGACAATATGTTAGAACTAGTTTGTGCAACAAGAGATAGACTGTCATCTCAGGACTGGTGGGAAATGTGCCTTTTACACATTCATTCTGGGCTTCGTGATTCTCTGTCCAGAATCTCCCCATGACCTCCCTCTCACCTCCTAACAGTGAGAGATAAATACAAACCAAAATGTGTTAGCTCAATTTAGTAGTACGACTTGCATCCTGGCTACATCTTAGTCCCTTTATTTATTGTGAGTTCTGTTAGTGTGCGATAATTACATTTCTGTTTTTGGGAGTTAATAATTTATTACATATTTGGGTGTTTTATTGCACATGATGCATTGGTAAGAAAACTAATTTTTCACAGGAACCAGTGAAATTATTTCCAGAGGGCCTTCTGCCATGTGTAGCATGGGTTGGTCATCTGTAACAGGTTGGGTGCAGGGCCTGGCTGAAGGCCAGTCCTTTGGCCTACCCCAGCTGTACAGTGTCTTGGTCCCCTCAGTGTAACTGGCTTTGGGACCATTGGTGTGTCAAGAGGTTGATAGATAATCATTAGCCATGGATATGACATCTTCAGCCAGACCCTATGGACAGCCCTCTGTAGTTTGGTAAAATACATTACACACTCGTGAGATGAGTAGACTGGCATACAACCTTAGCGCCATGCTTACAACCCCAGAGTGTGTCCCAATGTTCAGTGCCTCAAACCTTTCAGCGAAGTTCTGGAAATAAACATCCACATCCTATAAACATCCCATTTACATGGAATCTGTCTGGAGCAGTGAAAAAGAACTGTTTAACATGAGCAAGTGTCCTGACATCCATTGTTGTGAACAGAAGCTTGGCTTTTCTCTCAGATTTTTTGCAACAGGCTTTGGCTTTAAGCAACATCTCATTTAGCAACATTCCTCTGCAACGTACACCAAGTGCACTAAGATGTTACCTTATTTTACATGGAGTACTTCAAAAACTTTACTGGCAGGTAAAGTACGCCCCATATAACTTTCAGCATGCACAGCCAGACTTAGCTCCAGGCCCTACCATATTTCTATTTTGTCAACCCACTTGTGTAGACATCGTAATCCTATACTCCATACGACTGTAGGTCCTTTTAAAACAAATATGATGTAAACTGACGTCATTATTTTTTGAGTAATGTGAATAGCAGTGACATGGATGGTGTCATCAGTGGTGTCCTCATCAGTGTCAGATAGCATGCCATGATGGATGGAATATGTGAGGTCATAAGCAATGCATGACAGGAGTTCAAGTTATAGTCAGTTAACTAAACTGAAACTGGATAATTCCAGTTGTCTTTGGGGTTTTAAACATTAGTTCTTGCCTCATTTGTTCACGTACTAGAACAGCACTTTAGCCTTTGTTTTTTTCAGTGAATGTCTGCTTTTTTAAATCAGATTCTAAGTTTAGTCTGTGTAAAATGTTCTTCATGCAGACAACCCTACTGCAAGCGGCCTTCGGAAGGCATAAAACCTCAACAACGCCCTATACACACAACTTGCATCTGTATGCAGAGGAGTTTGAATACAGGGTTAGCCTCTGGTCAGCTTGACTGTTTTGAATTTTTTCATACATTTTCTTTATTTATATTTATTTATTTAAAGTATTTGTATAGCGCAGCTGATACCTTGCAGGTTTCCTGGCGCTGGAACTTTTCTTAGTTTGAAAGCATTTTTGTATTGTTTTTACAATGATGAATTACTTCTTTGGACCTTTTAATTATTTTTGTGGTTGATTTTTATTTAGCAATGAACTTTTTTCTATTACTTATTTTATTCTGTTAAAGAATTTATGTTGGTGTTTCAAGTGGTTCTGCATAGCTTTTGCAAACATTTCTTTTGTTAGTGTCACCAGAAACCACGACCTTCATACATTGTTTGCAGTTTGTTGCTAAATACTGCACATATTTATCATGTTCCTCTTCTTGGTTGCCAGAGTAGTTCATCTGGTAAAGAATCAACATCTTCTTCTCACTGATGTGCTTTATGCAGCTCCACCCAAGCAACCTGCTTGGGTTGAATTGTCTGCCGGTCATTTCACATGCTACTTGTGTCCATAGAGTACTGACTAGTTAGGCCCCTATAGAAAACCTGATTGTACAAGTGCAAGTTACATTGCGGATATTGATGAATTTTTTTGCCTGTCTGAAAAGGTTTTTTAAAAAGTACAGACAGGCGTTAGTGAAATATGCTGTTGTAGATGTTTATGACACAAATAACAAATTGTCATCTTGTGATATTCCATTAGGGGTAGGGCCTATGGTTGGAGTTGTAGGTACCTGCTGATGTGAAGTTTGGTCTAAAGCAATGAGCGAGATGGAATCTGTGGTTTCTGTAAAATGGCGATGTATAAATTGTGTTCACGAAATTGGTTTATGCTTATGTCTATAGCCTGTGGCCAATGAGATGGCTGTTTTTTCTTTATGTTCTTTTGGTACCACTGTTACTCCTCTGACACCTATTAACACATGGAGATAATGATTGTGCCACCGGAAACTGATAAAACAAGGCCTTTTCTTCCTTTTCATCAACAATGCAATCTCTCACATTGATAAATTGATAAACTGTGCAGGTGGGATAATCCTTGCCTCTTTGTCCTTAATAGAATTGAAAGTTCTTGACATGAATGCTTGAAAATCTTTCATTCTGTGTGAGGACCTGAGGTTCATATTATGCTTGTTTAAAGCTGATCCACCACCATAGATGCAATATTTACAATAGGTTTATAACCAAAGTGTTTAAAAGTAGAGTCTGCTGACCAATCAGCCACTCTCATGATGTCCTCTAAACGAGACCCCAATACCAAGGACTTAAATTCTACAGCTTCCCTTACTGAATGCGCACCAAACACAGACACATTGCCCTCTTTTCCTGTAGCAACCATTTGACCCAACATGGCAGAGGCCACCGAATGAAAGGGTTTCCGCAGAACAGTCCCCATTTGTCTCAAATGATCACATCTGATCCATAGAGATGCCAGCTCCTAAGTTTAAAGGCATTGAACAACACACAACTGAGGTTTGTCAGGAGAGCTGGAATAGAAATAGTAAATATTTTTGTGCACCTGGAAAGTTGGAAAGAAACTCATTCTGGAGTAAACACTTTACCTGCAACGTTGAGAGCTTTGACATCCAAGACTGCAGCAGGAGATGAGACAAAGAAGGGTAGTCAGTTTAGTTAACAAATTCTTACGTGATAGGAGGGAGTTCTCTGGCCAGTATTTTATGACCTAAGCACCACATTTACATCCCAAATCATAGAATAATGAGGCCTCAGTAATTTCGAGACTTGGATGCCACACATGATCCTGCAAATCAAAGGATGTTCTCCGATCGGTTTACCATTCAGGGAATTATTGCTGGCAGAAATTGTTAAATGAAAATCATTCACAGATCGCTTTTATGATAGCGCTGGGACGCCCGAGGGTAGCTACGCGCTCTAGAAATCCTAAATCAAATCAAATCGCTAAGCCATACCTTCTGCTGCAAGAGTTGACAGGAAATTCACTACCTGGGACAGGTCTGCCTCCACAGGATCAAGGCCATCTGGATTACACCAACTGACCCATCAACACCATGCCATAGGATATCACTTGGGTGCTGTTAACCCCTTCGCTGTGGGGGTTGTTTTCCCGCTGTGCTTGGGGGGAGGGGGCGCGTGCGGCGCCCGCATGCTCATGACGAGCTGAGCTCCTGTGCTCATGACGAGCTCAGCTCGTCATGACCACACCCGTTCCCGTGGAACGCTCAGCACAGCAAGGGAATTATCCCCGCATTCGAGCGTTCCACGGCTCATGACGAGCTGAGCTCGTCATGAGCACCGGAGCGCCGTGGCTCATGACGAACTCAGCTCGTCATGAGCATGGAAGGAGTTAAGCCAAGACTGGGTAACAAACATCTCAGCTTGCTGCAAAAGCCCCATCAAGCTCCAGCATCTCTTGAAAGACATCACACCTTGAGACAAAGCAACCCTTGTAGAACCAGGGGATGTGGATTCCCTGAGGGGTCCCTCTGGAGCTCTCCCAATAGAGGAACTTGTCTTGGAAGATTGCATGAAAGATCGATCAGAGTTAGGAACCAAGATTGAGATCTCCAGAGAGGGGTCCCACTGACCAGATTTGCCACGCTGAATCCACACCTTAGCTGCCGCTTGAGGAATCATTAGAAACAGGGTAAAGGTGTTCAATAACCCTTGACTCCAGTCTTGAAGAAAAGCATCAGTCGCCATGGCCAGAAGTTCCAGCCTTCAAATGAACACTAGGGAATGCTGGGCATTCAGACAAGATGCAAATAAATCTTTCTGGCAAGGACTCCACAGATGTTGAAGCCACCAAAAGATGATGGGAAATAACCTCCAATTGCTGCAATCTTTCAGAAATCTGCAATCACCTTGGAATGACCTAGGGAGATGTTCTGCAATCACTGAGCTATTGTGCTGCAGGCTAAAATGGCAAAATTATTTGCCATCATTGGAACTGGAGATATTGGTGGTGAGGAAGAAAAATTGGAGCCATGAGGTAGGCATCTTTCAGGTTGAGCTGTAACATCCAGTCGCCTTCTCTGAAGAGATCTCTTGAGAAGGTGAATGCCCTCCATTTTGAAATGGTGTAACAAACCCAGTTGTTGAAGTCCCTGAAGTTGAAAACCAGCTTGTGATCCCCACACCGCTTGGCAACCAAAGAAGATGGTACTGCAAAAACCTCTCAGATTTTGAGATGCCAGGGAAGTGGCACAATTGGCCAACAGACTACGAATCTCCTTGTCTATGACTGCCTGGTCTGAAAGAGAAAAAGACGTGGTCCCATAAAACTCCATCTGATATACCGGTTCAGTTTGGAGGACCTAGGTTTTCTGAGTTATTTGAATCCAATTAATAAAAATGAGACAACTCCGACTCGCCCCCATGATGCATGAGATGGGGAAATCAAGCTCACCTGTAATTGACAGCTGCGCTCCTCTGTGCATTCCAAATTGGGAGGCGCCCCTCCTGTGCCTGGCTCTGCAGGACCGGGAAGGGTAGAAGGAGTTGCCATCGCCGTAATACTGCCAGTTAGACCTACTAAAAAACAAATACTCTATGAAATTCCTTGAGTGTCACTACCATCCATATTTTTTAGTGGTTAAATCACTTGAATAATATTGTTTTCATTTTTTACGCAAAACATTTAGCCAAATTAGTCATGAAAGTGGCAAAGCAAATACCAAAACAAGATAAATTATTATCAACAATTATCCATATTATTCTTTTATCCAAACTGTGTAATATCCTGCTTACCTGAAACATTTGTTATGAATTGGCACAATCATTTCAGTGGGAATGGATAGAAAAACAAATAGAGGATGATTTTGTATGCTGTAGGATAGCAAATAGTGTCAATGTTAAGCCTTGGAGAAAAACGCTAAATGCATTTGCTTCAAGGCTTTCTGTTTGTATGCCTTAATCAACATGCAGTAAGATTCTGAAACAAAAGTCTGCAGAAAAGGAAGCTAATCGTGTCCAAATTTCGCATTGTTTGTCTTTGCTTATAAAGTTTTCGGCATGCACAATTTACATCTTCCTCTATAACAACAAAACCAATTCAGTAATGCAAAAACAAATTATCTGTGCCTCTTTAAAAACAAAATTGTTTGTGGGAAAAATCTCAAATTTAAAAGTGTTTTTGACCCAAACTACTTTCAATATATAGTGGAATGTATAACCAATTGCAAGCATCATATTGGATTAAAAAATATTGCAGCAAGATGCTCATCCATTAAAGAGGTAACACAAGCCATGAGAAATCGTTTACATGCTTAAGTGTATTTCATTGTATCTTGATGTGTTAACAAAAATGAGTCTCACTCATGCACAAAGGTGCAATGTAATTAAGTGTGTACTTTATCTTCTTGTTCATTCTTGGCTGCATCTTTGGACTTTTCATAGACTGCTTCTTAGGCACTTAATATAATTAAATGGATAAACTCACACTAAATGCCCTTCCCACATGGGGATGCACCCACATACCCAGCAGCTCTGCACCCACATTCATATCACTATAGTCAGAATATCTGCTGCCTGTATTTCAGAAATCTATTACAGTTTCTATTTTTCTTGTGCATTTGTCTAGATCTCTTCAAAGTTGACCATCTTTCATTAAAATCCACAGGTACAGAAGCTGACCTTGTCATTAACGGACCGGAATCGCAACTTGGTAAGTGATTTGATCCATCAGAAAATTACTTAATCTAATGATTGGCGACAGCTGAATGTATCGCCTGTGCAGTACTAGCCTATATATTAGAGCTACTTCTACATAAATGTTGTATGCAGATCCAGAGCATGAAAAGTAACTCAACTCTATTGAACTGCAATTTTTTGCATTTCTTGAAATGGCAAAATTGTCTTTCATAAATATATTTTACCAATAAGATAATTGAGTCCTTCATTATAGGTGAAAGAACATAGCTGCCAGTTTATACTGAATTATCTACTTGTGTGTCAACTCAGACCCCAAGTAGCACATGGAACAATGTCCAGCAGCAGACAATTTAATGATACAAGAATGTGATCAACTTCTGTGATGATCGTTCCATAATAATCCGTACAGCATTTGGCTAAGATTCATTTCAGCAAGTCATATCCTTAAGAAGAAATTCTCTGTTGAGTCAACAGATACAGTGTGGCCTTCATTGCTCCATGGGGGCTCTACTGCTCATTCTGGCTCATACATATAAAGTAACAGTAACTGTATATCCATATGAACTAAGAACTGTCGTTATGATTTGCTGGCAGAGTGTGGCTTTAGCATCCAAGGGTCTATTCAGTAAATTATGACACAGACCGAATGTGCTTCTCTGCTCTGAAAGTAGACTTCCACTACTTGAGCAAGAACAAATATGTTTTAGATAAAGAACGGCTAAATATCTAATCTATGTAGTACAATTGTATGCATTCCAACCCTACTCCTTTGGATATAAAGTTGACAATGAAATGTGCTTTTCCAGAAAAAGACAGGAATATCTCTGGGATGTGTTGAACTTTTTTTCCATGGTAATCCTCCTGAATTCTTGATGTTCTGTTGCTATTAAGCTGGGCTTAGAGGCTTAATACATGGACCAAAGTTTTGACCAACATCACTCAAAAAACGGAATGCCTTATTTCTACGATCAGTACTTGTACTAGGGAATTGCTTATCAGTGTTGACATAGCATTCTCTCCATGAAAGGCAATAAGAAACTAAATAGTATAATTATAGTTGGTGCCTTTGGATATCCACACTTAGCTGAGTATGGATTCAAAATTCGCTCTCTCCAGCAGAGAGAATGTTCTTTTTTTTAGCAAAGCAAGTGTGCATGTTCTAAAATTCTACACTCAATTAGTATGCGCACAGTACTTCATTGTGCATGAGTATTTCGAATTTGGAAATTTCAAGTACTTTTTCAAGCAAGCTTTAAAGTCAACATTTATTTTAAGGCAGAAACATTGCCAATGGGGTAAGCTACATCCTTTATCTCCCTGAGCACTCTTCTCAACATCCACTCTAGCCTATTAATGTGACTTTCTGTAATGCCATATAAATTCCTTGGGGGTGTTAATTACTTTTATGCTATTTTATGTGATTAATCATAGTCTAATTAGTATAGGGAACCAACTTTCATAATTGTTATATTAATTTTGGATTATTCATTTCTGTTTAATCTGACATAAATGTTGATATTTGTATTATTTTCCTTTGTGTTACATGTTATTTTTACTAATATTATATTATGATTACTATCATATATATATCATTCTTTTTTATTTATTTACAAGAGAGACTCCCCAGCACCCTCTTAATTTTTTATACTATGTATTCCATTTCTATTAAGTAAAAAAAAAGTCATACTTTTGTTATAGTTACAGGTCTCTCCCATTTTCTCGTTTCCCTTACCTGCATTCCTTCCTGGTTCTAATTCAACTTTACAATGCTATTATGTTATACTCTATCCTCAAGTCAACATTTTTTCTGACTCAGTGTATTTGTTTCCTTGCATGTCTACCTATAGATTTTGTTTCCAGGGATCATTATACTGAAATAAACACATGTCACTGACTCTCCTACAAGAGCTTTTCACGAACCTGTGAGGGGAATATAGATTTTCAGGGAGAAACACCCACTATATTGTTAGATCTTGCAGCATCTCACCAATCAATTTAAAATGTTAATAGGGCAACAGAGAGGGTGCAGAATTGCTTCAGAAAACTCTGTAGCGCCTCTGTGTGTTTGGCAAGTGAAAGCCAACAGTCATTTCAATTCTATACGTCTGTATTGATGGGTGTTTTACAACAAATCACCAGTGTGTCAAACGATCACTCCTGATTATTCGGGATGCCAGCTCCTAAGTTTAAAGGCATTGAACAACACACAACTGAGGGTTGTCAGGAGAGCTGGAATAGAAAATACATTTAGTAAATATTTTTGTGCACCTGGAAAGTTGGAAAGAAACTCATTCTGGAGTAAACACTCTACCTGCAACGTTGAGAGCTTTGACATCCAAGACTGCAGCAGGAGATGAGACAAAGAAGGGTAGTCATTTTAGCTAACAAATTCTTACCTGATAGGAGGGAGTTCTCTGGCCAGTTTTTTATGATCTAAGCACCATATTTACATCCCAAATCAGAGAATAACGGGGCCTCTGTAGTTTCGAGATTTGGATGCCACACATGACCCTGCAAATCAAAGGATGTTCTCCGATCGGCTACAATTAGCTTAGGGCTCTATTTTACATCTGGCAGTGCTGCGCTTCTGCTAGGTCTCCTGATTGCCTCTAATCCAACGGTAGAAACAGTCAACTCCTACTGATATCAGGCCACCAAAGTAACCCAGGGTTGATTACCTGACTATTGGGAACAACTCCACCAGACAAATATGTTAACACTAGTGTATGCAACAAGAGGTAGACTGTCATCTCAGGACTGGTGGGAAATGTGCCTTTTACACATTCATTCTGGGCTTGGTGATTCTCTGTCAAGAATCTCCCCATGACCTCCCTCTCACCTCTTAACAGTGAGGGATAAATACAAACTAAAATGTGTTAGCTCAATTTAGTAGTATGACTTGCATCCTGGCTACATCTTAGTCCTTTTATGTATTGCGAGTTCTGTTAGTGTGCGATAATTACATTTCTGTTTTTGGGAGTTAATAATTTATTACATATTTGGTGGTTTTATTGCACAAGATGCATTGGTAGGAAAACTCATTTTTCACAGGAACCAGTAAAATACGGAAATTATTTCCAGAGGGCCTTCTGCCATGTGCAGCATGGGTTGGTCATCTGTAACAGGTTGGGTGCAGGGCCTGGCTGAAGGCCAGTCCTTTGGCCTACCCCAGCTGTACAGTGTCTTGGTCCCCTCAATGTAACTGGCTTTGGGACCATTTTTGTGTCAAGAGGTTGATAGATGATCATTAGCCACGAATATGACATCTTCAGCCAGGCCCTATGGACAGCCCTCTGTAGTTTGGTAAAATACATTACACACTTGTGAGATGAGTAGACTGGCATACAACCTTAGCGCCATGCTTACAACCCCGGAGTGAGTTAAATCATGTCTAAGTATGTCACAATTTTCAGTGCCTCAAACCTTTCAGCGAAGTTCTGGAAATAAACATCCATATCTTCTAAACATCCCATTTACATGGAATCTGTCTGGAGCAGTGAAAAACAACTGTTTAACATGAGCAAGTGTCCAGACATCCATTGTTGTGAACAGAAGCTTGGCTTTTCTCTCAGATTGTTTGCAACAGGCTTTGGCTTTAAGCAACATCCTATTTAGCAACATTCCTCGACAACGTACACCAGGTGCACTAAGCTTTTACCTTATTTAACATGGAGTACTTCTGAAACTTTACTGGCAGGTAAAGCACGCTCCATAAACCTTTCTGCATGCACAGTCAGACTTCGCTCCTGGCCTTACCATATTTTTATTTAGTGAACCCACATGTATAGACACAGTAATTATGTGCTGTATTAGACTGTAGGTCCTTTTAAAACAAATATGATATAAAATGACGTAATTATTTTTTCAGCAACGTGAATAGCAGTGACATGGATGATGTCATCAGTGGTGTCATCATCGATGTTAGTTAGCAGGCCATGAGTGAGGTAATATGTGAGGTCATAAGCAATACGTGACAGGGGCTCAAGTTATACTCAGCTGACTATCTGTAACTGGATAATTTCAGTTGTCTTTGGGGATTTAAACATTAGTTCTTGCCTCATTTGTTCTCCTAACTATAACACCACTATAGCCTTTGCTTTCAGAGTGAATGTCTGTTTTTCTATCAGATTCTAAATTTAGTCTGTGTTAAACCGTTTTTATACAGGCAACTCTAGTGCACACGGCCTACAGCAGGCATTCAAGCCTCAACACTGCCCTCTGCACACAATGTGTATCTGGATTCAGGATTGGCCTGTGGTCCATTTGACTGTTTTTAGTTGTTCTATAATTTTTTTAACCTTTTATGGTTTGAAAGTATTTTCTTTTTGTTTTTATTATGATGAACTATTTTGTTGAACTTTTTAATTATTTTTGCAATAAATTATTTTTTTCTATTGCGTATTCTGTTTTTGTAAAAGTATTTATGTTGGTGTTTCAAGTGGTTCTGCAAAGCTTTTGCAAACATTTCTTTTGTTAGTGTCACCAGAAGCCATGACCTTCATACACTGTTTGCAGTTTGTTGCTAAATACTGCATGTATTCATCATTTTCCTCTTCTTTCTTGCCAGAGTAGTTCATCTGGTAAATTATCAACTCCTTCTGCTTACTGATGTTCTTTATGCAGCTCCACCCAAGCAACCTGCATTGTCGGCATCTGCTTTCACATGGTACTTGTGCCCATAGAGTACTGGCCAGTTAGGCCCTTCCAGAACACCTGATTGTACAACATGCAAATTACATTTCAGACATTGAAGGTTTTTTTTTTTTTTGCCTGGCTGGCTGGAAAAAGTAAAACTATTAAAAACCATGGATTCCCTTTCCGGCGTTAATAAAAAAATCTGCTGTAGATGTTTATTGCATGAATATCACATTGCCCTCTTGTGATATTCCAGCCTGGATAGGACCTGTGGATGGAGTAGTAGGTACCTACTGTTGTGAAGCTTGTTATAAAGTAATATGGGAGATGGAATCTCTGCATTCTGTAAAATGGCAATGTGTAAATGGTGTTCATGAAATTGGTTTATGCTTATGTTTATAGCTTGTAGCCAATCAGATGGCTTTTTTTACTTTGTTTTTATACCTTTTGGTATCGCTGTTACTCTCGCGACACACAGGGAGATAATGATTGTCTTACAAATATCTCACAAGGCCTATTCTTTTTTTACAGTACCTAAAAAGTACAGCAGAATCAAAAGGTTTCTTAAGCTAGGAGTTAGTGTAAAGGGGACCTTTTTACAGTTTGGACACAGAGGTGTACTGGCATTAACAAAATACAGTCACCTCTTGTGCTAGATATCAAACATTTTG